>NC_138291.1:82965000-83567500 GCF_965601325.2 Salmo salar | reverse complement strand
TGCAGTGCGATGGCGATTGCATCGTCTGTGGATCTATTGGGGTGGTAAGCAAATTGAAATGGGTCTAGGGTGACAGGTAAGTTAGAAGTGATATGATCCTTGATTAGTCTCTCAAAGCACTTCCTGATGACATAAGTGAGTGCTACGGGGCGATAGTCATTTAGTTTAGTTACCTTTGCTTTCTTGGGTACAGGAACAATGGTGGCCATCTTGAAGCATGTGGGGACAGCAGACTGGGATAGGGAGAGATTGAATATGTCCATAAACACACCATCAAGCTGGTCTGTGCATGCTCTGAGGACGCGGCTAGGGATGCCATCTGGGCCGGCAGCCTTGCGAGGGTTAACACGCTTAAACGTCGGCCACGGAGAAGGATAGCCCACAGTCCTTGGTAGCGGGCCGTGTCGGTGGCACTGTGCTATCCTCCAAGTGGGCGAAGAAGGTGTTTAGCTTGTCCAGAAGCAAGATGTCGGTGTCCGCGACGTGGCTGGTTTTCCTTTTGTAGTCCATGATTGTCTGTAGACCCTGCGACATACATCTCATGTCTGAGCCGTTGAATTGCGACTCCACTTTGTCTCTGTACTGACGTTTTGTGTGTTTCATTGCCTTGAGGAGGGAATAACTACACTGTTTGTATTCTGCCATATTCTTAGTCACCTTGCCATGGTTAAATGCGATGGTTCGCGCTTTCAGTTTTGGTCGAATGCTGCCATCTATCCATGGTTTCTGATTAGGGTAGGTTTTAATAGTCACAGTGGGTACAACATCTCCTATACACTTCCTGATAAACTCAGTCACCGTATCAGTATATTTGTCGAGAATGTTCTCAAAAGCTGCCCGGAACATATCCAGTTCGAGTGATTAAAACAATCTTGAAGCATGGATTCCGATTGGTCAGACCAGCGTTGAACAGTCCTTAGCACGGGTACTTCCTGTTTTAGTTTTTGCCTATAGGAAGGGAGGAGAAAAATGGAATCATGGTCAGATTTGCCGAAAGGAGGGTGGGAGAGGGCCTTGTAGGCATCCCGGAAGTTGGAGTAGCAGTGGTTGATTGTTTTAGCAGCACGAGTACTACAGTCAATGTGTTGATAGAACTTCGGCAGCCTCAAATTTGCTTTGTTAAAATCTCCAGCTACAATAAATGCAGCCTCAGGATATGTGGTTTCCAGTTTGCACAAAGTCCAGTGAAGTTCTTTGAGGGCCGTTGTGGTATCGGCTTGAGGGGGGATATACACGGCCGTGACTATAACCGAAGAAAATTATCTTGGGAGATAATACGGTTGGCATTTGATTGTGAGGTATTCTAGGTCAGGTGAACAAAAGGACTTGAGTTCCTGTATGTTATCACAAGTACACCATGAGTTGTTAATCATGAAACATACACCCTCGCCCTTCTTCTTCCCGGAGAGATATTTATTCCTGTCTACGCGATGAACTTAAAACCCAACTTGCTGGACCGACTTAGACAGTATATCCCGAGAGAGCCTTGTTTCCATGAAACAGAGTATGTTACAATCCCTGATGTCTCTCTGGAAAGAGACCCTCGCCCTGAGCTCATCAACTTTATTATCCAGAGACTGAACATTAGCAAGTAATATACTCGGAAGCGGTGGGTAGTGTGCGTGCCTCCTAAGTCGGACTAGAAGACCACTCCGAGTACCTCTCCTCCACGGCGTTGTTTTGGGTCGGCCTCTGGAATCAGTTCAGTTGCCCTGGGGGGTGCGAACAAAAGATCCACTTTGGGAAAGTCATATTCCTGGTCGTAATGCTAGTAGTGCTGGTGAGTTACCACCGCTCTGATATCCAATAGTTATTCCCAGCTGTATGTAATAACACCAAAAAAATCAGGGCTAATAATGTTTCCTAAGAGCTAGAAGCAAGGCAGCCCTCTATGTCAGCGCAATTTTAGGATCTCTAGGGTTGGGCCGCGTAGGCTTAGTCACCAGCTGGGTTAGTTTTAGATCATTACACATGTTTTTTAGATTGTCTGAAGCCTGTATTTCCCAATCATAATTTAGGTCACCCCGGATAATAACTGCTGATTTAGTAAAAGAAGACAACAAACTAGTTATTTCCTTGAGTGCAAAAAAGGTTAGCCGAGGGAGGACAGTAGACCCCTATAACAGTTATGGATACATTTTTGCCAGACAAAGGCTTAAAGATAGTAGCTAAACAAAATTGGCAAGGGAAATGAATTTCAGTAAAGAGACAGATAAATATAGTTTTATAAATATGCCACTCCACCACCTCTACCCTGTCTGTCAGCTCTGATCACATCATAACCGTCAATATTAATATCAGAGTTCAGAATGTCCCCAGAGATCCAAGTTTCAGTCAATACCAGACTATCCGGATTTGTCTGCATAGCCCAGATCTTGATGTAATCCAGTGTTGGAAGTAAGCTCCTAATGTTCAGATGTATCAACCCAAGACCTTTACGATGTTTAAAGTCACATGGAAACTCCAACTCAAAACAAGCTACGTTCAATAGACAGTTGCAGGCCCTGTCTGATGGTTTATATTGGTATAGTTGGTATGGCTATAAGATTGCCTAGAACTACACCATTTGGTCTATCCCTCTTAGTAATAGAGGAAGGAGAAGAAATTGGAATTACTTTTCTAAGGTTAGCAGCATAGGGGCTGAGGCTGCTGCCAATGTTAATACTGTATGAGGAACTCTCAGTGTAACCAATGATGGAATGTTATAAACTGACTTACATGGGCTTTGGTTGCTATCGAGCAACAGCCCAAGCCCTCTACGTGATATCAAGTTTATGGAATTCACATTTGAACTAAAAGCACTGAGTGAGCAGACCACAGTGGGCTCCTCTTTTGAGCTAACAATAGCAGATCTAAGAGTGGAGTTCAAACGAAGGGGTACAAGATTACAACTGACAACACTCCTAGCAGTATAGACAATAGTATGACGATAACGCTTCGAGAGGATGGTAGGTATTGCCTGAGCAGAGCTTGTTCTGTCTCTGAGTCAATATCTTAACACAGCCTTGAAATATGAACACAGGGTCCAGGCTCCTAGATGGTTTGGGTGGAGCCCATCATCCCTGTAGAGCATCTTTTATTTCCAAAAAGTGTCGAAAATTGAGGGTTATCATGCCAACAGAGTGGCAGTAGTCTTTACGCCAGATATGAAGTGCTAAGAGCCTGCTGAACCTTTCGCAGCCGCGACCCAGCAACGAGATGGGACCAGAGATACAGTGCATTCAGAAAGTATTCATATCCCTTGACTTTTCCCAAATTTTTTACGTTACAGCCTTATTTTACAGCTTCATCCATCTGCACACAATACTTCATAATGACAAAGCTAAAACTGGTTTTTAGACATTTTTGCAAATGTATAAAAGAAAATGAAATATTCCATTTACATAAGTTTTCAGACCCTTTACTGAGTACCTTGTTGAAGCACCTTTGGTAGCGATTACAGCCTTGAGTCTTCTTGGGTATGACGCCACAAGCTTGGTACACATTTGGGGAGTTTCTCCAGTTCTTCTCTACAGATCCTCTCAAGCTCTGTCAGGTTGGATGGGGATGGTCGATGCACAGCTATTTTCAGGTCTCTCCAGAGATGTTCGATTGGGTTCAAGTCCAGGCTCTGGCTGGGCCACTCAAGGACATTCAGAGACTTGTCCCGAAGCCACTCCCACATTGTCTTGGCTGTGTGCTTAGGGTTGTTGTCCTCTTGGAAGGTGAACCTTCGCCCCAGTCTGAGGTCCTGAGCGCTCTGGAGCAGGTTTTCATCAAGGATCTCTCTGTACTTTGCTCCGTTCATCTTTCCCTCGAACCTGACTAGTCTCCCAGTCCCTGAAAAACATCCCCACAGCATGATGCTGCCACCACCATGCTTCACTGTAGGGATGGTGCCAGGTTTCCTCCAGATGTGACGCTTGGCTTACAGGCCAAAGAGTTCATTCTTGGTTTCATCAGACCAGATAATCTTGTTTCTCATGGTCTGAGAGTCCTTTAGTTGCCCTTTGCCAAACTCCAAGCGGGCTGTCATGTGGCTTTTGCTGATGAGTGGCTCCCGTCTGACCACTACCATAAAGGCCTGATTGGTGGAGGGCTGCATAGATGGTTGTCCTTCTGGAAAGTTCTTCCATCTCCACAGAGGAACTCTGGAGCTCTGTCAGAGTGACCATCTGGTTCTTGGTCACCTCCCTGAACAAAGCCATTCTCCCCCGATTGCTTAGTTTGGCCGGGCGGCCAGCTCTAGGTAGAGTCTTGGTGGTTCCAAACTTGATGAAACGTTCTTTGTAATCTCTGAAGGTGGTTGCCGCCAATCTGGGAAAAACAAAGTTTCCCCTTATGGCGGAACATGGTAGACATCATTTTCGAATAATTCTGTTAAAATCCACTCAAATAAATTATGTTGTCGAGGAATCAGCTAAAAGTCAATCACTCCACACAGTGTGATAGTTAGATTGAATCACACAGTTTGTAGGATCACCACAGTTATAGGCAGCAAGCCAGAACACAACCACAGACTAAACTCCAGCCAGCACTAGGACCCACAATAAACACAACCAAGGCACAAAACTGGTGAAGAAAACAACAGCTGGGAGAGAGTGGTGATTAAATGCTGGGGTCCATCAAAGCAGCAATGCAACGGAGGCCGTGTTATCAGAAAGATAGCCAGGAGAGAAACACCTTGGAGGGGATGTAGTTTCCAGTACAGGACAGTGGAAAGCCGGGAGGGTGGCAAGCACTACACCGGGCCGAGGAGAGTCCAAAAAGAGTAAATCCAAGTGGATTTCAAGTTTGGAAGTAGTCCAAAAACATTCAAGACACAATGTCAAGTGGAAGGATGGAATATGTCCATATATATATAATTTGTTTTTGGATCATCTACCCAAAATATGTAATCCTCTTTATTACTTTACCAAACATATCATGACGATAGTGATACTCAAAATGTGTTAAATTTGTGAATGTCTAAATCAACGTTTGGGCCAGTTTAACAGCGTTGGTCCCTCCTATAGACAAGGAAAGAAGGTCTATGTAAAGGGCTCAATTATATCGTTCTTTGCATATACAATGTGTCTGCCTCCAACGTAAAACAAATGTTTGACTTCCACACAAAATTACTTCTTTACTTATTTTAGGTTTTAGGAAGTGGGTAGGTTTCCTTCTTTATCGTAGAACTATGAAAGTTATGTATTTAGATCTGCCTGCTTGAGACAAATTTAGCGATTGCTTTGCCATGTCTGTGCCGTGAAGCAGTCAAGCTGGATGAATGTTTTTCTATGGACCGCCCCTTTGACGTAATGTTGCAGTCAAGTTATATAAATGGATGTAATGATGCAGTCAACCACCAGAGGGAGGCAAATACAAGGTTATTTGATAGAGGACATTTACATGGTCCTAGGAAGGTCTGGACCTAGGATCAAGGGAGACACTCAAGTTTTTGAATACTATATCTCTTGACACATTGATGAAAATAGTAATGGCCTCTAAAACTTCAAGCTGCATACTGGACACTATTCCAACTAAACTACTGAAAGAGCTGCTTCCTGTGCTTGGCCCTTCTATGTTGAACATAATATACGGCTCCGAATCCAACCGGATGTGTACCAAACTCACTAAAAGTGGCAGTAATAAAGCCTCTCTTGAAAAAGCCAAACCTTGACCCAGAAAATATAAAAAACTAATCGGCCTATATCGAATCTCCCATTCATCTCCACATTTTTTTAAAAAGCTGTTGCGCAGCAACTCACTGCCTTCCTGAAGACAAACAATGTATACGAAACGCTTCAGTCTGGTTTTAGACCCCATCATAGCACTGAGACTGCACTTGTGAAGGTGGTAAATTACCTTTTAATGGCGTCCGACCGAGGTTCTGCATCTGTCCTCATGCTCCTAGACCTTAGTGCTGCATTTGATACCATCAATCACCACATTCTTTTGGAGAGATTGGAAACCTAAATTGGTCAACACGGACAAGTTCTGGCCTGGTTTAGATCTTATCTGTCGGAAAGAAATCAGTTTGTCTCTGTAGATGATTTGTCCTCTGACAAATCAACTGTAAATGTTGGTGTTCCTCAAGGCTCCATTTTAGGACCACTATTGTTTTCACTATATATACTGCTCAAAAAATAAAGGGAACACTTAAACAACACATCCTAGATCTGAATGAAATAAATAATCTTATTAAATACTTTTTTTATATAGTTGAATGTGCTGACAACAAAATCACACAAAAATAATCAATGGAAATCCAATTTATCAACCCATGGAGGTCTGGATTTGGAGTCACACTCAAAATTAAAGTGGAAAACCACACTACAGGCTGATCCAACTTTGATGTAATGTCCTTAAAACAAGTCAAAATGAGGCTCAGTAGTGTGTGTGGCCTCCACGTGCCTGTATGACCTCCCTACAACGCCTGGGCATGCTCCTGATGAGGTGGCGGATGGTCTCCTGAGGGATCTCCTCCCAGACTTGGAATAAAGCATCCGCCAACTCCTGGACAGTCTGTGGTGCAACGTGGCGTTGGTGGATGGAGCGAGACATGATGTCCCAGATGTGCTCAATTGGTTTCAGGTCAGGGGAACGGGCGGGCCAGTCCATAGCATCAATGCCTTCCTCTTGCAGGAACTGCTGACACACTCCAGCCACATGAGGTCTAGCATTGTCTTGCATTAGGAGGAACCCAGGGCCAACCGCACCAGCATATGGTCTCACAAGGGGTCTGAGGATCTCATCTCGGTACCTAATGGCAGTCAGGCTACCTCTGGCGAGCACATGGAGGGCTGTGCGCCCCCCCAAAGAAATTCCACCCCACACCATGACTGACCCACCGCCAAACCGGTCATGCTGGAGGATGTTGCAGGCAGCAGAACGTTCTCCACGGCGTCTCCAGACTCTGTCACATCTGTCACATGTGCTCAGTGTGAACCTGCTTTCATCTGTGAAGAGCACAGGGCGCCAGTGGCGAATTTGCCAATCTTGGTGTTCTCTGGCAAATGCCAAACGTCCTGCACGGTGTTGGGCTGTAAGCACAACCCCCACCTGTGGACGTCGGGCCCTCATACCACCCTCATGGAGTCTGTTTCTGACCGTTTGAGCAGACACATGCACATTTGTGGCCTGCTGGAGGTCCTTTTGAAGGGCTCTGGCAGTGCTTCTCCTGCTCCTCCTTGCACAAAGGCAGAGGTAGCGGTCCTGCTGCTGGGTTGTTGCCCTCCTACGGCCTCCTCCACATCTCCTGATGTACTGGCCTGTCTCCTGGGAGCGCCTCCATGCTCTGGACACTACGCTGACAGACACAGCAAACCTTCTTGCCACAGCTCGCATTGATGTGCCATCCTGGATGAGCTGCACTACCTGAGCCACTTGTGTGGGTTGTAGACTCCGTCTCATGCTACCACTAGAGTGAAAGCACCGCCAGCATTCAAAAGTGACCAAAACATCAGCCAGGAAGCATAGGAACTGAGAAGTGGTCTGTGGTCCCCACTTGCAGAACCACTCCTTTAATGGGGGTGTCTTGCTAATTGCCTATAATTTCCACCTGTTGTCTATTCCATTTGCACAAGAGCATGTGAAATTTATTGTCAATCAGTGTTGCTTCTTAAGTGGACAGTTTGATTTCACAGAAGTGTGATTGACTTGGAGTTACATTGTGTTGTTTAAGTGTTCCCTTTATTTTTTGAGCAGTGTATTTTACCTCTTGGTGATGTCATTCGGAAACTTAATGTTAACGTTCACTGCTATGCGGACGACACACAGCTGTACATTTTGATGAAACATGGTGAAGCCCCAAAATTGCCCTCCCTGGAAGCCTGTGTTTCAGACGTAAGGAAGTGGATGGCGGCAAATGTTCTACTTTTAAACTGAGATGCTAGTTCTAGGTCCCAAGAAAAAAAGAGATCTTCTGTTGACTCTGACAATTAATCTTGATGGTTGTACAGTCGTCTCAAATAAAACTGTGAAGGACCTCGGCATTACTCTGGACCCTGATTTCTTTTTTGACGAACTTATAAAGACTGTTTCAAGGACAGCTTTTTTCCATCTACGTAACATTGCAAAAATTAGAAACTTTCTGTTCAAAATGATGCAGAAAAATGTATCCATGCTTTTGTCACTTCTAGATTAGACTACTGCAATTCTCTACTTTCCGGATAAAGAACTAAATACACTTCAGTTAGTGCTAAACACGACTAGAACCAACAAATTTGATCATATTACTCCAGTGCTAGACTCTCTACACTGGCTTCCTGTTAAGGCTAGGGCTGATTTCAAGGTTTTACTGCTAACCTACAAAGAATTACATGGGCATGCTCCTACCTATCTTTCCGGTCCTGCCGTGCATACCTACACGTACGCTACAGTCACAAGACACAGGCCTCCTTACTGTCCCTAGAATTTCTAAGCAAACAGCTGGAGACAGGGCTTTCTCCTATAGAGCTCCATTTTTATGGAATGGTCTGCCTATCCATGTGAGAGATGCAGACTCGGTCTCAACCTTTAAGTCTTTATTGAAGACTCCTCTCTTCAGTAGGTCCTATGATTGAGTGTAGTCTGGCCAAGGAGTGTGAAGGTGACCGGAAAGGCACTGGAGCAACAAACAGCCCTTGCTGTCTCTGCCTGGCCCGTTCCCCTCAGATTCTCTGCCTCTAACCCTATTAATTTAATTTTTTACCTTTATTTAACTAGGCAAGTCAGTTAAGAACAAATTATTTTTTTCAATGATGGCCTAGGAACAGTGGGTTAACTGCCTTGTTCAGGGGCAGAACGACAGATTTGTATCTTGTCAGCTCGGGGATTCAAACTTGCAACCTTTCAGTTACTAGTCCAACGCTCTAACCACTAGGCTACGCTGCCACCCCAATGGGGGCTGAGTCACTGGCTTACTGGTGCTCTTCTATGCCATCCCTAGGAGGGGAGTGTTACTTGAGTGGGTTGAGTCACTGACGTGATCTTCCTGTCCGGGTTGATGCCCCCCTTTGGGTTCGTGCCGTGGGGTAGATCTTCGTGGGCTATGCTCGGCCTTATCTCCGGATAGTAAGTTGGTGGTTGAAGATATCCTTCTAGTGGTGTGGGGGCTGTGCTTTGGCAAAGTGGGTGGGGTTATATCCTGCCTGTTTGGCCCTGTCCGGTGGTATCGTCGGGCCACAGTGTCTCCCGACCCCTCCTGTCTCAGCCTTCAGTAATTATGCTGCAATAGTTTATGTGTCAGGGGGCTAGGGTCAGTCTGTTATATCTGGAGTATTTCTCCTGGCTTATCCGGTGTCCTGTGTGAATTTAAGTATACTCTCACTAATTCTCTCTTTTTATCTCTTTTTCTCTCTCTTTCTCTCTCTCTCTCTCGCTCTCTCGGAGGACCTGAGCCCTAGTACCATGCCTCAGGACTACCTGGCCTGATGACTCCTTGCTGTCCCCAGTCCACCTGCTCATGCTGCTGCTCCAGTTTCAACTGTTCTGCCTCCGGCTATGGAACCCTGACCTGTTCACCAGACATGCTACCTTGTCCCAGACCTGCTGTTTTAAACTCTCTAGAGACAGCAGGTGCGGTAGAGATACTCTTAATGATCAACTGTGAAAAGCCAACTGACATTTACTCCTGAGGTGCTGACCTGTTGCACCCTCGACAACCACTGTGATTATTATTATCTGACCCTGCTGGTCATCTATGAACATTTGAACATCTTGGCCTTGTACTGTTATAATCTCCACCCGGCACAGCCAGAAGAGGACTGGCCACCCCTCATAGCCTGGTTCCTCTCTAGGTTTCTTCCTAGGTTCTGGCCTTTCTAGGGAGTTTTTCCTAGCCACCGTGCTTCTACATCTGCATTGCTTGCTGTTTGGGGTTTTAGGCTGGGTTTCTGTACAGCACTTTGTGACATCAGCTGATGTAAGAAGGGCTATATAAAATACATTTCATTGATTGATTGATTGATTGATTGATTGGATGGATGGTCTTCTGATTTATAAAATGGTGGGAAATCAATTAAATAAGTCATATAAACATATACATATTTTTTAAAGTAATTCTATTGCCTGATTTTGGGGTCTGTCAGCTTAAGAGTTAAGGAGCATCAGGTACTGCTGGAATGTCTAGCAATGGCATGTCCATCTATTGTGAGAAATTACACTGGTCCCTAAAAACATTGATAAAGTATTTATACAATTTTAAAAAGCCCACACTTTAGATGAGGCCATGCAAAAAGACTTAATTAATGATTAGTAAATGGTTTATAAAGACCCATATTAAACGTCTTATGAATAATCTTATGAATCATTATAAATACTTTAAAAGTTGTTTATAAATGTGTGAATAACTATGTTACTAACGTTTACAAATGTGGGAGTACTGACTAATAAATGATGAACAAACTATTTACTGATCCATTATAAATGCTTTATTACATGAAGTTATTATAAAGTGCTACCCAAGTATTTTGTATTTACATTTGCAATTACACACCTTCACTACACAACAACATTTTCAGTAACAAAGAAATACAATTGTACTTGCTATGACTGTGATATGTGGTTGTTTATCTACCTTAGTTGAATTCACTGACTTTAAGAGTGTCTGCTTTTTGACCAAAATGTAATTGTAAAAAATTAACAATTGCAAAGCACACTGGGTGTTATTATTGGCCTTCTTTAGGTGGCAGAGCTCATTATAATAATACCCAGCTTGCTTTGCAAGCATTCATTTTTATATTAACACTTTGAAATTTAGCAGACACTCTTACCATACCATAGTATCATGAGACATCTGACACCAATGCAGGGTGAAAGTCGGCCACAATATTATGAACCTCTGTAAAAACAAATGGTATAGAAAAGTATTTTGTAATTTACAACAAACAAGTAAAATACAAATTACAGGTCTCAAAAATATCTTGTTACAAAATACATTAGATTGTAGTTTGTATTTCACTGCAAGCCAGTGAAATACAAATGACGGAATACTCAAAAGTAATTGAAATAAGTATTTCAAATATATGTAACAGAAATACTGCCCATCTTTGCACACACATGCACACACACGCACACACACACACACACACACACACACACACACACACACACACACACACACACACACACACACACACACACACACACACACACACACACACACACACACACACACACACACACACACACAGTAATGATAACATGCCAGGAGCATTTTCACCTGTAGCACGATAGAGGACCAATTAAACAAAACACCTAGGTTGCATTCCAAATGGCACCATATTCCCTATATAGTGGCTTACTTTGACAAGGGCCCACCAGACCCCTATGTGCCTTGGTCAAAAGTAGTGCACTAAATAGGGAATAGGGTGCCATTTGGGACGCAGTCCTATTAATGATATAGTGAAGGCTAAAAACAACAATATGGAAATAGACGTACTCACTGGTAGAGTAAACAGACCTGTACTCACTAGTAGAGTATACAGACCTGTACTCACCTTGTAGAGTATACAGACCTGTACTCACTGGTAGAGTATAGAGACCTGTACTCACTGCTAGAGTATACAGACCTGTATTCACTGGTAGAGTATACAGACCTGTACTCACTGAAAGAGTATACAGACCTGTACTCACTGATAGAGTATGCAGACCTGTACTCACCTTGTAGAGTATTCAGACCTGCATTGCTGTAAAGTACTTAAGTAAAAATACTTTCGAATTTAAGGAAAATTGTGGTGCACAGTGCACTGTTCAGATGCTGGAATTGTTTTTGGATGAATGTGCGAAGGTATCCTACTTTTTTTATGATTGGTTTGGTTCATTAAAAGGTAATACATTTTTACTGGCCTGCGCTCTCTAAATCACTAAGTCCGACCCTGAACCTCATCAAACTTCACTGGCTCCCTATCCAATTCCATATAAACTTCAAGATCCCTCAAAACACCTCTTTCAGAAAGTCTATGGTCTTTGATTGACTTGTCATTTACATTAATTGACCTGTCATTTACATTAAATGTTGGCCATTTAGCGGACACTCTTGTACTTATCAATTTACAGTCAGTGCATTCAACCAATGTTGATAAAGAAAACACACATCACAGTCATAGCAAGTAAAAAGCTTCTGTAACCGTTACTGAAAATGTTGTTGTAGTTAACAATACATTGGTCTTCAAAATAATTGTAATTACAACAAGATAGCTTATGATATATCCCTTATGATATATCCTGATAGTGCCAATACAATACTGAGATATTCATGGGAACTCGATGTCAGAGCAATGAAACACAGTGCAATACAGTGAAAGGGACTGTTAAGCTGTAAGAAAATTATTTTTACAGTATTTTACTGTAATTACAAGGGATTAGAGGAAGCAGGTTGGCTGTAGGCATTTGCATATTACATAATATTATTGAATACTTGGTTTTTATCACTTTCTCTTCTAGAGGCCTAAACAAATGCTTCCAAACTGGTTGTGATTACAGTGCAAAACAGATTAAATGGACATGGGTAAATTGTGAAGCATTAAAAGGTTTATTAAGACCCACTATAGTGATGTTACATTTGATACAGCCGCTCCGAGGCATGCGTCGGAATCGCTTAATTTATTTCGTAGCGGTGTGCCGATGCCTGTCTCGCTTTATCAGAAGCACGTGATCAATGATGTTGAAAGCTTTGTTTCGTCGAACAACCACCTGATTGGTTTCGCATTGGTTTCGGTGGAAGACAAAAAGGCTACACTGCCCATGCGCTGCGGCATGTGTGACGTTATCTCTAATAATTTGACTATTCTAAATTCTTATGACCAGCAGGTGCCACTAGTGTACACTGTGTTGATCAATACCTCAAGTAATTAACCTATTTTTGACACAATTGGCTGGAAAGCCTCAATGGTTCAGGAAGCTTAGTTTCCCCATCACTAGTGATCTATTTCTTGTACACAAAATATTTAGGGAACTACTACCACATATCACTTAAATTGGTACAGGCCTCGCAGTAACGGATGCAACAAATACAGCCACTTACAAGGCAAACCTTAAAATATGTTAATGAGTCAATATCATCCCAAAGCACATGAAACCCTACCTCTTCAAAGAGTATCTTAAATAATCCTCCACCTCACCTTGACACCCCCCCCCCCATTTGTATTTATTTGATAAAATAATAATCCTGAACCAGCACTTGACTCCCCCCCTTGCTAGCTCTGACTTTGCTGATAGTTAATGTATTGAGGAACGTGTAGTTACTATGCCGTGATGTGCTTGTCCCACCTAGCTATTTTACGATGAACGCACTAACTGTAAGTCACTCTAGATAAGAGCATCTGCTAAATTACAAAAATGGAATACCATGCACCCGCTAGTGGTCTTATGGTATGCTACTGTATTCTAAATTTCAGTAAATTACTAGCAGCAATTAGCCAATAGATTATTATAGAGTATCAGAACAAAGTGTGTAAAATTACTAAAGTACACTATATTACGATATTCTGTGTGGGTACAGCATTCTTACTCATAAGTGCAACATATATAGCCTCTTACAAGGCTCGCCGTAAAATATGTTAATGAGCCAGAGACTTTCCCCGCCCACAACATTTTCCCACAATGTACCATAATGAATACTGTAAAACACATTTACAGTATTTTACAGTGCATTCTACTGTGTACTGCAGTTGAAATTACAGAAAGGTTGTACAGTGTGCTGTAAAACAAATGTGCAGTATTTTACTGTGCATTCTACAGTAATTTATGGCATTCAGTTTATACAGTATCATGCTGTTGATTAATACAGTAGGTTACTGATAAAATTAGAAAAACGGTGTAGAGTATGCAGACAAGGATTGAACAAGTGCAGTGCCTTTTGACAGCAGCAATATTTTTGGTTAGGGAACTACTGTAGAAGAACATTGTTTTGTTTTGTTATGTAAGGTATGATGTTTAGACATTGCTTTCTGTATTCTCTGACACTCCCTCTCTCTTTCTATCCCTCTCTCCCAAGGCAGGACATGACCAGTGCGGAAGCAGTAAGTTCAGCTGCAGCCTACAGGCTTTGTGATGGTATGCCCAAAGAATTCCTGTCCCACATTAATTTCACTTTGCCACTTTGGGACACTCAGATGCCTATCCCTCTCAAACCAGCTCTACTTCTGCTCTCTGATTATATCCCTGTCTTTATACTATCACCATTGTTACTGTCTAACAGAGAGACAAGGAATGAGTCCCAAATGGCACCCTATTCCCTATAGTGCACTACTTTTGACCAGGACCTGCACTACAATATAAATAGGATGTTATTTGGGACCAATTCAAGTATTTACGTATCTGACTACACTGTCACGGGAGACCGGGTGAAGCAAAAACCATGCAGTCATCTCAGAACAAAACAAACACAGAAATGATCGACAAGTATCCAACGACAACAGAAAATAAAAGTTTAAAACATGTGTCAGCCACTTGCTGTCAGCTAGCGCAGTTCAGTGAGGTGCTGAAATCATTCATGATTTATCTCAAATGCATTCAGTCCCAGCATTGAATATAGGCCAGATGACACCACTACAGTACTTACTCAGTTCATGGTGACAGTTTTTGCTTTCCAAACAAAAAATTCAACACTTTGCTTAGTGAAAACACTTTGCTGAGTGTTAGAGTGGTTAACTCTTACCACTGACCCTGCAGCCGCTGTAAAGTCTCAGAGACATGTATTTCTGTATTCTGACATGGGGTAGAGGGCATTTTAGTACGCCATCTGGTAACGGTTTGTCACAACTCCACAGAAGCTGTGTGTGTGTCTGTTTGGACAGGCTTTGTTAACACATTTCATAAGGAATAGTGTCCAGTGGCAAAGACTATAGAAACTGGATCTGAGCAGAATGTGTTTAATCAAGTTTAATAGATATCTACACGTTATTCCTGACATTTAGATTTAATTCAACAAAATTAACATTCTAGATAATATGACAAGACTTACCGCTTCTAAGATTATGGATCCACAAGGCAATATGGAAAGGATCCTGCTTGCTCTTTGACTTGATTTTAGCCTGGTTTAGCCCACGTTTATCACACCGTCAGGCTTAGTTTGTCCTGGTTTTCTCCCAGTTAGTCTTCCTCAGATCCCTGCAGTCAGTCAGTGTGTGAGTGTCAAGCCTCCTCCAACTCTCCCCCTAACACTGAACACTGCTGCCTGCCTGCTGTCTGCAGAGAGACTAGGTCTTCAAAACAAGTGGAGTGGAGAGAGGGAGGGAGGGAGGAAGAGAGGGAGGAGCACAGATTGTGACCTATAGGGATGAAAGAAAAATAACAACAAAACGAGAGAGAAAGGGCAGATACAAGGAAAGAGAGCAAATTGAGGGTACTAGAGGGGAGAGCGGGAAGAGAGAGAGAAAAGAGACGGAGAGAGATAAGGAGAGAGAGCAATGAAGGGACCCAGAGGACAGAGAGAAAGAGAGAGAAAGAGAAAGGGGGGTAAAGCAGCTGAAACAAGATTTAACAGTTTGTCTGGACAAATTAAACAAATTGTTCTCCCAGCGTTTTGTTAAGAATCATCTGTTGTAGTTCAATTGTTTGACAGATGTAAAGTACATGTTTAGGTAATCCAACTTTAACCGGCAGTGTTAGCTGTTATTGTAATTTTATCAGTAATTTACTGTATTAATCAAAGGTATGATACTGTATAAACTGAATACAGTAGATTACCATAGAATGCACAGTAAAATTCTGTACATTTGTTTTACAGCACACTGTAAGAGCTTCCTGTAATTTCAAGAGTAATACAATGTAGAATGCACAGTAAAGGCACAGCATCACAGTGCTACATTAGCTGTACCAATAGAGATCCTGGTTCGAGTCCAGGCTCTGTCACAGCCGGCCGCGACCGGGAGACCCATGGGGCGGCGCATAATTGGCCCAGCGTCGTCCGGGTTAGGGGAGGGTATGGAGCAGGGATGTATTTTCCCCATCGCGCTCTAGAGACTCCTGTGGCAGACCGGGTGCATGCACGCTGACACGGTCGCCAGGTGTACAGTGTTTCTTCCGACACATTGGTGTGGCTGGTCACCGGGTTAAATGGGCATTGTATCAAGAAGCAGTGCGGCTTGGTTGGGTTGTGTTTCGGAGGATGCACGGCTCTCAACCTTCACCTCTCCCGAGTCCGTACGGGAGTTGCAGTTATGGGACAAGACTGTAACTACCAATTGGGGAGAAAAAGGGTAAAAAAAAGAAAAGAAAAAGAATGCACAGTAAAATACCATAAATATGTTTTATAGTATTAATTATGGTGCATTGTGGGAAAATGTTGTAGGCGGGGAGTCTCTGGCTCATTAGAATATTTTAAGGCATGCATTGTGAGAGACTATATTTGTTGCACCCATGAGTGAGACTCCTGTACCCCCACACAATACAGTAACATACTGTATTTTATTAATTATATAGAACTTTTTCTGAAACTCTACAGTAACTTACTGGTGAATTGCTACAAGTAATTTAATGTAATTCAGAATACAGTGTCGTACCACATTTTTGGAGAACAAAAAATTATTTTGAACACTAATGGGTGCATGGTATTGTTGTTTCTCACTCATTAACATATTTTGAGGCGTGTCTTGTAAGAGGCTATATTTGTTACACCTGTTAGTGAGAGTCCTGTACCAATTTAAGTGATATGTGGTAGAAGTTTCCTAACAATTAAATGTATATACGGTGAGGGAATAAAGTATTTGATCCCCTGCTGATTTTGTACGTTTGCCCACTGACAAAGAAATAATCAGTCTATAATTTTAATGGTAGGTTTATTTGAACAGTGAAAGACAGAATAACAACAAAAAAATCCAGAAAAACGCATGTCAAAAATGTTATAAATTGATTTGCATTTTAATGAGGGAAATAAGTATTTGACCCCCTCTCAATCAGAAAGATTTCTGGCTCCCAGGTGTCTTTTATACAGGTAACGAGCTGAGATTAGGAGCACACTCTTAAAGGGAGTGCTCCTAATCTCAGCTTGTTACCTGTATAAAAGACATCTGTCCACAGAAGCAATCAATCAATCAGATTCCAAACTCTCCACCATGGCCAAGACCATAGAGCTCTCCAAGTATGTCAGGGACAAGATTGTAGACCTACACAAGGCTGGAATGGGCTACAAGACCATCGGCAAGTAGCTTGGTGAGAAGGTGACAACAGTTGGTGCGATTATTCGCAAATGGAAAAAACACAAAAGAACTGTCAATCTCCCTCGGCCTGGGGCTCCATGCAAGATCTCATCTCGTGGAGTTGCAATGATCATGAGAACGGTGAGGAATCAGCCCAGAACTACACTGGAGGATCTTGGTCAATGATCTCAAGGCATCTGGGACCATAGTCACCAAGAAAACAATTGGTAACACACTACGCCGTGAAGGACTGAAATCCTGCAGCGCCCGCAAGGTCCCCCTGCTCAAGAAAGCACATATACATGCCCGTCTGAAGTTTGCCAATGAACATCTGAATGATTCAGAGGACAACTGGGTGAACGTATTATGGTCAGATGTGACCAAAATGGAGCTCTTTGGCATCAACTCAACTCGC
Organism: Salmo salar; assembly: GCF_965601325.2. NCBI lineage: Eukaryota > Metazoa > Chordata > Actinopteri > Salmoniformes > Salmonidae > Salmo > Salmo salar. The sequence continues at coordinate 83,550,001 of NC_138291.1, read as the reverse complement.
TGTGTTTGGAGGAGGAGGAATGCTGCCTATGACCCCAAGAACACCATCCCAACCGTCAAACATGGAGGTGGAAACATTATGCTTTGGGGGTGTTTTTCTGCTAAGGGGACAGGACAACTTCACCGCATCAAAGGGACGATGGACGGGGCCATGTACCGTCAAATCTTGGGTGAGAACCTCCTTCCCTCAGCCAGGGCATTGAAAATGGGTCGTGGATGGGTATTCCAGCATGACAATGACCCAAAACACACGGCCAAGGCAACAAAGGAGTGGCTCAAGAAGAAGCACATTAAGGTCCTGGAGTGGCCTATCCAGTCTCCAGACCTTAATCCCATAGAAAATCTGTGGAGGGAGCTGAAGGTTCGAGTTGCCAAAAGTCAGCCTCGAAACCTTAATGACTTGGAGAAGATCTGCAAAGAGGAGTGGGACAAAATCCCTCCTGAGATGTGTGCAAACCTGGTGGCCAAGTACATGAAACGTCTAACCTCTGTGATTGCCAACAAGGGTTTTGCCACCAAGTATTAAGTCATGTTTTGCAGAGGGGTCAAATACTTATTTCCCTCATTAAAATGCAAATAATTTTATAACATTTTTGACATGCGTTTTTCTGGATTTTTTTGTTGTTATTCTGTCTCTCACTGTTCAAATAAACCTACCATTAAAATTATAGACTGATCATTTCTTTGTCAGTGGGCAAACGTACAAAATCAGCAGGGGATCAAATACTTTTTTCCCTCACTGTAGGGCACAGGTCAGAGTGGTAGTGGGTCTTAAACTTTTTACTGCTTAACCCGTTACCCATGTCCATTTGATCTGTTTTGCTCTGTGATTACAGCCAGTTAGGAAGCTTTTGTTTATGCCTTGTAACGTCCGTTGTCGGAATGAGACCAAGGCGCAGCGTGGGTTGGGTTCATCATATTTTAATATAAACGGTGAACCAGCAAAAACCAAAACAAGAAACGGACGAACGGACGAACGGACGAACGGACGAACGGACGGACGGACGGACGGACGGACGGACGGCGGACGGTTTCGCAGGCTTCTCACAGCAATGCAAAAACAACTTCCCACACAGACAGGTGGAAAAAGGGCTACCTAAGTATGGCTCCCAATCAGCGACAACGATGTACAGCTGTCCCTGATTGAGAGCCATACCAGTCCAAAACACAGAAATACAAAACCTAGATAGGGAACATAGAATGCCCACCCCAACTCACGCCCTGACCAAACCAAACTAGAGACATAAAAAGGAACTCTAAGGTCAGGGCGTGACAGGCCTCTAGAAGTGCAAGCAATATACAACACCAAGTATGAATTAATATGCTGTAATGTGTAAATGACTGCAGCCAACCTGCAAGCTGTAATACCTTGTAATTACAGTAAAATACTGTAGAAATAATTTAGTTAGAACTTTAAAGTCACTTTTACTGTTCTGTGTGTTATTGCTCTGGCTTCAAATTACCATTAATATCTCAGTATATGATTGGATTGGATCTAGTCAGAGATACATCATAAGATATCTTGCTATAATTACAATTACATTGAAGACCAATGTATCCTTAACTATAACATTTTCAGTAACAGTTACAGAAACGTTTTACTTGCTATGACTGTGATATGTGTTATCTTTATCAACCTTGGTTGAATGCACTGACTGTAAGTTGATAAGTACAAGAGTGCTCGCTAAATGGCCAAGATGTAAATTGAAAAATGAAAACTTGCAAAGAAGACTGGGTAATATGTCGCTGGGTCGGTAATTCCAGTAATATACTGTAAATTAAATAACAGCAATGGTTCCCAAACTTTTTATAGTCCTGTACCCCTTCAAACATTCAACCTCCAGTTGTGTAGCCCATCTAGCACCAGGGTCAGCGCATTCTCAAATGTTGTTTTTGCCATCATTGTTAACCTGCTACACACACACTATACGATACATTTACATAAAACTCTTATAGGACCAGGGCATATATAATAATATAATAATACTCAATAATTTTGCTCTTTATTTAGCCATCTTACATATAAAACCTTATTTGTTCATCAAAAATTGTGAATAACTCACCACAGGTTAATGAGAAGGGTGTGCTTGAAAGGATGCACATAACTCTGCAATGTTGGGTTGTATTCAGTCTTAAATCATTTCCACAGACAGTCTGTGCCTGTGTTTCATTTTAATGCTAGTGAGGGCCGAGAATCCACTCTCACATAGGTACGTGGTTGCAAAGGGCATCAGTGTCTTAACAGCGTGATTTGCCAAGGCAAGAAACTCTGAGCGCAGCCCTATTCAGAAATCTGGCAGTGACTTCTGATAAAATTCAATTTGCACAGAACCGCTTGTTGCAGTTTTGATGAGTCTCTCTTGTTCAGATATCGGTAAGTGGACTGGAGGCAGGGCATGAAAGGGATAACAAATCCAGTTGTTTGTGTTTTCCGTTTCGGGAAAGTACCTGCGTAATTGCGCACCCAGCTCACTCAGGTGCTTCGCTATATCACATTTGACATTGTCCGTAAGCTTGAGTTCATTTGCACACAAAAAATCATACAATGATGGAAAGACCTGTCTGTTGTCCTTGTTAATGCAGAGAGAAAAGAGCTCCAACTTCTTAATCATAGCCTCAATTTTGTCCCGCACATTGAATATAGTTGCGGAGAGTTCCTGTAATCCTAGATTCAGATCATTCAGGTGAGAAAAAAACATCACCCAGATAGGCCAGTAGTGTGAGAAACTCGTCATCACGCAAGCGGTCAAACAAGTGAAAATGATGATCAGTAAAGAAAACTTTAAGCTCGTCTCTCAATTTTTAAAAAAACGTGTCAATACTTTGCCCCTTGATATCCAACGCACTTCTGTATGTTGTAAAAGCGTTACATGGTCGCTGCCCATATCATTGCATAATGCAGAAATTACACGAGAGTTCAGGGGCCTTGCTTTACCAAAGTTAATCATTTTCACTGTAGTGTCCAAAACGTCTTTCAAGCTGTCAGGCATTCCCTTGGTAGCAAGAGCCTCTCGGTTGATGCTGCAGTGTACCCAAGTTGCGTTGGGAGTAACTGCTTGCACAGGTTGGAGTCATTAAACCTCGTTTTTCAACCCCTCCACAAATGTCTTGTTAACAAACTATGGTGTTGGCAAGTCAGTTAGGACATCTACTTTAAGTAATTTAAGTAATTATTCCAACAATTGTTTACAGACAGATTATTTCACTTATAATTCACTGTATCACAATTCCAGCGGGTTAGAAGTTTACATACACTGTCACAACTTCTGCCGAAGTCGATGCCCCTCCTCTTTCGGGTGGTGCTCGGCGATCGACATCACCGGTCTTCTAGCCATCACTGATCCATTTTTCATTTTCCATTGGTTTTGTCTTGTTTTCCTACCCACCCTTTTCCAATCCCATTCATTACATGTTGTGTATTTAACCCTCTGTTTTCCCTCATGTCCTTGTCCGAGATTGTTTTGATTGTTATTGATTTTTGTGTATTTTTGTATTGGTGAGCTAGGGTATTTTTACCCATGTCATTTTATGTACGTTGGTTTTTGGAGTTCGTGTTAGTTTATTATTTATTAAACTACTCCAGTTATACCAAGTTGGTTTCTCCTGCGCCTGACTTCCTTGCCACCTACACACACGACGATGACATACACTAAGTTGACTGTGACTTTAAACAACTTGGAAAATTCCAGAAAATGAGTCATGGCTTTAGATGCTTCTGATAGGCTAATTGACATAATTTGATTCAATTGGAGGTGTATTTCTGGATGTATTTCAAGGCCTACCTTCAAACTCAGTGCCTCTTTGCTTGACATCATGGGAAAATCAAAAGAAATCAGCCAAGACCTCAGAAAAAAAATGTGTAGACCTCCTCAAGTCTGATTCATCCTTGGGAGGAATTTCCAAATGCCTGAAGGTACCACGTTCATCTATACAAACAATAGTACGCAAGTATAAACACCATGGGACCACGCAGCCGTCATACCGCTCAGGAAGGAGACGCGTTCTGTCTCCTAGAGATTAACGTACTTTGGTGCGAAAAGTGCAAATCAATCCCAGAACAACAGCAAAGGACCTTGTGAAGATGCTGGAGGAAACAGGTACAAAAGTATCTATATCCACAGTAAAACGAGTCCTATATTGACATAACCTAAAAGGCCGCTCAGAAAGGAAAAAGCCACTGCTCCAAAACCCGCCTTAAAAACGCCAGACTACGGTTTGCAACTGCACATGGGGACAAAGATTGTACATTTTGGAGAAATGTCCTCTGGTCTGATGAAACAAAAATAAAACTGTTTGGCCATAATGACCATCGTTATGTTTGGAGGAAAAAGGGGGAGGCTTGCAAGTCAAAGAACACCATCCCAACCGTGAAGCGCGGGGGTGGCAGCATCATGTTGTGGGGGTGCTTTGCTGCAGGAGGGACTGGTGCACTTCACAAAATAGATGGCATCGTGAGGAAGGAAAAGTATGTGGATATATTGAAGCAACATCTCAAGCCATCAGTCAGGAAGCTTGGTCGCAAATGGGTCTTCTAAATGGACAATGACCCCAAACATACTTCCAAAGTTGTGGCAAAATGGCTTAAGGACAACAAAGTCAAGGTATTGGAGTGGCCATCACAAAGCCCTGACCTCAATCCCATAGAACATTTGTGGGCAGAATTGAAAAAGTGTGTGTGAGCAAGGAGGCCTACAAACCTGACTCAGTTACACCAGCTCTGTCAGGAGGAATGGGCCAAAATTCACCCAATTTATTGTGGTAACCTAGTGGAAGGCTATAAGAAATGTTTGACCCAAGTTGAACAATTTATAGGCAATGCTACCAAATACTAATTGAGTTTATGTAAACTTCTGACCCACTGGGAATGTGATGAAAGAAATAAAATAAATTGGTGGTCCTAACTGACCTAAGACAGGGAATTTTTACTAGGATTATATTGTGAAAAACTGAGTTGAAATGTATTTGGTTAAGGTGTATGTAAACTTCTGACTTGAACTGTATGTACATGTAGGTACAATTAAAGTGACTATGCATAGATGATTAACAGAGAGTAGCAGCAGCGTAAAAGAGTGGGTTGGTGGTTGCGGGGTGGCGGGACACAATGCAAATAGTCTTGGTAGCCATTGTGTGGAGGCACCGATTCGTCGGGCTAATTGAGGTAATATGTATGTGAATGTATAGTTAAAGTGACTATGTATAGATGATAAACAGAGAGTAGCAGCAGCGTAAAAGAGGGATTGGCGGGGTGCTGGGACACAATGCAAATAGTCCGGGTAGCCATTTGATTACGTGTTCAGGGGTCTTATGGCTTGGGGGTAAAAGCTGTTGTGAAGCTCCAGTACCGCTTGCCATGCGGTAGCAGAGAGAACAGTCTATGACTAGGGTCTTTGACAATTTTTAGGGCCTTCCTCTGACTCCACCTGGTATAGAGGTCCTGGGTGGCAGGCAGCTTAGCCCCAGTGATGTACTACTACCCTCTGTAGCAGTTGCTGTACCAGGCAGTGATGCAACCTGTCAGGATCCTCTCGATGTTGCAGCTGTAGAACCTTTTGAGGATCATGACAAATCTTTTCAGTCTCCTGAGGGGGAATAGGTTTTTTTCATTCCCTCTTCATAACTTTCTTGGACCATATTAGTTTGTTGGTGATGTGGACACCAAGGAAGCTTGAGAATGGGGGCATGCTCAGTCCTCCTTATCGCCTTTGTCTTGATAACATTGAGGGATATGTTGTTATTCTGGCACCACCCAGCCAGGTCTCTGACCTCCTCCCTATAGGCTGTCTCATCATTGTCAGTGATATTGCCTCCCACTGTTGTGTCATCTGCAAACTTTATGATGGTGTTGGAGTCATGCCTGGCCATGCAGTCGTGGGTGAACAGGGAGTACTGAGCACACACCCCTGAGGGGCTCCAGTGTTGAGAATCAGCATGGCAGATGTGTTGCTACCTACCATTACCACCTGGGGGCAGCCCATCAGGAAGGCCAGGATCCAGAGGGAGGTGGTTAGTCACAGGATCCTTAGGTTAGTGATGAGCTTTGAGGGCACAATTTACATTTTAGTCATTTAGCAGACACTCTTATCCAGAGCAACTTACAGTAGTGAATACATACATTTCACACATTTCATGCATATTTTTTTTTTTTTTTGTACTGGCCCCTGATGGGAATCAAACCCACAACCCTGGCGTTGCACACACATGCTGGCGTTGCAAACACCATGCTCTACCAACTGAGCCACAGGGAAGACACAATGGTGTTGAATGCTGAGCTGTAGTCAATGAATAGCGTTCTTATGTAGGTGTTCCTTTTGTCCAGGTGGGAAAGGGCAGTGCAATAGAGATTGCATCATCTGTTTGAGCGGTATGCAAATTGGATAGTGCATTTCATGTACAAAATACAAAAAAAATCTGAAAAATTGAAATCGAAAACCATGATAATTTGTTTTATAATCTTACTGAAACCGAACTGATTTCAAAAAGCACTAATTGCTCAGTATTAGGTACTGTAAAATGGATTACTGTCAAATGGATTACAGTAGCTGTGCTCTAAAATAAATTAAAGTAACTTACTGGCCAATTGCTGCCAGTAAGTTGCAAGAAATCTGACAGGAAATGTTTTACAGTGTGAGGCCACAAAAGGTTTGATTGAGCACTGTGATGATAATAATAGTGGGATGTGAGAGGATTTCAACAGGACTGATATTTAAATTTTCGACTTGGAAAGAAGCCAAAATAGTCAAGACGTTGTCAGTGAACAATACCGCTCATGCTGCTACATGTATACTAATTATACTGTAGGTAGAGGGGTGTTAAATTATGCTTACATATCAAACTAAAACCATGCCTTTCTACTTACGTGCAAATGAAGGTGGAGTTGTCACACTCAAAACAACGCCATGTGCAGTCTCCTGTTGGATGGAAATCCTAACTTCACTCACTTACCTTAAACCTAGACACACACACACACCACACACACACACACATACACACACACACACACACACACACACACACACATATCTGTAACTAGCTCCTTAACGTGATGAAGGCCTGAATCCCTTAATGGAGGGAGCTGTAAAGTCTCAGTGATTTCTGTCAATCAACTCACTCCATTCTAAAGATTGAAGAGATGAATGATCGACAGATTGCTGCCCCATAGTGCTCTGGTCAAAAGTAGTGCACTATATATGCAATAGGGTGCCATTTGGGACACACCCAGAGACTAAAGCAGGGGTAGGCAACTAGATTCAGCAGTGGGACGATTTTTGTTGGAGCAGATGGTCGGCGGCCAGAACATAACAAATAGACCACAACTAAGCCCCAAAAGAAATTGTATTTTCAAATACAATAATTTCATACCTTGATTGCACTACATTATTTTGTTTTGTAATTTAAAACAGGACTTTGTTCCGAGAGGCATATCTAGACAGCTGCTGTTGTCATCAACTCTGTTTTGTGGTAGGCTAGTTGGCAAACATGGCTTTGATGCTGGTGTTGAGTGGCAAAAACATTCCTTGAATCCCCAAGGCCCTACTAACTCTCTGACACACACACCTACCACCTATATTGGTCTATTTTCTGTAGATGAAGTTTGGATTAGCAGGTTCCCATACCTCTTTCACACTGAGGGCTTTTCTTTATGTCTCCTGAGATCAACCAACACAATGTTACTATCAGTTGGTTATAAAGTAAAGTAAAGAACCACAGGAAACGGAAGAGCCATTGCTAGAGCCTGGGAGACTAAATAGGGGTTAGCCATACATAAATATGTATAGTGTGTGTGTGTGTGTGTGTGTGTGTGTGTGTGTGTGTGTGTGTGTGTGTGTGTGTGTGTGTGTGTGTGTGTGCGTGTGTGTGTGTGTGTGTGTGTGTGTGTGTGTGTGTGTGTAAGTGCACTACTGACAAACTGAAACTCGCCAAACTTGGTTCTGACATTTACTTTATTTATTTTTCTGACATTCACCCTACCTACTCAGATGATGAAGGAGTGAACTGCAGTGCTTACATACAGTAACAAACATGATCAAGATTAAATAAATTATATAAATAAAAGTTTATGCCATCATCTCACATCACGCCTATAGGAATGTCAGTCAAGACACAATCAAGTGAGACGACAAAAATACATAAAATCAAATCAAACGTTATTTGCCACATGTGCCGTGCACAAGAAGGTAGAGTGAATGAAATGACACGGGAATAAAAATATATTATTCAGCAGTACTAACAAATCACCACTAGATTGCGCTCTTGTCCTATGTACAATTTATTTACATACTATCAACAGAACAGAGCCATGGAACAGGTAGGCCAACGAAACAAGGTGTGAGGCTGTGTGTGTGTCACAGGAGGTTGGGGGCACATTAATTGGGGAGGACTGCTCATGGTAATGGCTGGAGCGTTAGAGGTGGAATGGTATCACATATATTAAACACATGGTTTCCATGTGTTTGATGCCATTTCATTTGCTCCATTACAGCCATTATTATGAGCCGTCCTCACCTCAGCAGCCTCCAATGCTGTGTGTGTGTGTGTGTGTGTGTGTGTGTGTGTGTGTGTGTGTGTGTGTGTGTGTGTGTGTGTGTGTGTGTGTGTGTGTGTGTGTGTGTGTCCCCGTCTCAAATGGGGGCAATACAGGGCCAATGAAAAGAAGATCCACTTCAGACTATTGACATGCATTTTTTTGGTGCTACCCATCAAGCATTTGATGTCAGGCAATGTCTTCTTTTTTTATTTTTGGGGGTTGTGGTCTGGACCGGTCTTGATATGAACGTCTGCAGATGTAGATTTTCCAACCAATCATAGACATCCACAGATCTGAACCAGTCATAGACATCTATGTTGCACAAGTTTGGGAAGCACAGTACAGCACAATACAGTATAGTAGAGTACAGTACACAGTACAGTAAAGAAAAGTAGAGTACAGTAAAGTAAAGGATAGTGTAATGTATTATACCCTACTTTACTCTAATGTACTCTACTAAACTGTACTCTACTGAACTGAACTCTACTCTACTGAACTAAACTGTACTCTGCTCTACTGAACTAAACTGTACTCTGCTCTACTCTACTGAATTAAACTCTATTGTACATTTACTCTACTAAATTCAACTCTACTGTACTGTAGTGTACTGTACTCTACTCTATTTTACTCTACTCTACTCTAATGAATTAAACTCTACTGTACTGTTCTGTAATATACTGTACTCTACTGAATTAAACTCTACAGTCCTGTACCGTACCATATTGTACAGTACTCTTCTGTGTTCTACTGTATTAAACTGCCTTTCTGTACTGTGATGTTCAAACTTGTGAAACATAGCCTAAATCTCTATGATTCATTCAGATTTGTATCTGGTCCACACCAACCAAATATGTACTTATTTGTGCAAATGCATTTGATGTCAATGTCTGGAAAAGATGTCTAAAAGACGTATTTTCAATGTAATTTTGCTTACTGGGTAAGAACAGATAGAAAGGTCGGCAAGAACCAGAGGAGGCTGGTGGGAGGAGCTATAGCAGGACTGGCTCATTGTAAAGGCTGGAATGGAATAAATGGAACAATATCAAACACATCAAACAAATGGAAACAACATGTTTGACTCCATTCCATTTATTCCATTAGAAACATTACAATGAGCCTGTCATCCTATAGCTCCTCCCACCAGCCACCACTGAGAAGAACATATAGGAAGATAGAAAGTGCCCTTCTCTCGAACAGAAACCTTACAGGCAGCGGCCAGTAGCTCACACACACATTCAGTGAGTTGGCAAGAGCACAAATAATCTGGGACCAGGCTAGGAGGGAGGGGATTAGGAGACAGATTAGTTAATACCCAATAGACTAACTTTCATAGCTAACGTTACTTCCAAAGATTTTTAAAAGTATATTTGTTACCATGACTAGCTAACTAGTAAGTGGTAAACAAAGGTCTAGCGTGGGTGATGGCTAAAAGCTATACTTAGCTAGGTAGATAGCTAGCAGTAACATGCCCCAAACACTCCATCTAGTTCTTCAGTTATATCATCTGCATTAACTTCCAGCGCCACCCCAGAGGTAACCCCCGTGATAGGTGCCCTGCTTTGAAGACCCACAAACTACATATTCCATTCAGATAACTGTTTAAAGGGCACAAAGCACACTTCTTCTGCTCCGCAGACACCAAAAAAAAGAAAACACTTCTTGTTATTCTAACTGATGCCGCATTACTCAACGCATCCATGATTTTTATCGAGATTTCCTCCGACCCCCATGTTATCCACCTTGATGAGTAGGCCTTCCTTCCACATCATATCATAAGCCTACATCAAAGAAAACGGCTACCACCACCTCCTTATTTGCCCGTGCCTTCCGTTTGACTGACTCAAGGCACAGTACAGGATCCATTGTTCCCCTGCCTTTCCTGAACCCACTTTGATCTGGTGACATTAGTCCTCTACTCTCCAGAAAGTATGTCAGCCTTTCCGTTATCATTCTTTCCCTAAGTTTATATACATGAGATGTCAACGCTATCGGCCTACAGCTTGAAGGACATTTAGGGTCTTTCCCTGGTTTCCATATTGGCACCACTACCGCCTGCCTCCAACTTCCAAGCAGTTTCCCTTCCTGCCCCACCTTATCGTAAAGGCCCAATACTTTCCCCATTGCAGTGTCACTGAGATGAGCCATCATGATGTAACACATCCCATCCATCCCAGGAGATGTTACCCCAGCTTTAGCTAATGCTCTCTTCATCTCAGCCAACGTAAAAGGGCCATTCAATGTATCCCCCACTTTCGCTCTCTGATCCAGGACCCTCGGATGTTCTCCTCTGACCCTCTCTCTCCCACTCTTCTGTCAGATCATTTGAGCTGTGCACCTCCACAAATGCCTGGGCTAACATCTCTGCCTTTTCCACATATCTCTCACTGCAACAATCTCCCCACTTTTCAGCACAGGGAGATCCCAATCTATTCTGACCCCACTCATCCTCTTAATCATCCCCTATACAGTACCTTTCCACCAGAAGTGGTTCTGCCTATGTTTCCACAGAACCGGCACCCATACTCTCTCTTAACTGTCCTAATGATTGTTCTTACTACTGCTTGTTTATACTGAATCAGGTGCTGGTAATTATGGGTCCTTTTCAACATTCTGAAAGCCCTGTTCCTACACTTCACTATTTCTCTACACTCTTCAATCCACATTTTATGATTTTTTTATCCCAGCCTTCAGCTACCCTTAACCCCTCCTATATATCTCTAAAAACCATCCAGTCTTGACTTATACTTGCCATATATTTTTCACCGTGCTGTGATGTTTCACAAAAGTTCTGAACCTTTCTATTCTTATAGTTTCCACAGATTCTAAATTAAAGATGAACACCTTTATTAAAAGTACTATTATATTATTGTTCGACTGACCATGGCTTTTCAAGTCACCCGGCAGTGCTATTTGCAAAGATAGCTTTAAGTAAATGTTGCGATTTTACAGCCATTCCTGAACCTGCGACCAAAAACAAACTACATATGGGCAATACCAAAACAAGTGATCTAATGATTATTTATCTTTGCAGCAAAATATGCAGATCTGGGATGTTTGCATCCCCCATATCCATAACATTGTATTGGAAAACAAACTGGATGATCTCCGTTCAAGATTGTCCTACCAACGGGACATTAAAAACTGTAATATCTCATGTTAACAGAGTCGTGGCTGAACGACGACATGGATAATATAGAGCTGGCAGGGTTTTCCGTGCATCGGCAGGACAGAACAGCTACGTCTGGTAAGACGGGGGCAGGGGGTGTGTGTCTATTTGTCAATAACAGGTGGTGCGCGATGTCTAATATTAAAGAAGTCTCGAGGTATTGCTTGCCTGAGGAAGAGTACATTATGATAAGCTGCAGACCACACAATCTACCAAGAGAGTTCTCATCTATATTATTTGTAGCCATCTATTTACCACCAAAGAACGAAGCTGGCACTAAGACCGCACTCAACAAGCTGTATAAGACCATAAGCAAACAAGAAAATGCTCATCCAGAAGCGGCACTCCTAGTGGCCTGGGGACTTTAATGCAGGCAAACTGAAATCTGAGTTACCTCATTTCTACCAGCATGTCACACGTGTAACCAGAGGGAAAAAAACTCTGGACCACATTTACTCAACACACAGAGACGCATACAAAGCTCTCCCTCGCCCTTCATTTGGAAAATCTGACCATAAGTCTATCCTCCTGATTCCTGCTTGCAAGCAAAAACTAAAGCAGGAAATACCAGTAACTCGCTCAATACGGAAGTGGTCAGATGATGTGGATGCTACGCCTCCTGTACTCCCTATTCACTCATGAGTGCATGGCCAGGTACGACTCCAACACCATCATCAAGTTTGCCAATGACACAACAGTGGTAGGCCTGATCACCGACGATGATGAGACAGCCTACAGGGAGGAGGTCAAAGACCTGGAGGTGTGGTGCCAGGACAACAACCTCTCCCTCAATGTGAGAAAGACAAAGGAGCTGATCGTGGACAACAGGAAAAGGAGGGCCAAACAGGCCATATTAACATTGACGGGGCTGTAGTGGAGCGAGTCGAGAGTTTCACGTTTTTAGCCGTACCCACATCACCAACAAACAAGAATGGTCCAAACACACCAAGACAGTCATGAAGAGAGCACAACAACACCTTTTCCGCCTCAGGAGACTGAAAAGATTTGGCATGGGTCCCCAGATTCTAAAAAAGTTCTACAGGTGCTACCACCGAAGCCCACTCCTGGGCTACAATATCCCTTCTACTGCCGGTACGGGGCACGGAAACCCGCCGATCCTCTACGACTGGAATACCGACATAATCTGCCCGAGGAGTCTAACAGGCCCCTCATGCGTGACGTCCGCCGAAGGCCCATTCTGCTAACCGGCCTGCTAGCTATCTAGAGCTACTTGGAACCCAACTAATTCCACGACTGGTCTATCGACGTCACCGCACGAAGAGGCAAAAACAGACATACCCCCATCGCGACGTCCCACAAAGGCTAACTTGCTAGCCCCGGTCTGCTAACTGCTAGCTTGCCAGCCCCGGCCTACTAACTGTTAGCTTGTTAGCATCGGACTGCTAACTGTCTGAATCGCCGTGTCCCCAGTCACTGGACCCATATGGACCCATATGTTCACCTGGCTACGCATGCCTCTCTCTAATATCAATATGCCTCGTCCATTACTGTCCTGGTTAGTGATTACTGTCTTATTTCACTGTAGAGCCTCTAGCCCTACTCAAAAGGCCTTAACCAACCATGTTGTTCCACCTCCTACATATGCGATGACATCACCTGGTTTAAACGTCTCTAGAGACTATATCTCTCTCATCATTACTCAATGCCTAGGGTTACCTCCAATGTACTCACATCCTACCTTACCTTTGTCTGTACACTATGCCTTGAATCTATGCTATCGTGCCCAGAAACCTGCTCCTTTTACTCTCTGTTCCAAACGTGCTAGACGGCCAGTTTGTATAACCTTTAGCCGTACCCTTATCCTACTCTGTTCCTCTGGTGATGTGGAGGTTAATCCAGGTCCTGCAGTGCCTAGCTCCACTGCCACTCCCCAGGTGCTGTCATTTGTTGACTTCTGTAACCGTAAAAGCCTTGGTTTCATGCATGTTAACATTAGAAGACTACTCCCTAAGTTTGTTTTACTCACTACTTTAGCACACTCTGCCAACCGGGATGTCTTAGCCGTGTCTGAATCCTGGCTTAGGAAAACCACCAAAAACCCTGAAATCTCCATCGCTAACTATAACATTTTCCGCCAAGATAGAACTGCCAAAAGGGACGGTGTTGCAATCTACTGTAAAGATAGTAATACAGAACTCTACAGGCTATCCAAGTCTGTACCCAAACAATTCGAGCTTCTACTTCTAAAATGCACCTTTCCAGAAACATGTCTCTCACTGTTGCCGCTTGCTATAGACCTCCCTCTGCCCCCAGCTGTGCCCTCAATACCATATGTGAATTGATTGCCCCCCATCTATCTTCTGAGCTCGTGCTACTAGGTGACCTAAACTGGGACATGCTTAACACCCCAGCCATCCTACAATCTAAGCTTGATGCCCTCAATCTCAGACAAATGATCAATGAACCTACCAGGTACAACCCCAAAACCATAAACACGGGCACCCTCATAGATGTCATCCTAAATAACTCGCCCTCCAAATACACCTCTGCTGTTTTCAATCAAGATCTCAGCAATCACTACCTCATTGCCTGCATCCGTAATGGGCCTGCGACCAAACGACCACCCCTCATCACTGTCAAACGCTCCCTAAAACACTTCTCTGAGCAGGCCTTTCTAAGCGACTTGGCCGCGGTATCCTGGAATGACATTGAACTCATCCCATCAGTAGATGATGCCTGGCTATTCTTTAAAAGTGCCTTCCTCACCACCTTAAATAAGCATGCCCCACTCAAAAAATGTAGAACTAGGAATAGATGTAGCCCTTGTTTCACTCCAGACCTGTCTGCCCTTGATCAGCACAAAAACATCCTGCGGCGTTCTGCATTAGCATCGAATAGCCCCCGTGATATGCAACTTTTCAGGGACGTTACGAACAAATATACACAGGCAGTTAGAAAAGCTAAGGCTAGCTTTTTCAAACAGAAATTTGCCTCCTGTAGTACTAACTCAAAAAAGTTCTGGGACACTGTAAAGTCCATGGAGAATAAGAGCACCTCCTCCCAGCTGCCCACTGCTCTGAGGCTAGGAAACACTGTTACCACTGATAAATCCACTATAATTGAGAATTTCAATAAGCATTTCTCTACGGCTGGCCATGCTTTCCACCTAGCTACCCCTACCCCAGTCAACTGCCCAGCACCCTCCACAAAAACCTGCCAAAGCCCCCACCATTTCTCCTTCACCCAAATCCAGATAGCTGATGTTCTGAAAGAGCTGCAAAATCTGGACCCTCTCTTTCTAAAATGATCTGCTGAAATTGTTGCAACCCCTATTACTAGCCTGTTCAACCTCTCTTTCGTATCGTCTGAGATTCCCAAAGATTGGAAAGCTGCCGCGGTCATCCCCCTCTTCAAAGGGGGTGACACTCTAGACCCAAACTGCTACAGACCTATATCTATCCTACCCTGTCTTTCTAAGGTCTTCGAAAGCCAAGTTAACAAACAGATTACCGACCATTTCGAATCCCACCGTACCTTCTCCGCTATGCAATCTGGTTTCAGAGCTGGTCATGGGTGCACCTCAGCCACGCTCAAGGTCCTAAACGACATCATTACCGCCATCGATAAGAGACATTACTGTGCAGTCGTATTCATCGACCTGGCCAAAACTTTCGACTCTGTCAATCACCACATTCTTATTGGCAAGCTCGAAAGCCTTGGTTTCTCAAATGATTGCCTCGCCTGGTTTACCAACTACTTCTCTGATAGAGTTCAGTGTGTCAAATCGGAGGGCCTGTTGTCCGGACCTCTGGCAGTCTCTATGGGTGTGCCACAGGGCTCAATTCTCGGGCCGACTCTCTTCTCTGTATACATCAATGATGGTACTCTTGCTGCTGGTGATTCTCTGATCCACCTCTACGCAGACGACACCATTCTGTATACTTCTGGCCCCTCTTTGGACACTGTGTTAACTAACCTCCAGATGAGCTTCAATGCCATACAACTCTCCTTCCGTGGCCCCCAACTGCTCTTAAACGCAGGTAAAACGAAATGCATGCTATTCAATCGATCACTGCCCGCACCTGCTCGTCCGTCCAGCATCACTACTCTGGACGGCTCTGACTTAGAATACGTGGACAACTACAAATACCTGGGTGTCTGGTTAGACTGTAAACTCTCCTTCCAGACTCACATTAAGCATCTCCAATCCAAAATTATATCTAGAATCGGCTTCCTATATCGCAACAAAGAATCCTTCACTCATGCTGCTAAACACACCCAGGGTAAAACTGACCATCCTACCGATCCTCGACTTCGGTGATGTCATCTATAAAATAGCCTCCAACACTCTACTCAACAAACTGGATGCAGTCTATCACAGTGCCATCTGTTTTGTCACCAAAGCCCCATACACTACCCACCATTGCGACCTGTACGCTCTCGTTGGTTGGCCCTCGCTTCATACATGTCGCCAAACCCACTGGCTACAGGTTATCTACAAGTCTCTGCTAGGTAAAGCCTCGCCTTATCTCAGCTCACTGGTCACCATAGCAGCTCCCACTCGTAGCACGCGCTCCAGCAGGTATATCTCACTGGTCACCCCCAAAGCCAATTCCTCCTTTGGTCGTCTTTCCTTCCAGTTCTCTGCTGCCAATGACTGGAACGAACTGCAAAAATCTCTGAAGCTGGAGACTCATATCTAGCTCACTAGCTTTAAGCACCAGCTGTCAGAGCAGCTCACAGATCACTGCACCTGTACATAGCCCATCTGTAAACAGCCCATCTATCTACCTACCTCATCCCCATACTGTATTTATTTATTTATCTTGCTCCTTTGCACCCCAGTATCGCTACTTGCACATTCATCTTCTGCACATCTACCATTCCAGTGTTTAATTGCTATATTATAGTTACTTCGCCACCATGGCCTATTTATTGCCTTAACTTACCTCATTTGCACTCACTGTATATAGACTTTTTTTGTTTTCTTTTGTTCTACTGTATGGTTGTTTATTCCATGTGAAACTCTGTGTTGTTGTATGTGTCAAATTGCTACGCTTTATCTTGGCCAGGTCGCAGTTGCAAATGAGAACTTGTTCTCAACTAGCCTACCTGGTTAAATAAAGGTGAAATAAAAAATAAAATAAAAATAAAAATGGTGCACCACCGAGAGCATCCTGACCGGTTGCATCACCGCCTGGTATGGCAACTGCTCGGCATCCGACCGTAATGCGCTACAGAGGGTAGTGCGTACGTGCCAGTACATCACTGTGGCCAAGCTTTCTGTCATCAATTACATCTGCTGATATCTCAAAATGCTGTACAGAAACCCAGCCTAAAACCCCAAACAGCAAGCAATGCAGGTGTAGAAGCACGGTGGCTAGGAAAAACTCCCTAGAAAGGCCAAAACCTAGGAAGAAACCTAGAGAGGGACCAAGCTATGAGGGGTGGCCAGTCCTCTTCTGGCTGTGCCGGGTGGAGATTATAACAGAACATGGCCAGAACAGGGCGTCAACCCAGACAGGAAGACCACGTCAGTGACTCAACCAACTCAAGTGACGCACCCCTCCTAGGGACGGCATGGAAGAGCACCAGTAAGCCAGTGACTCAGCCCCTGTAATAGGGTTAGAGGCAGAGAATCCCAGTGGAGAGAGGGGAACCGGCCAGGCAGAGACAGCAGGGGCGGTTCGTTGCCCCAGTGCCTTTCCGTTCACCTTCACACTCCTGGGCCAGACTACACTCAATCATAGGACCTACTGAAGAGATGAGTCTTCAATAAAGACTTAAAGGTTGAGACCGAGTCTGCGTGTCTCACATGGGTAGGCAGATCATTCCATAAAAATGGAGCTCTATAACAGAAAGCCCTGCCTCCAGCTGTTTGCTTAGAAATTGTAGGGACAATTAGGAGGCCTGCGTCTTGTGACCATAGCGTACGTGTAGGTATGTACGGCAGGACCAAATCGGAAAGATAGGTAGGAGCAAGCCGATGAAATGCTTTGTAGGTTAGCAGTAAGCCAGTGTAGGGAGGCTAGCACTGGAGTAATATGATAAAATTTGGGGGTTCTAGTCAGGATTCAAGCAGCCGTATTTAGCACTAACCGAAGTTTATTTAGTGCTTTATCCAGGTAGCCGGAAAGTAGAGCATTGCAGTAGTCTAACCTAGAAGTGACAAAAGCATGGATTAATTTTTCTGCATCATTTTAGGACAGAAAATGTCAGATTTTTGCCACGTTACGTAGATGGAAAAAAGCTGTCCTTCAAACAGTCTTGATATGTTCGTCAAAAGAGAGATCAGGGTCCAGAGTAACGCTGAGGTCCTTCACAATTTTATTTGAGACGACTGTACAACCATCAAGATTAATTGTCAGATTCAACAGAAGATCTCTTTGTTTCTTGGGACCTAGAACTAGCATCTCTGTTTTGTCCGAATTTAAAAGTAGAACATTTGCAGCCATCCAATTCCTTATGTCTGAAACACAGGCTTCCAGCGAGGGCAATTTTGGGGCTTCACCATGTTTCATCGAAATGTACAGCCTTGTGTCATCCACATAGCAGTGAAAGTTAACATTGTGTTTTCGAATGACTTCCCCAAGAGGTAAAATATATAGTGAAAACAATAGTGGTCCTAAAACGGAACCTTAAGGAACACCGAAATTTACAGTTGATTTGTCAGAGGACAAACCATCCACAGAGACAAACTGATATCTGTCCGACAGATAAGATCTAAACCAGGCCAGAACTTGTCCTTGTTGATCAATTAGGGTTTCCAATCTCTCCAAAAGAATGTGGTGATCGATGGTATCAAAAGCAGCACTAAGGTCTAGGAGCACGAGGACAGATGCAGAGCCTCGGTCTGACGCCATTAAAAGGTCATTTACCACCTTCACAAGTGCAGTATCAGTGCTATGATGGGTCTAAAACCAGACTGAAGCGTTTCGTATACATTGTCTTCAGGAAGGCAGTGAGTTGCTGCGCAACAGCTTTTTCAAAATTTTTTGAGAGGAATGGGAGATTCGATATAGGCCGATAGTTTTTTATATTTTCTGGGTCAAGGTTTGGCTTTTTCAAGAGAGGCTTTTTTACTGCCACTTTTAGTGAGTTTGGTACACATCCGGTGGATAGAGAGCCATTTATTATGTTCAACATAGAAGGGCCAAGCACAGGAAGCAGCTCTTTCAGTAGTTTAGTTGGAATAGTGTCCAGTATGCAGCTTGAAGGTTTAGAGGTCATTAGTATTTTCATCATTGTGTCAAGAGATATAGTACTAAAACACTTAAGTGTCTCCCTTGATCCTAGCAGAGTTGTGCAGACTCAGGACAACTGAGGAATACGAAGATTTAAAGAGGAGTCCGTAATTTGCTTTCTAATGATCATGATCTTTTCCTCAAAGAAGTTCATGAATTTATCACTGCTGAAGTGAAATCCATCCTCTCTTGGGGGAATGCTGCTTTTTAGTTAGCTTTGCGACAGTATCAATGTAAATTGTCCGGTGCGATTTTTATGAATTGTTCAGCAGTCCAATGGCTTGGGGGTAGAAGCTGTTGAGGAGCCTTTTGGTCCTAGACTTTGCACTCTGGTACCGCTTGCCGTGCGGTAGCAGAGAAAACAGTCTATAATTTGGGTGACTGGAGTCTCTGACAATTTTATGGGCTTTCCTCTGACACGCCTATTATATAGGTCCTGGATGGCAGGAAGCTTAGCCCCAGTGATGCACTGGGCCGTACGCATTACCCTCTGTAGCGCCTTACGGTCAGATGCCGAGCAGTTGCCATACCCGGTGGTGATGCAACCGGTCAGGATGCTCTCGATGCAGATATCAATATTGCGGATTTATTGTTGGATCTGATTTTACTAGCTAACATTTCCATGGCCATAATAAATAGATATGCTGATAGTGGACAAACTTGTTTTACTCCTCTTTACAGTTTAATACTTTCTGAGATGTAGACATTATTTACTATTTTACACCTGGGGTTACTATACATACTGTAACTTTAACCCATTGTATAAGAGATTCTCCTAAATTAAAATAGTCCATGCATTTATATATAAATTCTAGTTGGACTTTATCAAAGGCCTATGAATAGCAGGCCTGGTTCTATTGTTTTCAGTTATAGTCTTATATTATCTCCAATGTATCTCCCATGTAAAAAATCTGATTAGGATGAATAATATTCGACAACACCTTTTTAATTCTAAGTGCTATACATTTTGCTAGAATTTTGGAATCACAACACTGAAGTGTAAGGGTTCTCCATTTTTATAGGAGTGGTTAAAACATGTTAATAATGGACCTTTGAGTACATCTAAAAATATTTGATATACCTCAAATGGTATGCCATCCAGCCTTGGAGTTTTGCTGGACTTAAAGGCTTTAATTACATCTAGAAATGCATCCTCTGTAATCGAGTTGAACAGTTAAACACAAGTCTTTCTGTACAGCTGTTCATTTCACACTACTAATAGAAAAAAAATCTTCACAATTAACTTGAGTTAGTAGAGATGGACTAGACTGAATTGAAAACATAAGCTTAAAGTACTTTGCTTCCTCTCAAAATATTGTTTGGTGAATCATCGATGACACTGTCATTTGTAACAAGTTTCTGTATATTATTTTTGGTAGCATTTCTATGTTGAAGATTAAAAAAGAATTTGGGGCATTTTTTCCAATATTTCATCCAGTTCGCTTTATGTTGTTAATATATTACACTTGATCTTTCTTGAATAAGCAACTCCATTTCTTTATGTTTTTCTTCTAACTTATTCTGTTCATGAAAACAAAAATTTGGTTTTGGTCTTAATTTAAGGTTAGTGTTATGCTTAGCAGTGTGTTTAAGGTTATTGTTAGGTTTAAAATGACATTTTAAGAAGAGAAATTGTAGAAATAGGCGGGGTTTATAACGTTGTGTTTGTGGTAACTAGTGACGACCCTGAACTGGAACTGTTGACGTCTGTTGTCTGCGCATGCGTAAATGCTGTTTTGGCGAAAGTTAGACGAAGAAAATGTTCTATTTGGTTAGCAGCTTTTTGACTTGTAATTTCAAACGTGTCATTCCAGATATCAATGCTGTAGTTTAACAGCGGAATGAAGCATATTTTCTCTGCGAAAAAATCAGAAAGTAGTGGTGCTGGGTACAACTTTACCCAGCATTCCATTCGCCCGTGTATACGGCGTTTGATAATTTGCTGAAATTCCACCAAAAACACATAAAGCTACATTAAGATGGGGAATAATTCCTTACTGGACCATATTATTGTGCACGGACTCAACATGCAATATTTTGTATTGTAGGTTTACCCAATGTGCATTCAGACTTTTTGTCTACATAAAGAAACTTATTGAGGAGTAACTATAGAGCCATAGTGTTGCTGAAATTGCTACCCTATCCCTGCTATCGGTCTTGGTTGGCACCGAGTTTTTATCTCAGTCTATTTTCTTCTATAAAAGTTACAGTTGTGCCATACATTTACGAACGGACAATCTGACTACGCTCTGAATTTACCAACAGCCCAGAGCACACTACAGCTTCAATGACTCTTGATTGGTCAACGTCACACTCTGTGGTACCGCATTCGATGGCAGAGACCGAAGTACGACAGAAAACACGATTTCTAGTAGTTACCATAGCCACAAAGTCAATTTGGACAATATCGTGAAAATGTATGAAAACAAAAATTAGCTTTTTGGTCTTAATTTAGGGTTATGCATAAGGTTAGCAGTGTGGTTACGGTTAGGCTTAAGGTTAGTGTTAGGTTTAAAATAACATTTTAAGAAGATAGATTGTAGAAATAGGCGGGGTGTATGACTTTGTGACTGTTGTAACTAGTGACGACTAGGAACGGCGATTTGGGTTTGTTTACATAAACGGACCTAAACCTAGAGCACAAGGGCCACAAAGGAACAAATTAGACAAAAAGACATGTCTTAATGTATTTCATACGTGAGTAGCTAAACCTTTTATATTTTATTTAATTGCAGAGCTATTTTTGTGTTAGCATTCTTTCTTTTCTAGCATCGCTCCTTGTGCACTCAGTTAGCTAGTTAACGGGTATCGTAGTGAGCTAACGTTAGCTACATAAAAACCGACCAGAATATATATTTTTAAATTGGGATATTTGTATCTATCCACTACATAATATTTTGTCTTCTAACATTCCCACTTGTCTAATATTGCTAGCTAATGTTAGCTATCTAACATGAACTGTAGTTAGTCGGTAACGTTAGTTAACTAGGTAGCTAGCATCCTAGCAACTGTAGCTAGCTAGCTAACGTGTACAACAGGGTTATTTATTGATCCATGGCCACAGCTCGGTTGGCGATTTTCCTCGTGTTGCATGTTATATAAATCATTGAACACATTGAACCCTGTGTTATACGAACGTTGTAGAATAATATGGCGATTCCACACCAAATATTTTTGGTATGCCATTGTTCTGGCAATTCTCAAACGTCATTGTTCATGCTTTTTACATTTGTATCACAAACCATTTTTGAGAAAATCATGATTAAAGTGGTCCTTTTTAGACCTATATGCCTCCTGTAAGACTATAATCGGTGAACAATAACGCTCAGTGGCGGTCAGTGCCGTTTAAGATGAGGGAGGACGATGTTTTTTCATTAGCATGGCCTTATTTTTATTACAGCATATTGGATGACTGTCATTCATATTCCATTCACCCAGTTCAATGTGACAGCGATAGGTTTAGACTACTACATGATACTAAAATTTTCCCTATACCTATCATGAGGTTGCTACAACCTAGCCTATGAATGAAAGTTTACAACGTAGGTGCACACAGGTCTAGAGACAAATTTGAAGTGACAGACCATGACATGGACTGACGGTGACATTCAGTACCACCTTGCACACTCTTGCCTGTATCTAGCTGATATAGGGTGTAATAATTAGTCCAACAGTTGCAAACAAGAGTTGCTATTGGACAAATATAGGTATTTTTTTTTATCCCTGTTTTGTTGCGTTTGCATCCGTTTAAGACACATTTTTCAATAGAATCATTCAGAATGAGTATCAATTAAAGTTTTATTAGACACATGTGCCGAATACAACAGGTGTAGACCTTACAGTGAAATATTTACTTACGAGCCCCTAACCAACAATGCAGTTAAAAAAAAAAAAAAAAAAAAAAAGTATCAAGTAATTAAAGAGCAGCAGTAATCACAAGCAGTGTAAACACTGTTCACTTTCATAGCAGCCACATTGTATTCCTTCTTTTATCTATGCGCTCTCCTCTCACCTCTTCGCTTGTGGATGCACAACATATCAGCTGTATGTGACCAGGCAAAAACCTTTCCAAGCCAAACCGCTACACACAGCCTACATTATTCTCACCATATTTGCTAAAGTAACGTCATAGTCAGCATAGCTAAAAGAACTAACGAGTTAGTAAACCCGCTACAATCATGCAGTTACATTAGTGTACAGTCAGTAAGTAGTTACACCGGCGGGCCCCGGTGGCAATAAATTAGTCAAACCAAAAGCTTACCTTGAAAGAGTTTCTGTGTTGTGTTGGATAGTCATAGCCAGCTAGCTAACATAGCATCCCTCTGTTTGAGCAGGCTAAACTAGCTAGCTGCATTTTCTAGCTAAGTGAAACTGAAAAAAAATTACTCTCTTACTTCTCCTTCATTTTGGAAGAAATTAGTTTAACTGTTCAACTATTGTCTCTCTCTCTCTCTTTGAGTCAACTACTCACCTCATTTTATACACTGCAGTGCTAGCTAGCTAGCTGTAGCTTATGTGTTCAGTACTAAATTGATTATCTGAT
This sequence comes from Salmo salar, assembly GCF_965601325.2. Lineage (NCBI taxonomy): Eukaryota > Metazoa > Chordata > Actinopteri > Salmoniformes > Salmonidae > Salmo > Salmo salar. The sequence goes on along the minus strand of NC_138291.1, from coordinate 83,526,564 downwards.
CCTTTGATTGTGTGGACAACATGTCAGTTCATGCTGCAAGAGCTCTGATAGGTTGGAGGACGTCCTCTGGAAGTTGTCATAATTACTGTGTAAGTCTATGGAAGGGAGTGAGAACCATGAGCCTCCTAGGTTTTGTATTGAAGTCAATGTACCCAGAGGAAGACGGAAGATAGCTGTCCTCCAGCTATACCATGGTCCTACCCTACAGATGCTGTGGAGGCTACTGTAGACCTTTGCAAAATGTGGATGGTCCTCCCCTTCCTCTGAGGTGCCTCCACTGATAGCGTTACATGATACAGACAGCATTTTGGTGTCATTACATTATAGCTACTCCTTATATTGTGCTCTAAAATGTGACGATCGACTCGATTCGGTCTTATGTAGCAACATTTGAAATTGTGTTTTTTACGTAGGATAAAAGTAGATTGAGGAACAATGGGAAAAGTAATTCTGCTTTGAAAGTTGATAAATTTGTAACACCACTTTTGAGAAAATGGCCCTTGATTGTTTTGGTACACCTACTGGAGAACTCTTCCTTGTCTACACCCATTCAGCATCATTCACACCCTCTTAAGCCTTAGCCCCACTCATCTCTTTAAGTATTCATATGTGAGGCCATGTCCTAAACAGAGTGAGTAGTTAAGTAAACATTAAAGATTTCAAGATTAAAAGTGGTAAAAATAGTTGCCTAATATAAGGAAAAACTCCAGGTAAAAATACACTATCTAGTCCTTGGCGTATATGCTAATCTGACTTTGGTGCAGGTCATGTTGTTCTTCACATTACCGTCTCTGGTAAACGCACACTATATCAAATATAATCTAAGTTTGTCATATGCAGAGGATACAGAAGGTGTAAATGGTAAAGTGAAATGGTTATTTGCATAGTAACAATATCAAAAGGAGAACGTGTCCAGATTTAAAATGTTTAGTTATTTGATGACGCTTTCCCAACACACTTGTTTAAATTTGATGGGTCATGTGAAGGAAATGCTAAAACCAACCCAAGCCACATCTAGCTAAGTGGATGGGTAACTATTGTCTAGACATGTACACATGTTCATGAAATACGATAGATGGCCGTCATCACCCCTAGTCACACCTTGCTAACTTGATGGGTCATGTAATCATCTGGTGAAGTGCAGCCTTTTGTTTAGACATGTCCTTCTGACATTGCTCATACTAATATTGAGATATTTCTTAATTCCATTCTTTAACTTTTAGATTTGTGTGTTGTTGTGAATTGTTAGATACTACGGCGCTGTTGGAGCTAGGAACACAAGCATTTCACTACACCCGCAATAACATCTGCTGGACCAATGTGTGACCAATAAAATTTGATTTACATTGAGCTTGTCATAGCTGTAGTATGACTCTGCAGGTAGCTAAAGCTAACAACTAGCTTCAATGTTAGCTAGCTAACATTAGGCTATAACTAGCAATGCAAATGGAATTCTGATTTGAATAATATTACTACACAGATAATACATAATGTTAGCCAGCAAGCTAATGTTCGCTAGCTAGCCAACAGTATGCTTTAAATTGCAATGAAAATTACTTTCTGACAAAATTAGAAACTTATATCTGAAAATGTAGCTCGACTCTTACCCGTTTCATGGATGAATGCTTCATGGCAGACTGGAACCATTTAACTCCGTTTTGTTTGTAGCTACATCTTTTTTGGCCAGCGTTGTTAAGTCACTCCGGTTCACACTGACCGTAGCATGTGCAGAAAGTACCCATCACTTGTTCCAACTGGTCTGTCGATAGCGCCTGCTAAATTCAGGGTTTCAATGTTGTTGAGAAAAGTATCAAAACTTTTGTAGTTTTCGATGGCTAACATATCTTTCAAAAATGGTGCGGTAGAAAGGACTATCAACACATACTGAGCAGCTCACGTTTATAGACAGAAGATACTACATGGAAGACCAATTCAAACTCATCTCCTGGCATATCCAGCCCATCCATTATCTCTGCCAATCATGGCTAGCGGGAAGGTTCATGTCTTTTTCCGTGGCTTAACCAACTGGGCTTATTCATGTTTATGGATGGAATACAAGTTTGTTATTAAGGCACATGAAAGTTCACGTTTCAGAAGGCATTTCTGCCAAAAAACGCATTTTGATAAAAAAATACATGTTTTTGTTCAAATGCCTCTCCTGTGAAATAGTGACAAATGTCAAAATAAAAAAAATGCCTTCCAAAACAAACAAAAAAAGATTTTATATGAATGATGTAAGTACAGAAATTGTTTGCTCTGCAGGAAATGAATAACCAACTAGTCAGTGACAACTGTTTGTGACAGAAACTGCAGTATGAGTTTATTACAGTATTGTAGACAGTATGTCCTGGTATTTTCAATTATCTTCTATGTAGAAGAACCCCTTCCAACTCTTGTGACTCTTGTGTAGCTTGTGAGCGTCATAGAGCAAAACATGTTACACATGCGTGTTCATGAGTCTCAGATTTCCATCAAGCTTTTCATAGTTTGTAGCTCTAATCATTCTGACTACAGACATTTTTATAAAAAAAAGATCTGCACATATTTATTAAACAGATCAGCACTTGTCTCACAAAGACTGCTCTAGCTCAGCCCCAATTAATTACACAGATGAATGGTTGGTACCAACACATGCAGAAGAAATAGACATATCCTATGGTACAATAAGTCTATAGCACAAACACACTGTTTAAAATGGGTTAGAAGTCCTAAATCACACTGGCGAGACAGTTGGACTCATTGGGTTAAATAAAGCTTAAATACGTTTTCAAGAGTGGGCTGTCTGCTAATTCTGAAATGAGGATACCTTTTATGAGCACCACCAACACCGTGAATGGAAAAATGGATTCAGTGGGAACTCCCTCTGGTGACTTGCTGAATGTGCAATCCTAAAGAAGGGCTGTGATTGGTTGATGACCTATAATGTCCATTTCTATTTATAAAATGGGTCATATCATTAAAAGTACCAGAGGGAGAACTCTGGAAATTCAACGTGTTAGAAGAGTATAACTATTGCTGCAAACAATGTCTAACAATAATCAATCAAAAAGGGGTATATTAATATTTTTAATGTTAATGAAATGAACATGAACATTTGTATTTCAGAATGTAGACATACTCCATATTTAAGAGAACACTATAAGGAGTATAATGACACCAAGATGGTTTCTGTATCATGTAAGGTTCACTGATCATAGGGTCTTACTGGAGGCATGTATAGGTCTTTATATGGCCTAAAATGGCTAATTTCATCATGATTTTCTACAAAATGATTTGTGATACAAATGTAAAAAACATGTTAAACATCCTTCCTCCCAATGAAGTTTCTATGTGAGAATTTCAAGAACAATCTGAGATGCCAAAAATATTTTCAGCTGCCGTGGAATCGTCCAATTAGCCTAGCTAGCTTAAATTGTTGACCCATGCATTAATTTAGCTAGCCAGCCAGCTAGCTAGCTACCTCCCTTGAGATCCCTTCCATCATCAAATGAATGCCAACAATTTATCAATCTAGTAGTTAGTGAGCCATCTAAAAAACGTTGCTCAAAACAAGGAGGATGCTTTATCTCTTGTTTTGCAGCTATTGCGCCCAGCTGTGGAGAACGTCCTCATTCATGCCCCAGACAGTTGAAGCATGCTGGTAGTAACGTTAGTATGCAGCCCAACATAATCAGAAGAGATGCCGGAGTCTGGCATCAAACGAAAAGCCTGCTTTACAAGAATCTACTCATCAAATGGAGGACTAAACAACAGAGTCTGCAGGTGGGTTACTTGCTGCACCTTGTCTGCCTGATTTGAATCACTTTGGGACAGTTTCCCAGACACAGATAAAGCCTAGTCAAGGACTAAAAAGCAATTTTAATTATGTTTTGCATCTGAGAAAAGTAGCTAGCTGTATAGCTAACTATATAACTCATCTGTATCTAACCCATGCTGCGATCATAATTTCCTTCTGCCAGGAGAATGGTAGTACAAAAGTCTCATTAAATTCTATGATAATATTCACACCAAACTTTAAGCTGCCCCCATTTAGGACTATAAGGGTTAGTTGGGTAATAGTACTGCAGCCGGCTGAAGGATGATTTGTATGTGGTGTCTATAGCCTACCTACACCATTCAATCAGGTTCATACTACCGTAAATTCCGGACTATAAGCCGCAACTTTTTTCCCAGCTTTGAACCTCGTGGCTTAAACAATGACACGGCTAATATATGGATTTTTCCCGCTTTCAATAAAAAATAACACATTCTGTGACGTGCTCCGTTTTTTGCCGGCATGAAGCTTTCATTAGACCAATGAAATTGCCGAACGGGTTAAGGTCAAACAACTTTTTTTTTTACTGTTTAGATTAAATTGAGCGCTCTCAAACTTCCCATCATTCTGATTACGGTAGTCATTTTGTCACCCTCATCATGGCAAAGACACGGAGAAATGCATATGATGCAGCTTTCAAGTTGAAGGCGATTGATCTGGCTGTTGGAAAAGGAAATAGAGCTGCTGCACGTGAGCTTGGTCTTAATGAGTCGTTGATAAGACGTTGGAAACAGCAGCGTGAGGAATTGACTCAGTGCAAAAAGACAACTAAAGCTTACTGCTAATTTTTTATTTTTGTTACAAGCCGTGTTTCACCTGCAGCTTATAGACATGTGCGGCTTATTTATGTTCAAAATAATATATATATTTTTAATTCAGTGGGTGCGGCTTATATTCAGGTGCGCTTAATAGTCCGGAAATTACGGTACTCCTTTAGGGCTAGGAGTGCACTGCCATGGTCAGTCACATGTACCTTCCTTTATCTTGTTTTACCTCCCAACCGCTCGCAAGCTTCTTTAGTTGTTGTGACTAGTGATGCACCGATATGACATTTTTGGCTGATACCGATATCTAATATTTTCCTTGCCCCCAAAAAACGATACAGATAACCAATATTTAATATTTCAGTGGCCTTTTAAGCATTCTAGTACAGTTATAGTTAACACACACACATACACATGGACGCAGCGGTCTAAGGCACTGCATCTCAATGCAAGAGGTGTCACTACAGTCCCTGGTTCGAATCCAGGCTTTATCACATCCGGCTGTGATTGGGAGCCCCATAGGGCGGTGTACAATTGGCCCAGCGTCGTCTGGGTTTGGCCGGGGTAGGCCGTCATTGTAAATAATAATTTGTTCTTAACTGACATGCCTAGTTAAATAAAGATTACACACACCACACTGACCAAAAAGTTATTTTGTTGGCATTTACGTATGTCCCCATTACCAGTAAAACATAATCAAAACCTATTTCTTTCACTTACTTGCTGTGCTGTTTCGTTGTTCAGTCGTTTCATTCTAAACCAGGATTTCTATGGAACGCCGTTTGGGTCTTTGTGTGTCAAAAAAATATACTATTTAACGTGTCAAATAAGCTTGTTGACCAATCAGGACCTGAATATGACTGCTCGTCACATAATAATTTAACACATTTACAAATGTTTGATGTAGTTATTACACATTGATTACACTCAATCATATTTTATGTCACAACGATTCATCGATACGTATGCTATGATGCTGGTAAAGTTGTCTCGTGCACCTAAAGTGCTGGTCATAAAAAAAATGCTGGCTTGCTCATGGATGCAAACAATGTTCTTCCCCAAAAACATAGCAAAACGACATCTGTTTCAGTAGCTGTAGTTAGCAAGCTAACCATATAGCTAGGTGTCATCGTCTAAAATAACCAGTTCTTATTTGATTAATGGTTGTCGGGCGCATGTTTGAAGCTAGCCACAATAGTAGGCTTTGCAGTTAGCCTTCAAAATAAAAGTATGGCATAATTCTACTATTTATATTCAATTGCGTCACTGTCAATTACATTATTTTATTTTGAAGGCAAACCTACTATTGTGGCTAATCCTTATTGTGGCTAGCTTCACAACACATAACCCGGTCCGGTCGAGCGTCACTAGCCAGATGAAGCTAGTTGGTTGCTTATAACGTTAGCTTTGGCCAACAGGGTTAAGTAGCTGGCTAGCTATTTATTTTCATGAACTGAAGTTCAATATCAATAGGTGAACAACAAGTGGCAACCTAGCTAATACTTACAAGGATTCCTAAATCATTGCTAAGAACAATGAAAATGACACAAGTTTTTTACTGGTCATTGTTTTCAGGCTACCCCAGAAGTTGTGGTCGAACAAATGATGCTTTATTACCAGTGCGGTATTGTAAACACATCATTCGTGGCCGGTGTTTGCTTGTTTGCTGACTTTTTTTGTAAAGCTTTGACAGTGCTACTGTATATTTTTTGACACGCAAAGACCCAAACAGCGTTCCATAGTATGTATGTCGTGAAGCTAATAGCAGTGACGCTATTACTGTGTAACTCCGGTAGGGCAACATCGGAAAAATAGCGCACATGGTAGTGTTACCCAGTGCTCGACCAGTCGGCGAATGCCAACATCACCCACGACAGAGAACGGTTGATTGTCAAGGGCAATGAATTCCATTATCTTGGATTTCGCCATTTAGTTGTCTCGCTGAAACTTTGTTACTCTTTCAAATGACTGCTTGACTTGTTGTCTGCTCGATCCGCACAGCAGAGATTGTGGGCTAGTTTAGGAATGCTGTGTTGCACGTATAGCGCAACATTTTACGTGGCGTCATGTACCTTCGTTATATAGGTATGCACGTCAGCTTTGACATCGGTTTTGCACATCGGCCGTTAAACTAGACATCGGCCGTTACCGATGTTGGCATTTTTAGCTAATATCAGCCGATTCCGATATGTTCACCGATTTTATATCTGCCTCACCTGGTTCACTAACTACTTCTCAGATAGAGTTCAGTGTGTCAAATCGGAGGGCTTGTTGTCCGGACCTCTTGCAGTCTTTGGGGGTGCCACAGGGTTCAAATCTCGGGCCGACTCTTTTCTCTGTATATATCAATGATGTCGCTTTTGCTGCGGGGGATTCTTTGATCCACCTCTACGCAGACGATACCATTCTGTATACATCTAACCCTTCTTTGGACACTTAACAAATTTCCAAACGAGCTTCAATGCCATACAACTCTCCTTCCGTGGCATGCTCTTCAAACGATCGCTGCCCGCAAACGATCACTACTCTGGACGGTTCTGACTTAGAGTATGTGGACAACTATAAATACCTAGGTATGTGTTTAGACTGTAAACTCTCCTTCCAGACTCACATTAAGCATCTCCAATCCAAAATTAAATCTAGAATCGGCTTCCTATTTCGCAACAAAGCCTCCTTCACTCATGCTGCCAAACATACCTTTGTAAAACTGACTATCCTACCGATCCTTGACTTCAGCGATGTCATTTACAAAATAGCCTCCAACACTCTACTCAGCAAATTGTCTGCAGTCTATCACATTTGCCATCCGTTTTGTCACCAAAGCCCCATACACTACCCACCACTGCAACCTGTATGCTCTCGTTGGCTGGTCTTCGCTACATATTCGTCGCCAAACCCACTGGCTCCAGGTCATCTATAAGTCTTTGCTCGGTAAAACTCTGCCTTATCTCAGCTTACTGGTCACCATAGCAACACCCACCCGTAGCATGCTCTCCAGCAGGTATATTTCACTGGTCAACCCCAAAGGCAACACCTCCTTCGGCCGCCTTTCCTTCCAGTTCTCTGCTGCAATGACTGGAACGAATTGCAAAAATCACTGAAGCTGGAGACTCATATCTCCCTCACTAACTTTAAGCATCAGCTGTCAGAGCAGTTTACCAAACGCTGCAGCTGTACACAGCCCATCTATAAATAGTCCATCCAACCAACTACCTTCCTCATCCCCATATTTGTTTTTCTGCTCTTTTGCACACCAGTATTTCTACTTGCACATCCTCATCTGCACACTCCTGTGTTAATTGCTAAATTGTAATTACTTCAACTATGGCCTATTTATTGCCTTACCTCCTTACTTCATTTGCACACACTGTATACAGATTTGTCTATTGTGTTATTGACGGTACCTTAGTTTATCCCATGTGTAACTCTGTGTTGTTGTTTTTGTCGCACTGCTTTGCTTTATCTTGGCCAGGTCTGCATTTGTAAATGATAACTTGTTCTCAACTGGCCTACCTGGTTAAATAAAAACAAAATATTGTACATCCCTAGTTATGACCAGTGAAAATATGACTGCCTTCTGCTTCGCAGCTCAGCTGGTCTCCACAACTTTGATTTGGAATTGAACAAAATAAGAAACTTTTAACTCTTTTTTTTTTTGTGCATATTCCTTCTTTTGTATTATTTTATATATTTTAGTTTTTTTTTTTAGGGGTGGATCCGCTTTAATATTGTGGATTGTTGCTTCCATCAATGTAATTGTCTGCATCATTTCCAATCCCCCATATATTTTGGTGTGTGTGTGTGTGTACATAAACGTACATGCATATACACACTTTAAAAAATATATCTTTATTATTTCCCCGCAAACCCTACCACCCCTCCCCCAATTGGAGTAAACTAATAAACAATAACACTTAGGTTTCTACCTTCAGTTTATACACAATCTGTTTTACAATAGTTATATTTTGTTTGTTTTTAGTCCTTCCTCTATTTTCCTTTGTAGGGCCATGCGTTTTTCATTTAGAGTTGCTAAATTGCTGTAATGCATTTCCCTGTTTCATATTTTCCGTCCGGGGTAGCCAGTGTTTGAGAGGGGCTTCCTGGAAATTAAGTCGCTGTATAAGGGAAGTCAGAAAGTGTTGAATAACTAGGGTTGCGTTCCAAATGGTACTCTTGTCCCTTTGCACTATATCGGGACTCAGGCTGACACTTAGCATACAGTTCCTACTGCACCTGTGCTGTCAAAATGAAGTGGTCGACTCTGCATTTTAATCCTGCTAGCCACATCAACCGCTCGCTGAATGTCATAATCCGTCTTGGGCTGGCTGCAATCCTTTTAAAGGTTATTAAAATGCAACCAAATAAATTAAGCGTGTTATGTAACACTCCATGCCTCCGTGCCAAGCTTGTCTGGGAGCAAAGCACCAATGCCAGTTTAGCGCTAATGATTATCCTTTGACGAAGCTGTGTTTATCAAACGTGTTTTTTTTGTAATAGCCGTTCATTACAGATTTATAAACTAATGATAAGCAAGTAATTAATAGTTTATAAACAACTGAACTTGAACGTCATGGTAAAATGTAGATTTCTGCCTAAATGGACATACCCAAAAGTAAAAAAATGTTATGCGATGGCCATAAACAATTTGCCTGAAGACTAGGGTTACAAAGGGTTGGAAACTTTCCGGAAAATTTCCGGAAAATTTCCATGGGAAGTTAAGCCCTGGAATTTGGGGGATTTTGCTTAAATTCATCAAAAAAGTTTACTTATAACAGTGAACCATTTTTTGGTGGGATTCACATAAGGCAATTCTAGGTCTTGGGGGATAGTTTAACCAAAATATGCCATTCAATGGAATTGCAACCCTCTGCATGCACAGTGCATTCTTCCATCACATGTGCAGTGCAGTCTTCCAACACATGTACAGGTGATTCTCAAGATCTTGCGCATTAAAGAGATGCTATTGAGCCCACACTACTACACTGTCTGAGCCAAGGACTACATGCTTTCTGGTAAGTTTTGATTACAATACTTGGTGGGGTGAATATATTTTGTATGACATACATGATGTTTTGTTAACTGGTAAATAGTAGTCTACAGCAAAGTGTTTTTAAATCATTTCTAACTTGTTAATAACAATTTCTGCTAGTTAGTTTTCGCTACCATGTGATTTTTAGCTTGCTTGAGCCTGCTAACTGAGTGTTAATTCACCTGTTTCCATACATGTTTCATTTGAAAACATTTATCTTACAAAGGAGTTGTTTAATCTAACTGCTTAACTATTTATCTGTACATGGAATTGTATTTGTTTTTTTTTACAATTTTGTTTTCTTTACAGGAAAATGCCACGGGCACTATCTGATGTGTGGAGACATTTCACTGCAGCTAATGTAGAAGGAAAACTGTACATTTGCAAATACTGTGCCAAATCATATGTGAAGAATGCAACAAAGATGCAGAATAATCTGGCCAAGTACATAAAGTTCCCTCAGCGCTCATAACAAGCAACCTCTGACAAAAGTCCCTCTACTTCTATTCGAGGTGAAAATGATGAATCAGACACCTTATCGATAGCAACAGCTCATGGTCCTCCTGGAATCAGAAGTTTTGTTTTACTCAATGGAGGAACATAGTCAGAGAAATGCTGATGAATGTCTTGCTCGAGCTGTGTATGCAACTGGTTCACCTCTGATGCTCACAGGCAATGTGTATTGGAAGAGATTTCTGAATGTTCTTCGCCCAGCATACACCCCTCCAACCAGACATGCTTTATCTACTCATTTTATGGATGCAGAGTTCAACAGAGTTCAAGTGAAGGTCAAGCAAATCATAGAGAAAGCGGACTGTATTGCAATCATCTCTGATGGGTGGTCGAATGTTCGTGGGCAGGGAATAATTAACTACATCTCCACCCCTCAACCAGTATTCTACAAGAGCACAGACACAAGGGACAACAGACACACCGGTCTCTACATTGCAGATGAGCTGAATGCAGTCATCAATGACCTTGGACCACAGAATGATTTTGCATTGGTGACAGACAATGCTGCGAACATGAAGACTGCTTGGTCTAAAGTGGAGTCCTACCCACACATCACACCCATTGGCTATGCTGCTCATGCATTGAATCTGCTCCTCAAGGACATCATGGCACTGAAAACAATGGATGCACTCTGAGCCAAGGAAATGGTTAGGTATGTGAAGGGTCATCAAGTTATAGCAGCAATCTACCTCACCAAGCAAAGTGAGAAGAATAAGAGCACCACATTGAAGCTTCCCAGCAACACCCGTTGGGGTGGTGTTGTCATCATGTTTGACAATCTCCTGGAGGGGAAGGAGTCTTTCCAAGAAATGGCCATATCACAGTCTGCCGATATGGACAGCCCCATCAAGAGGATCCTCCTGGAATATGTATTTTTGGAGAGAGTGGTAAGCACCCTGAAACTCCTGAAACCTATAGTAAAAGCCATTGCATGGATTGAGGGGGACAATGCCATCTTGTCTGATGTTCAGACTCTGCTTAAAGATGTAAGAGAAGAAACCCGTACTGCCCTGCCCACTTCACTGTTGCTCCAAGCAGAGGAAACTGCAGTTCTGAAATACATCAAAAAGTGTGAAGACTTCTGCCTGAAATCCATGCACGCCGCAGCGTACATGTTGGACCCCAAGTATGCTGGCAAGAGCATCCTGTCTGGTGCAGAGATCAACAAGGCCTATGGTGTCATCACTACCATGTCTCGCTACCTTGGCCTGGATGAGGGCAAGGTTCTTGGCAGTTTGGCGAAGTACACTTCCAAGCAAGGGCTTTGGGATAGAGATGCAATATGGCAGTCGTGCCAACATATCTCATCAGCCACCTGGTGGAAGGGACTTTGTGCATCTGAGGCTCTTTCCCCTGTTGGCTCCATCATCCTCTAAATCCCACCAACATCAGCCGCCTCAGAGCGCAACTGGTCCTTGTTTGGGAACACACACACACACACACACACACACCAAAGAATGCAACAGGCTGACCAATACAAGGGTTGAAAAATTGGTGGCCATCCGGGCAAATGTGAGGCATTTTGAGCCTGACAACAGGCCACCCTCAGCAAGGTTGGAAAGTGACAGTGAAGATGAGGCCTCAGAGTCTGATGTTCAAGAGGTGGACATTGAGGAGTTCCAGGGAGAGAACATGAAAGCCTGAGAGGAAGACAACCAAAGCTTTAGTTTCTCCACTATCATTTTACAGATGTATGTTGAAAACGTTTTTGGGAGATGCGATGGATCATTCAATATTCTCTTTCTTTTTGTTAAGTGAAATTATCCCATGTGAAGAGTCAACTCATTTAATTAAAGTTCAATTCATAACTAAATATTTTTTTTTATTTCTATTGGAAGAATTTAATCATTTGCAATTGTCTGCTTATGGTAAGGTAAAAGGTTTGTTTCTGTCACCATATCATATGGTAAATACAGTTGAAGTCGGAAGTTTACATACACTTAGGTTGGAGTCATTAAAACTTGTTTTTTAACCACTCCACAAATTTCTTCTTAACAAACTATAGTTTTGGCAAGTCGGTTAGGACATTTGCTTTGTGAATGACACAAGTCATTTTTCCAACAATTGTTTACAGACAGATTATTTCACTTACAATTCACTGTATTACAATTCCAGTGGGTCAGAAGTTTACATACACTATGATGACTGTGCCTTTAAACAGCTTGGACAATTCCAGAAAATTAGTCATGGCTTTAGAAGCTTCTGATAGGCTAATTTACATCATTTGAGTCAATTGGAGGTGTACCTGTGGATGTATTTGAAGGCCTACCTTCAAACTCAGTGCCTCTGCTTGACATAATGGGAAAATCAAAATAAATCAGCCAAGACCTCAGTAAAAAACTGTAGACCTCCACAAGTCTGGTTCATCCTTGGGAGCAATTTCCAAACGCCTGAAGGTACCACATTCATCTGTACAAACAATAGTACGCAAGTATAAACACCGTGGGACCACGAAGCCATCATACCGTTCAGGAGGGAGACGCGTTCTGTCTCCTAGAGATGAACGTACTTTGGTGCGAGAAGTGCAAATCAATCCCAGAACAACAGCAAAGGACCTTGTGAAGATGCTGGAGGAAACGGGTACAAAAGTATCTGTATCCACAGTTAAACGAGTCCTATATTGACATAACCTGAAAGGCCGCTCAGCAAGGAAGAAGCCACTGTTCCAAAACCGCCATAAAAAAAGCCAGACTACGGTTTGCAAATGCACATGGGGACAAAGATTGTACATTTTGGAGAAATGTCCTCAGGTCTGATGAAAAAAAAAAATAGAACTGTTTGGCCATAATGACCATTATGTTTGGAGGAAAAAGGGGGAGGCTTGCAAGCCGAAGAACACCATCCCAACCGTGAAGCACGGGGGTGCCAGCATCATGTTGTGTGGGGTGCTTTGCTGCAGGAGGGACTGGTGCATTTCACAAAATAGATTGCATCATGAGGTAGGAAAATTACGTGGATATATTGAAGCAACATCTCAAGACATCAGTCAGGAAGTTACAGCTTGGTCGCAAATGGGTCTTCCAAATGACAATGACTCCAAGCATACTTCCAAAGTTGTGGCAAAATGGCTTAAGGACAACAAAGTCAAGGTATTGGAGTGGTCATCACAAAGCCCTGACCTCAATCCTATAGAAAATGTGTGGGCAGAATTGAAAAAGCGTGTGCGAGCAAGGAGGCCTACAAACCTGATTCAGTTACACCAGCTATGTCAGGAGGAATGGGCCAAAATTCACCCAACTTATTGTGGAAAGCTTGTGGAAGGCTACCCAAAACATTTGACCTAAGTTAAACAATTTAAAGGCATTGCTACTAAATACTAATTGATTGTCTGTAAACTTCTGACCCACTGGGAATGTGATGAATGAAATAAGAGCTGAAATAAATCATTCTCTCAACTAATATTCTGACATTTCACATTCTTAAAATAAAGTGGTGATCCTAACTGACCTAAGACAGGGAAATTGTACTAGGATTAAATGTCAGCAATTGTGAAAAACTGAGTTTACATACACCTTAGCCAAATACATTCAACTGTATATCCAATGCATTAAACATCTACATTTAAATGGTGTAAATATAAGTTTGCATGTATTTCTGTTAATTCCCACTGAAAGTTTCCACCTCTGAATTTTCCCCAAAATGTGAAACCCTAGTACCACCCCAACCTTGTCACAACACAACTGATTGGCTCAAACACATTAAGAAGGAAAGAAATTCCACAAATTAACTTTCAACAAGGCACACCTGTTAATTGATATGCATTCCAGGTGACTGCCTGAGTTGAGAGATTGCCAAGAGTGTGCAAAGCTGTCATCAAGGCAAAGGGTGGCTACTTTGAAGTATCTCAAATATAAAATATATTTTGATTTGTTTCACACTTCTTACTACATGATTCCATGTGTTATTTTATTGCTTTTATGTATTCACTATTATTATAGTAAAAATACAGAATAACCCTGGAATGAGTTGGTGTGTCCAAACTTTTGACTGGTACTGTGTGTGTATAATGTGAAGAGTAAACTCATTTTATTCAAGTTCAATTCGTAAATATATATTTTTTTCTATTGGAAGGATTTATTCATTTGTAATTGTCTACCTATGATAAGGTAAAATGTTTTTTTTTGTTCTGTCTCCATATGGTAAACATATCCAATGCAAAAAACATCTACATTTAAATGTTATTAATATTAATTTGCATATATATCTGTTATTTCCCATTAATTCCCACAAAAAGTTCCCACCTCTGAATATTCCCTAAAATGTGCAACCCAACTGACGACTCAAACTGAGTTCTTCCGCTGCTCTATTGTTCGCTACATACAATACTTCAGTCTGAAACTGCCATCATTTAAGTAGTTTGTGGTGGAAATTAGGTCTGTTGTACAGAACGAAGTCATCAGTGATCATCTCTAACCAGACAATGGCATCGGTTTCTAGGACCAATCAGAACTGTTAGAATGTTTTTCCGTTTTAGAAATCGGCGGGGAGATACTCCGATCCAGACTCATTGGTAGAACAAATGTTCGTGGGCATAGCATTTGGCCGAAGCAAGGAGTTTGGATAGCCAGGTAAATTAAAAAATAACTGGTAAAGCTGCATACCTTTTTTGGTGTACTCACTTTTGAGGAAACAAGCTGAAGTACATAGTACAAATATTATAGAAATATTAATCGTCTACACTGAACAAAAATATAAACGCAACAGGTAAGGTGTTGGTCCTATGTTTCATGAGCTGAAATAAATTATCCCAGAAATGTTCCATATGCACAAAAGCTTATTTCTCTCAAACTGTGCAGAAATGATTTTACATCCCTGTTAGTGAGCATTTCTCCTTTGCCAAGATAATCCATCCACCTGACAGGCCACTCTGAATGTGCAGTTTTGTCACACAACACAATGCCACAGATGTCTCAAGTTTTGAGGAAGTGTGCAGTTGGGAATGTCCACCAGAGCCGTTGCCAGATAATTTAATTTCTATACCATAAGCCGCCTTCAACTTAGTTTTAGAGAATTTGGCAGTACGTTCAACCGGCCTCACCACCGCAGACCATGTGTAACCACGACAGCCCAGGACCTGCCAGGACCTCCACAACTGATGAAAATGAGGAGTATGTCTGTCTGTAATAAAGCCCTTTTGTCGGGGATAAACTCATTCTGATTGGCTCCGCCAGTGGGTGGGCCTGGTGATTTCCTTATATGAACTGTAACTCTGTAAAATTGTTGAAATGTTGCTTTCATATTTTTGTTCAGTATCATTCTTTTTTCCTATTCAACAGAAGTGGGACAATAGGGCTTGAAATGACTAAAATACTTTCTAAATTAAGGAGGTGACAAATGGACAATTTTGCTTAATGTTTAAACTGCAATTGTTATTGACTTTCCGTTGAACGATAAGAAAAAAACGTAAAATTACACAGCAATTCACAATGCTGAATAATGGTCCTATTACGTATCTATGACTGCTAGAGCCGGGCAATGAAGTTCTAGCCTATCTACTGCAGTCATATATCCTTAAGTGCCTTGGCTAGGCCTATCTATCTGTAATCAAAAGCTGTATCTCGCAATGGAATGCTGAATTTCGCAATTTCTTGGCTTGCAATGCCTCGCAACTTCAGTAAAGCAGGGCCTATCATCAATGAATAGGCTAGGATATTCTACGTGCAACAGACCGAAGAGTGAACACCCACTTGCATCATTAGCAAAGAGAAAGCAGGCAAGCCAGTTGCACTGTGATAAACATTTTGTGGGGGAAAAAGACAGAATTTCCCAGAGGGATTTTTCTTAATGTTAAAGATCCCAATTTTGTTTAAACATTTTAGCTTTTAAACGTTCACACCCCTATTCTAAATATAGTAACAATGAAATTATAAAATACTTACTATAAGATTTCACCTTCTTATAACTGTAAAGTAAATATGATCATTGTAGTGACAGTACAATATTTGCACAATTTAATAAAACTGACACTTTTCTGCCAGACGTCTTCTGAGGGAGATACCATTCAAATGTGTACAGCCTCGTTACAGCTTTAAGCACAAAGCAATTTAGTCAGTCTGTGACGAAGAGAAAGTGGTCTTGTTTCAATTCTACAAAATTATTTTGTATTTTTTCCTGTTGAGAGCTATAAATCCAGCTGAGAACTTCGCAGCGAGAGGAAACTGCTATTGTTGCATCCGATAGACTCCCGTTTCATATGCAAGCTCAGCTATGAGGTTCACAGGCACAGGAAGTCCTTTGTCCGGATAGGCCAGAAATTATGACGCGTTGCTCCCTATGCAAATTAACAATTTCCTGTGTTTGTGAACCTCACAGCTGCGCTTGCAATATGAATCGGGACAACCAGCGCTTTTAGAGAGTGTATAGCAATTGATGTGCTGTTCACAGGGTACGCTGTACACTGAAATATTGGTCAGAACCGATCCAGAACCGCTCTGTTTCGTAAATAAGGGACTAAACATTTAAGCGGTTTTAAAACCCCCTTCATAATGTGTGTTTTTTGCTCCGGAAAACCAACCCACAGTTTGTTTAGTTGGACTTAATCAGCATAGGAGTAGCTAACACATATTTTTATCCATGGCTGTTTGAAGATACGTAAGCCTCCAGCTCAGGGCATGACATGCCATGCCAAACACTCCAATTAAGTGTTTCAATTAATCTCACTGCTCCCCAATAGCACTGTTTGTCGCCAACCTTGATGGTAGTGAGAGTTTCAGACCTTGGAAAAGCTGCAGACAGTGGGCTTGTTCGACATTGTAGCTGACAGTGTAAGCAACTGCCGACTGACTGACAAATCACTTTCCATCATTAATAACTACTCAGTCATTATTATTTGTAGATCAGTCAGTCAATCACAATGCGTCACAGATTTGATCCGCTCAAACACGGCCATCGAGTGGTTATGGGGGAGGAGTAGTGTTTACGGTAGTAGGATGTTTACGGTAGTGTCACTGTGCTGTTTATTAGAATGACATGCTGATATGTTCATTTAACCTCAGTCTTGTGTCCTTCCATCTAGGCCGGGTTACTGTCAAGCACTTTGATAAATGCTGATATAAAAGGGCTTTATCAATACATTTGTTTTATTGAATTATTGATTAATTGATGCCCTTTATAAATCAATTTGATTTATAGAGGTAGTGAGTGGTTGAGTTAATGCCCTTTCCCTCCAGGAGATGATTTGATTGGTGCCTTTTCTCCTCTAGGAGTTGATCCTGCCACTGCTGCTGCTGTGCCTGCTGATTCTGATCAGCACCCTGAACCCACATGTCTACTACGGAGGCATCAGTACCATGGAGCTGGAGAGGGAGGACTACCACTTACTCAAAGGCCTGGGATACACCCCCATTAACAATGCCACCAATCACATCATGGAAGAGGTGGCCCAGGAAATGCGTAAGTAGGAGGATGGACATGAAGTGCGTAAAATGCTAATATAGGGGATATTGACTTGCTTTGGATTTGTCGCACAAATGCTAAAACGTTAGCATTTGGCGACTGTGACCAGGTTAACAAAACAAACCAAGGTATGGATTAAGCCCTCCCTGTCCCGGCATGGATTTAGCCTGAAAGCATTGCCTTGGTTTAGGCTAAGCATTGATTGTAGCCTGGAGGGAATTTATATGGGCCCTTGTCAAAAGTTGTGCACTATAACAGGAATACTGTGCTATTGGGGACGAGACACTATTTATGTCTGCCTTATTTCTTGTGATTTCCTGATTGCACTGTAGACTTGCAGGATCGCCTGGAGATGTTCTCTAGTGAAGAGGATCTGGAGAATGCCAGTCTTTATGAGCCCTCAGGCTACGTTGGGGTGGTCTTCATGGGCAGCACACCCACCTCGTACAGGTTGCGCTTCCCTTACAACCATCTGCCCCTGCCCAGCGACTACACTGAGTCTATTGGTGAGAGATGATTTTAATTTTGCTATAGATAAATAAAGTATTTATTTTTTAATTGTGAGCGAGAGTTGAGCCTATTCCTTCCTAATGTCCATTAGTGAGAGACAGAGTTTGACCCTACCCTCTTTGTACAAGCAGAACATCCCCAATACAATAGAAAGCCTTCCGCTTGGAGATGTATTGTTTGCATACTGCTAGATGATTATAAACTCCAAGATAATTCAAAGGATTGGTCACTAGTCCATGTACAGATGTGAGTTATGAAGGCAATAATGGAGTGTGTCTCTCTGTGTCTCTTTGTTTGTCCTCCCTCCCTCAGCCAACTGTTTTGCCAGCTCAGTGAACTGCAGAGCAGCTAATTACTGGTACTCTGGCTTCATCCGCCTGCAGACTCTCATCGACGCCGCCATCATACAGGTGAGACCAAATGTTATTTGTCACATGCGCCGAATACAACAGGTGTAGACCTTAAAGTGAAATGCTTACTTACAAGCCCTTAACCAACAATGCAGTTTTAAGAAAATACCTTTAAAAAAGTATGAGATAAGAATAACAAATAATGAAAGTGCAGCAGTCAATAACAATAGCGGGGCTATATACGCGGGGGTACCTGTACAGTGTCAATGTGCGGGGGGCACCGGTGTCGAGGTAATTATGTACATGTAGTTAGAGCTATTAAAGTGGCTATGCATAGATATTAACAGAGTAGCAGCAGCGTGGGGGGGGGGGGGGGGGGGGGGTGGGGTGGGGGGGGCGGGGCAATGCAAATAGTGTGGGTAGCCATTTGATTAGCTGTTCAGGGTAGAGGTCGACCGATTATGATTTTTCAACGCCGATACCGATTGTTGGAGATCCAAAAAAAGCCGATGCCAATTTTTATATATACATTTATAATAATGACAATTACAACAATACTGAATGAACACTTTTAACTTACCGTAAATTCCGGACTATAAGCCGCAACTTTTTTCCCACGCTTCGAACCCCGCGGCTTAAACAATGACGCGGCTAATATATGGATTTTTCCCGCTTTCAATTTTTTTTCTCTCCAAAAAAACACATTCTGTGACTTGCTCAGTTTTTTGCCGACATGAAGCTTTCATTAGACCAATGAAATTGCCGAACGGGTTAAGGTCAAACAACTTTTTTGTTTACTGTTTAGATTAAATCGAGCGCTCTCAAACTTCCCATCATTCTGATTACGGTAGTCATTTTGTCACCCTCATCATGGCAAAGACACGGAGAAATGCATATGATGCAGCTTTCAAGTTGAAGGCGATTGATCTGGCTGTTGGAAAAGGAAATAGAGCTGCTGCACGTGAGCTTGGTCTTAATGAGTCGATGATAAGACGTTGGAAACAGCAGCGTGAGGAATTGACTCAGTGCAAAAAGACAACTAAAGCTTACTGCTAATTTTTTATTTTTGTTACAAGCCGTGTTTCGTTAAAGCCTGTGTAAAGTTCATTAGTTTCAATGTACCGGTAGGCACATAAGCCGCACACCTGCGGCTTATAGACATGTGCGGCTTATTTATGTTCAAAATATTATTCTTTTTTTAAATTCAGTGGGTGCGGCTTATATTCAGGTGCGCTTAATAGTCCGGAAATTACGGTAATACATAAATAAAATAAATGTAGTCTCAAATAAATAATGACACATGTTCTATTTGGTTTAAAGAATGCAAAAACACAGTATTGGAGAAGAAAGTAAAAGTGCAATATGTGCCATGTAAAAAAGCTCAAGTTTAAGTTCCTTGCTCAGAGCATAAGAACATATGAAAGCTGGTGGTTCCTTTTAACATGAGTCTTCAATATTCCCAGTTAAGAAGTTTTAGGTTGTAGTTATTATAGGAATTATAGGACTATTTCTGTCTATACCATTTGTATTTCATATACCTTTGACTATTGGATGTTCTTATAGGCACTATAGTATTGCCAGCCTAATCTCGGGAGTTGATAGGCTTAAAGTCATAAACAGCGCTGTGCTTCAAGCATTGCGAAGAGCTGCTGGCAAACGCAGGAAAGTGCTGTTTGAATGAATGCTTACGAGCCTGCTGCTGCCTACCACCGCTCAGTCAGACTGCTCTATCAAATATCAAATCATAGACTTAATTATAATATAATAACACAGAAATACGAGCCTTAGGTCATTAATATGGTCAAATCATTTAGAAAACAAAACGTTTATTCTTTCAGTGAAATAAGGAACTGTTCCGTATTTTACAGAACAGGTGGCATCCAGGAATCGGGAGGATAGAGTTATGGTCAGATTTTCCAAATGGAGGGCGAGGGAGAGCTTTGTACGCGTCTCTGTTTGTGGAGTAAAGGTGGTCTAGATTTTTTTTTCCATCTGGTTGCACATTTAACATGCTTATAGAAATGAGGTAAAACTGATTTAAGTTTTCCTGCATTAATTAAGGTCCCCGGCCACTAGGAGCGCCACCTCTGGATGAGCGTTTTCCTGTTTGCTTATGGCGGAATACAGCTCATTGAGTGCGGTTTTTGTGCCAGTCTGTCTGTGGTGGTATGGAGGCAGCTATGAAAAATACAGATAAACTCTCTAAGTAGATAGTGTGGTCTACAGCTTATCATGAGATACTCTACCTCAGGCGAGCAAAACCTTGAGACTTCCTTAGATATCGTGCACCAGCTATTGTTTACAAATATGCATTGGCCCTCGCCCTGTTTCTTACCAGAGGCTGCTGTTCTGTCCAGCCGATGGAGTGTATAACCCGCCAGCTGTTTGTTCTTAATGTCGTCGTTCAGCCACGACTCTGTGAAACACAAGATATTACAGTTTTTAATGTCCCGTTGGTAGGATATACGTGCTTTCAGTTCGTCCCATTTATTTTCCAACGACTGAATGTTAGCTAGCAGAACGGAAGGCAAGGGCAGATTAGCCACTCGTCGCCTGATCCTCACAAGGCATCCTGATCTCTTTTCGCGAAACCTACGTTTCCTATTCCAGCGAATCACAGGGATCTGGGCCTGGTCGGGTGTCTGTAGTATATCCCTCGCGTCCGACTCATTGAAGAACTCCTCGTCCAATTTGAGGTGAGTAATGCCAGTTCTCATGTCCAGAAGATCTATTCGGTCATAAGAGACTGTAGTAGCAACATTATGTACAAAACAAGTTACGGACAACGCGAAAAAACAAACAAAATAGCGTGGTTGGTGAAGAGCCGATAAGACGGCAGCCCTCCCCCAGGCCCCATGTTTAACAGGTCAAAGGTTGTTGTAGAGATGTCTTCAGGATGTTCAACGTCAATCTTACTTGACCTCCTGCTTGGATGATTGATCTTTGAACCTGCGAAGGAGTCCCAAATGACCCCCTATTCCCTATGTAGTGCACTACTTTTGAGGGCCCATAGGGCCCTATGGAACCGTTTCGTATTTTATCGAACGAGCGGCAACCCTAAGTCTAAATATTGCTGTTACATTGCACAACCTTCAATGGTATGGCATAATTATCTAAAATTCTGGCAAATTAGTTCGCAACGAGCCAAGCGGCCCAAACTGTTGTATATACCCTGACTCTGCGTGCAATGAACGCAAGAAGTGACACAATTTCCCTAGTTAATATTGCCTGTGTATTGCTTTTAAGAAAGGCATTGATGTTTATGGTTAGGTACATTCGTGCAACGATTGTGCTTATTTCGCAAATGCGTTTTTGTTAAATCATCCCCTATTTGGCGACATAGGCTGTGATTCAATGATAAATTAACAGGCACCGCATTGATTATATGCAACACAGGACAAGCTAGTTAACCTAGTAATATCATCAACCATGTGTAGTTAACTAGTGATTATGTGAAGATTGGTTGTTTTTTATAAGATGAGTTTAATCCTAGCTAGCAACTTGGTGAACCACCACCGTCGGCGTTGTAGCCATGTTGTGAACAACAATAAAAATGACCGTGAGGAACAAACGTGCTCTTGTCTGTATCATGTTTAGATGTTTGTTCATACCAGATCCCTCACCCCCTAAAAGTAACAAGTTGGTCATTCCATACTTTGAATCAGGTAGCATTTATGTTAAAAAAAGGTGACCCATTTTTCCAGTGTCCAAGGGCATTGAAATATTTGATATTGATTTATACACTTTGTTCTGTTGGAATTTTGCTGCACTAGCATAACAGGTGGTCAGCCTGCCTCGCAGTTCCCTTGTGGAATGCAATGTAATCGGCCATAATCGGCGCCCCAAAATGCAGATTACCGATTGTTATGAAAACGTGAAATCGGCCCTAATTAATCGGCCATGCCGATTTAATCGGTCGACCTCGAATATATTTGATCAGGCTGTTCATTGTGGCCTGTGGAATTTTGTCCCACTGTACTTCAATGGCTGTGGGAAGTTTCTGGATATTGGCAGGGACTGGAACATGCTGTCGTACACGTGGATCCAGAGCATCCCAAACATGCTCAATGGGTGACATGTCTGGTGAGTATGCAGGCCATGGAAGAACTGGTACATTTTCAACTTCCAGGAACTGAGTACAGATCCTTGCGACATGGGGCCGGGCATAATCATGCTGAAACATGAGGTGATTGCTGTGGATGAATGACACGACAATGGGTCTCAGTATCTCGTCACGGTATCTCTGTGCATTCAAATTGCCATTGTTAAAATGCAATTGTATTCGTTGTCCGTAGCTTATTCCTGCCCATACCATAAAAAAAATAACCCCACCGACACAATGGAGCACTTTGTTCACAACACTGACATCAGCATACCACTCAACCACTCAACCACACCATACACGCTGTCAGCCACCTGCCCGGTACAGTTGAAACTGGGATTTATTCGTGAAGAGCACACTTCTCCAGTGTGCCAGTGGCATTCGGAGGTGAGCATTTGCTTGCTAAAGTTGGTTACAACGCCGAACTGCAGTCAGGTCAAGATCCTAGTGAGGACGACGAGCACACAGATGAGCTTCCCTGAGATGGTTTGACAGTTTTTGCCGAAATTCTTCGGTTGTGCAAACCCATAGATTCATCAACTGTCCGGGTGAGAAGCCCAGCCAATCAGTGAGTTTTTCCCCACAAAAAGGCTTTATTACAGACAGCAATACTCCTCAGTTTCATCAGCTATCCGGGTGGCTGGTCTCAGACGATCTCACAGGTGAAGAAGGTGGATGTACTGCCAAATTCTCTAAAATGACGTTGGAGGCGGCTTATGGTAGAGAAATTAACATTCAATTCTCTGGTAACAGCTCTGGTGGACATTCCTGCAGTCAGCATGACAATTGCATGCTCCCTCAACTTGAGACATCTGTGGAATTGTGTTGTGTGACAAAACTGCACATGTTAGTGGCTTTTTATTGTCCCCAGCACAAGGTGCACCTGTGTAATGGTCATGCTGTTTAATCAGCTTCTTGATATGCCACACCTGTCAGGTGGATGGATTATGTTGGCAAATGAGAAATGCTCACCAACAGGGATGTAAACAAATTGTACCCACAATTTTAGAGAAATAAGCATTTTGTGTGTGTGGAATTTCTGGGATCTTTTATTTCAGCTCATGAAACATGGGACCAACACTTTACATGTTGCGTTTATATTTTTGTTCAGTGTATATTAATGCTTGATCCCTGCCTGTGTCCTGTGTTCAGATGCAGACCAAGCGGTCAGTGTGGAGTGAGATGGACCACCTGCGTGTGGTGATGATGGGCCAGCCAGGGTCAGTGGAGGTCCAAAAATTCCCCCACGCTCTCATTTCCATCTACCTGGTGCTGGCTTTCACACCCTTCATCACCTTCCTCATCGTCAACGTGGCAGCAGAGAAGGAACACAGGCTCAAAGACACAATGACCATGATGGGCCTCTACGACTCTGCCTTCTGGTCAGTAGGATGATTTGTGTTTGTTAAAGTAACTGCTGTATACATTAATACTATATTGCCATAAAGAACCTCCAACAGTTAACCTCTCTTGGGGAGGTGGGACGCTAGCGGGTTCCCACCCACGGTTCACACTATTTAACAGCCAGTGAAAAATCAGAGTGCCAAATTCAAAACCACAAAATGTCATAATTCAAAGTTCTCAAACATACGACTATTTTACACCATTTTAACCTGTTTAGGATAGGGGGCAGTATTGACACGGCTGGATAAAAAACATACCCGATTTAATCTGGTTACCACTCCTACCCAGTAACTAGAATATGCATATACTTATTACATATGGATAGAAAACACCCTACATTTTCTAAAACTGTTTGAATGGTGTCTGTGAGTATAACAGAACTCAAATGGCAGGTCAAAACCTGAGAGATTCCTTTACAGGAAGTGGCCTGTCTGACCATTTCTTGAACTTGTTTTCCATCTCTATCATTTACTAAGGATCTCTGCTCTAACGTGACACTTCCCACGTCGTCCATAGGCGCTCAGAGCCCGGGAAAAAACAGAATGTCGTCATCCCAGCCCCAGGCTGAAACACATTATCGCCTTTCTCAAGTGGCCGATCAAGGGACACTGGCTTATGCGCGTGACCCCGACCGCCCCCGCCTTTGGGATTTTTTCCTCTGTTTGCTGAAAAGGAGATTCCCTGTCGGAATATTATCGCTTTTCTACGAGAAAAATGTCGTAAAAATGGATTTTAAACAGCGGTTGACATGCTTCGAAGTACGGTAATGGAATACTTAGAATTTTATTGTCACGAATTGCGCCATGCGCGCGACACTTCTTTACTATTTCGGATAGTGTCTGGAACGCACGAACAAAACGCCGCTATTCGGATATAACGATGGATTATTTTGGACCAAACCAACATTTGTTATTGAAGTAGCAGTCCTGGGTGTGTATTCTGACGAAGACAACAAAAGGTAATCAAACTTTTATAATAGTAAATATGATTATGGTGAGTGCTAAACTTGCCGGGTGTCTAAATAGCGAGCCCGTGATGCCTGGGCTATGTACTTAGAATATTGCAAAATGTGCTTTCACCAAAAAGCTATTTTAAAATCGGACATATCGAGTGCATAGAGGAGGTCTGTATCTATAATTCTTAAAATAATTGTTATGCTTTTTGTGAACGTTTATCGTGAGTAATTTAGTAAAATGTTAGCGAATTCCCCGGAAGTTTGTATGCTAGTTCTGAACGTCACATGCTAATGTAAAAAGCTGGTTTTTGATATAAATATGAACTTGATTGAACAAAACATGCATGTATTGTATAACATAATGTCCTAGGGTTGTCATCTGATGAAGATCATCAAAGGTGAGTGCAGCATTTAGCTGTCTTCTGGGTTTTGGTGACATTATATGCTGGCTTGAAAAATGGGTGTCTGATTATTTCTGGCTTGGTACTCTGCTGACATAATCTAATGTTTTGCTTTCGTTGTAAAGCCTTTTTGAAATCGGACAGTGTGGTTAGATTAACGAGAGTCTTGTCTTTAAATGGCTGTAAAATAGTCATATGTTTGAGAAATTGAAGTAATAGGATTTTTAAGGTTTTGAAAATCGCGCCACAGGATAGCAGTGGCTGTTACGTAGGTGGGACGAATTCGTCCCGCCTAGCCTAGAGAGGTTAAAGATACACGTCTCCTTAATATAACCACATTGTCCGATTTCAAAAAGGCTTTACGGCGAAAGCATAAAGTTAGATTATGTTAGGACAGTTCCAACACAAGAAAAACCACACAGCCATTTTCCTAGCCAGGACAGGCGTTACAAAAACCAGAAAACCAGCTAAAATTATGCACTAACCTTTGACGATCTTCATCAGATGACACTCCTAGGACATCATGTTACACAATACATGCATTTTTTGTTCGATCAAGTTCATATTTATGTCCAAAAACAGCATTTTACATTGCCTCGTGATGTTCGGAAAATATTTTGCCTCCAATACTGCCGGTGAATCAGCACAACAATTTACAAAAATACTCATCATAAACGTTGATAAAATATTAAACTGTTATTCAAACACTTATTGATGAACATCCCCTCTATGCAACCGCTGTGACAGATTTCAAAAAAGCTTCACGGGGAAAGCACACTTTGCAATAATCTGAGTACTGCGCTCAGAAAAAGACATCAAGCAATACAGATACCCGCCATTTTGGAGTCATCTAAAATCATAAATAGCATTAGAAATATTCACTTACCTTTGATGATCTTCATCAGAAGGCACTTCCAGGAATCCCAGGTCCACAATAAATGTTGTTTTGTTCGATAAAGTCCATAATTTATGTCCAAATACCTCCTTGTTGTTTGCACGTTCAGTATGCTACTCCAAATGTAGGAAACGCGGGCAACATTTCACGACGAAAAGTCAAAAAAAGTTATATTTACGTTCGTTCAAACATGTCAAACGTTGTATAGCATCAATCTTTAGGGCCTTTTTAACTTAGAACTTCAATAATATTCCAACCGGACGATTCCAATGTCTTGAAAAACATTTTGGAACACAGCTACCCCTCACGTGAATGTGCGCCAATGAACTCATGTGCTTTCCTGAGTCAACAACTTCCAACTTCCTCTGTTCGCTTTCTGTTTACCATCGACACCTCAAACAACTTTCTAAAGACTGTTGACATCTAGTGGAAGCCTTAGGAAGTGCAAAATGAACCCTAAGTCACTGTGTGTTCGATAGGCAATGACTTGAAAGGACTACAAGCACCAGATTTCCCACTTACTGCCCCCTACCCAAGAGAGGTTAACTGACTCAATGATGGAGGCTGGCGTACCATGTGCCAAGCTATGTTGTTAAATAAATAACATTATTAAGGCTTTTTACATCACCCCACATAAGGGTGGCAGGTAGCCTAGTGGTTAGAGCGTTGGATTAGTAACCGAAAGGTTGCAAGATGAAATCCCTGAGCTGACAAGGTAAAAATCTGTCGTTCTGCCCCTGAACAAGGCAGTTAACCCACTGTTCCTAGGCCGTCATTGAAAATAAGAATTTGTTCTTTACTGACTTGCCTAGTTAAATAAAGGTAAACATTTTTTTAAGAGAGTCTGAGGGGAGGATTTTTACATAATTTATGTTATGATATCTGCTTTTTTTTCTCTATAAAGGTGTGTGTGTGTTGATGTTTCAACAGGCTATCGTGGGGCCTGCTGTATGCAGCTCTGGTCACCACCATGTCCATCCTCATGTCCATCATCGCTACCTATACAGCCCTCTTCCCCAACAGTGACTTCATCGTCATCTTCCTTCTCATCTTCCTCTACGGCATCTCCTCTGTGAGTACCTCTAATGAGCCCTGGTTGGTTCATGACATGTCATTTACTGTGTGTTCAATTAAATCCCTGAAACAGAAGAACAGAGTTGAAGTTCAGACTGTTCTAAAAGATAGTATACAGTACCAGTCAAAAGTTTGGACACACCTACTCATTTCAGGGTTTATCTTTATTTTTACTATTTTCTACAGTACAGAATTATAGTGAAGACATCAAAACTATGAAATAACACACATGGAATCATGTAGTAACCAAAAAAGTGTTAAACAAATCAAAATATATTTATTGCTTCAATGCCTGGTATGGCAACTGCTCGGCCTCCGACCGCAAGGCACTACAGAGGGTAGTGCGTACGACCCAGTACATCACTGGGGCCAAGCTTCCTGCCTTCCAGGACCTCTATACACGAGCAATGGACAGTAGACCGGTGGAAATGTTTTCTTTGGTCCGAGTCCAAATTTGGGATTTTTGGTTCCAACCGCTGTGTCTTTGTGAGACGCAGAGTAGGTGAATGGATGGTCTCCGCATATGTGGTTCCCACCGTGAAGCATGGAGGAGGAGGTGTGGGGGTGTTCCGGTACTCCTTTTGGGTGTCGGTACTGTTTATATTTAGGTGCAGGAGCTACACTACTTTTGAGCTAATATTCTATAAGAGGAACAGGAGCTCAAGCAGTAGAACATTTGAAGTTCCAGTATTCCGCTCCGGAGAGCTCCTGCCCAAGTCAAGCACTGCTGCTATAGAAGTGAAAAGTGTTTGCGTGTGATCAGGGGTGTATTCATGCCGCCAATTCTGTTGAGAAAAATGTCTTAACCTGAAGCAAACGGAACAAAACAGGAATAAACTTACCTGAATTTGTGCAATAGAAACTCACATTTGCAACTGTTGAATTAATGATTACACCCTAGATCAGGTAGATGCATGCAATAGTGTGCAAGGCGTTTATGAATGTGTCTGTTGCCTTGATTACTCAAAATTCTTTCAACCTGTGAACATACGTTGTGAACTTTCATTCATAGTCTAGGTTGTAGCAACCTCATGATGGGTTCAGGGAAAATTTGAGTATCTTGTAGTAGCCTAAAGCTATCGACATTACATACGTTTAGGCTACTACATGATCACTAGCTGGCTACCACCTGGTTACTCAACCCTGCACCTTAGAGGCTGCTGCCCTATTTACATACACATGGAATCACTGGCCACTTTAATAATGGAACACTAGTCACTTTAATAATGTTTATATATTGCTTTACTCATTTCATATGTATATACTGTATTTTTGTCAATTCCACTATGGCATTGCTCGTCCTAATATTTATATTTCTTAATTCCATTATTTTACTTTTAGATTTGTATGTGTTGTTGTGAATTGTTAGATATTACTGCACTGTTGGAGCTAGGAACACAAGCATTTCTCTACACTCGCAATAACATCTGCTAAATATGTTTATGTAACCAATTTTATTTAATTTACATTTAACTGGATGAATAGAATATGAATGACAGTCATCCAATATGCTGTAATAGAAATAAGGCCATGTTCATGAAAAAATAGAGTTGAAGTCGAAAGTTGACATTCACTTAGGTTGGAGTCATTTAAATTCGTTTTTCAACCACTCCACCAATTTCTTGTTAACAAACTATAGTTTTGGCAGGTCGGTTAGGACATCTACTTTGTGCATGACACAAGTAATTTTTCCAACAATTGTTTACGGACAGATTATTTCACTTATAATTCACTGTATCACAATTCCAGTTGGTCTGAAGTTTACATACACAAAGTTGACTGTGCCTTTAAACAGCTTGGAAAATTCCAGAAAATGAGTCATGGTTTTAGATGCTTCTGATAGGCTAATTGACATAATTTGAGTCAATTGGAGGTGTACCTGTGGATGTATTTCAAGGCCTACCTTCAAACTCAGTGCCTCTTTGCTTGACATCATGGGAAAATCAAAAGAAATCAGCCAAGACCTCAGGAAAAAAAATTGTAGACCTCCACAAGTCTGATTCATCCTTGGGAGCAATTTCCAAATGCCTGAAGGTACCACGTTCATCTGTACAAAATAGTACGCAAGTATAAACACCATGGGACCACGCAGCCGTCATACCGCTCAGGAAGGAGACGCGTTCTGTCTCCTAGAGATGAACGTACTTTGGTGCGAAAAGTGCAAATCAATTCCAGAACAACAGCAAAGGACCTTGTGAAGATGTTGGAGGAAACAGGTACAAAAGTATCTATATCCAAAGTAAAATGAATCCTATACCGACATAACCTGAAAGGCCGCTCAGCAAGGAAGAAGATACTGCTCCAAAACCCGCCATAAAAACGCCAGACTACGGTTTGCAACTGCACATGGGGACAAAGATGGTACTTTTTGGAGAAATGTCCTCTGGTCTGATAAAACAAAAATAGAACTGTTTGGCCATAATGACCATCGTTATGTTTGGAGGAAAAAGGGGGAGGCTTGCAAGCCAAAGAACAACATCCCAACCGTGAAGCGTGGGGGTGGCAGCATCATGTTGTGGGGGTGCTTTGCTGCAGGAGGGACTGGTACACTTCACAAAATAGATGGCATCGTGAGGAAGGAAAATTCTGTGGATATATTGAAGCAACATCTCAAGACATCAGTCAGGAAGTTAAAGCTTGGTCGCAAATGGGTCTTCCAAATGGACAATGACCTCAAGCATACTTCCAAAGTTGTGGCAAAATGGCTTAAGGACAACAAAGTCAAGGTATTGGAGTGGCCATCACAAAGCCCTGACCTCAATCCCATAGAACATTTGTGGGCAGAATTGAAAAAGTGTGTGTGAGCAAGGAGGCCTACAAACCTGACTCAGTTACACCAGCTCTGTCAGGTGGAAAGGGCCGAAATTCACCCAATTTATTGTGGGAAGTTTGTGGAAGGTTACAAGAAATGTTTGACCCAAGTTGAACAATTTAAAAGGCAATGCTACCAAATACTAATTGAGTTTATGTAAACTTCTGACCCACTGGGAATGTGATGCAAGAAATACAAGCTGAAATAAATAATTCTCTCTACTATTATTGTGACATTTCACATTCTTAAAATAAAGTGGTGATCCTAACTGACCTAAGACATGGCATTTTTTACTAGGATTAAATGTCAGGAATTGTGAAAACAGATGCAAATGTATTTGGTTAAGGTGTATGTAAACTTCCGACTTCAACTGTATAATCTTTCCTCATCTTAAACGGGACAGACCGCCACTGGTGTGGGTGTGTGTATGTGTGACACCGACTGGCTCGATTCTGTCCTTTGTAGCAAAATTTGAAGTTGTGATTTTTACATTGGATAAAAGTAGAGACTCATAGCTGGATAATGGTATATCATACACTGCAGTTATGCTTTGAAAGTTGATAAACTTGTAACTCCACTTATGAGAAAATGGCCCTTGAATGTTTGGGTACACCTACTGGAGAGCTCTTCTTTGTCTATACCCATTCATCATGGTTTACACCCTTTTAAGCCTTAGCCCCACCCATCTTTTTAAGGATTCACATGTGAGGCCATGTGCTAAACATAGTGAGTAGTTTAGTAAACAACCAAAGATTGAAATACTAAAAGTGGTAAGTAGTAGCAAAAATACACTTTATCTAGTCCATGGCCTATATCCTAATCTGACTTTGGGGCAGGTCATGTTCTTCACCTTACCATCTCTGGTAAACACACACCATATCAAACAAAATCAAAGTTTATTTGTCACATGCACAGGATGCAAAAGGTGTAAATGATACAGTGAAATGGTTACTTGCATATTTGAATAGTAGCAATATCAAAAATATAAAGTGTCCATGTAAATATTTTATATTTATTAGATGATTCCTACCCAGACACAATTGTCTAAATTGATGGGTCATGTGAAAGAAGTGCTGTAACCACCCCCCAGCCACATCTAGTTAAGTGTATGGGTCACTATTGTCTAAGCATGTTCATGAAGTACAATAGATGACCATAATCACACCTGGCTAACTTGGTGGATCATGTAATCATCTGGCGAAGTAGAGTCTTTTGTTTAGACATGTAGCTAGATAAACAATGAACCTAAGGTTGCTTTCAAGACAACTGGGAACTTGGAAAAATACGAGGTCAAATCATGGCATCAGTGCTCTTCAGGTCGGAAAGTGGGGACTCTATAAAGAGGCCCGAGGTTCCGAGTTGAATGGCTGCAACAACAACAAAAAAATCCCAGTCGGAGCTCGTTTTCTTTTTCCTGAGTTCCCAGTTGTTTTGAATGCGGCAATAATCCCAATCATAACTACTGGCAATACAAACTGATTGTCATAGCTAGCTACTATGCATGAATCTGCAGGTAGCTAAAGCTAACTAACTAGGTTCAATGTTAGCTAGCTAGCTAACATTAGGCTATGACTAGCAATGCAAATGGCTTTCTGAGATACAAATAATATTACTACACAGATCATACAAGTAACGCTAGCTAGCGAGCCAGCCAGCTAACATTAGCTAGCAAATGTTATCTAACAGTACTCTTTAACTTGCAATGAAAACAACTTTCTGACAAAATTAGAAATTTATAATATTTGAAAATGTAGCTAGCTAGACTATATTACCCGTATACATGGATGAACGCTTCTCCCTCTGTCATGGATGCCTTGGTTGCCCTTAAATTGAAGCTGTAATCCGGAGACAGGTGTTTTATACAACAGCCTTCTGTGTGTTCTCTTTTTGACTCACTCTGCATATTTGAAATCAAAAGCCAGAATTTTCTCCCATATCCTTAGCTAGCATACTCTGCTTTCACTGGGCATTCCACTGATTTCAAAACTCTGTTAACTTCTTCCGTGACAACAACAATGTTGATTAGCATTTGAGAAAACTCCACAATGTCTGGTTCAATGAAAATGTTTTAACTTAAATCAGGGATTTCCTTATAGTCTGATTCATTTTCAAAGTCCGAGAGAGTCAGCATGGCACAATCGTACTCCAGAAAGTGGAGAGCAGTACAGTAGCAACACTTTTGCTGTTCTTCATGATATCTTTCAAAAAAGACACAGTAGTAAGGATTACCAATACATACTGAGCAGCTCATGTTAAAGACAAGCATGCTACATGGCAGACCAATCCTTTCTCCTCTCTTAGCATGTCCAGATCATCCATTATCTTAGCCAATCATGGCTAGCGGGAAAGTTCCTGTCTTTTTCCGTGGCTAAACCAACTAGGCCTGTAATTGTATTTATTTATTCAAATTTACGGATGGCATAAAAGTTAGTTATTAAGGCACATGAAAGTTCACATGTTCCAGAAGGCATTTCTGCCAAAAAAAATGCATTTTGATGAATAAAAAAAATAAAAATGCCTCTTGTGAAGTAGTGATGTGCGACATATGCCTAGTTTCCTAGGTTTGGACACACGTACTCATTCCAGGGTTTTTATTTATTTAGACTATTTTCTACGTTGTAAAATAATCAAAATATATTTTTGCTTCTTCAAAGTAGCTACCCTTTGCATGATGACAGCTTTGCACACTCTTGGCATTCTCTCAACCAGCTTCACCTGGAATGCTTTTCCAACCGTCTTGAAGGATTTCCCACATATGCTGAGCATTTGTTGGCTGCTTTTCCTTCACTCTGCAGTCCAACTCATCCCAAACCATCTCAATTGGGGTGAGGTCGGGTGATTTGAGGAGGCCAGGTCATCTGATGCAGCACTCTATCACTCTCCTTGGTCAAATAGCCCGTACACAGCCTGGAGGTGTGTTGGGTCATTGTCCTGTTGAAAAACAAATGATAGTACCACTAAGCGCCAACCAGATGGGATGGCGTATTGCTGTGGTAGCCATGCTGGTTAAGAGTGCCTTGAAATGTAAATAAATCACCAACAGTGTCACCAGCAAAGCACCATCACACCTCCTCCTCCATGCTTCACGGTGGGATCCACACATGCGGAGATCATCCGTTCACCTACTCTGCGTCTCACAAAGACACGGTGGTTATAACAAAAAAATTATGTCCATTGCTCGTGTTTCTTGGACAAGCAGGTGTCTTATTATTGCCGTCCTTTAGTAGTGGTATCTTTGCTGTAATTTGACCATGAAGGCCTGATTCACGCAGTCTCCTCTGAACAGTTGATGTTGAGTTGTCTGTTCTTGAACTCTGTGAAGCATTTATTTTGGCTGAAATTTCTGAGGCTTGTAACTCCTCTGCAGCAGAGGTAAATATGGGTCTTCCATTCCTGTGGCGGTCCTCATGAGCCAGTTTCATCATAGTGCTTGATGGTTTTTGCGACTGCATTTGAAAAAACTTTCAAAGTTCTTGACATTTTCCGTATTGACTGACTTTCATGTCTTAAAGTAATGATGGACTGTCCTTTCTCTTTGCTTATTTGAGCTGTTCTTGCCAGAATATGGACTTGGTCTTTTACCAAATAGCCCTATCTTCTATATACCACCCCTACCTTGTCACAACACAACTGATTGTCTCAAAGGCATTAAGAAGGAAAGAAATTCCAGAAATGAACTTTTAACAAGGCACACCTGTTAATTGAAATGCATTCCAGGTGACTACCTGAGTTGAGAGAATGCGAAGAGTGTGCAAAGCTGTTGTCAAGGCAAAGGGTGGCTACTTTGAAGAATCTCAAATATAAAATATATTTTGATTTGTTTAACACTTTTTACTACATGATTCCGTGTGTGTTATTTCATAGCTTTGATGTATTCACTATTATTATAATAAAAATACAGAAAGAAAACCTGCAATAAGTAGGTGTGTCCAAACTTTTGACTGGTTGTGTGTGTGTGTTGTGCCTTCGGAAACTTTCCCCACATTTTGTGACGTTACAGCCTTATTCTTAAAAGGATTCAATCAACAAAAAAATCTCAGCCATCTGCACACAATACCCCATAATGACAAAGTTAAAATAGGTTTTAGAAATGTTTGCAAGTATATTAAAAACAGAAATACCTTATTTACATAAGTGTTCAGACCCTTTGCTATGAGACTCGAAATTGAGCTCAGGTGCATCCTGTTTCCATTGATCATCTTTGAGCTGTTTGTACAGCTTGATTGGAGTCCACCTGTGGTAAATTTCAATTGATTGGACATGATTTGGAAATGCACACAACTGTCTATATAAGGTCCCACTGTTGACAGTGCATGTCAGAGAAAAAAAACAAGCTATGGGGTTTGGAATTGTCCGTAGAGCTCTGAGACAGGATTGTGTTGAGGCACAGATCTGGGGAAAGGTATCAATTCATTTCTGCAGCATTGAGGGTCAACAAGAACACAGTGGCCTCCATCTTTTTTAAATGGAAGAAGTTTGGAACCACCCAGACTCTTCCTAGAGCTGGCTGCCTGGCCAAACTGAGCAGTCGGGGAGAAGGGCCTTGGTCAGGGAGGTGACCAAGAACCCGATGGTCAATCTGACAGAGCTCCAGATACCCTGTGTGGAGATGGGAGAGCCTTCTAGAACATGGGTGGGCAACTCCAGTCCTCAAGGGCCTGATTGGTGTCACACTTTTTCTCCATCCCTAGCAAACACAGCTGATTAATCAAATTTCATTCTAAACTGATGATCATGATTAGGTGATTATTGGAGCCAGGTGTGTTAGCTGGGGCTGGGGCAAAACTGTGACACCAATCAGGACTGGAATTGCCAAACCCTGTTCTAGAAGGACAACTGTTTTTGCAGCACTCCACTAATCAGGCCTTTATGGTAGAGTGGCTAGATGGATGCCACTCCTCAGTAAAAGTACAAGACAGCCCTCTTGGAGTTTGCCAAAAGGCACTTAAAGACTGTCATAGAAGCAAGATTCTCTGGCCTGAGGAAACCAAGAAAGATTTAACTCTTTTGCCTGTATGCCAAGCGTCGCGTGTGGAGGAAACCTGGCACCATCCCTACGGTGAAGCATTTCTTTCACCCGTCTCTCCTTCATTCCTTTCTCCGGTGCGCAGTGAGAGAGTCTGACAACAGTTTAATTAAATATGTTTTGTTGTGAAAACATCATACTATTAATGTTCTCAAACTGATTTCACTTGGTTTCCCAAATTAAACACTGGGTAGCTGAAGGAACAGGGTTGGAGAGTCCATGGCACACACAGTTTAGGCGGAATATCACCTGTGGAGTAGCCTACCCGACATGAGTGAAACAAACTGGCGGGAAAGTGGCCGCCATTTGCTAATCGAATGCATACGGATGTCTTTTTTTCTCTTACAACTGTTCCTGCCCATTTGATAATGGGCCATTCTAAATCTAAACTAATTTGACATGTTAGTAAAGACAATGTTTAAATTGAGAATAGCCTGATGGGTGAAAATATGATCCATATTTTGTTGTTACCGCTTGAATTTAAAATTGATTAAATTGAGATTGTGTGTCACTGGCCTACACGCAATACCCCATAATGTCAAAGTGTAATTATGTTTTTATAAATGTTCAAATTAATTAAAAATGAAGAGCTGAATTGTCATGTGTCAATAAGTATTCAAACCCTTTTGTTATGGCAAGGCTAAATAAGTTCAGGAGTAGAATTGTGCTTAACAAGTCATGTAGTAAGTTGCATGGACTCACTCTGTAAGGCAATAATAATGTTTAACATGATTTTTGAATGACTACCTCGTCTCTGTACCACGTACATACAATTATTTACAAGGTCCCTCAGTCGAGCAGTACATTTCAAACACATTCAACCACAAAGACCAACTTGGTTTTCCAATGCCTCACAAAGAAGGGCACCTATTGGTAGATGGGTTTAAAAAAAAAAAAAATGTAAAAGACATTCGCTCTCCCCTTGAGCATGGTGAAGTTGTTATTAATTACACTTTGGATGGTGTATCAATACACCCAGTCACTACAAAGATACAGGCGTCCTTCCTAACTCAGTTGCCAGAGAGGATGGAAACTGCTCAGGGATTTCACCATGAGGCCAATGGTGACTTTAAAACAGTTAGAGTTTAATGGCTGTGATAGGAGGAATCAACTGAGGATGGCTCAACAACATTGTAGTTACCCCACAATGCTAACCTAAATAACAGAGTGAAAAGAAGGAAGCCTACAGAATAAAAATATTCCTAAACATGCATCCTGTTTGCAGCAAGGCACTAAAGTAAAACTGCAAAAAAAATTGCTACGAAATTAACTTGTCCTGAAAGTCTTGAATACAAAGTTTATGTTTGGGGAAAATCAAACACATCACTGAGTACCACTCATCATATTTTCAAGTATGGTGGTGACTGCATCATGTTGTTATGGGTGTGCTTGTCATCGGAAATGACTAGGGAGTTTATAAAAAATAAATGGAATAGAGCTAAGCACAGGCAAAATCCTAGAGGAAACCCTGGTGCAGTCTGCTTTCTAACAGACACTGGGAGACAAATTCTCCTTTCAGCAGGAAAATAACCTAAAACACAGGGCCAAATATACACTGGAGTTGCATACCAATACGACATTGAATGTTCTTGAGCGGCTTAGTTACAGTTTTGACTTAAATCGGCGTGAAAATCCATGGCAAGATTGAAAATGGCTGTCTAGCAATGATTAACAAACATCTTGACAGAGCTTGAAGAACATCTGTTATCACTTTTCAAAGGTGATTCTAGCATGTATTGACTAAGGGGTGTGAATACTTACGTAAATTAGTTTAATTTTCAATAAATGTGCAAATAAAAAATAATCAACATGTCACTTTGTCATCATGGGGTATTGTGTGTAGATGGGTGAGGAAAAAAAACAATTGAAACCATTTTGAATTCAGGCTGTAGCACAACAAAATACCTCAAGGGGTATAAATACTTTCTGAAAGCACTGTATATAAACTCAGCAAAAAAACAAACGTCCTCTCACTGTCAACTATGTTTATTTTCAGCATATTAACATGTGTAGATATTTGTATGAACATAACAAGATTCAACAACTGAGATATAAACTGAACAAGTTCCACAGACATGTGACTAACAGAAATTGAATATTGTGTCCCTGAACAAAGGGGGGGGGGGGGGGGGGGTCAAAATCAAAATTAACAGTCAGTGTCTGGTGTGGCCACCAGCTGCATTAAGTACTGCAGTGCATCTCCTTCTCATGGACTGCACCAGATTTGCCATTTCCTGCTGTGAGATGTTACCCCACTCTTCTACCAAGGCACCTGCAAGTTCCCAGACATTTCTGGGGAGGAATGGCCCTAGCCCTCACCCTCCGATCCAACAGGTCCCAGACGTGCTAAATGGGATTGAGATCCGGGCTCATCGCTGGCCATGGCAGAACACTGACACGCTGGCCATGGCAGAACACTGACATTCCTGTCTTGCAGGAAATCACGCACAGAACGAGCAGTATGGCTGGTGGCATTGTCATGCTGGAGGGTCATGTCAGGATGAGCCTGCAGGAAGGGTATCACATGATGGAGGAGGATGTCTTCACTGTAATGCACAGCGTTGAGATTGCCTGCAATGACAACAAGCACAGTCCGATAATGCTGTGACACACCGCCCCAGACCATGACGGACTCTCCACCTCCAAATCGATCCCGCTCCAGAGTACAGGCCTCGGTGTAACGCTCATTCCTTCGACAACAATCGCGAACCCGGCCATCACCCCTGGTGAGACAAAACCACGACTCGTCAGTGAAGAGCACTTGTTGCCAATCCTGTCTGGTCCAGCGACAGTGGGTTTGTGCCCATAGGCGACGTTGTTGTCGGTGATGTCTGGTGAGGACCTGCCTTACAACAGGCCTACAAGCCCTCAGTCCAGTCTCTCTCAGCCTATTGCGGACAGTCTGAGCACTGATGGAGGGATTGTGCATTCCTGGTGTAACTCGGGCAGTTGTTGTTGCCATCCTGTACCTGTCCCGCAGGTGTGATGTTTGGATGTTCCGATCCTGTGCAGGCGTTGTTGCACGTGGTCTCCCACTGCGAGAACGATCAGCTGTCTGTCCTGTCTCCCTGTAGCGCCGTCTTAGGCGTCTCACAGTACGGACATTGCAATTTATTTCCCTGGCCAAATCTGCAGTCCTCATGCCTCCTTGCAGCATGCCTAAGGCACGTTCATACAGATGAGCAGCGATCCTGGGGATCTTTCTTTTGGTGTTTTTCAGAGTCAATAGAAAGGACTCCCTAGTGTCCTAAGTTTTCTTAACTGTGACCTTAATTGCCTACCGTCTATAAGCTGTTAGTGTCTTAACGACCGTTCCACAGGTGCATGTTCATTAATTGTTTATGGTTCATTGAACAACCATGGGAAACAGTGTTTAAACCCTTTACAATGAAGATCTGTGAAGTTATTTGGATTTTTACGAGTTATGTTTGAAAGAGAAGGTCCTGAAAAAGGGCCGATTTTTCTTTTTTCGCTGAGTTTATTTATATTTAGCAGACGCTTTTATGTGCGTGTCAGAGGAAAGATGTCTGAAAAGGTTTTAAGGCCAAGATTTCTATTTAATGTGCCATGTGTGTCACAGATTTGACCAGAAATTAACTTCTTAATTTCAGTTAGCATTGGATGCTGTTAGCTTTTAACTCCCCTCTAGCAATAGATTTGACGCTGCATTTGGTTGACTTGCATTGGTTGTGACAGGCCATAACAAAGGGATTGTTCACTTTTTTTAAGTGTAGATTATTATTTACTTACCTAGAATGTTCCATCCGATTTCAAACCTCAGTGAACTACCTCTTTAAACTCTTGTATTTTATCCTTCCCCAGATCTTCTTCTCCTTCATGCTGACCCCTCTGTTTAAGAAGCCAAAGTTTGCCAGTACTGTGGGCTCAATGCTGACTGTGGTGTTCGGCTGCCTGTCCCTGTTCACTGTCCTGATGAAGGACTTCCCCCAGCCGCTGGTCTGGGTTCTCTGTCTGCTGTCCCCCAGCGCGTTCTCCATCGGCATTGCCCAGGTAACCAACCTACGCAACGCCCGTGTCGTGTTCATTAAGCACCAAACGGGATTAAACAGACCGAAACAGGGAGCAACTACCTGGACTTGGCCAATAGAAGCGCATATTTTCTGTGGTGAAACGGTGCAAAGTTTGGTAACAGAATCACAGAACAAACAGCACAAACCGTCATTCTGTTACCAAACTTTGCATCTGCAAATCTGTTCAAGTAAATGTGTTTTTGTAAAATGTTCTGTGGAAATTGTTAAGTTATTCTTGTACATAAAGTTGAATGGTTTGTTTAACTTTGCAATCATTGGTTTTTGTTTGACATACATTTTAAAATGAAAAAACGGACTCACAGCATCAGCCTGTTACCATGGAGTTGCCCAACATTTTATTGTCAAGGTTGTCCAGAACAGTGTGCAATGTTTACGGAGTCCACCCCCCATGTAATAAAGCTATTCTGTTCTATTCTCTGTGTGTAGGTGGTGTACCTGGAGGCCCAGGGGGACGGAGCTGTGTTCACTACCTTGGCCAACGGCCCCCATCCCCTCTACGCCCCCCTTCTCATGCTCGTCCTGGACTGTATACTCTACCTGCTGCTGGCTGTCTACCTGGACCAGGTCCTACCAGGTACTGTTTTGACTTCTCCTCAACACATGAAGGAAGTATTGATTTCATTCAACCTTTACTCATACAGTTTGGTCTTAGTTGCGTAAATTTATTTTAAGAGCGACCTGTCTATTTATCTCAAATGACCTTCCGTATTCCTGTATCCTTTGTGCAGGTGAGTTTGGCATGCGGCGCTCCCTGGTATACTTCATGAAGCCATCCTATTGGTCCAAGCGCAGTAAGCGCTACGTCGAGGTGAGCTCTGTCTACGAGACGGAGGTGAATGGGGCCCCAGGAGTGGATGAGTCTGTGGAGCCCGTCTCTCCGGAATTCAGGGGGAAAGAGGCCATCCGGTAAGAGCCTCCCCTTTATACATTTACATTTTTGTCATTTAGCAGACGCTCTTATCCAGAGCGACTTACAGTAGTGAATGCATACATTTCATACAATTTCATGCATTTTTTTTTTTTTTTGTAATGGCCCCCCGTGGGAATCGAACCCACAACCCTGGCGTTGCACACACCATGCTGGCGTTGCAAACACCATGCTCTACCAACTGAGCCACAGGGAAGACTTATACCCTTTCCACACTACTGATCTAAGCCAAGCTGTACTGGGCTGGCCTGGTTATGCATCCACCATAGTTGCTGGAGGTGTCCTGTACGATGGGTGTAGTTCAGTGGAGACTCCTCAGAGGAGGAAGGGGTTGACCATCCTCCTCAGTGAATTTCATAAGAACAAAAATGGTAAAACATTAAAGTTATCTTTTTTAGATAAAACTATACAAAATATTATCAAATGTTATTTGTCACATTTGCCGAATACAACAGGTGTAGACCTTACAGTGAAATGCTTACTTACAAGCCCTTGACCCTGAGACTAAACACCTCCCTCTGCAACTGGATCCTGGACTTCCTGACGGGCCGCCCCCAGGTGGTAAGGGTAGGTAACAACACATCCGCCACGCGGATCCTCAACACGGGGGGCCGCTCGGGTGTGTGCTCAGTCCCCTCCTGTACTCCCTGTTCACTCATGACTGCATGGCCAGGCAACACCATCATCAAGTTTGCCGATGACACAACTGTGGTAGGCCTGATCACCGACAACGATGGTGCGAGGACAGCAACCCCCCCTCAATGTGAACAAGACAAAGGAGCTGATTTCTGGACTACAGGAAAACGAGGACCGAGCACGCCCCATTCTCATTGACGGGTCTGTAGTGGAGCAGGTTGAGAGCTTCAAGTTTCTTGGTGTCCACATCACCAACAAAATATCCTTGTCCAAACACACTAATAAGACAGTCGTGAAGAGGGGATGACAAAGCCTGTTCCCCCTCAGGAGACTGAAAAGATTTGACATGGGTCCACAGATCCTCAAAAGTTTCTACAGCTGCACCATTGAGAGCATCCTGACTGGTTGCATCACTGCCTGGTATGGCAACTGCTCGGCCTCCGACCGCAAGGCACTACAGAGGGTAGTGCGTACGGCCCAGTACATCACCAGGCAGTGTCAGAGGAAGGCTCTAAAAATTGTCAAAGACTCCAGCCACCCTAGTCATAGACTGTTCTCTCTGCTATCGCACGGCAAGCTGTACCGGAGTGCCAAGTCTAGGTCCAAAAGGCTTCTTAACAGCTTCTAACCCCAAACCATAAGACTCCTGAACTGCTAATCAAAGGGCTACCCAGACCCCTCTTTTACGCTGCTGCTACTCTGTTTATTATCTATGCATGGTCACTTTAACTCTGCCTACATGTAGATATTA
Source organism: Salmo salar (assembly GCF_965601325.2). Classification (NCBI taxonomy): domain Eukaryota; kingdom Metazoa; phylum Chordata; class Actinopteri; order Salmoniformes; family Salmonidae; genus Salmo; species Salmo salar. Next base: position 83,485,153 of record NC_138291.1, on the reverse strand, counting down.
CCTCCACTAACCGGTGCCCCTGCACATTGGCTCTGTACCGGTACGCCCTATATATAGCCTCGCTATAGTTATTTTACTGCTGCTGTTTAATTATTTGTTACTTTTCTTTTTCTATTTTTTACAGATTTTTTTTACTTAACCAAAAATGCAGTTTTAGAACAATAAGTGTTAAGGGCTTGTAAGTAAGCATTTCACTGTAAGGTCTACACTTGTTGTATTCGGCGCATGTGACAAACAAAATATGATTTGAAGAGAAACCTTTAATGAGCAGGCTTTCTTTCATGATTTATTTTATTTTGACTGTAACAAGATTGAGCTTTTTCCTGATGTGGAAACTGCCTGGAAATTCTTTCATGATTGTTTTTTCCAAATAGTAAAAAACATGCCCCATTCCGCAGGTTCAGAGATAAAGGGCGGGATAATCCATGGCTTTCTTCTGAGCTGTCTTGTATTATTCACGACCGTAATCTAGCCTGGGCTAAAAGCAAAGAAATCATCTTCTGATGCTGATTGGCTTCTTTTTACGCAGCTATGAAACAAGTGTTCTTCTCTTTTCAGGAAGGCCAAGTCTGAATATTTTATGTCTGTTACTACTGATAACCTGAATGACCCTAGGAAGTTTTGGAGGGCTATTAAATCTGTCTGGTAACAGTACTGTTAATGAAATACCTTCATGTTTGTTGAAGGACTCTGTTGCTGTTCATGACGAAACTGAAATGCTGAATTGTTTCAATGAACACTTTGTGTCATCTGATAGGCTGTTTGATTTAGTATCTTCTGTCTCTATACAGCCCTGTGTGGATGAACCGGTGAGAGCTGGTCAAACGTTTAGCTTTTTGCCATTCTCAGTGCAGGAGGTACATAAAGCCCTGAAATCCATGAAGGTTTTAAATTATATCACTGAAGCCCTTGACTAAAAACAGCACTGTCTCACTTTTTTATTGATCTCTCTAAGGCTTTTGATACAGTTGATCATGCTGTACTGAGGCAGAGATTATCGAGCATAGGTCTTTCCGAGCATGTAGTTGCATGGTTTGCTAACGATCTGTCTGATAGAACTCGGTGCACTCAATTTGATGTGCTCATGTCTGCTAAATTGTCTGTCTGTAATGGTGTGCCCCAGGGCTCGGGACTTGGTCCCCTCTTATTCACTATTTTATAAATAATGAAGACAAATGTGCAAAATGCACAACTTCACTTTTATGCTGATTATACTGTTGTTTATTGTTGTCTCCTCAATGCTGACTAAACTAATTGTGTTTTCTAAAGCAAGAAATAGACCTCTGAACCGTTCACCTATTACTACCTGTCAGGGCAATGAGATTGAGGCTGTAACCTCATAAATATCTTGGAATTTTTAATTGCATATTCAACAATTTACAAAAAACTTGAAGTTGAGATTAAATTTTAGGAATAAGGCCTGTTTTTCTTTTGAAGCCAGAAGGAGTGTGAATCAGCAACTTTCCATTGATGTCAGTTCTGATGGTGCATGATATGAAACATTTTGGTGCAGATCTTTCTTTCTTTTCATAATGCTCCTGTCCCTGGCTGGAAGAGAACACTTGTGTCTCTCTGGAACAAGTGGCTTTGAAAATAGACTGTGGCTGCCTCAGCTCGACAGGTCCGGATCAGGCTGATATCCTCTTACATTATTGAGAAACCTGGCCCCATTATTGACTTTCCAGGACAGAAATACAGGCTTTTTAGTCCAGGGGAAACGATAACCTCAGCCGAGCTGTATCGATATAGATGAGCTCCTGATAGGAACCAACTGGCTTGGTCTGCTGCCAGCCTGCAAACTTCCATTAGCTTTGACCCAGAAAGAATGAGTGCCAGATTGAAACCTGTCGTTTACCCTCGTCTCTGTCTCCCCACCCTGGCAGCATTAACAACATCCGCAAGGTGTACAAAGAGAAGGACAGCATCGTGGAAGCTCTGAGGGGTGAGGCTCATTGCTCTACATATTTCTCTTGTCACTCTTGTGTCTGTGTCTGTGTGGAGCCTCTTTTCTAGTTGCCGTATCTAACAGACAAATTGGAAATCGGCAGTTCCGAACTTCCTTAACAGATCCTGACGTTGTCTTACCTTTCTCTGTTTATCCTCATCCATGATTAGGCTTAATCTGTGTCCGAGAAACCGCCCCATATGAGGCTCTTCGTAGACCCTAATGTCTTCATGTCCCGCCCCCTTCCCTTCTATCCAGGCTTGACCTTTGACATCTACGAAGGTCAGATCACAGCCCTCCTGGGCCACAGCGGAGCGGGGAAGTCCACTCTGATGAACATCCTGTGTGGGATCTGCCCTCCGACCGACGGCCACGCCTCCATCTACGGCTCCCCTGTGGCAGAGATCGCTGAGGGGGCAGAGATGAGGCAGCTGGTGGGCATCTGCCCTCAGTTCAACATCATCTTTGACGTGCTGACTGTAGAAGAGCACCTGAGGATATTCGCTGCCATTAAAGGGATTCTCCCCTCTGACATTGACAATGAGGTGAGGGGATTTTTATTACCTGCGGCTATTTTCAAGAAGGATTTACTTGTGATACTGAATGCTGTTTCAAATCGCTCTGGATAAGAGCGTCTGCTAAATTAGTCAAATGTAAGTGTAAAATGCATCATATATGATCACTCGGTCACTCAAGCATGGCTGGTTGTTAACCTCACTAGGGGGTGTGGGAGCCAACATCCAGTGAAATTGCAGAGCGCCAAATTCAAAAACAGAAATACTCATTATAAAAATTCATGAAACATACAAGTGTTATACATGGGTTTAAAGTAAAATTCTGGTTAATCCAACCACGGTGTCAGATTTCAAAAAGGCTTTACTGCGAAAGCATACCATGCGATTATCTGAGAACAGCGCCCAGCAGACAAATCATTACAAACAGTAACAAGCCAAGTAGAGGAGTAACACAAGTCAGAAATAGTGATAGAATTAATCACTTACCTTTGATGATCTTCATATGTTTGCACTCACAAGACTCCCATTTACTCAATAAATGTTCGTTTTGTTCGATAAAGTCCATGTTTATATCCAAAAACATCAGTTTTGTTAGCGCGTTTTGTTCAATAATCCACTGTCTCAAACAACATCCGGTGAAATTGCAGAGCGTGAAACAACAAAACAGAAATTCTCATAATAAACATACATAAAAGATACAAATGTTATACACCAGCTTAAAGATAAACTTCTTGTTAATCCAACCGCTGTGTCAGATTTCAAAAAGGCTTTACGGCGAAAGCAAACCATGCGATTATCTGAGAACAGCGCCCAGCAGACAAATCATTACTAACAGTTAGCAGCCAAGAAGAGGAGTAACAAAAGTCAGAAATAGCGATAAAATGTATCACTTACCTTTGATGATCTTCATATGGTTGCACTCCGAAGACTCCATGTTACACAATAGATGTTTGTTTTGTTCGATAATGTCCCTCTTTATGTCCAAAAACCTCTGTTTTGTTGGTGCGTTTTGTTCAGCAATCCATTGGAACAAAGCGCGGTCACAACAGACAGACGAAAAATCAAAAAAGTACAATAAAAGTTCGTAGAAACATGTCAAACGATGTTTAAAATCAATTCTCAGGTTGTTTTTGTCATAAATAATCTAATATTTCAACCGGACAAAAGCTTCGTCAATAGAAAAGGAGAAACAAGAAAGGCCCGATCGCGCGCTGGACTCATGTCTGGAAATTTCCACTGTCCACTCATCGAAAGTGCTGTATCTCCCTCATTTTTCAGAGTAAAAGCCTGAAGCAATGCCTAAAGACTGGCCACATGTAGAAGACGCCATAGAGATCGTGAACTGGGTCCTAAGTCTTTGTATGGTGGATAGGCTTTCAATGGAAAAACAGCCTTTCAAAATAATAGTACTTCCTGGATGGATTTTCCTCAGGTTTTCGCCTGCCATATCAGTTCTGTTATACTCACAGACATTATTGTAACCATTTTGGAAACTTTAGAGTGTTTTCTATCCAAATCTACCAATTATATGCATATCCTAGCTTCTGAAACTGAGTAGCAGGCAATCCCCTCTCTCACTCACTCACTCACTCACTCACTCACTCACTCAAAAAATGATAAACTTGGATTAGCTAACACAACTTTGGGCACGCTTTTCATCCAAAATTCCGAATGCTGCCCCCTACCCTAGTGAAGTTAACTGGCGGGCCTCTATGTTGCTTTCGTATTTCTGAATTCAGCTTCAACTCACAAGATGGATTAATATTGAGTCAGTGTTTGGGATCACATCCTTTTCTCTCCCTCCCTCCTGTGTGTTGGATCTGTCTGTTAGGTGTCCAAGGTGCTGAAGGATCTAGACCTGGAGAAGATCATGGACGCCCAGGCTAAGAACCTGAGTGGAGGCCAGAAGAGGAAATTGTCTGTGGGCATAGCCATCCTGGGAGACCCCAAGGTAGCTGGATCCTTGATCATCCACCCTCAGAACACAACAGAAATCTCTCTCACTCTCTCTCTCACTCAAAAAATGATCAACTTGGATTAGCTAACACAACGTGCCATTGGAACACAGGAGTGATGGTTGCTGATAATGGGCCTCTGTACACCTATGTAGATATTCCATTAAAAATCAGCCGTTTCCAACTACAATAGTCATTTACAACATTAACAATGTCTACACTGTGTTTTTGATCAATTTGATGTTATTTTAATGGACAAAAAATGTGGTTTTCTTTCCAAAACAAGGACACAACTTTTGAACGTGTGTGTGAAGCTATACAGTTGAAGTCGGAAGTTTCAGTCATTAAAACTCGTTTTACAACCACTCCAGAAATTTCTTGTTAACAAACTATAGTTTTGGCAAGTCGGTTAGGACATCTACTTTGTGCATGACACAAGTCATTTTTCCAACAAGTGTTTACAGACAGATTATTTCACTTATAATTCACTTGATCACAATTCTCGTGGGTCAGAAGTTTACATACACTAAGTTGACTGTACCTTTAAATGGCTTGGAAAATTCCTGAAAATGATGTCATGGCTTTAGAAGCTTCTGATAGACTAATTGACATCATTTGAGTCAATTGGAGGTGTACCTGTGGATGTATTTCAAGGCCTACCTTCAAACTCAGTGCCTCTGCTTGACATAATGGGAAAATCTAAAGAAATCAGCCATGACCTCAGAAAAAAAATGTGGACCTCCACCATTCTGGTTCATCCTTGGGAGCAATTTTCAAACGCCTGAAGGTACCACGTTCATCTGTACAAACAATAATACTCAAGTATAAACACCATGGGACCACGCAGCCATCATACCGCTCAGGAAGGAGACGCGTTCTGTTTCCTAGAGATTAACGTACTTTGGTGCGGAAAGTGCAAATCAATCCCAGAACAACAGCAAAGGACCTTGTGAAAATGCTGGAGGAAACTGGTACAAAAGTATCTATATCCACAGTAAAACGAGTCCTATATCAATGTAATCTGAAAGGCCACTCAGCAAGGAAGAAGCCACTACTCCAAAACCGCCATAAAAAAGCCAGACTACGGTTTGCAACTGCACATGGGGACAAAGATCGTACTTTCTGTAGAAATGTCCTCTGGTCTGATGAAACAAAAATAGAACTGTTTGGCCATAATGACTATCGTTATGTTTGGAGGACAAAGGGGGAGGCTTGCAACCCGAAGAACACCATCCCAACCGTGATGCACGGGGGTGGCAGCATCATGTTGTGGGGGTGCTTTGCTGCAGGAGGGACTGGTGCACTTAACAAAATAGATGGCATCATGAGGATAGAAAATTGTGGATATATTGTAGATACATCTCAAGACATCAGTCATGAAGTTACAGCTTGGTTGCAAATGGTTCTTCCAAATGGACAATGACCTCAAGCATACTTCCAAAGTTGTGGCAAAATGGCTTAAGGACAACAAAGTCAAGGTATTGGAGTGGCCATCACAAAGCCCTGACCTCAATCCTATAGAAAATGTGTGGGCAGAACTGAAAAAGCGTGTGCGAGCAAGGAGGCCTACAATCCTGACTCAGTTACACCAGCTCTGTCAGGAGGAATGGGCCAAAATTCACCCAACTTATTGTGGGAAGCTTGTGGAAGGCTACCCGAAACGTTTGACCCAAGTTAAACAATTTAAAAGGCAATGATACCAAATACTATTTGAGTGTATGTAAACTTCTGACCCACTGGGAATGTGATGAAAGAAATACAAGCTGAAATAAATAATTCTCTCTACTATTATTCTGCCATTTCACATTCTTAAAATAAAGTGGTGGTCCTAACTGACCTAAGACAGGGGATTTTTACTAAGATTAAATGTCAAGAATTGTGAAAAATGTTGTATAAATGTACTTGGCTTAGGTGTAGGTTTACACACATACATACACACACTACCGTTCAAAAGTTTGGGGTCCCTTAGAAATGTCCTTGTTTTGAAAGAAAAGCACATTTTTGGACTGTTTGCAGGGTTTTTCTTTATTTTTGCTATTTTCTACATTGTAGAATAAAAGTGACGACATATACTATGAAATGACACATATGGAATCATGTTCAGTCGTGGCCAAAAGTTTTGAGAATGACACAAATATTAATTTTCACAAAGTCTGCTGCCTCTGTTTGTATGATAGCAATTTGCATATACTCCAGAATGTTATGAAGAGTGATCAGATGAATTGCAATTAACTGCAAAGTCCCTCTTTGCCATGCAAATGAACTGAATCCTAAAAAAAAAAAACATTTACACTGCATTTCAGCCCTGCCACAAAAGGACCAGCTGACATGTCAGTGATTGTCTCGTTAACACAGGTGTGTGTTGACGAGGACAAGGCTGGAGATCACTCTGTCATGCTGATTGAGTTCGAATAACAGACTGGAAGCTTCAAAAGGAGGGTGGTGCTTGGAATCATTGTTCTTCCTCTGTCAACAATGGTTACCTGCAAGGAAACATGTGCCGTCATCATTGCTTTGCACAAAAAGGGCTTCACAGGCAAGGATATTGCTGCCAGTAAGATTGCACCTAAATCAACCATTTATCAGATCATCAAGAACTTCAAGGAGAGCGGTTCAATTGTTGTGAAGAAGTCTTCAGGGCGCCTAAGAAAGTCCAGCAAGCGCCAGGACCGTCTCCTAAAGTTGATTCAGCCACGGGATCGAGGCACCATCAGTACAGAGCTTGCTCAGGAATGACAGCAGGCAGGTGTGAGTTCATCTGCACGCACAGTGAGGCGGAGACTTTTGGAGGATGGCCTGGTGTCAAGAAGGGCAGCAAAGAAGCCACTTCTCTCCAGGAAAAACATCAGTGACAGACTGATATTCTGCAAAAGGTACAGGGATTGGACTGCTGAGGACTGGGATAAAGTCATTTTCTCTGATGAATCCCCTTTCCGATTATTTCAGGAATCCGGAAAAAAGCTTGTACGGAGAAGACGAGGTGAGCGCTACCATCAGTCCTGTGTCATGCCAACAGTAAAGCATCCTGAGACCATTCATGTGTGGGGTTGCTTCTCAGCCAAGGGAGTGGGCTCACTTACAATTTTGCCTAAGAACACAGACATGAATAAAGAATGGTACCAACACATCCTCCGAGAGCAACTTCTCCCAACCATCTAGGAAGAGTTGGGTGACGAACAATGCCTTTTCCAGCATGATGGAGCACCTTGCCATAAGGCAAAAGTGATAATAACTAAGTGGCTCAGGGAACAAAACTTCGATATTTTGGGTCCATGACCAGGAAACTCCCCAGACTTTAATCCCATTGAAAACTTGTGGTCAATCCTCAAGAGGCGGGTGGACAAACAAAAACCCACAAATTCTGACAAACTCCAAGCATTGATTATGCAAGAATGGGCTGCCATCAGTCAGGATGTGGCCCAGAAGTTAATTGACAGCATGCCAGGGTGGATTGCAGAGGTCTTGAAAAAGAAGGGTCAACACTGCAAATATTGACTCTTTGCATCAACTTCATGTAATTGTCAAAGGCTTTTATTGACACGTATGAAATGCTTGTAATTATACTTCAGTATTCCATAGTAACATCTGACAAAAATATCTAAAGACACAAGCAGCAAACTTTGTGGAAATTAATATTTGTGTCATTCTCAAATCTTTTGGCCACGACTGTAGTAAGACTTTTTTGCTTAAACAAATCAAAGTAGCTGCCCTTTGCCTTGATGACAGCTTTACACACTCTTAACATTCTCTCAACCAGCTTCATGAGGTAGTCACCTGGAATGCATTTCAATTAACTGGTGTGCCTTCTTAAAAAGTTAATTTGTGGAATTTCTTTCCTTCTTAATGTGTTTGAGCCAATAAGTTGTGTTGTTACAAGGTAGGGGTGTTATACAGAAGATCGCCCTATTTGGTAAAAGAACAAGTCCATATTCTGGCAAGAACAGCTCAAATAAGCAAAGTGAAACGACAGTCTATCATTACTTCAAGACATGAAGGTCAGTCATTCTGGAACATTTCAAGAACCATCACTATGATGAAACTGGCTCATGAGGACCGCCACAGGAAAGGAAGACCCAGAGTTACCTCTGCTGCAGAGGATAAGTTCATTTGAGTTACTAGCCTCAGAAATTGCAGCCCAAATAAATACTTCAGAGTTCAAGTAACAGACACATCTCAACATCAACTGTTCAAAGGAGAATGCATAAATCAGGCCTTCATGGTCGAATTCCTGCGAAGAAACCACTACTAAAGGACACCAATAAGAAGAAGAGACTTGCTTTGGCCAAGAAACATGAGCAATGGACATTAGACCGGTGGAAATCTGTCCTTTTGGTACAATGAATCCAAATTTGAGATTTTTGGTTCCAGCGCCGTGTCTTTGTGAGATGCAGAGTAGGTGAACGGATGATTTCCGCATGTGTGGTTCCCACCGTGACGCATGAAGGAGGAGGTGTGATGGTGTGGGGGTGCTTTGCTGGTGATTCTGTTGGTGATTTATTTAGAATTCAAGGCACACTTAATCAGCATGGCTACCACAGCATTATGCAGCGATACACCATCCCATCTGGTTTGCACTTAGTAGGACTGTCATTTGTTTTTCAACAGGACCATGACCCAACACACCTCCAGGCTGTGTAAGGGCTATTTGACCAAGAAGGAGAGCGATGGAGTGCTGCATCAGATGAGCTGGCCTCCACAATCCCCTGACTTCAACCCAACTGAGATGGTTTGGGATGAGTTGGACCGCAGAGTGAAGGAGAAGCCAAAAAGTGCTCAGCATATGTGGGAACTCTTTCAAGACTGTTGGAAAAGCATTCCTGGTGAAGCTGGTTGAAAGAATGCCAAGAGTGTGCAAAGCTGTGATCAAGGCAAATGGTGGCTGCTTTGAAGAATCTAAAATATTAAATACACTTTTTTGGTTACTGCATGATTCCATATGTGTTATTTCATAGTTTTGATGTCTTCAATATTATTCTACAATGTAGAAAATAGTAAAAAAGAAATAAAAACCCTTGAATGAGTAGGTGTGTCCAAACTTTTGACTGACTGGTACTGTACATATTTACCCCAATTACCTCGTGCACATCGGCTCGGTACTTGTACCCCTTGTACAGTGTATATATCCAAGTTATTGCTACTCATTGTGTATCTATTTTCTTTTATTATTACATGTTTTACTTTTCTATTATTTCTCTATTTTCTTTCTCTCTGCATTTTTGGGAAGGTCCTATAAGTAAGTATTTCACTGTTAGTCCACATCTGTTTACGAAGCATGTGACAAATAACATTTGATTAGATTTTGTGTTTGTGTATATGTTTAGATCCTGCTCCTGGATGAGCCTACTGCTGGTATGGACCCCTGTTCCAGACACCAGGTGTGGTCTCTGCTGAAGAGTCGCAGAGCAGGCAGAGTCACGGTGCTCAGCACACATTACATGGACGAGGCAGACATACTCGCTGGTACACCCATCTCTTCCCTCTCTATCTCTAACAATGTGTTCATCTGTAGCAGGGTTCTCTTTATCCCTCAATGCCCTTACGTCTTTCTCTCTCTCACTCTCACTCTCTCACTCTCACACATATATATATTTTCCCGTTCCCTTTTAGACCGCAAAGCTGTGATCTCTCAGGGCCAACTTAAGTGTGTTGGTTCTTCCCTATATCTCAAGACCAAGTGTGGAGTAGGATACCACCTCAGGTAAGTTCGGCAGACAGCTCTCCAAATGTCACTAAAAAATACACTTTAAAACATATCTTAACCTAAAGCGTTTTGACCTATTTAAGCCATCCAGCACATTGGTTCTTCAAAAATCATGTTGTTTTTATGACAGTAAGACTGATGCATACATACCACAGCTAAATAATGTTTTTTTTCCCTTCCTATAGAATGTCTATTGGTGAACGGTGTGAGGTGGATGGTGTCACATCATTGGTCAAGCACCACGTCCTCAAGGCTCAGTTGTCACGGCAACAAGAGGCTGAGCTGACATTCACCCTCCCTTTCGAAAGCATGGACACCTTTTCAGGTCAGAAACTAATCTCTGTACTACGGCTCAGTTGATTGCTCCTATCATAGAAATATAATTCCTATTGAGTGTACCCATGACGGGGAAGTCAAATTGCTATAGTCCGAGGGGCTATTCACTTTCAAGGAATTATATTTCTATTCATATATAGCAGGTAGAGTTTTAGATATGTGGTTCTTTACTTACTGTACCTTGACTTCACTCTCTCAGGATTGTTCTCAGAACTAGACTGCAGGCCAGACCTGGGCATCATCAACTACGGGGTGTCCATGACAACGCTGGAGGACGTGTTTCTTCGTCTGGAGGCTGAGGCTGAGGTGGACCAGGCTGGTGAGCCTTCCTTCTTTTCTCTCCTTCTGTACTAAGCAGGGCTCTACATTCACATGCACTGGTGCTCCCAACTTAAAAAAGTTAGGAGCACCACATTAGATTTTGGAGCACCAGAAAACATTATACATTTTATTTATTGAGATACGGCCTATATGAATTCTAGCTACTTTTGCAGCACATGTTGTGCCCTAGAAACAAATATGTAACACTGTAAAGACATGAATTTATTATAAAAGCTAAAATGTTGATCCAAATACTTATCTTTTAAATTACAAACTAATTTGTGGAATATTAGGTTTCTACATTGTGTAAAAACACTATTTTCCTATTGAAAGTTGTACCATGTCTCTTTAAAAATGTCAGGTTTTTGATGATGACATGCAAGAGATCTTTCATTCATTGCTATGATCATTGATCTCCTGAAGAAGAAATTCCTTTTCCTTTCTTTCTGTGCCCCCAAATGTTTGGATATACTGGTCAAGTTACCAGGTTGTTAGCTAGCTAGCCAATGAGGTAACATGATTGAACAAATAATTTAACAACGCTCAAGTAGTTTTAGAACAACCAACGACATGGTTTATGAATGTAAAATGGAGTCCTAGCGATCCACTATAGGAAGATACGAATGTTGAGGTAATATGGGTCAGATCATTTGACCTGGTTGGGCTAGAAGCAAGACGTTTTCACTTTTTTCTCTAGGGTACTCGGAAACATTATCATTACAACAATTATTATCTGGGATATTTCTTTCATAATCGCACAGGTTTCCCATTATAAAACTCCTTGGTCGCACTTTAACGCCCTGCCCTTTATGGAAAAACCAGATGATTTCACATGTGATATTTTCACATGTGACACCATGTGTTTTTGGAACACGTCACATGTGATGATCTGGATTTTCACATGTGAAACCATGTGTTCTTAGAACACTTCACCTATGATATTTCACGTGGATTTTCACGTGATCGCATATGCTCAAAAACTATTATATTTATCATAGTGATTCAGGAGTACCATTAAAATAGAATAATAACTGTACAGAAAACCCTGACATTTCTGAAATAAGTACATTTAAATAAATAATGAGAGAATAGTCAGAATAACTGACAACTAAAATAGCAGTGCAGCTGGCAGTCTTTTGTTAAGTGCAGAGATGTATTATAGGTAATGAATGTGTAGGGGAATGCTACAGACTTTGTGGCACAGCAGAAAGGTCAGTGTACCTCAAATCCAGAGGGTGTGCAATCAAATCCCAGGTTGGGTCATACGTTTGCTGAACAGCAATAACACATGCAATTCCACATGTGAAGTTTGAAATTGAAGTTTTGGAAAAACACTTTTTCACATAATTTCACGTGTTCCAAAAACACGTTTTGACATGTATTGAAATCATGTGTTTCAATATGTCATAACTTGAAATTACACTGTTAGCCATTGCTGTTAATTTTGAGGTAGATTTTTGTCATTTTACTCTACATTTCTACAGTAATAGTGTTTTGCTATATTTACTGTGAATAACAATGCACTTTTTGTCCTGCAAATTAACTTGGCACGCTTCACTTGCAATTGCATTTAAACTTATAGGATACTTGTTTAGATGTGCTTATGACACAAACTGTTATTTTTTTGTATTCTGTAAGCTACCAGCTACTGAGTTATGGTGAAAATAGTGCAAACAAGTTTTAATGTATTTCTACGCCTGAACTGTTATTTTCAATACCGATACATTTGGAATTGGTATTTGGTTCACTTTCTGAATTGACTGGAACTTGAATGGAATTGACCTCATTGGTTAGCACACTTGGGACGCAACCACACCTAGGATTTGAACTCACAACCTCTTGGATGCCAGCAACCTGAATTTCCTTATTTCGTGATCTGATAGAATCTAGCCCTAAGTGCATAAATGCTCTCTGGATTTAAACTGGAGTGCCACAAGATTCGACATAAAAACATTCAGTCAGCAGCAGTCCTGTGGGGGAAAACAGCTTGTTACCAAGAACATACACTCACCGGACAGTTTGAGGTACACCACCCCTTTCACAACAATGTATCACTCCTACAGACAGTCACATGGCCCTGGCTTGTTATATAAAGCAGGCATCGAGGCATTCAGTTTCTGTTCGATTGAACGTTGGAATGGGCAAAATGAGTGACCTAAGCGACTGAGCTTGGTATGATCGTCAGTGCCAGGTGTGCCGGATCCAGTATCTCAGAAACAGCCACACTCCTGGGCTTTTGACAACAGTTTCTAGGGTTCAGGGCATAGCATTTTATTTTTGGTCCACCAGCCTCTGTGGCAGGTAGATTTAAAAATCTACCAGACACTCAGATTTTTTTTTAACACAGAAGAATATTCTTGGGTGCTCAAATTATACCAACAAAACACAAAAATGCATGAGCATGCTTTGTAATGTTTCTAAAACAAATGTATTACTTTTAAGAAGTAATGTGGTATATTGTTTAAGACTATTTTAACCAAAATATCACAAGACAAATTCACCTGCCCCTTTTAAATCAAATCAAAAGTATTTATAAAGCCCTTTTTACACCAGCAGATGTCACAAAGTGCTTATAAAGAAACCCAGCCTAAAACCCCAAACAGCAGGCAATGCAGATGTAGAAGCACAGTGGCTCGGAAAAACTCCCTAGAAAGGCAGGAAACTAGGAAGAAACCTAGAGGAACCAGGCTCTGAGGGGTGGCCAGGTGGAGATTATTAGAGTACATGACCATTAACCTCTCTGGGGTATGTGGGACCTGCGGGACACACTATTCAACAGCCAGTGAAATAGCAGGGCGGCAAATTCAAAACAACAAAAATCTCATGATTCAAATTTCTCAAACATACAACTATTATATCACATTTTAAAGATACACTTCTCGTTAATCCAACTACATTGTCCGATTTCAAGAAGGCTTTACGGCGAAAGCATAACATTAGATTATGTTAGGACAGCACCTAAACAAGAAAAACCACACAGCCATTTTCCAAGCAAGGAGAGGCGTCACAAAAAACAGAAATACAGCTAAAATTAATCACTAACCTTTGATGATCTTCATCAGATGGCACTCATAGGACTTCATGTTACACAATACATGTATGTTTTGCTCGATAAAGTTCATATTTATATCCAAAAAACCCATTTTACATTGGCATGTAATGTTCAGAAATGTTTTGCCTCCCAAAACTTCCGGTGAATGAGCACATCAATTTACAGAAATACTCATCATAAATGTTGATAAAATATACAACTGTTATTCAAAGATTTATAGATACACTTCTCCTTAATGCAACCGCTGTGTCAGATTTCAAAAAAGCTTTACGGCGAAAGCAAATTTTGCAATAATCTGAATACAGTGCTAACAAGCCATACAGATACCCGCCATTTTGGAGTCAACAGAAATGACAAAAATTACATTATAAATATTCACTTACCTTTGATGATCTTCATCAGAATGCACTCCCAGGAATCCCAGTTCCAGAATAAATGTTTGTTTTGTTCGATAAAGTCCAACATTTATGTCCAAATACCTCCTTTTTGTTCGCGCGTTTAGTCCACTACTCCAAATGCAGGAAGCGCGCGCAAAATGTCACGACGAAAAGTCAAAAAAAGTTATATTTACGTTCGTAGAAACATGTCAAACGATGTATAGCATCAATCTTTAGGATGTTTTTATCTTAAATCTTAAGTAATATTCCAACCGGACAATTCCAATGTCTTCAAAAAAGAAAAGGAACACAGCTAACTCACACGTGAGCTTGCGCCACTGAACTCATGTCATTTTCTCAGTCGTCTGACTCCATATGCTCTTATTCTCTCCCCAGTAGAGGCATGAAACAACGTTCTAAAGACTGTTGACATCTAGTGGAAGCCTTAGGAAGTGCAAAATGAACCCTAAGTCACTGTATACTGTATAGGCAATCACTTGAAAAACTACAAAACTCAGATTTCCACACTTCATGGTTGGATTTTTCTCAGGTTTTTGCCTGCCATATGAGTTCTGTTATACTCACAGACATCATTCAAACAGTTTTAGAAACTTCAGAGTGTTTTCTATCCAAATCTACTAATAATATGCATATCCTACCTTCTGAGCCTGGGTAGCAGGCAGTGTACTACGGGCACGCCTTTCATTGGGACGTCAAAATACTGTCCCCTACCCTAGAGAAGTTAAGGCCAGATTGTTCAAGATGGCGGGAGGTTACTATGGTAGTGCGCCTGTGAGATTGAGTCTGACTAGGAGAAGGGTTGTCTTCTCTTCCCTAGCCGTTGAAACTCAAACATAGAAAAACAAAATAAATAGCCAAGAAAGACTAGGACAGAGTCTCACTACAGTAGACTTTAGTTTTAAGTAAATTAGACACATTTTTATGCCTGTGTGCAGCGCTTCTAAAAATGAATTTATGTGCGTACAGCCCCCAGCAAGGCAGTGTTGCAGCACGAGGTGGAATAGGCTATTTACGATTCGTAGTTCTTTGACTTTGTGCGATTTAATTTACCAGCTATGAAACAAAACAGCAGAAATAGACATTTTACCCGCCAATGCCAAAATCTACCTGCATTTGGCAGGGGGTGTGTGTTAACTTTAGGCCCTGTTAGGGTTTACCGAGAATGGTGCGACAAACAAAAACATCCAGTCAGCAGCAGTCCTTTGGGCTAAAACAGCTTGTTGATGAGAGAGGTAAAAGGAGAATGGCAAGAGTCATGCACGCTAACAGGCAGGCCACAAACAGACATAACGGAGCAGTACAACAGTGGTGTGCAGAACGGCATCTCGGAACACACAACTCGTCGGGGTCCTTGTCATGGATGGGCTATTGCAGCAGACGACCACAGCGGGCTCCACTCCTAACAGCTAAAATAATAAGTGGCTCCAATGGGCAAGCGATCACCAACACTGGACAATTGAGGAGTAGAAAAAGATCACCTGGAACATGACAGCAAGTTAAATTTACTTGAATGGCCTGGTCAGTCCCCAGACCTCAACCCAATAGAGCATCTTTGGAATGAGCTGGAACGGGCTGTTCGCAGCATGAATGTACCGCTGTCCATCGCGTGATGCCATCGTGTCAGAATGGAACAAAACGTTTCCAACACCTTGTAGAATGCCCCATAGAATTCTGGCTGTTCTGGATGCAAAGGGGGGTCTGACCCGGTACTAGATGGGTGTACCTAAAAAACTGACCGGTGAGTGTATAGCTACACACTCAGATATAAGAGTATGGTTACAATACAGTGTTGTTCCCTGGTGTACTAAAAGTCAAAGGTACACATAAGGTACCTTCAGAGGTACACATAGGAACTCACATGGTACTGGTTGGTACCTTTTAGGGTACATGTGCAGATAATCTACTATAACGGTAAATTTTTCTACCCAATATATTCAATATAATGCTGCGTTCATAACCATGTGGGAGGTGGGAATTTACTAGTTGTGAAGTTGGACGCATTCATGTGCTTTGAACTTGTTGAGAAACGCCAACAAGCTGCATCAACCATAAACTGTAAGTACAGCTATCATGCTTGTAAACAAATTATAGAGTTCAAAAACAATATTAATAGATAGCTTTTTATAAATAATGTTTTGTTACATTTAACTGCTGAAAAATGCTCTTATCGAGGTAATTTCCTTAGTAGGTGAGGTCAGCATGTGGGTGAAGTCAGAGCTCTGGGATGATGGATGCATTTCCCACTAGTAATTACCAGATGGAGGGCCTTTCAAGTTCATTTTTCACAGTCATGTGGTAAATTCCCACTTCCCACTTGATTACGAACGCAGGATTAGGTACTGCACTTGTACTGAGATGTAGATGGGGGCAATGTGCTGGGGGGGAGGGTGCATTAGCATATTTGAGGGCATGGTCAAAAATATGTTTCAGTGGAAATGTTGTACCAGTTTTATCTTTTGACAATGTCAGTTCTGCAATCTTTGTAAGAACTTGTGACAACCAAGAGCTGCACTGTTAAGAGGTTAATGTGCTTCTTCTTAACTTAATGGCAGCTGGTTCACAGGAAGTTCATCTTTAATTTTCAGTAACTATCAACTAGTTGCAAGTGGGTTATAATAACTTACTGTAGCTGGTAGGTAAGTGAGTATTATAATATGGTGACTAGCTATGCATGAAATACCATATGGCTCTTTGGTATCACATGTACTTATGTCAGCAAAGGCTGCAGAACAAGCTGAATGTTTATTAACTGGGATGACATTCCCTCTCATGGGAGACCAACAAGAGCTAGCTGAAGTCACGCCTCGAATAAGCCACTCCTGCAATTTTCTGACAGCTACAAGTATGCTGCCAATCAGCAAGTGATGTACAGTTGAAGTCGGAAGTTTACATACACCTTAGCCAAATACATTTAAACTCAGTTTTTCACAATTCCTGACATTTAATCCTAGTAAAAATTCCCTGTCCTAGGTCAGTTAGGATCACCACTTTATTTTAAGAATGTGAAATGTCAGAATAATAGTAGAGAGAATGATTTATTTCAGCTTTTATTTCTTTCATCACATTCCCAGTGGGTCAGAAGTTTACATACACCCAATTAGTATTTGGTGGCATTGCCTATAAATTGTTCAACTTGGGTCAAACGTTTTGGGTAGCCTTCCACAAGCTTCCCACAATAAGCTGGGTGAATTTTGGCTCATTCCTCCTGACAGAGCTGGTGTAGCTGAGTCAGGTTTTTAGGCCTCCTTGCTCGCACACGCTTTTTCAGTTCTGCCCACAAATTTTCTATAGGATTGAGGTCAGGGCTTTGTGATGACCACTCCAATACCTTGACTTTGTTGTCCTTAAGCCATTTTGCCACAACTTTGGTAGTATGCTTGGGGTCATTGTCCATTTGGAAGACCCATTTGCAACCAAGCTTTAACTTCCTTACTGATGTTGCTTCAATATATCCACATAATTTTCCTTCCTCGTGAAGCCATCTATTTTGTTAAGTGCACCAGTCCATCCTGCAGCAAAGCACCCCCACAACATGATGCTGCCACCCCGTGCATCACGGTTGGGATGGTGTTCTTCAGCTTGCAAGCCTCCCCCTTTTTCCTCCAAACATAATGATGGTCATTATGGCCAAACAGTTCTATTTTTGTTTCATCAGACCAGAGGACATTTCTCCAAAAAGTACGATCTTTGTCCCCATATGCAGTTGCAAACTGTAGTCTGGCTTTTTTATGGCGGGTTTTGGAGCAGTGGCTTCTTCCTTGCTGAGAAAGCGGCCTTTCAGGTTATGTCGATATAGGACTCATTTTACTGTGGATATAGATACTTTTGTACCTGTTTCCTCCAGCATCTTCACAAGGTCCTTTGCTGTTGTTCTGGGATTGATTTGCACTTTCGCATCAAAGTACGTTCATCTCTAGGAGACAGAACGCGTCTCCTTCCTGAACGGTATGACGGCTGTGTGGTCCCATGGTGTTTATACTTTATACTATTGTTTGTACAGATGAACGTGGTACCTTCAGGCGTTTGGAAATTGCTCCCAAGGATGAACCAGACTTGTGGAGGACTACACATTTTTTTCTGAGGTCTTGTTGATTTCTTTTGATTTTCCCATGATGTGAAGCAAAGAGGCACTGAGTTTGAAGGTAGGCCTTGAAATACATCCACAGGTACACCTCCAATTGACTCAAATGATGTAAATTAGCCTATCAGAAGCTTCTAAAGCCATGACATCATTTTCTGGAATTTTCCAAGCCGTTTAAAAGCATAGTCAACTTAGTGTATGTAAACTTCTGACCCATTTGATTTGTGATACAGTGAATTATAAGTGAAATAATCTCTGTAAACAATTGTTGGAAAAAATGACTTGTGTCATACACAAAGTAGATGTCCTAACCGACTTGCCAAAACTATAGTTTGTTAACAAGAAATTTGTGGAGTGGTTGAAAAACGAGTTTTAATGACTCCAACCTAAGTACACGTAAACGTCCGACTTCAACTGTACATGATGTCAACAGAAACGTCAGTGAAGACACAGTAGGTTACTGACCATACTTGCTAGTGGCAGCAAGTGTCATATAAGTTATTGTGACTTTTACATAACCTACTGACAAATAGTTTCCAGTTAAGAAATTACAAATTCACAGCATTTTATGCCATTACGTTACCATTAAGTTACTGGAAAATGCACAATAACCTCTTTACAGTGCATCTCATTACAGACTGATATGTTATCTTGCTAAGTTTGCAGAACAGTGTCAAAGGAGTTGCTGAACTTGCATCGTCATAACCATCAAACACTTAACTTCTTATGGGCAGGTGGGACGTCCCAGCTGGCCAACATCCGGTGAAATTGCAGAGCGCGAAATTCTAAAATACCAAATTCAAATATTTAACATTCTTGAAAATATGTGTTATACATCAAAATAAAGCTTAACTTCTTGTTAATCCAGCCGCTGTGTCAGATTTCAAAAAGGCTTTACGGCGAAATTAAACCATGCGATTATCTGAGGACAGCGCCCCGCTTACAAACACATGAAAATCATATTTCAACCAGGCAGGTGCGCCACAAAAGTCAGAAATAGTGATATAATTCATGCCCTACCTTTGAAGATCTTCTTCTGTTGGCACTCCAAAATGTCCCAGAAACTTCACAGATGGTACTTTTGTTTGATAATGTCCTTCTATATGTCCCAAAAATGTCCATTTATTTGGCGCGTTTGATTCAGAAATACACCGGTTTCAACTCGCCCAATAAGTTACCTGTAAACTTGGTCCAAACATTTCAAACAACGTTCCTAATCCAACCTCAGGTACCCTAGAAACGTAAATAATCTATAAAATTTAAGACGGAATAAGCTGTTTCCAATACCGGATAAAATCAACGTGAATCGCGCTCCAGTTGACGCACATCAAAACAGTAGAGTCCACCTGGAGTGACACTTACAATGAATAGCACTACTTCTTAATTTCTCAAAAGAAAAACATTGAACAATTTCTAAAGACTGTTGACATCTAGCGGAAGCCATAGGAACTGCAACCAGGTTCCTAATAATAAGGGTATCCCATAGAAAACAAATGGAAAATCCTATTACCTCAATTGTTTTCCCCCTGGATGGTTTGTCCCCGGGGTTTCGCCTGCCATATCAGTTCTGTTATACTCACAGACAATATTTTAACAGTTTTAGAAACTTTAGAGTGTTTTCTATCCAAATCTAATTATATGCACATCCTAGCTTCTGGGCCTGGGTAACAGGCAGTTTACTTTGGGCACGCTTTTCATCTGGGGGGGAAAATACTGCCCCCTACCCAAGAGAGGTTAAACTGCTCCAACACTTCGACTGACGGTTTGCACAAATACACATATACACAATAGTATGTGGATATCCCTTCAAATTAGTGGATTTGGCTATTTCAGCCACTCTTGTTGCTGACAGGTGTATAAAATCGAGCACACAGCCATGCAATCTCCATAGACAAACATTGGTAGTAGAAGGACCTTACTGAAGAGCTCCGTGACTTTCAACATTGCACCGTCATAGGATGCCACCTTTCCAACAAGTCAGTTCGTAAAATTTCTGCTCTTCTAGAGCTGCCGTGGTCAACTGTAATTGCTGTTATTGTGAAGTGGAAATGTCTAGGAGCAACAATGGCTCAGATGCGAAATGGTAGGCCACACAAGCTCTCAGAACGGGTTTACCAAGTGCTGAAGCGCGTAATGCGTAAAATACTGTGTCCTTGGTTGCAACACTCACTACCGAGTTCCAAACTGCCTCTGGAAGCAACGTCGGCACAATAACTGTTCCTTTGGGAGCTTCATGAAATGGGTTTCCATAGCCAAGCAGCCGCACACAAGCCTAAGATCACCAAGCGCAATGCCAAGCGTTGGCTGGAGTGGTTTAAAGCTCGCCACCATTGGACTTTGGAGCAGTGTAAACGTGAACTAACGGGACTTCCCCGGGAGAGCTCCTGGCAGACATTCAGATGTATGGTGCATCAAGTTTGTTGGAACCTCTCCAGAGCGCTGACAAATAGTGGTGTCAGCGCGCTGGAGAGGTTCCAACAAACTTGATGCACCATACGTCTGAACGTCTGTCAGGAGCTCTCCCGGGGCAGTCCCGTTAGTTCTCTTATGTACTGCAGACAAGTCAACTTATTCATAATTCATTAATCACTAACATTTGCTTCATTCATGTAACCGACCAATACTGGGTCATGCATGTGACAGACCAATACCTCACAAGGCTTCTTCTCTCTAAGCTGAGACCTTGAAACTGAGATGTTGTTCTCAATACAAGGGTCTAGGTGTACTGCCAAATTGCCAATAGTGATGTGATTTAGATTTTAGCTTCTATATCAAAATATTCTATACTCCTATTAAAGTAAAGGAAATCAACACAGAAAAAACAGACACTTCCTTATTTCAAACCCTTCATTCTAGTTTGTACAATCCAAATAGTATGGTAAGACTATAATCCTAATAAAGGTTATACATCTATTAATGGGAGTGAATTAATAAAAAAATACACACATACACAGCATGGTAAATGACACAATTTAGACAAACGATGAAAAAAAACACACGCTGCAGCCCATTTGGCAATTTGGGATCCCCAACTTCCAAACAGGGATTCCAACTAAGTTGCAAGCATCCCCTCTGGTTGTGGGGAATTATTCTTAGCAACAGTGGCAATGTATACGGCGAGATCAGTCATATCAGAAGAATGATCTGGGACAAAAATACAACATTCATCACCAATGATTGCACAAGTGTTCCCTTGACCTGCCAAAATATCGCCAAGAGCCTCTCTGTTTTGCAGAGCCAATTTACACAATTCCTTTAGCATTTCCAATGTTTTCTACATCTCTGGAGATCTCCCAAATGTGGTCTAGGGCACATGCAATCCAAGATGGCGTAGCAGTCAGACGTCTTTGTCCTGTCGTGTCCCTTGTATATATCTTTTATATCTTTTTCTTCGAATAAAAAAAATATTTTCCTAAACCTAAACCTCAACTTCTAAATACTCTCAAATCAAATCAAATGTATTTATATAGCCTTCTTACATCAGCTGATATCTCAAAGTGCTGTACAGAAACCCAGCCTAAAACCCCAAACAGCAAGCAATGCAGGTGTAGAAGCACGGTGGCTAGGAAAAACTCCCTAGAAAGGCCAAAACCTAGGAAGAAACCTAGAGAGGAACCAGGCTATGAGGGGTGGCCAGTCCTCTTCTGGCTGTGCCGGGTGGAGATTATAACAGCACATGGCCTAGATGTTCAAATGTTCATAAATGACCAGCATGGTCAAATAATAATAATCATAGTAGTTGTCGAGGGTGCAACAAGTCAGTAACACAAGAGTAAGTGTCAGTTGGCTTTTTCATAGCCGATCTTTGAGAGTATCTCTACCGCTCCTGCTGTCTCTTGAGAGTTGAAAACAGCAGGTCTGGGACAGGTAGCACGTCCGGTGAATAGGTCAGGGTTCCAGCAGGTCTGGGACAGGTAGCACGTCCGGTGAACAGGTCAGGGTTCCATAGCTGCAGGCAGAACAGTTGGAACTGGAGCAGCAGCATCCCGCCTCACCCAATGTGGCGTGGATCAGTTTTTTTTCTAAAGTATTTCTATTTACTTCGGATCCGGTATCCCTCAACTGAAGCTAGCCAGCTAACTACCTACCAGCTATCAGTCAGCAAACCACTGCTAGCGGTCATCTGCTAACCTTTAGCTCGGAAAGCTCTCGCCAGTTCGTGCAACGTGACTCAAACCAGAGCATAACGGACCTATTTTTTTCCCCCCATATCCCGGGATTCCTACCGCAAACTCTGAACATTTTCATCTGGATCTTCGCAACTAGCTAACTGCAATCCCAGGTGACTACTCCTGGCTAGCTTTTCCATCCACCAATTAGCCTGAAGCTAGCCCGGCTTGGGCTCCTGGGCTACCACCGAAGCCCACTCCTGGGCTACAATATCCGGACCCCTTCTACTGCCGGTACGGGGCACGGAACCACACTCTACGACTGGAATACCGACATAATCAGACCCCTCAGGCGCGATGTCCGCTGAAGGTCCATTCTGCTAACCACGGCCTGCTAACTACCTAGAGCTACTTGGAACCCTACTAATCCACGACTGGTCTATCGACGTCACCACACAAAGAGGCAAAAACAGACTTACCTCCATCACGACATCCCCCAAAGGCCCTTCCGCTAACTTGCTAGCCCCGGTCTACTAACTGCTAGCTTGCTAACCCCGGTCTGCTAGCTTGCTAGTCCTGGTCTGCTAACTGCTTGCTTGCTAGCCCCGGTCTGCAAACTGCTAGCTTGCTAGCCCGGTCTGCTAACTGCTAGCTTGCTAGCCCCGGTCTGCTAACTGCTAGCTTGCTAGCCCCGGTCTGCTAACTTCTAGCTTGCTAGCCCCGGTCTGCTAACTTCTAGCTTGCTAGCCCCGGTCTGCTAACTGCTAGCTTGCTTTCCCCGGTCTGCTAACTGCTAGCTTGCTTTCCCCGGTCTGCTAACTGCTTGCTTGCTAACCCGGCCTGCTAACTGCTAGCGTGTTAGCCCCGGCCTACTAACTGCTAGCTTGTTAGCACCGGCCTGCTAACTGTCTGAATTGCCGTGTCCCCAGCCAGCCCAACCACTCACTGGACCCATATGTTAATTTGGCTACACATGCCTCTCTCTAATATCAATATGCCTCGTCCATTACTGTCCTGGTTAGTGATTACTGTCTTATTTCACTGTAGAGCCTCTAGCCCTGCTCAATATGCCTTAACCAACCATGTTGTTCCACCTCCAATATATGTGATGACATCACCTGGTTTAAACATCTCTAGAGACTATATCTCTCTCATCATTACTCAATGCCTAGGTTTACCTCCAATGTACTCACATCCTACCTTACCTTGGTCTGTACACTATGCCTTGAATCTATGCTATCGTTCCCAGAAACCTGCTCCTTTTACTCTCTGTTCCAAACGTGCTAGACGGCCAGTTCGTATAGCCTTTAGCCGTACCCTTATCCTACTTCTCCTCTGTTCCTCAGGTGATGTAGAGGTTAATCCAGGTCCTGCAGTGCCTAGCTCCACTCCCACTCCCCAGTTACTCTCATTTGTTTACTTCTGTAACCGTAAAAGCCTTGTTTTCATGCATGTTAACATTAGAAGCCTCGTCCCTAAGTTTGTTTTACTCACTGCTTTAGCACACTCTGCCAACCCGGATGTCTTAGCCGTGTCTGAATCCTGGCTTAGGAAAACCACCAAAAGCCCTGAAATCTCCATCACGAACTATAAACCTTTCCACCAAGATAGAACTTCCTAAGGGGGCGGTGTTGCAATCTACTGCAGAGATAGCCTGCAGAGTTCTGTCTTACTATCCAGGTCTGTACCCAAACAATTTGAGCTTCCACTTCTAAAAATTCACCTTTCCAGAAACATGTCTCTCACTGTTGCCGCTTGCTTTAGACCACCCTTTGCCCCCAGCTGTGCCCTCGACACCATATGTGAATTGATTGCCCCCCATCTATCTTCTGAGCTCGTGCTACTAGGTGACCTAAACTGGGACATGCTTAACTTCTCTAGGGTAGGGGGCAGTATTTTCACGGCCGGATGAAAAATGTACCCAAGTTAAACAGCCTACTACTCGGGCCCAGGAACTAGAATATGCATATTATTAGTAGATATGGATAGAAAACACTCTGAAGTTTTTAAAACTGTTTGAATGATGTCTGTGAGTATAACAGAACTCATATGGCAGGCAAAAACCTGAGAGAAATCTAACCAGGAAGAGTGGAAATCTGGTGCTTGTAGTCTTTTCAAGTCATGCCTATCCAACACACAGTGACTTAGGGTTCATTTTGCACTTCCTAAGGCTTCCACTAGATGTCAACAGTCTTTAGAAACTATTTTCAGGCATTTGCAGTGAACAGAGAGCGAACAAGAAGGCCGGGAAGTTGGTGACTCAGGAAAGGACATGAGTTCATTGGCTCGCATTTACGTGAGAGGTGGCTGTGTTCCAAAACGTTTTTCAAGACATTGGAATCGTCCGGTTGGAATATTGCTGAAGTTTTATGTTAAAAAGGCACTAAAGATTGATGCTATACAACGTTTGACATGTTTCAACCAACGTAAATAGAACTTTTTTTAAACTTTTCGTCGTGAAATTTTGGGCGCGCTTCCTACATTTGGAGTAGCATACTGAACGTGCAAACAACAAGGAGGTATTTGGACATACATTATGGACTATCGAACAAAACAACATTTATTGTGGACCTGGGATTCCTGGAAGTGCCTTCTGATGAAGATCATCAAAGGTAAGTGAATATTTCTAATGCTATTTATGATTTTAGATGACTCCAAAATGGCGGGTATCTGTATTGCCTGGTGTATTTTTCTGAGCGTAGTACTCAGATTATTGCAAAGTGTGCTTTCCCCGTGAAGCTTTTTTAAAATCTGTCACAGCGGTTGCATAAAGGAGATGGTTATCTAAAATTCTTTGAATAACAGTTTAATATTTTATCAACGTTTATGATGAGTATTTTTGTAAGTTGTTGTGCTGATTCACCGGCAGTATTGGAGGCAAAATATTTTCTGAACATCACACGCCAATGTAAAATGCTGTTTTTGGATATAAGTATGAACTTTATCAAACAGAACATGCATGTATTGTCTAACATTGAGTCCTAGGAGTGTCATCTGATGAAGATCGTCAAAGGTTAGTGCTTAATGTTAGCTGAATTTCTGGTATTTGTGACCCCTCTCCTGCTTGGAAAATGGCTGTGTGGTTTTGTGTTGTACCTGTCCTAACATAATCTAACTTTATGCTTTCGCCGTAAAGCCTTTTTGAAATTGGACAATGTGGTTACATTAAGGAGAAGTGTACCTTTTTAAAATGGTGTAAAATAGTCGTATGTTTGAGAACTTTGAATTATGACATTTTGTTGTTTTGAATTTGGCACTCTGATTTTTCACTGGCTGTTGAATAGTGTGTCCCGCGTCTCACCTGCCCAAGAGAGGTTAACACCCCGGCCATCCTACAATCTAAGCTCTGGCAGTCTCTATGGGGGTGCCACAGGGTTCAATTCTCGGGCCGACTCTCTTCTCTGTATACTTCAATGATGTCGCTCTTGCTGCTGGTGATTTTCTGATCCACCTCTTACGCAGACGACACCATTCTGTATACTTCTGGCCCCTCTTTGGACACTGTGTTAACTAATCTCCAGACGAGCTGCAATGCCATACAACTCTCCTTCCATGGCCTCCAACTGCTCTTAAATGTAAGTAAAACTAAATGCATGCTATTCAATCGATCACTGCCCGCACCTGCCCGCCCGTCCAGCATCACTACTCTGGACGGCTCTGACTTAGAATACGTGGACAACTACAAATACCTAGGTGTCTGGTTAGACTGTAAACTCTCCTTCCAGACTCACATTAAGCATCTCCAATCCAAAATTAAATCTAGAATCGGCTTCCTATATCGCAACAAAGCATCCTTCACTCATGCTGCCAAACATACCCTCGTAAAACTGACCATCCTACCGATCCTCGACTTCGGCGTTGTCATCTATAAAATAGCCTCCAACAGTCTACTAAACAAATTGGATGCAGTCTATCACAGTGCCATCCGTTTTGTCACCACAGCCCCATACACTACCCACCACTGCGACCTGTACGCTCTTGTTGGTTGGCCCTTGCTTCATACTCGTAGCCAAATCTACTGGCTACAGGTTATTTACAAGTCTCTGCTAGGTAAAGCACCGCCTTATCTCAACTCACTGGTCACCATAGCAGCACCCACTCGTAGCACGCGCTCCAGCAGGTATATCTCACTGGTCACCCCCAAAGCCAATTCCTCGTTTGGTCGCTTTTCCTTCCAGTTCTCTGCTGCCAATGACTGGAAGAACTTGACTGGCCTGCACACTTTTGGGATGAATCGGAACACAACTGCGAGCCAGGCCTAATCGCCCAACATTGTGTCCCACCTCACTAATGCTTTTGTGATTGAATGTAAGCAAGTCCCCACAGCAAGTCCCCACAGCAATGTTCCAACATCTAGTGGAAAGCCTTCCCAGAAGAGTGGAGGCTGTTATTGCAGCAAAGGGGGGACCAACTCCATATTAATGACCATGATTTTGGAATGATATGTTCGACGAGCAGGTGTCCACATACTATTGGTCATGTAGTGTATTTAACTTTGCCCCCAAATATGCAAATGAGACCCAACCAGTACATTGCCCCCACCTATATTTTAAAGTGCAGTGATGATCATACCTTATGTTCAAAATATTGGGTAGAAAAATCTCACATACCTATGAGGTACACCGAACTGTTCCATGTGAGTTTATACAGTATGTATAGCTGTGAAGAGTATCTTTGACCTTTTTGTAGCCCAGGGAACAACACTACACTAACCATACCCTTGTTTTTTGAGTGTGTTAATATACTGTATGTTCCGAGCAATAAGTATGAACCTGGTGGCACTGCAGAAATATTGTTGCACTCCCAAGAAAGGGGTTGCAAGTTCAAATTCTCAAATAATTGTTGTATATTCTCTCAAGTGTCATGGAGCACTGCTAGTTTTACATTTACGTTACTTGATTTTGTGCAGATTTTAGCAAAGTGCAGAAATTGCCAATAAGTCTGTAAAACGCATTGTTCTCAGTACAAAATTCTATATTACAGTAATTGAAATCAGAATATAGCAGTATACTGTCATGTTTATAGAAATAAGAAGTTGTACGTTTTTACTTTATTTTTACTGCAACTTTAGACACATTGCAAACGTATTCTTGGCAATAAATATATAGCTAATCTCCATTATGTCCATCGATCTGGTGGTGCAGCAGCAACATCAGGTAGCTAGCAACCAAGATGTTGTGAGTTCAAATCCCAAGTGAGGTTGAGTCCCAAGTAATCAGCATACAGCAGCATACTGTCCATTAACATCAACTATTACTTTTTAAGTAGTATTCTAAATGATATTGGACATCTCAGCTTTCACATGTGCTCAAATGTTGTCACGTTTACATTTTGAATCCCATGTTGTCACATTAATTTCACATGTTGTCACGTGTAGTTTTATGTTATCACATTAACTTCACATGTGATCATAAGATGCAATCTACTGACAACTATGTTACCTAGGTCGTATTCATTAGGCACCAAACTGAAGAAAACTGACAAACAGGGAGATGACTACCTGAACTTGTCCAATTAGAAATATAATTTTTCGTTTTCTGTTCAAAAACATTTTCTACAGTGAGCCCTAAAAGTACGACCCTGTTGAGTAGCCTAATAACATATTCCTCTCTCCCACCCCTCCCGTCTCCAGACTACAGTGTGTTCAACCAGGAGCAGGTTGAGGATGAGGGTGATGCATCCTCTCTGGACGACACTGACCAAAGACTACTGACCTTCTCTGACAGCAAGCCAGAGGCGGTCCAGGGCCATGCTCTGTGGAGGCAGCAGTTCAGCACCGTGGCCTGGCTACACATGCTCAACATGCAGAGAGAGAGGAAGGCCTTTGTCTACACGTGAGTCTGGGGAGGGAACTGCTTACCTCTCTATTACCTAACCTAATATGATGTTATTGACCTTATACACTGTGTTGTTGTACTAAGGCTATAAGCAAGGTAATAGGGAGGTAAGCAGTTCCCTCCCCACATGCTCAACATGTAGAGGGAGAGGAAGGCCGTTGGCTACATGGGCTAGTCTGGGTTGAGAAGGACGGGGAACTGTTCAGGGCTGGGTGTGAGTGTGAACCCCAACACAGTGTCAGTGTGGGTCAAAGGTCCATTTGATACTTATGGTGGCAGAGGAGACAGTTACTCAGTGTATTTGTGTGTCTCTCTCTCTCCCTCCCCCTCTCAGTCTGGCATTGTTCCTGGTCTTCCTAGCTGCTGTGCTAGTATTGTCTCTGGCTACGGGGAACATCCAGATCCACGCTCCAGAACGGCAGTTTGTCCCCATCTACCTGCTGAGACCGAACCAGGCCCCCCGGAAATACACCACCAGTCTACTGGTCCAGAACTCATCAGGTAAGTCAGCCAATCAGTCAGGAAATACACCACCAGTCTACTGGTCCAGAACTCATCAGGTACGTCAGCCAATCAGTCAGGAAATACACCACCAGTCTACTGGTCCAGAACTCATCAGGTACGTCAGCCAATCAGTCAGGAAATACACCACCAGTCTACTGGTCCAGAACTCATCAGGTACGTCAGCCAATCAGTCAGGAAATACACCACCAGTCTACTGGTCCAGAACTCATCAGGTACGTCAGCCAATCAGTCAGGAAATACACCACCAGTCTACTGGTCCAGAACTCATCAGGTTAGTCCATACTCTCTTCTATATTGTCAACTGATACTCTTGAATACTGTGTTATCCTCCCATCACTACAGCTCTGAAATACTTTATGTTCTCTATCTAGCTCCTTCCAAGCAGTAGAGTTCCTAGCAGCATCTGTTCACAGAATATGAGTGGCTGAATACGAGAGTAGAAACACTCTGGTTAGAAACACACACAAAAAAACTGTGGTCTGTTTCTCTGCGCAGGCTCGGATATCTCCGACTTCATCCGTAACCTGGAATCTCAGGACATCAAGGTGGAGATGATGAAGAACACAGACTACATGTCCTGTGCTCCTCACAGCGCAGCCATCAACGTCACCGGATCCAACAAGGTGAAAAATAATAACCCCTCTTATACAGGAGAAGGGCGACATTCTTTCTCTCTCTGTGTGTGGGGGTGGTTTACCCTCTGATTATATGCATGATGTGGATGGTTCTAAATTGAGTGCTATATGGAGTGCTCTTAGGCTGAGGCTAGTTATGCAGCAAGTGCCCTAATTGGTAGTAGGGTGCTTCAGTAGAGTGGTTGGTTCACGTTTACCCTGGCTGTCTGTCTATGGCGAAGAGCCACATAGGATGTGTCTACACAAGCAGCCCAATTCTGATTTTCCCCCCTTGGACTATTTTGACCAATCAAAATCAAATCAGCTCTTTAGCCAGTAATTGGGTTATAAGATCAGAAGGCATAGAGAGGCCACTAATGCCGCTTTAAATGCCCAGTCCTTGATTGACTCTTCTTCTGTCTGGTTATAGGGTTTCAGTTAAGCATAGTTTTGCGCAAGCAAGCCCACACACACGTGCACGCCTGCGCACACACACAGACAACCATTGACAACAGACACTTTTTTCTTTCTCTGGTATGCAGGGTTTCCGATACAGTGTAGCGTTCAACAGTACTACCGTCCACTCTTTGCCCATGACAGTCAACGTCCTCAGTAACGCCATCCTACGAGGCCTCAACGGCACACAACACATCCACACCTGGACCAAGCCCTTCGACTATGTAAGTCAAGTCCAATAAGACTAATGATTGGAATAACACCGTGATGGTTTAGTTAGAATAGTACGTACAGCAATAGTCTAGAAAAATGAAGTTATATTCTATCTAAAACTTGTTACAGACATACACAAGTAATAAAGTATTTTTATCCATGTATCTATCTAATCTTTCTATCAAATGAACAAAAGGTGCCTGAAAGAGTCAGCGTCATGCTACAATAATTTTACGTTTCCTCTGTTCTTCTCCTTAGCAAATTCCCGACGCCACATCATATGCTCTGGTCTACATTGAGGCTATCATACTGGGGATGCTAGCTGCAGGCATGCCTGCCTACTTCGCCATGGACCACACCCGAGACAGAGAGGTAAGCACTAAGCGGTCGATTCACCCGAGATGGAGAGGGTAAGCACTAAGCAGTCGATTCACCCGAGACGGAGAGGGTAAGCACTAAGCAGTCGATTCACCCTAGACGGAGAGGGTAAGCACTAAGCAGTCGATTCACCCTAGACGGAGAGGGTAAGCACTAAGCAGTCGATTCACCCGAGACGGAGAGGGTAAGCACTAAGCAGTCGATTCACAGAATAGCAGACATCCCATGAATACTGTCTGGGACTGCTCGAATGCAGGACTGTCTGGAGCTTTCAGTTTTCTCCCGATTCAGAAATGACCTCATTGGTGATTGATTGAACAACAATAGCGGTGAAACTGAAAGCCTACAATACAACAAAAAGGCACTCCTTTTGTGATCTACATTCAAAAGCATTCATTTAGAATGCTTTCCATATTGACTGATAAATCTTTCCTTTCTCTTCTCAATCCTAGATAAAGTGCCGTTCAACGCTGCGTATCTCTGGCCTGGTCCCGTCTGCGTACTGGTGTGGTCAGGCTGCAGTGGACATCCCCTTCTACTACCTCATACTGACCACCATGACCAGCATCCTCTTCTCCTTCCATACTGCCAACCTGCTTACCTCTGGCAACGTCACCGCAGTGGTCAGTTAGACTCACGTGTCTAGTACAGTACACACGCACACTTCCGTGGTCAGTCAGAAACAACATACACATACAGTGGAAAGAAAAAGTATGTGAACCCTTTGGAATTCTGCATAAATTGGTCATAAAATTTGATCTGATCTTAATCTAAGTCACAGCAATGGACAAACACTGTGCTTGAACTAATAACACACAAGTTGTTGTATTTTTCTTGTCTATATTGAATACAGTGTTTAAACATTCACAGTGTAGGTTGGAAAAAGTATGTGAACCCCTAGGCTTATCACTTCTCCAAAAGCTAATTGGAGTCAGGAGTCAGCTACCCTGGAGTCCAATCAATGAGACGAGATTGGAGATGTTGGTTAGAGCTACCCTGCCCTATTAAAAACACTCACAAAATTTGAGTTTGCTATTCACAAGAAGCATTGTCTGATGTGAACCATGCCTCGGACAAAAGAGATCTCAGAAGACCTAAGATTAGGAATTGTTGACTTGCATAAAGCTTGAAAGGGTTACAAAAGTATCTCTAAAAGCCTTGATGTTCATCAGTCCACGTTAAGACAAATTGTCTATAAATGGAGAAAGTTCAGCACTGTTGCTACTCTCCCTAGGAGTGGCCATCCTGCAAAGATGACTGCAAGAGTACAGTGCAGAATGCTCAATGAGGTTAAGAAGAATCCTAGAGTGTCAGCTAAAGACATACAGAAATCTCTGGAACATTCCAACATCTCTACGATGCGTAAAACACTAAACAAGAATGGTGTTTGTGGGAGGACACCACGGAAGAAGCCACTGCTGTCCAAAAAAATAATTGCGGCACGTCTGAAGTTTGCAAAAGAGCACCTGGATGTTCCACAGCGCTACTGGCAAAATATGCTGTGAACAGATGAAACTACAGTTGAGTTGTTTGGAAGGAACACACAACACTATGTGGAGAAGAAAAAGGCACACCAACATCAAAACCTCATCCCAACCCTAAAGTATGGTGGAGGGAGCATCATGGTTTTGGCTGTTTTGCTGCCTCAGGGCCTGGACAGCTTGCTATCATCAACAGGAAAAATGAATTCCCAAGTTTATCAAGACATTTTGCAGGAGAATGTAAGGCTATCTGTCCACCAATTGAAGCTCAACAGAAGTTGGGTGATGCAACAGGACAACGACCCAAAACACAGAAGTAGATCAACAACAGAATGGATTCAACAGAAGAAAATACGCCTTCTGGAGTGGCCCAGTCAGAGTCCTGAACTCAACCCGATTGAGATGCTGTGACATGACCTCTAGAGCAGTTCACACCAGACATCCCAAGAATATTGCTGAACTGAAACAGTTTTGTAAAGAGGAATGGTCCAAAATTCCTCCTGACCGTTGTGCAGGTGTGATCTGCAACGACAGACACTTTTGGTTGAGGTTATTGCTGCTATAAGAATATTTAGAAGATAAATACACAACGCAGAGGATGAGAGTACTAGAGTACTAATGGTCAATAGCAAATTGTAAATAGGAGTTGGGTTTCAATTCAACATCTGTTTAGAATCTGTAGAATGTCACTCCTGAACTCAGAGCGACGTGTGCCACGGTTTCATTAGTCTGTACATTGAGTCGGGGGCAGGATACTTGTTACTTGGCCATTGGCCAAGTTGTACTGCAATGACTTCTGATTAGTCAACCCCAGGTTAGGGTGGGGGGGTTATAAATGGCAGCCTGTTCCTTTGTTCGGTGGAGAAAAGCTGAGGAGAGGGGAGGCTGAACATCTACCTCCCAGCATAACATCCTGATTTGTCCTTCTCAAATAAACCTATTTTTCTCCCCCTGATTTGCTTTGGAGTTTGTGTTATTGAAGAATAACATAAATTGCTAACACTGCCAAAGGAGGGTCAACCAGTTATTAAATCAAAGGGCTCACATACTTTTTCCACCTTGCACTGTGAATGTTTACACACTGTGTTCAATAAAGACATGAAAACGTATAATTGTGTGTTATTAGTTTAAGCAGACTGTGTTTGTCTATTGTTGTGACTTAGATGAAGAGCAGATCAAATTTTATGACCAATTTATGCAGAAATCCAGGTAATTCCATAGGGTTCACATACTTTTTCATGCCACTGTACACTCCCTCAGACTGACTTCTTCATGCCACTGTACACTCCCTCAGACTGACTCTCTCTCCATCTTATTTTCTATAGATCCTGTGTCTGATAGGTTTTGGCCCAGCTATGATCCTGTTCGCCTACGTGGTGTCTTTCATGTTCACACGCGTCCAGAGTAACAGAGACTTCTTCTCTGTGGTCTCCATGATGGTGAGAACAACAGCCTTCCCTCCCTCCCTGTCACACAACATTTATATAACATTCACACAACATTCTTACAATATTAATAAAACCATGATTTGTTTTTATTATATTTTTTTTCACTATAGAGAAAACTTCATAAGTAGATGAATGATTTGTGTCAATGTGGAAGCAGCTATATTACTTTGTGTTTGGTTATTGTGTGTGTGTGTCGTTCTGTTGCATACTAGGTGTGTGTGGTGTCTGCCTCCATCGTCCAGCTGTCATTTGTGAACGACAACCCCGGGCTGACGAGGATCCTCCACAATACACTATGTTTCTTCAACCCTCTCTACCCCTTAATGGGCTGCCTTAACTCTATCACCAAGGCCACCTTCCTGCCCTCCCTCTATGAAGAGGACTTCCTCTGGAAGAACCTGCTCATTGCTGTCCTATCTGTAAGTAGCAGGAAATGCCCTGGACATTATAGTAGGAATAGGAGTCAGAGTACGGAGATGTTGAGGTGTAACATGGATTGGGTTTGTTGGTTACTTTGTGTCTGGTAGGAAATTATTTCTGTTTCATACAGCATCCTAGCATATCAATATTTTTGTAGACAGACATACAGCACATCACACACATTGTTTCTCCCCAGCCCTATCTGCAGTGCATCCTGCTACTGTTCATGCTGCGCTGGTTGGAGATCCGCTACGGAGGGAGGACCATGAAGAATGACCAGTTCTGCAGGTAAGGGATGAGAGAAGAAGAAGAGGGGCAGGGCTACTCAGAGGGGAGAGGTGGGGGTCAATGGATAGGGGGAGTATGTTGATAAAAATATCACACAACTAAAGTCATAGTTAAAGTCCCAGTGCAGTCGAAAAGGACTCGCATACAATAGAATAGAGAACCATTTGGACAAACTTGCTGAAATGATTAGCACAACCGGTCACAAAGGTTTACTTGGAAGGGATATAAATAAAGCGCTAATTTTGCTTTTATAAAAAAAAAGATAAAGACTCCACCCAGTGCTCTCACTATCACCCTCTATCTTTGATAAAAACAGATATTAAACAATTATTTTAAATCCTGTTGTCCCGTCTCAAAACCTACTTAACCAAATTGGTACATCCTCAGATAGCCGCTGTCGTCTATTACTTACAGTATCTTACATGCTTCATCAGAAACCAAAGCTCATTAGGCAGTTATATCTCTCGATGCAGAAAAAAGCTTTTGATAGACTAAATGGTCATATCTTTGGTCGGTTTTGGAAAATATTATTAAAATACTATATGCCAATACCTCAGCCATAGTAATAACAGGCAATACCTGCTCTGTTCTGTTCAGAATAACTAGAAGTAGCAGGCAAGGTGATCCCATCTCACCTCAGCTATTTTTATTGTCTATGGAGGCCCTGGCCCAGGGACTTCAACAATCAAAAGAAATTACAATAATCTCAATTCTACGGATCATGCCATCTCATTATACTCAGATAATATCTAACTTTACCTAGACAATGTACACTACCGGTTAAAAGTTTGGACACACCTACTCATTCAAGGGTTGTTCTTTATTATTACTATTTTCTACGTTGTCGAATAATAGTGAAGACATCAAAACTATGAAATAACACATATGGAATCATGTAGTAACCAAAAGTGTGTTATGTTAACCTCTCTAGGGTATGTGGGACGTCCCACCTACTCAACAGCCAGTGGAATCCCGTGGCGCGATATTCAAATACCTTAGAAATGCTATTACTTCAATTTCTCAAACATATGACTATTTTACACCATTTTAAAGACAAGACTCTTGTTAATCTAACCACACTGTCCGATTTCAAAATGGCTTTATAACGATAGCAAAACACCGCAAACTTCCGGTGAATTTACTAAATTACTCACGATAAACGTTCACAAAAAACATAATTATTTTAAGAATTATAGATACAGAACTCCTTTATGCAATCGCTATGTCTGATTTTAAAATAGCTTTTCGGCAAAAGCACATTTTGCAATATTCTGAGTAGATAGCTCGCCATCACGGGCTAGCTATTTTGACACCCACCAAGTTTGGCACTCACCAACCTCAGATTTATTATAAGAAAAATTGGATTACCTTTGCTGTTCTTCGTCAGAATGCACTCCCAGGACTTCTACTTCAATAACAAATGTTGGTTTGGTTCAAAATAATCCATAGTTATGTTCAAATATCCTCTGTTTTGTTCGTGCGTTCAAGACACTATCCGAAGGGTAACGCATATCGTGACAAATTTCTAAATATTCCATTACCGTACTTCGAAGCATGTCAACCGCTGTTTAAAATCAATTTTTATGCGATTTTTCTCGTAAAAAAGCGATAATATTCCGACCGGGAAACCCTGTTTTCGTTCAAAGACTGAAAATCTAAAATGGACTCTTCACGCGCACGCCCGTCTCATTGTTCTCAGATCGACCACTTACCAAATGCGCTACTGTTTTTCAGCCATGGGCTGCAAAGTTATCATTCAACGTTCTGCCGCCTATGGGAGCCTCACAAAGTGTCACGTTACAGCAGAGATCCTCAGTTTTCAATAAAGAGAGTGTAGAAGGCCAAGAAATGGTCAGAGAGGGCACTTCCTGTACAGAATCTTCTCAGGTTTTTGCCTGCCATATGAGTTCTGTTATACTCACAGACACCATTCAAACAGTTTTAGAAACTTTAGGGTGTTTTCTATCCAAATCAAACAATTATATGCATATTCTAGTTTCTGGGCAGTAGTAATAACCAGATTAAATCAGGTATGTTTTTTATCCGGCCGTGCAAATACTGCCCCCTACCCTAGAGAGGTTAAACAAATCAACATATATTTTATATTTGAGATATTTAAAATAGCCACACTTTGCCTTGATGAGTTCTGGAGCGTGGATCTGGATGTTCCCCGTAGCCAGAGACAATACCAGCACAGCAGCTAGGAAGACAAGGAACAATGCCAGACTGAGAGGGGGAGGGAGTGAGACACACATACATTGAGTAACTGTCTCCTCTGCCACCACAAGTATCTAATGGACCTTTGACCCACACCGACACTGTGGTGGAGTTCACACCCAGACCAGAACAGTTCCCTGTCCTTCTCAACCCAGACTAGGGGGAAGGGAGAAAAAGAAAGAGGGAGAGAGAAGAGAGAAAGAAAGGGAGAGTGCATGGGAGAGATCATTTGAAATTCCGCGAGAGACAAATGCATAGAGTAATTGTCTCTGACACAATGTCGGAAGCTCCTCTGCCACCACGAGTATCAAATGGACCTTTGACCCAAACAGTTCTTTAGAACACCCACAGGCCTCACAAGACTCGTCTGAAGGTCCCCTGGTGCCAGTTGAAAAAAATGAATGGAAGTATATATGGAGACTGTTTAATAAAAAAAATAAGGTTTTAAATACATTTTTTTTTTAAATATGTTAATAAATGTTTCCTGGTCTTTCTTATATCTCTAGATATAAGTGTCTCTCTAGAGACAGTTCAGAACAAACTTCCTTTTTATATTTTTGGGGGACTGTCTATGTAGATAATCTGTTATTCAATGCATTTGTATTGTAGAATAATAGTGAAGACATCAAAACGATGAAATAACACATATGGAATCATGTAGTAACCAAAAAAGTGTTAAACAAATCTAAATATATTTGGTGTCAGGTTTCCTCCAGACATGATGCTTGGCATTCAGGCCAGAAAGTTCAATCTTAGTTTCATCAGACCAGAGAATCTTGTTTCTCCTGCTCTGAGGGTGCCTTTTGGCAAACTCTAAGCGGGTCGTCATGTGCCTTTTACTGAGGAGTGGCTTCCGTCTGGCCACTCCCCCATAAAGGCCTGATTGGTGGAGTGCTGCAGAGATGGTTGTCCTTCTGGAAGGTTTTCCCATCTCCACAGAGGAACTCTGGAACTCTGTCAGAGTGACTATCGGGTTCCTGGTCACCTCCCTGACCAAGGCGCTTCTCCCCCGATTGCTCAGTTAGGCGGTGCGGCCAGCTCTAGGAAGAGTCTTGATGGTTTCAAACTTATTCAATTTAAGAATGATGGAGGCCACTTTGTTCATGGGGACCTTCAATGCTGCAGAAATGTTTTGGTACACTTCCCCAGATCTGTGCCTCAACACAATCCTGTCTCGGAGCTCTACGGACAATTCCTTCGACCTCATGGCTTTGTTTTTTCTCTGACATGCACTGTCAACTGTGGGACCTTATATAGACAGGTGTGTGCCTTTCCAAATCATGTCCAATCAATTTAATTTACCACAGGTTGCACCTGAGCTCAATTTCGAGTCTCATATCAAAGGGTCTGAATACTTATGTAAAGGTTTCTAAAAACCTGTTTTCGCTTTGTCATTATTGGGTATTGTGTGTAGATTGCTGAGGAATTGTTTTTATTTCATCCGTTTTAGAATAGGGCTGTAACGTAACAAAATGTGGGAAAAGTCAAGGGGTCTGAATACTTTCTGAAGGTACTGTATTTAGCAAACTCCATGACAGTAGCTCACGCAAGGGCATAAGTAGACTACAAATGCATGCTGGGGCGGGCATGCTCAGAGCTCGTGAAGTGAGCGCTATTGAAGCGAAGTTTGGGGCGGGTGAGAAGGCCGGCGCTCTAGCCTTTAGGAATCTTTCTCCACGCTCCAGTCAAATTGGGCACGCTCAGCTCCAGCTCTGCTCCGCTAACATACTCTTGACGCAAATGAGCTTCCCTGAGATAATTTCTGCACAACCTGTCAGAAACCATTTGGTTTTGCAAACCCACAGTTTCATCAACTGTCTGGATGGCTGGTCTCAGACGATCCCGCTGGTGAAGAAGCCGGATGTGGAGGTCTTGGGCTGGTGTGCTTACACGTGGTCTGCGGTGTTGGACGTACTGCCAAATTCTCTAAAATGATTTTGGAGGTGGCTTATGCTAAAGAAATTAACACTAAATTCTCTGCCAACAGCTCTGGTGGACATTCCTGCAGTCAGCATGCCAATTGCACGCTCCCTAAAAACTTGAGACTTCTGTAGGCCCACCTCTTTTTTGTTTGTCTTTTCCTACCAATTTTATTACAGAATGCGGTGTGGTTAATATGATCATTTTCTTTTTCTGTAGAGGGGCAACTTACGGTACATGTAGTATAAACTAAAAGTGTGTAAATGCACATGAATATTGTACCTGTAACCCCCCCCAACCAAAAAATGACACATTTTTAAAAAACGTAGTCAAAAATGTCAAAAAGAAAAATGAAAAGAAACTATTGTTAAAAAAATAATTGTTTTTGTTTTAAATTGAAAAGGTCAGACAGAAACAATCACAGTATGGTATTTGATGTTGAGATAACAATGGCTGCATTGGATCTTTAAGTCGTCATAATACTCCACCTAGCTTTGATTCCAAGGTTCCTTGATTTGAATGAGACTTGAAAGTATGGTAACGTGAGACTATGAAACTGAATATTACCATCGTCTTTCTCCTGAAGGATCTCTTCCAAGACTAAGGATAAAGTGGAGCGTAACCCAGAGGAGGGGATCAACGAGGATGAAGATGTTCAGATGGAAAAGGCTCGGGTGAAGGAGGCCCTCACCTGCCAGTGCTGTGAGGAGGTGTGTGTGTGTGGCCATTACGAGGTGTGTGTGTTAAGTGCTTTTTTATTCACACCTTGATCTCTGTGGAAGATGAGTCCCATCTTTGAAAGGGGATTTGCCATGTTTTGACGATTTCCTCAGATCTATTAACTGTCATCTAATAATCTTTCTTGTGTGCCCCCCCCCCCCTTCAGAAACCAGTAGTGGTGGTGAGTAACTTGAGGAAGCAGTATAAATGTCCAAGGGAAGGAATCTCTCTCAAGAAGAGGAGGACGGTAGCCACCAAGAACATCTCCTTCTGTGTACGCAAAGGTCAGCTGAGCTTACAATCTCCAACTGTAAACTGTACATTTGATCAGTCAAACACTAAACAATTCCATTGCTTAACATTTATCACATGAAGTTATGAATGCAATGATCTTGAGAGTGTATGACTTATGTCCAGGGTGATGGAGGCTGCTGAAGGGAGGACGGCTCGTAGTAATGGATGGACCGGAATTAATAGGATGGTATCAAACACATGGTTTCCATGTACTTCATTCCAGCCATTATTATAAGCCGTCCTCCCCTCAGCAGCCTCGACTGGATTTAAATGGGGCTTAGGTGGTGGGCATGGTAAGGGATGTGGCAGGGGCGCAGTTGTTCTGCCGGCGCAGTAAAAAAATACAATTAGTGGCCCCAATCTTGGCGGTGTCAAGAAATTATAGACATGCCAATTCTACACTTTTTTTCCATGCAGCTGCTATTATTATTTTTGTTTTAAAGCAGATTTCTTGCAATTCTATGCATTTTGCCATGGCTAATGCTGTGTTCTTTTGCCCAAACATATACTGCTAAATGAATTGTTTTTGGATTTTCCCTGACTGTCTATATTTTATTTTGGTGGTTGTTAGTTCAAAGATTATATTATTAAAAAATATATTTAGGTCCATTATCTTTTCTACATACTTTCTGTTTTTAGTCATTTAAGTTTACACTGAAAACATTTTTCTATTGCGAAATGTATGAAAAAATGTAATATACATTTTACACTGTTTGTACTTAAGCGACCCAAAAAAAAACATAGGCGGCCCGTCCAAGGATATTAATAGCAGAGAAATCCCTGTGGTCTGCACTGTGAGGCTTGGGTTTTTGAACAATGTCAATGGTCTCATAACAGATAACCAGTATATCAACTGTATGTGTGTTCAGGTGAGGTGCTTGGACTGCTGGGGCCCAACGGAGCAGGGAAAAGCACCATCATGCATATGTTGTCTGGAGACACAGTCCCAACCGCTGGACAGGTACATACCATTCACCCTCTGTCTTTTGACTGGACCCTATATGGAATTTTTAGGGCCAGTTTCCTGGACTTAAAAGTCATTTCAATTGAAAATGCCTTTTAAGCTGGGTGTACGTTACACGATTTTGGTCCCAGACAAGTTTGAGATCAGAAACAAAATCCCCATGTCGTTGCCTACTTGGGGTGCGAGGCAGTAAACAACGCTTGTTTAATGGGAGTGGGTCAGAGAATCAATCTGAGGGCTAACGATCTCGTCTTTGAGCAGTCCCAGACGTCACGATATTTTCAAACAATTCTCGTTGTGTGAGATGTGCAATAAGTTTTGAGAACGGTGATGAGCAATAGCCAATGAGAGCACGTTGTTTCGTGTCACCCATAATGTATAGACTCGAAGGAGCGATGACTACTGCTAGTATGCATTTGTACTTGCCTTTAAATCAAGGCCAAAGTGTCAAATTGTTACAGCTCTGAAGTTCACAATCAATGTTATTCATTTCAAATTGTTGGCTAGATATTTCAACTCTGAATGGCAAGTGTGAATGTCTGACTGAAAACATTTAGGGCTGCTTTGAGCCACAGCTTGTTGTAGCTACATTAAATCTAATCCCATCATTGTTTTCGTGCGACACCGTGGTATTGGCAATCCTCAAGACCAAGTGAAGAATCTTGTAGTGTGACCCCCGTCTGTGCCACCATCGTTTAGTGTGCGCACAACGACAGGAAAGATGGTTGTTTAAGGTGAGGTTTAGCCTTAAAGGCCCAGTGCAGTCAAAAACTTGATTTTCCTTAAGACCGTTGACTTTTTCCACATTTTGTTACGTTAGCCTTATTCTAAAATGTGTTAAATTGTTTTTTCCTCAATCTACACACAATACCCCATGACAAAGAAAATAAATATTAATACATTTTTGCAAATGTATTACATTTACATAAGTATTCAGACCCTTTACTCAGTACTTTGTTGAAGCAGTTACAGCCTTGATTCTTCTTGGTTATGATGCTACAAGTTTGGCACACCTGTATTTGGGGACTTTCTCCCATTCTTCTCTGCAGATCCTCTCAGGTTCGATGGGGAGGGTCGCTGCACAGCTATTTTCAGGTCTTTCCAAAGATGTTCGATCTGGTTCAAGTCTGGGCTCTGGCTGGGCCACTCAAGGACATTCAAAGACTTGTCCCCTCCTGCGTTGTTTTGGCTGTGTGCTTAGGGTCTTGATGCTGCCACCACCATGTAGGGCTGGGCAACATGGTCAAAATCTCATATCCCGATATAGCACATTCTGTAAATTCAGTGACTAAATAGTTTATATAAAATGACCACATGTAAAGACCTATACATTTTGAATTATATTCAACAAATAAAAAAGGTACTTACTCATTTGATTATTTTATTTAGAACTTGTGCAAATTTTCAATTAAGCATGTAACAAAATATAAAAGGTAAATGGAAAACTATAAATATAGGCCAAAAAAAAAATATTTTTGTGGGCTTGCCTGTTTTGCATGTTACTTTGGCATTAATACGTGTAACATCAATTTGCATTTGGTACCTTGGGTCGAGTGTTAGCACCAACTCACGAAACCCCCGTTTCTCAACCGAGTAAATTGGGGCCATGTCTTTGCAACGGCAGCTGTTAACTCCTTCCATCTTCGTGGGCAAAAGCCTCTTGCAACGTCTGAGTCAGGGGTTTGTTTTGAGCACTCGACTGTACTTTTTCACACGATTCTTGCGTTAGTGGTGTTTGAGCCCGTTGTCGAGACCGGCCTGCGGCATATTTTGCAGAGGGCGGTTTTCTGGTCCGTGTCAGACTTTTCATACCCAAACCACGTCCATGTGACCGAAGTAGCCTTTTTAGGTACGAGCTCCGTACTTTGTCACGTTTCATCTCCTCCATGTTTGTGTGTTGCAAATTTCCCCGTGTGGAAGAATGCTAAGCATTGTCCAATTGACTAAAAATATTGCCGTAAAGAGTGATTTGCGACAACGAAATAAACGATAGAGCATAATAGAAAAACGTCTATCGTCGCACGATCTATATCGCCCAGCCCTACCAGCATGCTTCACCTAAGGGATGGTGCCAGGTTTCCTCCAGATGTGACACTTTGCTTTTAGGCCAAAGAGTTCAATCTTGGTTTCTCATGGTCTGGTGCCTTTTGGCAAACTCCAAGTGCCTTTTACTGAGGAGTGGCTTTCATCTGGCCATTCTACCATAAAGGCCTGATTGGTGGAGTACTGCAGAGATGGGAGAACCTTCCAGAAGGACAACCATCTCCACAGAGGAACACAGGTTCTTGGTCAAGGCCCTTCTCCCCCAATTGCGCAGTTTAAGATGAGTCTAGGTGGTTCCAAACTTCTTCCATTTAAGAATGGAGGCCACTGTGTTCTTGGGCAACTTCATTGCTGCAAAAATGTTTTGGTGCCTTGACACAATCCTGTCTCGGAGCTCTACAGACAATTCCTTCAAACTCAATGCTTGGTTTTTGCTCTGACATGCATCATCAACTGTGGAACCTTGTATAGTAACTTTCCAAATCATGTCCAATGAATTGACCACAGGTGGACTTCAATCAAGTTGTAGAAACAAAGGATATGATCAATGGAACAGGATACGTCTGAGCTCAATTTCAAGTCGTGGCAATATGTTTATTTGCAAACAATTCTACAAACCTGTTTTTGCTTTGTCATTAAGGGGTATCGTGTAGATTGAGATTTTCAGTGTAACAAAAGGGGTCTGAATACTTTACCGTTTCCACTTAGGTTAGTAATACTGTCAAAATTAAAATGCCCTTTTAGTGTAGGAGCTGTTTGAAAAGACCGCTCGTTTGCAGTTGTCCACTCCCAGACAGTCCTAACTCAATTCTTGCTTGAGAAATTGCTCAGGTTTGTTTTCAATAAAAGTACTTAATTATTGCCCAGAAATGGTTTAATATTGAGACAAAAAGACAGCTGCATTTAAGGTCCAATCTGATCATATGATTAAATTTGACAGTCAGTTTTTCTTGCCTCAGGTCCTGATGGGGGACTACAGTACAGAGTTCCGTCCAGTAGACAACCCCCTGGAGCATATAGGCTACTGTCCCCAGGTCAGCCCTTTGTGGCC
The DNA here is from genome assembly GCF_965601325.2 of Salmo salar. Classification (NCBI taxonomy): domain Eukaryota; kingdom Metazoa; phylum Chordata; class Actinopteri; order Salmoniformes; family Salmonidae; genus Salmo; species Salmo salar. The sequence continues at coordinate 83,441,871 of NC_138291.1, read as the reverse complement.
CCGCATCACCCTGGAAGAACACCTGGAGATCTACGCTGCCATCAAGGGCCTCCGCGGACAGGACGTCCCTGGCATCATCACACGGTAACTATCCACTATCATAAAACAGTTAGCAGGTGCTCTTTTCCAGTGTGACTGCATTCATGTTAAGATAACTAAGAAGGAGAACCACATATCCCAGGCAACAAAAGTGTGGTGGGTGGGGGCAGTTGCTGTTCCGTAGGTAAGCATCATGGTCTTGTAGTGGATGGGAGTTCGACTGGAAGCCAGTGGAGCGTGAGGAGGAGCAGGGTGACATGGGAGAACTTAACAGGCAGGCGGCAGCATTCTGGATAAGTTGCAGGGGTTTGATGGCACAAGCGGGGAACCCAGTCAACAGCAAGTTGCAGTAGTCCAGACGGGAGATGACAAGTGCCTGGATTAGGACCTTCACCACTTCCGGTGTATTATAGGGTCGTACTCTACGGATGTTGTAGAGCATGAACCTGTAAGAGCGGGGTAACTGCTTTGATGTTTGCAGAGAACGATAGTGTTGTCCGGTGTCACGCCAAGGTTCTTTGTACTCTGGGAGGGCGACACTGGAGTTATGATGGAGAGGTCTTTGAGCGAGCAGGCCTTCCCCCAGGGGAAGAGCAGTTATTGGGTTTGAGGTGGTGGGCCGGGCACCTGGGTGTCAGAAGGGAAGGAGAAAAGTAGTGTGTCATCTGCAGAGCAATGATAGGAGACCATGTGAGGATATGGTGACTTAGTGTATAGAGGCCCTAGAACCGAGCGCTGGGGGACACCAGTAAATCTTTGTCCGACACAGATCCTCTCCGTCATCTGGTAGGATGCAATCCAAGAGTGTGCAGAGCCCGAGATGACCAGCCCTGAGAGGGTGGAGAGGAGGATCTGATGGTTCATGGTGTCAAAGGCAGTGGACAGATCTAGAAGGATGAAAACAGAGGAGATAGTCAGCTTTGGCAGTGCAGAGAGCCTCTGACACAGAAGAGCAGTCTCGGTTGGGTGACCCATCTTGAAGCCTGACTAGTTAAGGTCTTTGAGAGCCATAACGATAGAGTTGATCATAGACAGCACACTCAAGTGTTTTGGAAAGAAAAGGCTACAGGTCTATAGTTTGACGTCAGATGAGTCGAGTGTTGGTTTCTTGAGGGGAGCAACTCTGGCCATTTTGAAGTTAGAGGGGACGCAGCCAGTGGTCAGGGATGAGTTGATAGGGGAAGGTCTCCAGAGATGGTCTGGGGTCGAGCGGGCAGGTTGTCCAGTGGCCAGACGTCATCTGGAAGAGGGGAGAAAGAGGTCAAGGCTTAGGGTAGTTCTGAGACAAGTGTACTCAATAGGCTGAGTGAATGAGTAGCGGATGTCAACCTTTTTTTCCCCCAAAGTTGTTGACAAAGTCGTCCACAGAGAGGGAGGAGGGGGTAGAGGATTAAGGAGGGAGAAAGTGGAAGAGTTTCCTAGGGTTAGAGGCAGAAGCATGAAATGTAGTGGTTGAAAGTGGCTTTTACAGCAGATACAGAGGGAGTGAAAGGATGATAGGTTCTCCAGAAGTTTAGTGTTTCTCCGGAAGTTTAGTGTTCCTCCATTTTTCACTCAGCTGCTCGCAGCCCTGTTCTGTAAACTCAATGAGCCACGGAGCAGGAGGGGAGGGCCAAGCCGGCCGGGAGGAAAGGGGACTGTGCAGGTCATAGGATGCGGGAGGGGAGTAGAGACGAAGAGGCCGCGTCGGGAGAAGTATTTAGCAGAAGGGAGAGATGGACAGGTGAGAATAGAAAATCGCCACTTAGGAGAAATTAGTAGACCTGTGTCACCACCACCAAAGACCAGGTTCTCTCAGACTGAGAGAAAGTCAGATGTAGAGCAGCAGGGTTCTCTGGGGTGATACATGTCTTCGTCAGGGCCAAAAAGTCAAGGGACTGAAGGGCAGCATAGGCTGAGATGAACTAGGCATTCTTGACCGCGGAGTGACAGCTCCAAATGCTGCCAGAGACCAGGAATTCCACATGGATTGTGCATGCAGGGTACACTAAATTAGGAGGGTTGCAACCAAGTTGTGGGGAACGTCTGTAAATACTACAGGGAGAGGTGCAAACAGGTATAGAAAACACACAGGGTTGACAAAGCTGCAAAATCAGAAAGTAAATAACTAGGTAAGATATACTCAAGTGAAAGTGTGGAGACTTCCTCCAACAACTCCGAAGAACCGTCTTTGTTTCGTCGTTGGTCTTAGTTATGAGACAGAACTGACACGAGCACCGCTTACAGCTACCGCTGAGAAACCAGGGGAGACTGAAGAACTAACACTAATTGCTAATTGCTTATCAGAGGTGGAGAGCACGCCTCCCTGTACTAATTGCTGATTGCCTAGGAGAAGTGAAAGCACTCCCCCTCCAATATAGCCACTGATTACCAAAAGAAGTCACAAATTGCCCTGTACCTTCATCCTGATTGATGTCTCATGAACTATCTGCAAATTATGAACAGTCAGCAGACACCAAGTAGGTCACTGTGAAGACAGGGAGCGCTTAAAGTAGATGGCCCTAGCTAGCAGAAAGACAGTACTAGACATCAACAGATAAAGACAAAAAAATGATACTATCAGGAGTCCTCTAGCTATAGAATGAAGCACACTGAGATGGTGCCTGAGAAGCTGGTTATATGCAGTACACTCAGAAAAGAGATGTTAACCACTGTGCCACAAAGTGGGACTTAGGGTAATTACAAATGGCTCGGAACAGGGCAGCACGGCTGGCCCTTTAAAGTAAACGGAGAGCTAACAATGATATGCATGTTAATCTCTCATGGCTCAAAGTAGAAGAGAGATTGATTTAATCACTACTTGTATTTGTAAGAAGTGTTGACATGCTGAATGCACCGAGGTGTCTGTTTAAACTACTAGCACACAGCTCACACACCCATGCATACCCCACAAGACATGTCACCAGAGGTCTCTTCACAATGCCCAAGTCCAGATTTGAAAAAACAGGTAAAAATACACCTTATGGAACAGCGGGGACTGTGAAGAGACACACACAAAGGTGCAGACACACACAAGCTCTAGCACACACACTCTACAGACACGTAAATTGTAATATTGTTGTATGGTGGTTTTATACAGTTTGTATTGTAGATATGTAGTGGTGTAAATGTTATGATGTACTGTTTTCTCTTTTGTTGTAAATGTAATGTAAGAGCTTTAATGTGTTTGGACCCCATAATAGATATAAATACCCTTATGACAACTGTCTTGTGGTAGTAACAGGTGATGCCTGATGTAGTCAGAGATGTGCTGTTGACAACTAAGCATTGATTGGATTGTTTATCTGGAGTTCATTTTAATCCTAAAAAATTAATAATGTATCTAACGTTTGCATCTTATCTAACCTGCCTTTTAGACTTGACCCTCTTTATTTTTCTGTTATGTACCTTTTTGCTGTGGTCTCCTGTGGAATGGACCTTGTGTGAACTCTGTGTTTGTCTCTGTGTTCCTATCAGTGTGGTGAATGCTCTGGAGCTGAAGGGCCACCTCCACAAGCAGGCCAAAAACCTCTCAGCTGGGATCAAGAGGAAGGTGAGACAGAAAGAGGGAGAGCAAGAGCGAGTTCCACTTTACACTCTGTCTACTCTCCACACACCTTCACATAACACTGTGGAAAGGGAGACATTTAGTTTGAAACTGCCTGCCAGGGAGACATTTGGAGAGCTGAAATGGGGTTGCTTCAGAGATTCAGTTTGGGCCTAGCAGTACCATCCATCATTTAATGTGGTGTTAGATAATAGAGAGAGGAAATGAGGTGAGTATTTCCTCCCTCTGCCAGCTCAAACCACCCTACAATGTTAGCTGGGAATCAGTGTGTGTAAAATAACCACCAAGCTTAGCCCATACACATTTACCAAATCCTAAACCCTTACTTTGCTCACTTGTTTAATTTGTACATCTGTGTCACAGTGTGTTGACTGCTGTCTCGATCGCTGAATGCTCAGCTATGAGAAGCCAATTGACGTTTACTCATGAGGTGCTGACCTGTTGTACCCCCTACAACCGCTGTGATTATTATTTGACCCTGCTGGTCATCTATGAACGTTTGAACATCTTGAAGAACAATCTGGCCTTAATGGACAATCTTATAATCTCCACCTGGGAAAGCCAGAAGAGGACTGTCAACCCCTCAGAGGCTGGTTCCTTTCTAGGTTTCTTCCTGACTTACTAGGGAGTTTTTCCTAGCCAACCTTGCTTCTACATCTACATTGCTTGCTGTTTAGAGTTTTAGGTTGGGTTTCTGTATAAGCACTTTGGGACATCTGCTGATGTAAAAAGTGCTTTATAAATACATTTGATTTGATTGTTGCGTTTTCTTTGTGTGTTTCAGCCTAGCCAAAACATTCAAATCCTTTTGCCCTCACTAATTCTCATTTGCCTGTTTCATTTGTATCTGTGCCACACGTTGTTGACTGTATTCCTTTGTGTTTCCTGTTTATGTGTTTCAGTTGTGCTTTGCTCTCAGCATGTTGGGGAACCCTCAGATAGTTCTGCTGGACGAGCCTTCTACAGGGATGGACCCCAAGTCCAAACAACGCATGTGGTGAGTCCCATGCTCCTCTCCCTGGGACAGGCACAATCAAACCAAAACAATGTTGTTGACAAGAAATAGTTGTGCGGTACAAGGCTGAGAAATTACAGCAAAATCACACTGCAATCAATAGAAACCAGAATGTATCGTGTATCATTGTCATTTGTATATGTACACTATATATACAAAAGCATGTGGACACACCTTCAAATTAGTGGATTCTGCTATTTCAGCCACACCCATTGCTGACAGGTGTATACAATTGAGCACACCGCCATGCAATCTCCATAGACAAACATTGGCAGTAGAATGGCCTTACTGATGAGCTCAGTGACTTTCAAAGTGGCACCATCATAGGATGCCACCTTTCCAACAAGTCAGTTTGTCAAACTTCTGCCCTGCTAGAGCTGCCCTGGTCAACTGGTCAACTGTAAGTGCTGTTATTGTGGAAACGTCTAGGAGCATCAACGGCTCAGCTGCAAAGTGGTAGACCACACAAGCTCACAGAATGGGACCACCGAGTGCTGAAGCGTGTAGCGCATAAAAATCGTCTGTCCTCGGTTGCAACACTCACTAACAAGTTCCTAACTGCCTCTGGAAGCAACGTCAGCACAATAACTGTTCGTCGGGAGATTCATGAAATGTTTTTCCATGGCCGAGCAGCCGCACACAAGCCTAAGATCACCATGCACAATGCCAAGCGTCGGCTGGAGTGATGTAAAGCTCGCCGCCATTGGACTCTGGAGCAGTGGAAAAGCTTTCTCTGGAGTGATGAATCACGCTTCATTATCTGGCAGTCCGAAGGACAAATCTGGGTTTAGCAGATGCCAGGAAAACACTACCTTCCCGAATGCAAAGTGCCAACTGTAAAGTTTGGTGGAGGAGGAATTAATGGTCTGGAGCTGTTTTCCATGGTTCGGGCTTGGCCACTTAGTTCCAGTGAAGGGAAATCTTAACGCTACAGCATACAATAATATTCTAGATGATTCTGTGCTTCCAACTTTGTGGCAACAGTTTGAGAAAGGCCCATTCCAGTTTCAGCATGACAATGCCCCCGTGCACAGAGTGAGGTTCATATAGAAAATGTTTGTCAAGATCAGTGTGGAAGAACTTGACTGGCCTGCACAGAGCCCTGACCTCAATCCCATCGAAGACCTTTGGAATGAATTGGAACGCCTACTAGCCCAACAGGCCTAATAGCCCAACATCAGTGTCCCACCTCACTAATGCTCTTGTGTCTGAATGGAAGCAAGTCCCTGCAGCAATGTTCTAACATCTAGTGGAAAGCCTTCCCAGAAGAGTGGAGGCTGTTATAGCAGCAAAGGGGGAGCAACTCCATATTAATGCCCATGATTTTGGAATGAGATGGTCGACGAACAGGTGTCCATACACTACATAACCAAAAGAAATGTTAACTTCCGTTTCAAAGGTTTTCAGTTTGGTTTTTAGTTTTAGATTTTTGTTGTTCTACTCTGTTAAGTAGCCAGTAAAGTGCTAAGGCTTTGGTCCTTCTGTCCCTCTGGTTCGTCCTGTCTCCAGGAGGGCTATCCGGGCAGCGTTTAAGAACCGCCAGCGTGGGGCCATTCTGACCACTCACTACATGGAGGAGGCTGAGGCTGTGTGTGACCGCGTGGCCATCATGGTGTCAGGGCAGCTCAGGTGAGTGTATCAGAGTAGCGGTGAAGATGGGTGGAACATAGTGTTGGATAGAGAATGCACTTGCCACAATGGCTGTTTGTGGTCTGCCCTCTATCCAACTCAATGAGGGGGACAGGGGGACGTCCAGAAGCTCTGACATTGGGGCTGGCATTGGGGAAAAGGTGTGATATGTTGCAATTACATTGCTATAGCTAATAATCTATGTCACAGTAACTAGGTTATAAATAACTTTGTTACAATAACTTTGTCTTATCATACTGTAGGTACGTTTTAGTGTTTAGATATTTTGTTTGGTGTTGAGATCAGGTTGTGTATTGGGGAGTTGATTTGTGGTAGTTGGGATTAGGATGATGATGACGAGGATGTGTTATATCTCTCAGGTGTATTGGGTCTATCCTGTTGTGATGATGATGATGATGATGATGATGATGTGTCAGGTGGATTGGGTCTATCCTGTTGTGGTGATGATGATGATGATGATGTGTCAGGTGGATTGGGTCTATCCTGTTGTGGTGATGATGATGATGATGTGTCAGGTGTATTGGGTCTATCTAGTTGTGGTGATGATGATGATTATGTGTCAGGATGATGTGTCAGGTGGATTGGGTCTATCTAGTTGTGATGATGATGTGTCAGGTGTATTGGGTCTATTGGGTCTATCTAGTTGTGATGATGATGATGATGATGATGTGTCTCAGGTGGATAGGGTCTATCTAGTTGTGATGATGATGATGATGATGTGTCTCAGGTGTATTGGGTCTATCTAGTTGTGGTGATGATGATGATGATGATGATGATGATGATGTGTCTCAGGTGTATTGGGTCTATCTAGTTGTGGTGATGATGATGATGATGATGTGTCTCAGGTGTATTGGGTCTATCTACTTGTGATGATGATGATGATGTGTCTCTGTCTCTCAGGTGTATTGGGTCTATCTAGTTGTGGTGATGATGATGATGATGATGATGTGTCTCAGGTGTATTGGGTCTATCTAGTTGTGATGATGATGATGATGATGATGTGTCTCTGTCTCTCAGGTGTATTGGGTCTATCTAGTTGTGGTGATGATGATGATGATGATGTGTCAGGTGGATTGGGTCTATCTAGTTGTGATGATGATGATGATGATGTGTCTCTGTCTCTCAGGTGTATTGGGTCTATCTAGTTGTGATGATGATGATGATGATGATGTGTCAGGTGGATTGGGTCTATCTAGTTGTGATGATGATGATGATGTGTCTCTGTCTCTCAGGTGTATTGGGTCTATCCAGCACCTGAAGGGGAAGTATGGGCGTGGCTACAGCCTGGAAGTGAAGCTGAGAGAGGAGCTGACAGGGCTTCAACAAGTGGCACTCCTCCACAAGGAGATCCGTCGAATCTTCCCTCACGCTGCAAGACAGGAGAGGTGATTCAGAGCAGAGGTGTGTGTGTGTGTGTGTGTAATGACATGCTAAAACCTGCTGCCTCTGTCTTGCAGCTTTGCCACCCTGATGGTTTACAAGATCCCCATGGAGGATGTCAAGTCACTGGCCAAGTCCTTCTCTCAGCTAGAGAGTGGTGAGTGTGTGTTTGTGATCACTCTCTGACCATCTGCCTCATGTTTCATTGATCAGTTACAATTTAGGCAAAATGCATTGTGTTCTAATGTCCTCTGCTCTCCCCTGCCTCCAGCTAAGCAAGCCTTCAACTTTGAAGAGTACAACTTTTCACAATCAACCTTAGAGCAGGTAAGTACTCATTTGTGAACCTTACCTTGAATGTCATGTGATGATGTTACATCAACTGCAATGCAAACTCCATCCACTTCCTGACTATTTGTCTTAGCTAGTCTCTCTCTTGCTCTCTCTCACACTCCATCTCTCAGGTCTTCATGGAGTTTGCTAAGGAGCAGGAGAACGAGGAGGAAGAGGTGGGTTCCCTCAGCACCACGTTCCAGTGGCAGCGGCTCCGCCAGGACGGCCCTGTGCCTGTCAACCACACAGACAGCATTGTGCACCAGCTCTGAGCTCCACTGGGGGGGGGGCTGTCTGTGGCCGGCACAGTCTCTGGGCTCCCATTCTCCCTGCCTACGTGGCACTAACCTCGTCCCCAGCCTAAAGAGGCTGGAAACGAGTTTACTATGGCACAGGCAATGCCAGCCCTAGCAATGCACTCACCCCTCACCTCACGGCTCACACCACCAACCACCACCAGCCCAAACTAATAGGACAAAATGGGTGTCACAGGACGGATGGATGCCCCTATGGACATGGCTCTGGAGGGCTAGCAACTATACACTCACACCGGAACTGTGTGTGTTTGGCATGGGAAGTCTCTCTGGGGCTGAGATGTGTGAGTTGTCCGAACTACTGTGTGTTTTCTGACCTTTGCACTGACTAACCAAGGGGCCTGCTCCACTCCACCCAACCAGAATCTCTCTCCTCTGATGACGCACTGATACAACTAATACCTACTCCGTTTTTTTAATAGGTTTTATTTTATTTTATTTTTTATCTGAATTCACAGCGAGTTGGTATATATGGATATATATATATATTTAAGCAATAAGGCCCGAGGAGGTGTACTATATGGCCAATATACCACGGCTAAGGGCTATTCTTATGCATGACTCATCGCGGAGTGCCTGGACACAGTCCTTAGCCATGGTATATTTGCCATATACCACAAAACCCGAGGCGCCTTATTGCTATTATAAACTGGTTACCAACATAATTAGAGCAGTAAAAATAAATGTTTTGTCATACCTGTGGTATACGGTCTGATATACCACGGCTGTCAGCCAGTCAGCATTCAGGGCTTGAACCACCCAGTTTATTTATATATATATATATATATATACTACAGTTCAAAAGTTTTGGGTCACTGGGGTCACTTAGAAATGTCCTTATTTTTGAAAGAAAACCTAGGCAGAGTTCCTCTGTCTGGTGTCTGTGTTCTTTTGCCCATCTTAATCTTTTCTTGTTATTGGCCAGTCTGAGATATGGCTTTTTCTTTGCAACTCTGCCTAGAAGGCCAGCATCCCGGGGTCGCCTATTCACTGTTGACGTTGAGACTGGTGTTTTGCGGGTACTATTTAATGAAGCTGCCATTTGAGGACTTGTGAGGCGTCTTTCTCAAACTAGACACTCTAATGTACTTGTTCTCTTGCTCAGTTGTGCACCGGGGCCTCCCACTCCTCTTTCTATTCTTGTTAGAGCCAGTTTGCGCTGTTCTGTGAAGAGAGTAGTACACAGCGTTGTACGAGATCTTCAGTTTTTTGACAATTTCTCGCATGGAATAGCCTTCTTTTCTCAGAACGAGAATAGACTGATGAATTTCAGAAATTATTTGTTTCTGGCCATTTTGAGCCTGTAATCGAACCCACAAATGCTGATGCTCCAGATACTCAACTAGTCTAAAGAAGGCCAGTTTTATTGCTTCTTTAATCAGAACAACAGTTTTCAGATGTGCTAAAATAATTGCAAAAGGGTTTGCTAATGATCAATTAGCCTTTTAAAATGATAAACTTGGATTAGCTAACACAACGTGCCATTGGAACACAGGAGTGATGGTTGCTGATAAAATGGTCCTCTGTACACCTATGTAGATATTCCATTAAAAGTCAGCTGTTTCCAGCTACAATACTCATTTACAACATTAACAATGTCTACACTGTATTTCTGATCAATTTGATGTTATTTTAATGGACAAAAAATGTAGCTTTTCTTTAAAAAAACAAGGACATTTCTAAGTGAACCTAAACTTTTGAACTGTTATTTATATATATAGTATTTATTGATTCCTTTTACTTTCCATCCATTTCCCTACCTGGGGTAACCTCGTCCCTAGGCAAATTGGAAGTGTCAAGTGAACAAGATTATCCATGGGGAATCAGTGCAGTGCAGTAAGTGTGTTTGCTCGTGTCTTCCACTGTGTTTGTGAAACGTTGTGTGTTTTATAACAACACCAGTCCAGTTCTGGCTCTAGATCCACTAGAACCAAAGCAGTACATCCCTATTTACTCACACACTCCTTACCTAACACGTTGACACTAAGGTGCTTTTAGCGTCTGTAGCATGATGTGGACTATTTGTGTCGTAGTTGTGTAGGTTGCTTGTTCTGGACGTGTGAGTACAGATAAACTACTGACAGATCAACTGACAGATCTCCAGTACAGATCAACTACTGACAGATCAACTGACAGATCTCCAGTACAGATCAACTACTGACAGATCAACTGACAGATCTCCAGTACAGATCAACTACTGACAGATCAACTGACAGATCTCCAGTACAGATCAACTACTGACAGATCAACTGACAGATCTCCAGTACAGATAAACTACTGACAGATCAACTGACAGATCTCCAGTACAGACAGAGTTACTGGCAGATGGAGTGGCCTTTTTTTGTTGCAAAAGAGGAAACCCAGCAGAACTGGAGCTCCAGTCCCTCTCCTCCCCTGCATCGCCCTCTGGTGGGTGTGAAGAAAATCACATCTCACTCTGCCTCTGCCTCTTCTGCACTAAGGGTTTGCTGCTGTTACTGTGTTTGTCTTTGGCTGCATCTAAAATGGCACAATATTCACTACTTGCTCTGGTCAAAAGTAGTGCACTATATAGGGAATAGGGTGCCATTTCCTCTGTGTTTCTATGGGGCACTGTGAGTACTGTGTCTCTACACCAGCATGCATTTTAGTGTTGTATACTATAAACACAGCTCTCCCCAGTTCTCATAGACAAGGAGAAAGAGGCCTGCTTTTGAGTGAATTAACATGCTTGTCTGAGAGGAAGAATTATGGATAAATAAGGGGAAGATGGTCAGTATTGTAGTGATGTTATAAAAGGCACAAGTGTAAGGTTTAGTATGGAGGGTTTAGGGTGGAGCGTTTAGGAAATGTGCTCACACTGCCCAGTGGCCTTCCACTCCTACAATACTTTAGTGTCTGAATAGGAATGATAGCTTGGTAATGTAGTATCTTAAATGCACATCAGTACATGTAGCACTCTGGCTTCATCAAACATTTGGTATGGGAACCAAGTCACCAACCCTAGAGAATCAGTCAATTGGAAGAATATTGTTTGGAAGAGTAGGTCTTGTTTTTATTTTATTATTATGAAATATTTTGATTATTTTATCTTGGCCAGGTGTGCTCAAATTGGTATTTTGTGACAAAGTGTTGAATTTTGAATGTCTCCAAAAAGAGGCTTCTTATTTTATCTAGGTGACTTAGAGTTTTTGAAGTTCTGTTGGACTGAAAGGAGCTCAGTTTTCACTCTGTGTCACTCTGGTGCCGCTTTTAACCACAGATATATTTTATTATTTGTATTGTATTTTGTGTGTGTGTGCGTGCGTGACTCATGTTTGGCTACTGTTATAAGACTGCTACAGTACTCATATAACCCTCTCCAGGGAAGCACACTAAGTGTTGGTGCAATACTTAAACAATTGTAACAGTAAAAATTTTAACTTTTTCTTGTGACATTCAGGTGAGCTTTGAAAGAGCAAATAAGAGATGAACAGAAGGGAGTTCAGAAGAGAATTCTTAGTATGTGAGGATGGTGGAACTGAGAGAAGATGTTGGTTTCCAAATTGAGAGTCCATGGAATTGAACTAATGTTTTCAGATGGTACTTTTGACCCTATTTGTGATGCGGGCGTATGCTCGGCATGGTAGATTCTTGATTGCTTGAAACGCATGATCCCTCTGGCCTCTTGCTTGATGAAGTTGCATCACATACTTACAAAGATGCAAACACAATTTCAGGATTCCCTAAAAAGTGTCTACAATACCTAACTGTCTATATATCTCACTAAAGGTAAATATATTGTACAGTGTGGCATAATATTATGTCTAATTTGATATATTTTCCTGTAGCATAAATCACGAGTGCTTGTATTTTCTACAGACGTGTGTGTTCTTCATCGTTCCGTAGAAGACGTGTCATAATAAAAAATATCATCCTGCCGTAGAAGATGTGTCATAGTAGAGAATATCATCCTGCCGTAGAAGACGTGTCGTAGTAGAGAATATCATCCTGCCGACGAAGACGTGTCGTAGTAGAGAATATGACAGTGAGTCAGATTTGTTGATGTCTCGCCAGCCTCTCTCTGATACTGAGACTTAATATCAGTCTGTTGGCCATGAGTCTGAATTAAGAAACATTCACAGAGAACAGGAGGCCTTCACTTATTGTTTACGGGTGGTGTGGCCATAGAAATATACTGTTCCAGGTGGTCAAAAGACCATGGCCTGAGGGGCTTTGTCCCTTCTAGCGATTATATTTCTGAGTGTAGCGCCTATTTTGGGCAGTGATAATCATTGAGCAAAATGCCTCTTGTCCCTTTTTGCCTTCTACCATAAACCCACCTCCCCTCCCTCTCTGTGAACTAGATATTTTCTCACGTCTCATCTCTCCAACCTGGGGTGCAGAAGCTTTATAGTCGTCATCTCAACTTATTAAGGGAGATTTTTTTATTATAACATTGTTTATTTTAATGGGGAGCTGTGTGACATAGTTTTGTAATGTGGTGTTTGGGTTATTGAGGTGTTGTTGGATAATGTTGGCGCAAGTTAATTGAAGTGGTTGTTCATAGCTTCCTTTGTCTACCATGTCATGTGTGTGGTTAAGTTTATCATTATGCTTATTGTGTTGTCTTTTAAACTGATGAAAAGTCGTTAAAGAAGAGGTTGAAGCCCAAGAAATAGGATGCAGTAGCATCTCAGAGGCCTGTTTTGCCACCATTGACCTTCATTTGATGGAATATATGTTTTGTGTTTTCTATTCATATATTTTTTTTAAGAAAGTGATCTGAAAATGTATGTTGGTATAGGACCGGTCTGTTGGGTTTCTGTTCATTTGCCCTCTGAAGTTAATTACAATTGGTTTTATTTTAAATTTGTAAAGGATGTTTTCTACTTTACTCTCTCGCTCTCAAAGAGTATTTGCTACTGAGCATTGTTGGTGAAAATTCAGTGTATGGTTCTGTGATTCCTGGTATTTTTATGATGATATGGTACAACCTCTCACAGGCAGCATTTGTTGTCTGATAATCCTTCTTTCTAGAATACCCCACTGACTGTGTATGCTTAAAGATATTGCTTTGTTCTGTTGACATACTCTAACACTATCGTGTGAGTGGAGAGAGCATTTTTATTTTTAACTCTGAACATTATTTTTGCACACATGTAGCCTTGTGCTATCGTCACCACTATAATAGAGCGAAAATAGAATGTCTGTTATGTTTCATTCTGTATGAGTTGTGTATGGAGTGAGATGGACTACATTCACTGAATTCTTATCTATTTTAAAGTAACTGCCCAGATGTTCCAGAGATCTATGAAGGTTGACCTATAATTACTTACAATATGAGTGAAGTGGTTTTCCTTCCAATTATTATTTTTTAAATTACCTTAAAAATCTACTTTCCTGTGTCGGAATGGTGTGGGTGTACAACAACAACAAAATGGTGTGGCGTATACCGGTCAAAATATTCTTGCAAGTCGACCGCTGGTATGCCAGCTCAGCCTCCTCTAGACATCTGATTGGCCAGCTCATCCTCAGGGAGATGACATGTTCTATGAGGAAATGGCAAGCATTTTTGAAAAGGTCTGTTTGAGGTGGGGTTGTTGGGGGTTTTTTCTCCAACGTATGCTCCGGCCACAAACGAGTATAGGACGAGTCAACATTAGTTGGATACGAGTTAACTAAATATGAACTTTTAAGTGACATTTTCACTTGGCAGTTACTTTAAGATGTTTTTCCCAAGTGCAATATTTAGATGTGTGTTGTCACAAGCGTTCTATTATAAAGGCTATCATGGTTAACTAAAATATCAATGCATCCTTTATTCTGTGGACTTTAGTGTCACTTGCAGTAAAATGTTAACATTAGATTGCTTTTTTTTTTGCTCTTTTTTGATGCCCATTCCCTGAGCAGGTAAGCATTATGTTTTTACTCCCTTCCATATGTATTTGGACAGCAAAGTGAAAACATTTTATTTGTCTCTATACTCCAGCATTTTAGATTTGAGCTAGAATGTCAGATTTTATTTGAGGGTATTTTCATACATATCTGTTTTACCATTTAGACATCAAATAACTTTATGTATCTAGTCCCCACATTTGAAGAAGTCATAAGTATTTGGACAAATTCACTTAGTGTATCAAAGTAGTCAAACGTTAAGTATTTGGTCCCATATTCCTTGCACGCAATGACTACATCAAGTTTGTGACTCTACAAACTTGTTGGATGCATTTGTGGTTTGTTTTGCTTGTGTTCTGGTTTGTTTTGCCCAATAGGGACTGAATAGGAAGAGTCACGTCATCAAAAAACTCTGCAGCTGGAATGACCCGCAGCAAACTCAGTCTGCCTAGTAATGCCATGACTGCCGATCTAGCCCGCTTACAGTAGCAGGGCAAATGTATATTTTTATTAGAATTTAAATGACAATACAAATAAACATAGGATATCAATACAAATATATGTTCAATATATGAACATTTTGGAAAGAAGTAGAAGGTACTCAACCAATGTGAGTAGAGGTGCAACCTAAAAATGTGTTGACATCATTGGGCAGGAAAATGCGCAGCGCTCACTCACCATATTTTTCTTCGTTTTTTTTATTAGACAAGTTTAAAACATTTCATCCTTCATTGGCCTTCTTCAGAATCAATAATAAATCTGAAGGGCGAAACGTCAATCTTTTAAACTTGTCTAATAAAAACGACACATTTTTCCTGTCCAACAATATATGACAAATAAAACGGTCACACTTTTATTTGGATAGTCCCATATACAATCAATAAACAGGGGATATCAACACATCTTTTCAACATGGTTAGAGAGTAACTGATAACATCTAATCAGTTACATGTAAACTGATTACAAAACTGTAACTGCAATCAGTTACCAGCAAAATATTTTTAACTTCTTGGATTACTTTTAAATTCAGAAAGGATGTTTGACACCTTTCTGTTTTCTCAATGACATTCAATTCAGCATTGAAAATAGGAGCAAGTTTAAGTTTGTTCCACCTGAGCAGAGTATTTGAGCGGAGTTGAGCGGTCGGAAATCGCTCTCATTGGTCATGGAGAAGCTCCAGCGCTCCACATCCTTTCCAACCGCTCCACCAAAAACCACTCTGCGCTCACAGATAATAAAGCTGCTGCTCACAATTTAACCAAACCATATGATTTGAATGAAATGTATTTGAATAAACAGGAAAAGGTATTGGTGGAGCGCTGGAAAGGATGTGGAGCGCTGGAGCTGCTCCATGACCAATGAGCGCGATTTCCGACCGCTCAACTCCGCTCAAATACTCTGCTCAGGTGGAACAAACTTAAACTTGCTCCTAAGTAGCACTCATCATTTGAAATAGGTTACATGTCGTATTAAACGGCATATAAACACTCTAAATAGGTCAGGAGCCAGAAAGGGAGCCTAAGAAGGAATGATAATGAATTATTCCGGCTATTTATTTCAATTATTTCAAGGCTATAGCCTACAAAGAAATACATTGTGAAGCATTTGCGAGGGAGACACTAGGCTGGTAGGGACATAAAGCGCTCAGCAATAAACAACATTTCGTTGTATTAAATCATAGTCTATAAATTGCGCATATAGGTTGGGACTTACTTAGAATTAAATACAAATGAAAGAAAACATGCTTATTAGGCTCAGTCTACAGTGCCTTTTAATTCATTTTTAGAAACACAAGTTTGGCCAGAGTCTGTGGCTTCAGGCTCATGTGATGGTGCCTGGAGTGCAGGCCAGCAGCGGAGACTATCCTGTCCATTCTTGCAGAGCCACTGGAGAAGCTAAACACCCTTAGAGCTAATCTTGCCAGGCTGGGCAGAGATGCAGATTTTTTAATGTATTTTTTTATTTACAGTGCATTCAGAAAGCATTCAGACCCCTTGACTTTTTCCACATTTTGTTACAGCCTTATTCTAAAATGTATTAAATAGTTTTTTCCCTCATCAATCTACTCACAATACCCTATAATGACAAAGAAAAAGCAGGTTTTTAGAAATTGTTGGAAATGTATAAAAAAATAAAAATGCTATCACATTTACATACTGGTCAAAAGTTTTAGAACACCTACTCATTCAAGAGTTTTTCTTTATTTTTACTATTTTCTACATTGTAGAATAATGGGGAAGACATCAAAACTATGAAAATAACACATATGGAATAATGTAGTATCCAAAAAAGGAGTTAAGCAAATCAAAATATATTTTAGATTCTTTAAAGTAGCCACCCTTTGCCTTGATGACACCTTTGCACGCTCTTGGCATTCTCTCAACCAGCTTCCTGGAATGCTTTTCCAACAGTCTTGAAGGAGTTCCCACATATGCTGAGCACTTGTTGGCTGCTTTTCCGTCACTCTACGGTCCGACTCATCCCAAACCATCTCAATTTGGTTGAGGTCGGGTAATTGTGGAGGCCAGGTTATCTGATGCAGCACTCCATCACTCTCCTTGGTAAAATCGCCCTTACACAGCCTGGCGGTGTGTTGGGTCATTGTCCTGTTGAAAAACAAATGATAGTCCCACTAAGCCCAAACCAGATGGGATGGCGTTTTGCTGCAGAATGCTGTGGTAGCAATGCTGGTTAAGTGTGCCTTGAATTCTAAATAAATCACAGACAGTGTCACCAGCAAGGCACCCCCACACCATAGCACCTCCTCCTCCATGCTTTACAGTGGGAAATACACTTGCGGAAGATCATCCATTCACCCACACCGCGTCTCACAAAGACAGCGGTTGGAACCAAAAATGACCTGTTTGGACTTTAGACCAAAGGACAAATTTCCACCGGTCTAATGTTCATTGCTCGTGTTTCTTGGCCCAAGCAAGCCTCTTCTTCTTATTGGTGTCCTTTAGTAGTGGTTTCTTTGCAACAATTCGACCATGAAGGTCTGATTCACTCCTCTGAACAGTTGATGTTGAGATGTGTCTGTTACTTGAATTCTGTGAAGCATTTATTTGGGCTGCAATTTCTGAGGCTGGTAACTCTAATGAACATATCCTCTGCAGCAGAGGTAAATATGGGTCTTCCATTCCTGTGGCGGTCCTCATGAGAGCCAGTTTAATCATAGCGCTTGATGGTTTTTGCGACTGCACTTGAAGACACTTTCAAAGTTCTTGAAATGTTCCGTATTGACTGACCTTCATGTCTTAAAGTAATGATGGACTGTCGTTTCTCTTTGCTTATTTGAGCTGTTCTTGCCATAATATGGACTTGGTTTTACCAAATAGAGCTATCTTCTGTATACCTCCCCTACCTTGTCACAACACAACTGATGGCTCAAACACATTTAGAAGGAAAGAAATTCCACAAATTAACTTTTTAAGAAGGCACACCTGTTTATTGAAATGCATTCCAGGGGACTACCTCATGAAGCTGGTTGAGAGAATGCCAAGAGTGTGCAAAGCTGTCATCAAGGCAAAGGGTGGCTATTTTTTGGTTACTACATGATTCCATATGTTATTTCATAGTTTTGATGTCTTTGATATTATTCTACAATGTAGAAAATAGTAAAAAAAATAAAAAATAAAAAACATTGGAATGAGTAGGTTTTCTAAAACTTTTCACCAGTAGTATTCAGACCCTTTACTTTGTTGAAGAACCTTTTGGCTGTGATTACAGCCTCGAGTCTTCTTGGGTGTGATGCTTCAAGCTTGTCCCACCTGTAATTGGGTAGGTTCTCCCATTCTTCTCTGTAGATCCTCTCAATCTCTGTCAGGTTGGATGGGGAGGGTCGCTGCACAGCTATTTTCAGGTTCCTCCAGAGATGTTTAATCGGGTTCAAGTCCGGGCTCTGGCTGGGCCACTCAAGGACATTCAGAGACTTGTCCCGAAGCCACTCCTGGGTTGTCTTAGCTGTGTGCTTAGAGTTGTTGTCCTGTTTGGAGATAAACCTGCATCCCAGTCAGGTACTGAGTGCTCTGGAGCAGGTTTTGTCAAGGATCTCTCTGTACTTTGCCCCGTTCATCTTTGCCTCCATCCTGACTCGTCTCCCATTCCCTGCCGCTGAAAAACATCCCCACAGCATGATGCTGCCACCACCATGCTTCACCGTAGGAATGGTGCCAGGTTTCCTCCAGATGTGACGCTTGGCATTCAGGACAAAGAGTTCAATCTTGGTTTCATCAAACCAGGGAATCTTGTTTCTCATGGTCTGAGAGTCCTTTAGGTGCCTTTTGGGAAAACTCCAAGCGGGCTGTTATGTGCCTTTTACTGAGGAGTGGCTTCCGTCTGGCCACTCCACCATAAAGGCCTGATTGGTGGAGTGCTGCAGAGATGGTTGTCCTTCTGGAAGGTTTTCCCATCTCCACAGAGGAACTCTGGAACTCTGTCAGAGTGACTATCGGGTTCCTGGTCACCTCCCTGACCAAGGCGCTTCTCCCCCGATTGCTCAGTTAGGCGGCGCGGCCAGCTCTAGGAAGAGTCTTGACGGTTTCAAACTTATTCAATTTAAGAATGATGGCCACTTTGTTCTTGGGGACCTTCAATGCTGCAGAAATGTTTTGGTACACTTCCCCAGATCTGTGCCTCAACACAATCCTGTCTCGGAGCTCTACGGACAATTCCTTCGACCTCATGGCTTGGTTTTTCCTCTGACATGCACTGTCAACTGTGCGACCTTATATAAACAGGTGTGTGCCTTTTCCAAATCATGTCCAATCAATTGAATTTACCACAGGTGGACTCAAATCAAGTTGTAGAAACGTCTCAAGGATGATCAATGGAAACAGGATGCACATGAGCTCAATTTCGAGTCTCATAGCAAAGGGTCTGAATACTTATGTAATTAAGGTATTTCTGTTTATTTTTAATACATTTTCATAAATGTATAAAAACCTGTTTTTGCTTTGTTATTATGGGGTATTTTGTGTAGATTGACGAGGGGAAAATGTATTTAATCCATTTTAAAATAAGGCTGTAATAAAACAATATGGAAAAAGTCAAGGGGTCTGAATACTTTCCGAATGCACTGTATTTACTACTGTGAAGTGGGTCCAATTTAAAGGAGAGATGGGACGATTGGTATCCTTGTTGTAGGCCTATGCTACCTCGTGGGTATGAAACATCACAGAAAAGGTGAGGAATTTATTATGCAATGATCATGCAAAGATAAAATAAATAGATTTTCTCTCTTATCACTATTGGCAAATGCCAGCAGCATACCACCCTGCCAGGAGCATACAACCTACTGTTGACTTGCCACTGACTCTAAGCAGGGTTGGTCCTTGTCATCCCTGGATGGGAGACCAGATGCTGCTGGAAGTGGTGTTGGAGGGCCAGTAGCAAGCTCTTTCCTCTGGTCAAAAAAAAAAGACCCCAATGCCCCAGGGCAGTGATTGGGGACATTACCCTCTGTAGGGTACGTCTTTTGGATGGGATGTTAAACAGGTGTCCTGACTCTGGTCACTAAAGATCCCATGGCACTTATCATAAGAGTAGGGGTTTTAACTCCAATGTTCTGGCTAAATTCCCAATCTGGCCATCATATCATCATAGCCACCTAATCATCCCCAGCTTCCAATTGGCTCATTAATCCCCCCTCCTCTCCCCTGTAACTATTCCCCAGGTCATTGCTGTAAATGGGAAGTGTTCTCAGTCAATTTACCTAGTAAAATTGGGGATACAAAAAAAAAAAGAAGATTGCATCTTGTTATTAATCTGTTTATTGTTACGAATAAGCTTGTCCATCAGATCCTCCATGTGCACAATTTACTAATCTACTTGTCTGCTTGCAATGCAATACTTCAACCACTAGAAGATGTGCGTACACATGGTCTAAAGTTTACGGGAAGGTGAGCACATTTTCACGTCAAGTTTTTGTGAATGCCTACTTTTGCGTGAAAACTGGCACACGCATGTTTTGGGGTCTATTTTTTGTACTTATGCACGATTTATTAATGAGGCCCCTTCTGCCAGGAGAATGATACTTCTACTAGCCCTGACCATGGTTTTGAAACCTGTTCAGAAGTCTTGCTCCCATAAATGTGCTGTGTCAAAGGCATACCCGGCTCCACAAGGGGGTAAAAGGGTGCTTAGCCCCCTAACTTGGAACCTCTGCCCCCTCAGTTTCAGTTTTATGTCCCAATATAAAAATAGCAAAAAAGTAAGAATTGAGTGACAGGTTGGCTCAAAATCTGTATCTCCGCTGCGCTGTGTCAGTACAATGGACAGAGCATGCGTGCCAGGGCATGTGAAGGGGGCTTTGGAAAACCACTGGGGCTGTTGGCTCCTTTGGTCTTCCATAAAAAGCGGGGGTGAAACGGTTCTCTGTGGTAGGCGAAGTGAATAACAACATACGCCTCTGCCTGTAATATTTGATTTTGGGCTGTAATATTTGATTTTGGGCGGGGTCAATTTTACCATTCGAGCTGCTTCAATCAACTCTGCCTCACGCCCCACACCACTACAGAGCTAGCTTCTTAGCTAGCAGTAAAAAGCGTTAGTGTTATTAGCCTTAGCCTATTTAGCTAGCAGGAACCAGCTAATCTGCCACTGCCATGATGGATATCAGAAATTGGCCTCGCCAAAGTACCCAAACAAAGCCAAAGAAGTGCATTGAGTAGCAGCAGGATCAAACCACTGAGGCTGTCACAAAGCCCAGCAGCAATGATGCTACTGAGCTCTAGCTAGCTCCGCGTGCAGAGTTTTCAACCTCTTCCACAAGTGCTGCCAGGATAATGGCTGCACAGCCCCCTCCACCTATGGCTGTTCCTTATGATCTTGGAACAGAGGAGTCAGCCTCTAGAATCCTACCCTAGTCCCAGGTTTCCTGTCCAAAAACGTTAATTTAACAGCAATTGGTTCATAGGAAGAGAGTGGCTGGAGTACTCGGTTACTGCAAATGCTGCATTTTGTATCCCATGTCGAAACACTTTTTAATGATGGGTAGCTGGCAAGAAATCACATGTATGTGTCGGCGATTGTGGACATTGAGTTACTTGTTTCAAACCAGCAACCACTGAGGGGGACTTTGGACATGATAGAGTCAATGGGGGAGGGGGGCAGTGGACTTTTTCCGGCCCTACGGATCATAATAGGACAATTATGCAATTGGTATAGTTAATATGTAATGAAATTCCGTGTACACATGAAGACACTTGAAAGGGTGAAATAAGAAAGTAATTGTTTGTTGAACTGATCGGCTCTGATATCCAACTAATGGCGATTTATAGATTGAATAACTAACCGATCACTGTTTGTATTATTCTTTCATGATTTATGATAAATAGTTACGAGCCTAAATTACTCACCGACGATTCCTATTGACTTATTAATTAACTGGATTGTTGAATTCCCTAAATGATGTTAACAATGAATGATTGTTATGATTAGATCTTTGTGATGATGGATTTGATTGGATACACGTTATTCTGTTTCCTTTGTTATGCAGCACAGACTACTCAGTAAATATACCACTTTATGGTTAAAGGAATTTCTGCCTCAGTCTCATCCATTCCTCTGTCACCTGACCCGTGACCACCTGTTCACCCTCACTGTCAGTCATCCTACCTGTCCAGCTACCCACACAGATTCCACTAATCTTTCAATGGTCCTTCGAGCCGGATGATGACGGAACCAAAGACGGGTCGAAAGGAAATGGAGGGGGAATTGTCTCCACTGGAAGGAGGGAGAAAGGAAGAGAGAGCAGCGGAGGGAAAGGTCCTGGAACAACGAAAAGGTCCAGGAGCTAAGCCTAAAGTAACAAAGGCTTCATCCTCAACCACCAGTAGTACCAGGAGAACCAGGCAAGCACCTGGTTATCTTAAGGATTATGTGGTTGAGTTTCCCACATCCAAGGGCAAGCCCACCA
This sequence comes from Salmo salar, assembly GCF_965601325.2. Classification (NCBI taxonomy): domain Eukaryota; kingdom Metazoa; phylum Chordata; class Actinopteri; order Salmoniformes; family Salmonidae; genus Salmo; species Salmo salar. Next base: position 83,419,819 of record NC_138291.1, on the reverse strand, counting down.
GAGCTCAAATTGGTGCTGGATCAGCTGTACGTTTCAGCCATCAACCATCCCCTCTGGACCAAGGACCAGAAACTGCTTTGGGACGGGAAAGTGGTCTACAGGAAGAACCTATGGAGGAGGTAACTCCCACCGCACAGGTCGACCAGCTTCCTGAGACCGGATCCGCTCACCCATTAACTGAAGGGAAATCGTCGAGGCACTCTAGACGGAGTGAGAGTTCGACCAGTGGATACCCCTTTGGATGTGGCCATGGCAGCCGCCATTCACTAGCCCTCAGCGAATCACAGACCGCTGTCCTACAAGAGAGGATGAAACTATTAGCGTTGGAGGAAATTGAGCGTCAGATTGAGGAGGAACGACAGGCTGACGAACGATGTCACCTATTGGATGTGCAAGCCCGTAGAGCTCTACAGGAAAGAGAATTCATTGCCAAGGACCTGGCACAGCAGCGACGGCACCGTCAAGCAGACCACTCCGCAAACACCCTCTGTGCCAGTGACAGAAGTTAGCTTTCCTCCATCTGGACAAAGCATCACTCCTTCGCCTTTCCGCCAATTACCAACCACGGCAAATCATTCCTCTCGTCCAGGGCCTGGACCAGGCCAGTCCTCAGATGGCAGGTGGGAGGGCTCTCACCCAATTCCGGCTGCCACCCATGGAGGGTCTGGGACAGTAGGGGACATGCCCAATGAGGCCACAGTGGGCTCATCAGAAGTCCCGGGTTTATCCTTCACGCAACCAGAAGATGGAGCCAACATTATGAAACTGCTAGTAGCCTCAGCCTATGGAATTCCCAGACCCAAACTGCCATACTTTGAGAGTGGAAAGGAGAGTGAATTTGTCCTTTTGGAAATGGCATTGGAGAGCCTACTGGGTATTCACAGTCATCTGTCAGAACGCTACAAGTACCAAGTACTAATGGATCACTTGCGGTTTCCCAGTGCATACAAGCTGGCCCAATCCTTTATGCACTCCGCAATACCATACACTGCCGCTCTCCAGGCCCTGAAAGCGAGATATGGTGAGCCACGCCAGCTAGTCCAGAATGAACTAAACAACATCCTGAACATGTCTCCAATTAAAATGGGAGACTATGCTGCCTTCCAAGAGTTCTCCCTGGCTGTCCAATCCCTGACCTCGATGCTCCAATCCGTTGAAGGAGAAGACGGGAACGAGCTGAAATGTGGCTCCCACGTGGACAGGCTTCTTAGCAAGCTTCCAGCGTCCCTCAGAGACAGTTTCGTTGAACATTGTTTGAACAAAGGCATCCTGAAAGAGGGCTTGAGAAGCACCTATGCTCTCAGAGACCTGGCCGCATGGTTGCAGGTGAAAGCGAGGGCGAAGAGCATCGCTCACCAGGCCACAATCTCAGCCATAGTCTACGGGGGAAGGAAGGAGTTTGAACGCCAGGAGGGCCAGAAAAGGCCAACTCCCACTACTATGTACTTAAATAGTGAAGCTGGGGAGGAACCCGGGAAGAAGACCCCTCTCAAGAGCAAGAACATCAAATTTCAGCCTTACTGCCCATATTGCAATAGTAAGGGGCACTTCCTTGGCTCATGCCCCAGGGTAAAAAAGCTCACTCAACCTCAATTGAAGGCTTGGATCACTTCAGGCGAGCGATGCTACAAGTGTGCCCGTAGCCATAAGGCGGAGACCTGCACATTGAGGAAACCCTGCAATCGCTGTACGGAAATCCATCTCACAGTGTTGCATGATGTAATTCCCCAAGCACAGAAAGAGCAGAGTATGCTCATGGTAGGAGCTGTAAAGGAGCTCTACCTCGACCAGCAGAACCGGTCTCCAAGGGTCATGTTGAAGGTGGTCAAGGTCACTCTGTGGAGTGGAGGGAGAAGTATTGATACATTCGCCGTTCTAGATGATGGGTCTGAACGAACAATCATTCTCCCGGCGGCCACCCGACAGCTTAACCTGGAGGGGATCCCCGAGACCCTTAATCTCAGGACGGTGCGACATGATGTTATCCAAATGAAAGGCTCTGCTGTGACCTTCAGCATTTCCCCTTCAGGAAACAGGGACGTGACCTATACTATCACCAATGCCTTCACGGCGGATGGCCTGAATCTTGCAGAGCACTCCTGCCCGGTAAGTGTTCTACAGAAACAATATCCTCATCTCCGAGGATTGCCTCTTCCTAGCCTGGCCAGAGTAGCTCCACTTATCCTGATTGGGTCAGACCACCCACATCTCGTCACCCCGACTGAGCCTATACGAGCTGGACCAGAAGGCGGGCCCGTTGCTGTCCATACATCCTTGGGTTGGGCTGTGCAAGGTCCAGCCCATTTACTTCTCTCCACCCAAGCTGTACAGTCACAGCAAGTCCTCTTCACCAGAAGCAATCCAGCTCCATCCCCCTGTCCAGCTACTGACCTCCTTCGGAATGTTGAGATGCTATGGAAGATGGACACCTTCTCCAACCGGAAGCTACAGGAGGTCACTCGCTCTAAACAAGACTCCTATGCATTAGACCTCCTGGAGAAGCGCACCACCACCACTGAAATGGATGGCGTTCGGAGGTACGCAACCCCACTGCTACGGGTGCCCAACCATCCTCCTCTGGCAACAACGACGCGGGCTGTACTCCCACTATTGCGTGGAACGGAGCGACGCCTGGTGAAGAATCCTGAGCTTGCTGAAGTTCATAACCGAGAGATTCATAACCTTGTAAAGGCAGGCTATGTCACCAAAGTGACAACTCAAGAAGAGGGAAACGCACTCGGCGAATCCTGGTATCTCCCTCATCATGTTATCCAGCAACACGGTGGGAAGTACAGACTTGTCTTCAACTGTTCATTCCAAGCTGCTGGTCAAAGCCTGAATGACTGTCTACTCCCCGGACCAATTTTAGGTCCTTCCTTGCTCGGTGTCCTTCTCCGGTTCCGGCAGCACTCTACAGCCATCAGTGGAGACATCAAAGCCATGTTTCATCAGATTCGTCTGCTGCCTTCCGACACTACACTGCTCCGGTTCATATGGCGAGCTATGGAACGAGACGCAGAGCCCACAATCTATGAATGGCAAGTACTCCCATTTGGCACCACCTGCAGTCCTTGCTGTGCCATATACGCTCTGCAGAGACACGCACGGGAGCACCCAGACAGTGACCCAGAAGTATGGGATTCAGTGGAAAATGCCTTCTATGTGGATAACTGCTTACAGAGCCTCCCATCCACGGCTGAAGCGAAAGCACTCCTTCACAAAGTACGGAATCTCCTGTCCAAAGGGGGATTTGAGGTCCGACAGTGGGCGAGTAACAGAGCGGAGGTTATCCAGCACCTCCCACCGCAAGCCAGGTCTAGTAACAGTGAACTATGGCTATCGCAGTCTGGCGCTAACCCACAAGAGCCCACTCTAGGATTGAGATGGAGCTGCATACCGGATACCCTGGGGTACAAGCACCGCTCCGCCCTGAGTACCGAAACACCCACTCTGCGCACCATCTATCGGACCCTGGCCAGTCAATACGATCCCCTTGGGTATATTCTGCCATACACAACCCGGGCCAAAGTCTTAGTCCAGGACCTGTGGCAGACCAAGAGGGACTGGGATGAACCGATCCACCCGGCTGACCTAGTGGAACGATGGATCTGTTGGGAAACAGAGTTATCGGAGCTCTCTGAAGTCCAAATGCCAAGATGTTATGTACCACCCTGTGCTGACCAACTGGGATCATGCCTGGAACTGCATGTGTTCTGTGATGCTTCAGAGCGAGCTTATGGGGCGGTTTCCTATCTAAAAGTGGAGGATAAGGCAGGCCACATCCATGTATCCTTCGTCATGGCCAGGTCCAGGGTCGCACCCAAGAAGCGGTTGTCAATGCCTAGGCTGGAACTCAGTGCTGCCCTTTCCGGAGCCCAGTTGGCATCAACCTTGCGAGCCGAGCTCACCTTGCCAATCCAAAGGGTCATATACTGGAGTGATTCAACTACTGTATTGACCTGGCTCAAGTCGGAGTCCTACAGGTATAAGGTGTTCGTCGGAACGCATTGCGGAAATCCAAGACCTAACAGAAGTCCAAGACTGGAGGTATGTTGACAGCGTAAACAATCCTGCTGATAACGTTACTCGTGGTAAAACACTTAAGGAACTGGCCCATCGCTGGAGTTTGGGGCCACCATTCTTGTCCCAACCAGAGAACGAGTGGCCGACAGCCCCCAGGCGTGCAGCCCCTCCGCAACCAACTGAAGCTCATGAGTTAAGGAAGTCCACCCAATGCTATAGCATCTCTATGGAACCGACAACAGCTCTCCCTGACATGACACAATCCCAAACCCTGCCGGATCTGATCACCGCCACAAACCAGACCTCAGATGGGGTGGCTTCCATACCCACCTCCCTCGCGGCAGAGACACTACTCCTCCAGCATGCACAAGCAGTTAGCTTCCCTGAGGAGCTAAAACCTCTGAAAGCCGGTAGGGAGGTGGCTAAGGACAGCCGTCTTCTCTCTCTGGCCCCAGAATATGATCGAATCCTTGGAGTGATCAGAGTCGGAGGGAGGCTGCGCCAAGCAGAAGTTTTGGATCCCGACACTATCCACCCAATTATCCTTGACTCCAGACACCCTAGTACCAGGCTCCTCATCAAGAGTTATGATGAGAGGCTTCTCCACCCAGGGCCAGAGAGAGTCTATGGGGAGATGAGGCAGAAGTACTGGATACTTGGAGGACGAGGAGCCATTCGTAAGCACCGATACGCCTGTGTGGAATGTCAGAGATGGCGGGCCAGAGCCACGGTGCCCAAAATGGCAGATTTACCCCCTGCTCGCTTGCGCCTCCTCAAACCACCCTTCTGGTCAACAGGAGTGGATTGCTTTGGCCCCTTGACGATCAAGTTAGGTCGTCGAGTGGAAAAGCGCTGGGGCATTCTATTCAAGTGTTTGACCACTAGATGTGTCCACCTGGACCTACTGGAGAGTTTGGATACTGAAGCGTTCCTCATGGCCCTACGGCGGTTTATCTCCCGACGGGGGAAACCCTACGAGATCCTGGCTGACAGAGGCACAAGCTTCAAGGCAGAAGCCAGGTTGGAGGAAGCCTTCCAAGCCATGGAACCCAGCCTCCAGGATCAGCTGATGGCGCAACAAATCTCATTCAAATTTAACCCTCCAGGAGCTCCTCATTTTGGAGGAACATGGGAGCGAGAGATCAAATCTGTAAAGACGGCCTTACGAGTCGTACTGGGGGACCAAACTGTCACGGAAACTGTCTTGCGGACTGTCCTGATAGAGGTGGAAGGGATACTGAACTCCAAACCCTTGGGATATCTCTCTGCCGACGTCGCTGACCCCGATCCGGTTACACCGAATATGCCCTTGATGGGACGCCGAGATGCGTCACTTCCACAAGCCATGTACGCTGATACCAACCTCGTTGGCAGGCGCCGGTGGCGACACAGCCAGATCTTGGCCGACCATTTCTGGGCCCGATTCATTCGGGATTACCTACCAAGTCTACAGCACAGAGGGAAATGGCGGAGAGAAATGGCCAGCCTGGAAACTGGCCAAGTCGTAATGATGGTGGACCCTCAGCTGCCTCGAGCCTCCTGGCCTGTGGGCCGTATCACTAAGATCATGCCTGGGACCGATGGTCGTGTTAGATCGGTGGAGATCCAGGTAAAGAACCGGACATATATCCGGCCAGTTGCCCGACTAATTCCTCTCCCTGAGATGACAGAGGATGGGGAGCAATGAGCCTTTTTTGAGGAGTGTGGAAATTAACCAATTTCCGGGGTGGCTGTAGAAAAAGCCCATGGAGTTGGTGGAATAATCCTTTAATTCATTGCCACTTACTCAGCTGGGCCAGGGGCACTTTAATTAGGTCAGGTAAAATGTCCGACAGATCTCCACTCCATAAAAGAAGGAAATCACCATCGCCTGATCGCGCTGCTTTCTCTTCCTTCACTCTGTCAAATCCAGAGGTTCTGTGCGTCCATGAATCCACGTAAGTCCACCGACTCTGTTACCTTTCATCTGAAATATCTGTTGCGATCGGGAGAGTGGGCCATCAGTTGTTGTTTGAAGTTATTATCACGTGGCTTGGAGCGCACGCTTCAAACATTTTGTCTAATGTGAATGGTCAATGATTCCGGCCCTACGGATCATAATAGGCCAATTATGCCATCGATATGGTTAATATGTAATGAAATTACATGTACACATGAAGACACTTGAAAGGGTGAAATAAGAAAGTAATTGTTTGTTGAACTGATCGGCTCTGATATCCAACTAATGGCGATTTATAGATTGAATAACCGATCACTGTTTGTATTATTCTTTCATGATTTATGATAAATAGTTACGAGCCTAAATTACTCACCGACGATTCCTATTGACTTATTAATTAACTGGATTGTTGAATTCCCTAAATGATGTTAACAATGAATGATTGTTATGATTAGATCTTTGTGATGATGGATTTGATTGGATACACGTTATTCTGTTTCCTTTGTTATGCAGCACAGACTACTCAGTAAATATACCACTTTATGGTTAAAGGAATTTCTGCCTCAGTCTCATCCATTCCTCTGTCACCTGACCCGTGACCACCTGTTCACCCTCACTGTCAGTCATCCTACCTGTCCAGCTACCCACACAGATTCCACTAATCTTTCAGGTGTCCTGACTCTCTGGTCACTAAAGATCCCATGGCACTTATTGTAAGAGTAGAGTGTTAACCCTGGTGTCCTGGCTAAATTTCCAAATCTGGCCTTTATACCATCATGGCCACCTAATCATCCCCAGTTTACAATTGGCTCATTCCTCCTCTCCCCTGTAACTATTCCCCAGGTAGTTGCTGTAAATGAGAATGTGTTCTCAGTCAACTTACCTGGTTAAATAAAAATGTTACTGGCCACATGATTTTTTAAATGATGAATAATCCTAAAGATAGATTGTCTCAACATTACAGAGCAAAAGTTTGAAAAGGTTTGATGTGTTTTGGGGACGGGGAAGGTTTGTTAGAAGTTATTATGGATTTTTGTAGTACAGAATTATGCAAACCATGATCAATCGCACACTCCAGCACAGTAGGTGGCGGCAGGCATGCACCTTAAACGTGTTTGCGGACGGCCATTATACCATAAAGAAGAAGAAACAATGAAGCCAAAGATTTATTTTTAAGCGAATTGAACGCACCCCAATCGGTGGGGCGAAACAGAAACTGTCAGCTGAAGAATAGAGGATGCGTGTTGGTAAGTTTGTAGGCTGTACAATACAAGGCTTTCCATATTTGATCATACTGTACAATAACTTTTCTCGTAAACATAGGTCGCACGTTTATTGCAAGTGTTCGTTTGAAGTCACTTGTTTAATTGTCGTTCGTCCGTCACCATTTTTGCCAGTCTTGGGCGGCCAAATTCAATGTCGTAGAAAAAAACTTTACGTACACTAGGAGACTTCAACTGGTGACTATCCGGGAGAAAAAAATGTAATAACACTGTTTGCGTAGATCTGACAGATGTATTGACGGGACAAACAAACAATATTTGCTTACTTTTCGGTATGAATCGCCTTAATCAGAGCCTCTGATTAAATTTGTTTCTCCCGTAAATAAATCTTTCAGATTTACGCCGCAAATGATTGCTCCTTGTTCTTTATTCTCCCGGATAATCTCCAATAGAAATGTTCTGGGGGGATTTTGAACTCCCTCAGTCAAGCACCAGCTGATTACCTTTTTTTGTTTCAACTGGGCAGGGCTGAAGCGCGTTTGGGTAGGTTAGAACTTTGGAAAAAAGTATATGTCGTGTTTAAAATTGCTATTAAAAAAAAAAAAAATACTATATGGATTTACATGTGGTTACCGTCGGGAAAGATGATATCGCGGCTACCAGTTGAAGTTTATATATTGGGAAGAGTGGATTTGTTCAGTTTAGAGTGGAGTTGTTTATTTGTCGATGTGTGGTGACGTCATCAAGCAGCTGGTTAGGTTCTGAGAGCTGGGGAGTCTTGAGTAATTAGATGAAAGGTGACTTGTTTTTTTATTTTTATTTAATCTTTATTTAACTAGGCAAATCAGTTAAGAACAAATGCTAATTTACAATGACGGCCTACCCCGGACAAACCTTAACCCGGGCGACGCTGGGCCGCCCTATGGGACTCCCAATCACGGCCGGTTGTGATAGAGCCTGGAATCGAACCAGGGTCTTTAGTGACTCCTTTATCACTGATATGCAGTGCCTTAGACCGCTGTGCCACTCGGGGAAACGAAGGAAGTTTAAGAATGCATTAATAATGGACATTGAACAGGGCCCAGTTTCCCGATAGCGATGGAGTTTAGTTTATGCCGGGCATACATACATTTTCATGATGGGGGGGAATCCTATGAATTCGGACTAGGATCAGTACTCCGGGATTCTGGTAGTTTGAGCGGGTGAAGGACTACCGACTATGGCTGTTCCGTTTTCCAGACACCTGTCAGATGTCAGTAAATGTTGGCTGTGCATATTGTTGTATGGCGAAGAGGAAATGAACAACAACACGCACCATGCGGACTGCGGTGATAGAAGACAGATTGGTGGAACTGTGGAGAAAACCCAATGCCTTTTCAATGGGCGAGTTCGTTTTACATGGCCCAGTTCCCCGGTTGAGTGGATTTGTTGTTTTAGACCGTTTTAAGTGAAATTTCCACCGAACCGGGCCATGCAAAACGAACTACCAATATTACATCTGCTTCCCTACCATGACAAAAACCAATTATCATTATTAATGCATATTAAGTCTATATTCTGGGCCTCGTCTCTTTAAAACAAATATTTCTGCACAGAATGTGCACTAATAAAGCAGCTCACTGTTTTGTGTATCAGATTTTTTTCTTCCTACGACAACCGAGAAACGCAGGGTATGATCAACTAGGGAATCATCGTAATATGTGAGCACCCACGTCCTGGGGTTGAGGATGGACGGAATGAAATATTTGTGAGCACGTCCATAAGTCGTGTAGTGTTTTAACGATACATATTTCCTACAACGGCCGAATATGACGGATAACATACGTTTCCCAAAACACCACACAGAGAGAACGTTCGCTATGCATTAGTAACTTGAGCTAGGATCAGTACGTCAGGACTCGCGGGTCAAAGGATGCACCGATGATGGCTGTTCCGTTCTCCAGAACCCAGTCTGATGCACTAGTGTTCAACTGCAACCCGCAATTCCGGGGTTCCTGCATGAACACCCCATTGGACCCCCCCTCCCCCTCTAGCACAAGATCTTCATGCTTGTGTGACTTTTTTTTATATATTCAATCCATGTTTTGTATCGAGTGACATACCTTTTGCATGTGTGTCGATCTTTGTTTTGGTCGCATTGTGTGACGCACTGTCAACTACGTCAACACGTGGCCGCGTCGCATAGAATAGAATAGTTCCTGCAAAGATGCTGGAAAACGCTAGATGCGGGGCAGCAAGGGTGCGTTCGTAAATTTACTCTGGCCATCCACACCGATTTCAGAGGACACTCGTCTGAGTGTGCCAGAGCGAAGAATAACTGATGAATTTACGAACGCTCAACACCCGTTGAATATGGCCGGTGTCGGTAAACCTCGGCAAAAACGCGTAATTAAATGGTTGCCAGCAGCACAGTGACAGTCACCAGTGCTCTGGATAACATGAAAACAGCCTAACCAGCTCTGCTATAGTGTCTGGAAGTAGCTAGCCAACGTTAGCCAGTTAGCGTGGATGCTTGACTGCCATTGTGAGGTCAGAACGCACGTATAAACCCTACTCCCCGACTAGAGCGTCCCCAGAGCGCACCTCTGGCACTCCAGATTGAATTTACGAACACACCCTAAAATGGATAGGAACCTCCTCGACGTACAAAACATGAATTTAATGTTTTTTAATTTTCGTTTTTTTGTAGAACCCACTGCAACTGGACACGGACATTTATAAGGCACCCTTTCACCGATCGAGAACGAAGACGGTGTCGCAAGAGCAGGTTAGTTAAATCAATTTCAACGTTTTGTATAAGCTAACGTTAACCTGTAATGGAAACATGGTTATTACATATCTGGCGTACAAGCATATAGCCTACATAACTTGTCAGTCATATATACCGGAGCAAGGTTGGTTTGATTTGTTTATTCTTAGTAGCCTACCCTTCTATTGACTAGGCCTATAAATTAAGGGTTTAGGACAATATTTAGTGTACATTTTGATAAATGTTCTCAACAGCCTATTTTTTTTTTGCTAAGTCAGTTTGTAAGAGGAGTCCTGTGCTTGGTGCATCTTTTAATCTTTGACCTTTGGCACACACAAACAAACCAGTCATTTTAAAAAGGTTAGTCAGATATAAAAATCATTACATCTCCTTATTGAAACTTTCAAAGCTCAGATATAGTATGATTATTCAGAAATAAAAATCCTGTTTTTGGACTAGGTTTGGTTTCTGTTTCTGTGTGTGTGCTCTCTAGCGTCTCAGGTATGGATTGGATAGCTGTGTTCACATCCTTGGAGGCGGTGTGTGAGGAGAACGTCACTGCTCTGACTGGGCCTCCCGACTTGCCAAATGGCAACGTGTCCAGGCGCTTGGTGACATCTATGAGAAAGATTCAGGACCATGGTCGTGCCCTGGAACCTGTGATTTCTGGCATCACTGCAGTCTACCACCACTATGACTTAGACTCCGATACCCCTGGGAATGGGTATCGCACACTGGTCAAGGTAGGGTAGAATTATCACTCTGTGATTGCCTCTCATTCTCTTTGACATAGAGGGGAAAACAGGAGGGAGCAGGGCCGGTCCTGGACGTTCTGCCGCCCCTATGCTACAAATTTTAACACATCTGGTTAGTAGGCTATATAATCAGTTCAATGTCAATAACATAGCCTAATATTCTCAATCTGATTACATTGATAAAATCACCAATGCCCTGGACGTTCTGCCGCCCTAGGCGAGACAAAAATGGTAACATCATCTTAGACATCCTATAGAATCTAAGCATGGCACTTTAAAAAGTTACCTTTCCACCCAGAAAGAGGCTCAACTGCTGGCTACTCGTCCGTTGTATAACCCAACAACAGAAGTGCTTCCCTAAAAGCTGCCTGGGTTTAAACAAACATCTTGTATTTTCAGAAAGAGAAAAGACAGAATAGCAAAGTCTCTTTTTTAATTTATTTTTAAATTTTTTAAATCTCCTCAAATATTATAGGCTGCAGTTTAGCTTCAGATTGTCATAGAGAGGAATCAATATATCCCCATATTGATCTGAGTCACGTCTTTCACAGGTATTTCAGAGCGTGTTTCTACCATAAGGCATCAGTTAAGCATTGTTATAGAACGCTTGATATAATCTGGATACGTTTTATGTATTTATTTCAAAATGTAAAGCAAACAATAGATATCCTTTTTGCCCTTTTCTTTAACAAAGGGTATGTGATACCCTCACTCAATTCGAGACCTGGTTTTAGTCAAACACACCAAGCCCTTCCCAGACACGGAGGTATTTAATCAGTGCATGCGACAGTATTGGAGTATTTGGCTATACCAACATCTATGGATAGGATAATTGTGTCTGTCAAACAGGTAGGCTTACCACTTATTTTTTGGAAGATTAAGAAATAATCTCCAATTATATATGTTTATGCCCATAGAAAATGTTGGTGGACGTGTGCACATATAGAAGGTCCCTTACCAGGCAGAAGGGAATTTGACTTTAACCCCTGCATCGGAGAGTTACAATGTTGCTATCACTATGCAACCTACTACCTATGAGGAAAACAAGTTACATTTTTTAATTATTAATATTAATTTTATTCTACCATGTTTTCTCCCCAATTTTGTGGTATCCATTTGGTAGTGAGTCTTGTCTCATCGCAGCAAATCCCGTACGGACTCGGGAGAGGCGAAGGTCAAGAGCCGTGCGTCCCCCGAAACACCCCAACCAAGCCGCACTGCTTCTTGACACAATTTCCACTTAACCCGGAAGCCAGGCGCACAAATGTGTTGGAGGAAACACCGTACACCTGGCGACCGTGTTAGCATGCACTGCACCCAGCCCGCCACAGGAGTCGCTAGTGTGCGATGGGACAAGGACATCCCTGCCGGCCAAACCCTCCCCTAACCCAGACGAAGCTGGGCCAATTGTGCGCCGCCCCATGGGTCTCCCTGTCACGGCCGACTTGCGACAGAGCCTGTACTCGAACCCTGGACTCGAACCCAGAATCTCTAGTGGCACAGCTAGCACTGTGATGCAGTGCCTTAGACCACTCTGCCGCTCAGGAGGCCGGAAAACGAGTTTCTTATTAATAATATCCCACCTGTTATCACACATGGCACGACTCCATAATTGTTACAATTACAATAAAAATAACACTTTTTTTTTATATATAACATATTTAACATTTTTATATTCCTGTAAAACAGTAAGATCATTTGAGCTTTGGAAACAAGTGCTTTCGTAAATGCATGACAGGCCTTGTTTCACTGGAGCAGTGTAAAATAAGCTTTGTCAATGACCCAGCCTTAATGAATTTTGTTTCTTTACATATCAATTTATTTCATCTCCACCTAGTGGCCTCTTTCCTCTGCTGTGGCGCTGCGTTGCAGTCAGCGATGTTTTCTCTTGGTAGCTGTCCATGGTCCTGAAATCAAATCACCTGAGTTTGATTGGACCCCCGCCTGATCTCCAGCTCCTTCCACCTCTGGAAACTATCTAGGTGGTCATGCGACTTCTCGAGGTGGCACAGATTCTTCCGGTCCCTGATTTCATCCCTGACCAGCACAGATTTGCACTCGTGTGAAAAAAGTTTGCAGCAAAAACAGAAGGCTGCATCGTTTTTGTTGGAATAGACAAGCCTTGGTCTCTCCACTCTCTCCCCGTTCGCCATCCTCGTATTGTAGTGGGCCACCGAAAACTTTCGTTGCTCCTCATCTCCTGGGAAATTCCCCTCCTTATCCTGATGTGGCCCAGCCTGCACTAACATCCCATAAAGATCCATTTATATATTTTGGCCACTCACCAGGATGTTTTGTTTCTTTGTCTGGGAGTCAGATTTAGCAGCAGCACCACCACTGTCATCCGGGATGGGGAGCGACGAGTCTGGGTCAAAAATAGTAGGATCTTCGCCGGCATTGTTTGGAGGTGTGGCTAGGACTAGTGCGACCACCTGTACTTGTCCAGCCAGAGAGCTGCCATCATCGGTGGAAGGGCATGGCTCGGACGCATCCGGTTTGCCCTCTTCGCTGCTAGAATCAGTGAACGGGGGCACGTCATTCTCAGCGAATAAATGGCCTGTCCTCGTAGGCTTGTCATTCTCCCCAAAGGCTGATGGACATTGCTGCACGCTGATAAATTTCACCAGCAAATGTCTTTGGTTTAGAGATTGTGCCTCTTTTCTCATAGTTAAAAAAAATAAAAAATCGCTTCCTGATAGTTTTTGTCTTTTAGACATGGTAGAAAATTGTTTCAAATCTCTATAGATGACTTTTAGCTAAAATAATATCCACTAGTAGTAGCTAGCTAAAGTTAACAGGCTAGGTTAGGCTACTGCCTTAATCACTAATCGTCTTTGTCACACATAAACATGAAAAAAATAACTGTCAGATTCAATGTTTCACAATTGGATAATCCCATATAGAACCCCCACATCACCATAGCTACCAAGGATAGTGGGAGTGAACTTTGAGAGAAGTGGGAATGGGGTGCCGCGGGTAGTGTAGTAGCCGATCAGGGGCGGCAGCCAATTGTCAAAATGCTGCCCCAAATTCAATTGTATTCATATTTCAGAGCCAACAAAATATAATCTAATTTCACAGGTGTTGCAGTCTTGCCTTCTGCACATCATCCACAATGGCCGCTACATTGCCTCTAACTGCCACAGGGCCTTCTTCAGGGCCGACCACAATGCCTCAGAGATGGAAGCCTATGGCAGTGTCCTGTGTCAGCTACGGGCCCTCCTCTACATTGCCCAGGGAATGCTCCACGACAACAGTCCCGGGCAGCTGTACGGAGAACAGGACGGAGAGCTGAGCAGGAGGTTGGTGAGGGAGTATGCCTCCATGCACAAGGCCTGCTTCTACGGCCGCTGCCTGGGCTTTCAGGTCAGTCACCACCAGGGGGAGATGCTATAGAGCAGTGGTTCTCAACCCGGGGTACTAGAGATATATTCCCTCTGTAAATTGTATATCCTCACTGTAAATCAGCTTTTCTCCAGAGTTTTATGTTTATATTGTATATCCTGTATGTTGACTTCTGTCTGTATTCTGTCTGTACATCGTTTATTGCTGGCAGCAACTATTCACTAAGTCAAATTCCGGGTATGTGTAAATGTACTTGGTGAATGAATAGATTCTGAAATATTTCTTCCCCCTCTGCTTCCCCAGTTCTCGTCTTCCCTTCGTCCGATCCTGCGGTCATTAATCATAAGCATGGTCTCGTTTGGCGAGAGTTACGAAAAACAGCATTCCGGGTTAGGTCAGTCTGAATTCTTTGGGCTGTATGAAGTTGTGAAACTATACATGTTAGTTGTCATAACAACTGACTGATTATCTACCTTGTAGGGCCTATTGCAAGATTTGTGGTAATCCTTTGGCATTTTACAAAGTTAGTACATAGTGTGCAGTGCTATACTGACTTCCCATTTGCTCTCCTCCATATCCCTCAGGCATGGCAGCATTCTCCCTCCTTACCTCTGGGAAGTATGTCATTGATCCAGAGCTGAGAGGAGAAGAATATGAGCGGATCACCCAGAACTTGGACATGAAGTTCTGGAAGTCCTTCTGGAACCTCACCGAATCAGAGCTTGTATCGGTGAGGGGAGGAGGTTCTTAACCTCTCTGGGGTATGCGGGACACACTCGCCAACAGCCAGTGAAATAGCAGGGCGCCAAATTCAAAACAACAAAAATCTCATAATTCAAATTTCTCAAACATACAACTATTATATCCCATTTTAAAGATACACTTCTTGTTAATCCAACCACACTGTCCAATTTCAAAAAGGCTTTACGGCGAAAGCATAACATTAGATTATGTTACGACAGCGCCTTGACAAGAAAAACCACACAGCCATTTTCCAAGCAAGGAGAGGCGTCACAAAAACCAGAAATACAGCTAAAATGAATCACTAACCTTTGATCCTCATCAGATGGCACTCATAGGACTTCATGTTACACAATACATGTATGTTTTGCTTGATAAAGTTCATATTTATGTCCAAAAACCCCATTTTACATTGGCGTGAAATGTTTTGCCTCCCAAAACTTCTGGTGAATGAGCACATCAATTTACAGAAATACTCATCATAAACGTTGATAAAATATACAACTGTTATTCAAAGATTTATAGATACACTTCTCCTTAATGCAACCGCTGTGTCAGATTTCAAAAAAGCTTTACAGCGAAAGCAAACTTTGCAATAATCTGAGTACAGCGCTCAGACACCAAAAGAAGCCATACAGATACCTGCCATTGGAGTCAACAGAAGTCACAAATAACATTATAAATATTCACTTACCTTTGATCTTCATCGTAATGCACTCCCAGGAATCCCAGTTCTAGAATAAATGTTCGATAAAGTTCAGCTTTATCTCCAAATACCTCCATTTTGTTCGCGCGTTCAGTCAAGTTATCCAAATGCACTGTGCTCGCGCAGTTAGTTCAGACAAAGTCTAAAAAGTTATATTACAGTTCGTAGAAACATGTCAAACGATGTATAGAATCAATCTTTAGGATGTTTTTATAATAAATCTTCCATAATATTCCAACCGGACGATTCCTTTGTCTTCAGAAATGAAAAGGAACATACCTAACTCTCACGGGAGCGTGCGAGATTGAGCTCAAGTGATTTTCTCAGTCATCTGACTACATATGCTCTTATTCTCTCCCTGTTCACAGTAGAAGCATGAAACAACGTTCTAAAGACTGTTGACATCTAGTGGAAGCCTTAGGAAGTGCAAAATGACCCCATTGACACTGTGTATTCGATAGGCAATCACTTGAAAAACTACAAACCTCAGATTTCCACACTTCCTGGTTGGATTTTTAAGGTGTTTGCCTGCCATATGAGTTCTGTTATACTCACAGACATCATTCAAACAGTTTTAGAAACGTCAGTGTTTTCTATCCAAATCTACTAATAATATGCATATCTTAGCTTCTGGGCCTGAGTAGCAGGCAGTTTACTACGGGCACGCTTTTCATCCGGACGTCAAAATACTGCCCCCTACCCCGATGAAGTTAACTAATTATACTTTTCTTACTAGCACTGACTTTGCTGATAGCGGCTTTACTGAGGAAAAGTTTAAACTATGACTGTGGTATGTGGTTGTCTCAGCTCTTAAGATTAATGGACTAACTAAGTCTCTCTTGGTAAGAGCATCTGCTAAATGTAAAAATATACTGCATATCTTTACTTTATTGTCCCCATGGGGAAATTTTGTTGCAGTGTCATGTACATGTTTAAAGTGGCGTTTAAATACAAAACAAATTGACAATACAACTTTCATAACAGTTACATACCAATAAAAAGAGACTAGCCTGCTGGCCTTACTGGGTCAATAGGAACATTAGCCCGAGCTATTTAGGAGGGATTTCACACCTGGCACAAATTATTGTCTAGTTCTGTTTTTCCTGCCGAGTGGTGCCCTATACCTGCACCCAGAGGGGAGTAGTTCAAAGTCCAGGTACAGGGGGTGGCTTGGGTCTAAAATGATTTTGTGAGCCTTGCGGAGGGCCCTGACCTTAAAGACCTCATCCAGGCCTGTCTGTTTGACTCCAAGTACCTTGCTTGCTGTGGTGATAATCCTTCTCAGCATATTTTTCTGGCTGACAGTAGCATTGCCAAACCAACAAACAATACAAAAAGTTAAAATACTCTCAATGAAAGATTTGTAAAACAGAGTCAGTATAGTACAATTAACATTAAAAGATCCCAGCTTT
The DNA here is from genome assembly GCF_965601325.2 of Salmo salar. Taxonomy (NCBI): domain Eukaryota; kingdom Metazoa; phylum Chordata; class Actinopteri; order Salmoniformes; family Salmonidae; genus Salmo; species Salmo salar. The sequence goes on along the minus strand of NC_138291.1, from coordinate 83,402,926 downwards.
TTGAGAAGTACAGTCTCTGACTCTTTTTGTAGATCAGGTCTGTACATTTACTCCACTGAAGCTTATTGTCCAAGAGGACACCCAGATAATTGTATTCCTCTACAATCTCTATGTTCTGACCTCTGATAGATGTTGCCGGGGTAGATGTTGTATGCTTCCTGAAGTCTTTGCACATCTCGTTGGTCTTATTGGTATGGAGGACCAAGTGTGATTCATCACACCACTCTACAAAGGGGGAGCAGTGTTTCTCCTACTTACTCAGTCTCTCCTTGCTCAGTTCATCTTCCTGTTTGTTTCCTTTTATGACTATTTGCAATGTCCTCCATCTTTTTTGTCCATCCATTCCACAGGGCTTTGCCAGTTTAACCTCTACCCTAGTGCAGGTGAACCTCACCCTGACCATACCACCTGAACCGCTACTCCTCCCCCTGGTTTCAGACCCCCGTCTCTCTACCCCTGTGTCCCCGCCATTGGCCCACTGGGGCCCTGGACCTGTCAACATGCGCCTCATCTCCTATGAGCTTCGAGAAGGACAGGTGAGAACTCCGCTCTTACCTTGTGCTTATTATCTGCTGATTTCATCACAGGTCTACACTGTTTTATCAATCATATTACTCTAAAAAGGGTTCAGTTAGGATGCATACATCTTACCCTCTCTCTCTCTTCAGGACAGTAAAGAGCTGCTAGCCTTCGCTCGTACAGAAGCTCCACCCATTTCCCTGTCTTTAGTACCGTTTGGTGCCCAGAAGCGTCCTCCCTCCCCCTGGCTGTTGATCCACTTCCATGGAGGAGGCTTCGTGTCCCAGACCTCCAAATCCCATGAGGTACATAGGCCTGGGATTGTGGTAGTGGTGTGTCGCCTGAAATTACTTACGCTAAACCCAAACCCTCGTTTCACAGTAATTAAGTGGAGCTTGGGGCTCAGCACATACCATGTATACTTTCATATTGTTTAACCTTGCTGTTTAATTTTCCTGTCACATCTCCATCTCCCAGAACTATCTGAAGAGCTGGTCCAAGGATCTAAATGTCCCCATCCTGTCTGTGGATTACTCCTTGGCTCCTGAGGCCCCTTTTCCCAGAGCCCTGGAGGAGTGCTTCTACGCCTACTGTTGGGCCCTCAAGAACTGCCATCTTCTGGGTCAGTGTCATTACCACTGTGTTAGAGCTAAGAGCCAAAGGAAATGGTTTCTTAGCTCGACAGAGGACCCCCGGGTCAATCATATTGGTACATCTTTTATTGCAGTATAACAACAAAACTTGTGTCAGACCCGCTGGTACTGATTGGTCTGTTCCTCTGCTCTAGGCTCCACTGCTGAGCGTGTGTGTCTGTGTGGGGACAGTGCTGGGGGGAACCTCTGCATCACTGTGTCCATGAGGGCCATTGCCTGCGGTGTGCGCATCCCTGATGGTATTATGGCTGCATATCCTGCTACCCTGCTCACCATTGAAGCCTCGCCCTCCCGCCTTCTCACCAGCTTTGACCTACTGCTGCCCTTAGGGGTGCTCTCCAAGTGTATCAACGCCTACACAGGTAAGGAAGTGAAAGGCATGAGAGGGTATTAGTCAAAGGTAGTTAACCTCTGAGGTATGTGGGATGCTAGCGTCCCACCCGCGGGTCACACTATTCAACAACCAGTGAAATAGCAGGGCGCCAAATTCAAAACAACAAAAATCTCATAATTCAAATTTCTCAAACATACAACTATTATATCCCATTTTAAAGATGCACTTCTCGTTAATCCAACCACACTGTCCGATTTTCAAAAAGGCTTTACAGCGAAAGCATAACATTAGATTATGTTAGGACAGCGCCTAGACAAGAAAAACCACACAGCCATTTTCCAAGCAAGGAGAGGCGTCACAAAAACCAGATATACAGCTAATATTAATCACTAACCTTTGATCTTCATCAGATGGCACTCATAGGAGTTCATGTTACACAATACATGTATGTTTTGCTCGATAAAGTTCATATTTATATCCAAAAACCCCATTTTACATTGGCGTGTAATGTTCAGAAATGTTTTGCCTCCCAAAACTTCTGGTGAATGAGCACATCAATTTACAGAAATACTCATCATAAACGTTGATAAAATATTCAACTGTTATTCAAAGAATTATAGATACACTTCTCCTTAATGCAACCACTTTGTCAGATTTCATAAAAGCTTTACAGCGAAAGCACACTTTGCAATAATCTGAGTACGGCGCTCAGTCACAAAACCAAACCCGCCATTTTGTGGAGTCAACAAAACTCAGAAATAGCATTATAAATATTCACTTACCTTTGATCTTCATCGGAATGCACTCCCAGGAATCCCAGTTCCACAATAAATGTTCATTTGTTTCAATAAAGTCCATCCTTTATGTCCAAATACCTCCATTTTGTTCGCGCGTTCAGTCGAGTAATCCAAATCCACTGTTCTCGCGCAGTGAGTAGAGACAAAGTCAAAAAAGTTATATTACAGTTCGTAGTAACATGTCAAACGATGTATAGAATCAATCTTTAAGATGTTTTTATCATAAATCTTCCATAATATTCCAACTGGACGATTCCTTTGTCTTCAAAAAAGAAAAGGAACACAGCTAACTCTCATGTGAGTGCGCGCCACTGAGCTCATGTCATTTTCTCAGTCATCTGACTCCATATGCTCTTATTCTCTCCCCATTCACAGTAGAAGCCTGAAACAACGTTCTAAAGACTGTTGACATCTAGTGGAAGCCTTAGGAAGTGCAAAATGACCCCACAGACACTGTATATTGGATAGGGAATCACTTGAAAAACTACAAACCTCAGATTTCCACACTTCATGGTTGGATTTTTCTCAGATTTTTCTCAGGTTGTACTACGGGCACGCCTTTCATCCGGATATCAAAATACTGTCCCCTACCCAAGAGAGGTTAAAGTCACACTTCAGTCTTATTTTTATTTTATTTTTTAACATTTGTCATTTAGCAGATGCTCTTATCCACAGTGACTTAGTTAAATAGCTAGGTGGGACAATCACATATCACAGGCATAGAAAGTACATTTTTCCTCAAAGTAGCTATCAGTACCTTACTGTATTTATATGTGTGGTATTGTTTTTCAATATGAAAAGTTAAATTACATTATTTCTCCTTTTTTCCAAATGACCTTGTCTTTCTCTTTTTCACCCTTTCCAGGTGTAGACTCTGAGACGGTTCAGCCTACAGAGGGGATCAGCACGTTGAGCGCTCTAGGTAGAGACACAGCCTCGCTGATCAGTGACCTCTCACACGGGGCGTCCAAATGGATCCAGTCCTTCATTCCCGCAGAGGTCCTAGGGTCATGGTCATCGTCACACCGGAGGTCCTTGGACAACGAGGCCCACCAGAGATCAGTGTTGCCATGTTCATCCGACTCCTCCTCAGACACCAGGGACTATCCAGAAGGCTTTGAGCCCCTGCGCTCCGAGCGCCTGTCTGTGATCCAGACCCCTAGCTGTCCCACCGCCAAGAACCCGTTTGTGTCACCCCTGCTAGCCTCTGACGACCTACTGCGAGGACTACCACCTGTACACTTAGTGGTGAGAGAGGAGGGATGGGGAGGCGGAGAGTCAATGCATTTAAGACAGGGTTTCCAAACTCAGTCCTCGAGACACAATGGGGTGCACGTTTTGGTTTTTCCCCTGCACTACACAGCCAATTCAAATAATCAACTAATCATCAAGTTTTGATCATTTGAATCAGCTGTGAAGTGTTAGGGCAAAAACCTGAACGTGCACCCCTTGTGGTCCCAAGGACCGAGTTATGGAAATGCTGATTTAGGCAGACGGGTTTGTAGGTTGAGAGGGATGGGGAAAAGATAAAGAAAGAAAAACCAAGACACATTTTACTGCAGCAGGCCTATTTTGTCCTTGTTCACTGGTCTCTCTAACTCACTCCACAATTGATGGTCTTTCCACTTTAATCTGAGTTTTCTGTAGTTTTTACTCCCCCGTCTGTCCCCACAGGCCTCTGCACTGGATGCCTTGTTGGATGACTCTGTGATGTTCGCCAGGAAACTGCGGAATATGGGCCAACCAGTGACCCTGAGGGTGGTGGAGGACCTCCCACATGGCTTCCTAAGCCTATCGGGATTCGCAGAGGAGATAAAGGTGGCCTCCGACATCTGCGTAGAGCGAATCAGAGAGGTCTTCCAGCAGAAAACTCTGCCTTCCTGTAGTCGCAAGTGACCAATGTTTGAAAGGAATAATAATGGGGCTGACCAGCTGCCTAATAAAACCAAGGGGAAAACTAGTTGTTGTCCTCACGAAAGTGAAAGATGACACCCTTGCCTTTCTTGCACTTTTCTTACTAGCACTGACTGATAGCTGCTTTATTGAGGAAAACATTTTCTAATTATGAGTGATATTTGAAGTTACTGGTTAAAGAGCATCTGCTGAGGGAGATGACAGTGTACACAGTTTTTTTTTTTTTTGGTCCAGGAAAGGGTCATGTCATTTGTAATCAATTAAATGTCATATTACTTAAGGTTTGAGAACAATACTGAACAGAAATACAATTTCACAGATTTGTATTGAGTAAAAAAAAAAAAATGTAAACACCGAGTGTCAGCGGGCGAGAGAGACGTTGAGTCTCCTGGGAGGCTGTGGCTTTAGCGAGGGGCTTTGTGTGGGCTTAACAACCGTGTCTGTCTCTCCCTGTGGCAGAAAAGATGACACGCTAGATACCTTCACCTCAGGATCATGGGGTTAACCATCCCATCCCTGTGAGCCTCAGACAACAATATCACAATGATGGGATGTCCTGTATACCCAACTGCACACACATGCACTGGTGGCAGTGCTGGAATAAACCTAAGACCTTACACACACACAAACACAGAGAGAGAGAGCCCTTGGATGCCCACTGAGCTCAGAGGAAGGAGGATGCCCTCTACTTTATGCTTTAACATGCTGTCTCCAATTATACTGAACAATAATATAAACGCAACATGCAACAATTTCAAAGATTTTACTGAGTTACAGTTCATATGAGGAAATCAGTCTATTGAAATATATTCAATAGGCCGTAGTCTATGGATTTCACATGACTGGGAATACAGATATGCATCTATTGTAGAGGTCAACAAATTATGATTTTTAAACGCCGATACTGATTTTATTGGAGGGCCAAAAAAATTCAAGAAAGGCATTGATGTTCATGGTTAGGTGCATTTGTGCAACAATTGAGCTTTTTTTCACGAATGTGTTTTTGTTTAAATCATCCCCCATTTGGCTAAGTTGAAGTAGCCTGTGATTCGATGGTAAATTAACAGGCACCACTTTGATTATTTGCAACGCAGGACAAGCTAGTTAGCCTAGTAATATCATCAACCATGTGAAGATTGTTTTTTATAAGATAAGTTTAATGCTAGCTAGCAACTTACCTTGGCTCCTTGCAGCCACAAGGTCCTTTTGATGCTCCACTCGCATAACAGGTGGTCAGCCTGCCACGCAGTCTCCTTGTGGATTGCAATGTAATCGGCCATAATCGGCATCAAAAAAGGCCAATTACCGATTGTTATGAAACCTTGAAATGGGCCTAATTAATCAGCCACGCCGATTAATCGGTCGACCGCTAATCTGTTGGTCACAGATACCAAAAAAAAAATGGGCCTCGTGATCTCTTTACGGTATTTTTGTGCATTCAAATTGCCATCGATAAAATGCAATTGTGTTTGTTGTCTGTACCTTATGCCTGCCCATACCATAACCCAATTGCCGCCATGGGGCACTCTGTTGTGAGGCCGGTTGGACGTACTGCCAAATTCTCTAAAATGATGGAGGTAGCTTATGGTAGAGAAATGAACATTAATTTCTGGCAACAGCTCTAGTGGGCATTCCTGCAGTCAACATGCCAATTGCACGCTCCCTCAACTTGAGACATCTGTGGCATTGTGTTGTGAGAGAACTGCACATTTTAGAGTGGCCCTTTTATTCTCCCCAGCACAAGGTGCACCTGTGTAATGATCATGCTGTTTAATTCGATTCTGATATGCCACACATGTCAGGTGGATGGATTATCTTGGCAAAGGAGAAATGCTCACTAACAGGAATGTAAACAAATTTGTGCACAAATGAGAGAATTAAGCTTTTTGTGGGTATGGAAACTTTCTGGGATCTTTTATTTCAGCTCATGAAACATGGGACCAACACTTTACATCTTGTGTTTTATATTTTTGTTCAGTGTAGTTGCTTATATCTCGTGTGCCCGATGATGCCCCCCATCCCTGATTCTGTACTGGGCTTGCAATATCAAGTGCGCCAAGTGTGATCTCAATAAAATGATTCATCGTCTAGTCTTTCTCAAACCCCCGCCGGTTCATGGAGGAATGCATGCTGGTCTGGAGTATATTTGTATTGAATATGATTCGTTTTCTTTGTGGTCTGCGGCATATTTGACTCAAATAAATACTTGCCTTAGGCCTACTTGCACAATGCACTGAACTAAGCACTTGCCGCACTAAACAAATTGTGTTGGCATGACTATGTTTAGCTACACCACACACAAGCTAGCTCTGCTGCGCAGCCTGCATTCTTTAAAAAAAGTTCTACCTTCAACTAGGAAAGTCAGTTAATGAAGAACAAATTCTTATTGACAATGACGGCCTACCCCGGCCAATACTGGGCCAATTGTGCGCCGGCCTATGGGACTCCCAATCACGGCCAGATGTGATACAGTCTGGATTCGAACCAGGGACTGTAGTGCCTCCTCTTACATTGAGATACAGTGCCTTAGACCGCTGCGTCACTCGGTATCCCAAATAACAGCTGCCCGACCAAACCGGTCTGTGTGATGTGTCACGATGCTATTGTAAAGAACCTGTAAGGCCACAGAAACTCGCACGTTGTTTGTTGACTAGCGTAAACACTGATTTGCCATGGAATAATCAAATGTTATTTTATTTGAATGAACATACAGTGCACACCAAAACTGACCAGCCGCACACCAAGCCTTCCCAAAAACTCTCCAACATGCCTTCCGCATCATAACATACAGCGACTAATTTGCTTAACATTGTGTGATAGGCTGAGAGACTTTCAAATGTATAAAACATTACATTACCCCCTGCTTAAACTGAACACCCTGTGTTTAGTAACCTGGGTAAACACATACAAAATACCCTCTGAGAAGTGCACAGTAACCAAACACATTCAGAATGCATTGACTGTGTTCAACACAAAACTCTCTTGCCAAACAGGCCTCCTAATAGTTCTTTGGGGTCTCTCCCCCCCAGACCCATGTGATCTTCTGCTGCAATTGACTCAGGTGCTTGACCCTTCTCAAAGTAGACACTTTTTCTCTTGCAGGTGCACAGGGCAACTCAGTGTTCACGTCTGTTTGCGTGGTATGAGTCTCTGTGTCCAGTTTCCATTCCACTGAGGCATTAACATCCCTTGGAGCCCACAGTCTCACAATGTCCCCCACCCTTCTCCTGAAGGGTAACCTAGGCAACATTGGTTGCTCTTTCCTCGAAGCACCCTGTTTCCTTGAGGGGTAGGTAATATTTCTGACGAGTCACAAAAGAGTCAGTGTTCAACTCAGTCTCTTGTCCCATGACCGTGACCTCATGCTCGGAAACAACCCCAAAGTAAGGTTTGAGTCGCTTGTAGTGTACCACGGCATGATAAGGTCCATTACACTGTACTACTTCTGACAGTTTCTTTGCAATTTTGAAAGGACCCTTCAATTTCTTTCTCAGTTTGAGTGACAACCCCGTTTTCATCTGGTAGTCTCTAAGCCACACATTAATTTTCCTCATACCTCTGGGGTGTCACCTTTAGAATCCAAGTATTGCTTTTGTTTACCTGTGGCTTTTAGGGGATTTCTCTTTACAGATTCCCTTACAGTGCTTAAATACCCTTTCACCCTTTCCACATACTGAGAAAAATACTGTTCCCCTTCATTTTGTGTTCCCATAACCACATCAACCAGTAAAGTCATTTCAGTACCAAACAGCACCCTGTATGGTGTGAAACCCGTGGAAGATAAGACTACTCCTGTATGAAATCATCACATATGGGAGTATCTCATTCCAATTTCTTTGATTGTCATCAACAAAAAGTGTCAGCATGTTGATCAGAGTTCTGTTCACTCTTTCCATTAAACCATCTGATTGTGGTTCGTGTTTTGTTCATTTGTAAAAGATTGCACATCTCTCTAAAAAGAGTAGATTCAAAATTTCGCCCCTGGTTGCTATGGATAGAACGAGAAACGCCTAGCTTCAACACAAATTCCTCTACCAGTTTCTTGGCCACTGTTACTGCTTCCTGATTGTGTATGGCATATGCCTCTAACCACCTAGTAAAATAATCTGACACTACCATAATGTGTTTGTTACCGGACCCATTAAGTCTACAGCTATCCTCTCAAAAGGGCAGCCTGGGACAGAACTTGTCATTGTTGTTCTGGGGGCTGGACCCTGTATGCAGTGCACACCACACAGTCCTTACACCACTGCTTTATGGCTCTCTGCCAGCCTGGCCAATAAAATCTTGTTTTAATTTTACTGGTGAGTTTTTCAACTCCTAAATGGCCTCCTGTTCTATCATTGTGGATAAAGGGAAGTATCTCATGTACGAGCTCATCTGGTACAACCCCTCTCCAGATGGTGCCATCTGTCTCATCGTTTTGACTCTCAAGGCATAACACCCCATTCTTCACATGTAATGCCCCCCACACTTGTTTGAAAGGCCTGAACTTTGGCTCCGATTGTAACTCCACAGGGAGCTCTGCTCTACCCTCTTTTTCTTCATTTATTAACTGGGAGACCACTGGGTCTCTATCCTGTGCTTCCAACAGGAAAGCTGCATTTGTGGGGACTGCCTGGCTTGTTTGAGCTCCAACTACAGGCTCAATAGTGATATCCTGAGGATTGTTTACGATGGTTCTCAGATTGACAGTGGCCTCCTGTGAGACGGCTGTGTCTACACACTCTGTCTGTGTGTGTTGGCGTGACACACCATCTGCATTACTGTGCGGTCTCCCTGGCCTGTGGACAATATCATAGTCAAACTGATCCAGGTTCTCTAACCATCTAGCCAACTGTCCCTCAGGTTGTTTGAAGTTACTCAGCCACCTCAGTGAGCTGTGATCAGTTCTCAGTAGAAATTTCCTCCCCAGCAAAAAGTGTCTGAAATGTTTAAGAAACACTACCACAGCAAGAAGCTCCTTCTTGGTAGTAGAATACCTCCTCTCTTGTTTTGACAGTGCCCGACTGGCATATGCTACTACTCTCTCTCTACCCTCATGTTTCTGGGAGAGGACTGCCCCTATGCCTGTGTCACATGCGTCGGTATCCATTATGAAATCTAGATTTGGGTCCTGGAAAGCCAGTATGGGGGATGTTGTAAGCTTGGACTTTAAAGTAGCATATGGACAGTTTCTCTCAGTCCTGGGGAGCTGGTTCACAGTCATGAACATAGACAGTTTGAATCTGACCTGGGATTTTGTAGTCGCTAACGACGCAGACCAGTGTGCACCGATAGGGACAGACTTCCTGGTAAAATACAGGGCTGTACTTGATTTGAGAAAGAAAACGTGTTTTGGGGAAGTAGATACTGTTGATTTTCAGGGGAGGGGCAAGGGGAGTGTGTAAAATGGTGGTGATGAATGACACGATTATCCCCTCCAGAAGTGAAATGTTTATAACTGGTAAAGTTGAGGGGACAGTAAACTGAGGGTCTTCTGAGCCCTGTGTTAAAGTCACTGATACAACTAACCTGTTTGTAGCATGTAGTGTGTGCAGCTCAGTGAAGGGGAAACTGCCAGTGCATTTGATGAATGTAACTCCGGAATCACAGTTACTGAGGGAGGGCACTGAATTGGGGGTTTTCTCTATCTGGGAGAAGGGTAGTGAAGACATTATCGTTGCTAGCCTACAGGATTCTAACAAGCCGCCATACTCTCCCACCACAGTAAAGTGGGATGTAGAACAGTTAATGCAAGAGCTGGACATAGATTGCAGCCAGCTAACTGAGGTGCAGCTGAGAGCTGTAAAGGAAATGGTGGGGAGGGATGTGGGAGTGTTTAGCACTGGTGATTTTGACTTGGCCTGCACAAAACTAGTCCAGCATAGGATTGACACAGGGAACAACAGGCCGATCAAACAAGCGTTGAGGTGGGTTCCTGTTCATCTGCAAGCAGAGTTTGACAAGCATGTGCAGGACATGTTAGAAAGGGGAATAGTTAACCTATCCAGCAGTCTATGGGCAGCACCAGTTGTGTTTGTAAGAAAGAAGGACGGCTCAATTAGGTTCTGTGCGGATTACAGAAGGTTAAACGAGAACACTGTTAAAGATGTTTATCCACTTCCTAGGATCGACGAGACCTTGGACTCACTTGCCGGTGCTCGGTGGTTTTCCACTTTAGACTTAGCCAGTGGGTACTGGCAAGTCGAGATGCACCCCGAAGATCATTGCAAAACTGCTTATGTGGCAGAGGACATTTTGAATTCCAGGTCATGGGGTTTGGGCTGACAAATGCTCCAAGCAGCTTCCAGCGTCTCATGGACCTGGTTTTGGCTGATTTACAGTGGACAACATGTTTGGTGTACTTAGATGACATCATAGTGTTTGGTCGTACATTCCAAGAGCATGTGAAGCGTTTAGACAAGGTTTTCAGCAGATTGGAACAGGCAGGACTTAAGGTTGGAATATTATCGCTATTTTACGAGACAAATAGCATAAAAATAGATTTTAAACAGCGTTTGACATGCTTCTAAGTACGGTAATGGAACATTTTGATTTTTTTTTGTCTGGAAATGCGCTCGTGCGTTACCCTTTGGATAGTGACCTGAACGCACAAACAAAACGGGGGTATTTGGACATAACTATGGATTATTTGGAACAAAAACAACATTTGTTGTGGAAGTAGCAGTCCTGGGAGTGCATTCTGACGAAGAACAGCAAAGGTAATACAATTTTTCTGATAGTAATTCTGAGTTTAGTGAGCCCCGAAGTTGGCGGGTGTCTAAATAGCTAGCCTGTGATGGCTGAGCTATGTACTCAGAATATTGCAAAATGTGCTTTCGCCGAAAAGCTATTTTAAAATCTGACATAGCGATTGCATAAAGGAGTTCTGTATCTATAATTCTTAAAATAATTGTTATGCATTTTGTCAACATTTATGATGAGTAATTTAGTAAATTCACCGGAAGTTTTGGGTGGGAATGCTAGTTCTGAACATCACATGCTAATGTGAAAAAGCTGGTTTTTGATATAAATATGAACTTGATTGAACAAAACATGCATGTATTGTATAACATAATGTCCTAGGAGTGTCATCTGATGAAGATCATCAAAGGTTAGTGCTGCATTTAGCTGTGGTTTTGGTTTTTGTGACATATATGCTTGCTTTGAAAATGGCTGTGTGATTATTTTTGGCTGTGTAATCTCCTGACATAATCTAATGTTTTGCTTTTGCTGTAAAGCCTTTTTGAAATTGGACAATGTGGTTAGATTAACGAGAGTCTTGTCTTTAAAATGGTGTAAAATAGTCATATGTTTGAGAAATTGAAGTTCTAGCATTTTTGAGGTATTTGTATTTCGCGCCACGTGATTCCACTGGCTGTTGACTAGGGTGGGACGCAAACGTCCCACCTAGCCCATAGAAGTTAAGACAATTGATGTATGGATGACTCATAGTGAAGACTGGGTTTGTGCAGATAACCAACAATTTACGACGTTTGGAATGAGACTGGTGTGAGGTAAATAATAATTCATTAATTCGAAGACTAATTGATCAGATATTAAAATATCTGAAAGTTATATTAGGAAAATTATAACTTTGTAATCTGAATATTTTCCTTGGTGCCCCGACTTCCTAGTTAATTACAGTTACATGATTAATCAGGTTAATCGTGTAATAATAATAATTACAGAGAGTTATTTGATAAATATGTCTTCAGTTTTAACCTCTTACATCTAGAAGTTCCGCTAGCGGAACACCTGCTCCAATATCCAATGATAGGCGTGGCGCGAATTACAAATTCCTCAAAAATAAAAAAAATTCAATTTTTCAAACTTATGACTATTTCACAGCATTTTAAAGACAAGACTCTCCTTTATCTAACCACACTGTTCGATTTCAAAAAGGCTTTACAGTGAAAGCAAAACATTAGATTATGTCAGCAGAGTACCAAGCCAGAAATAATCAGACACCCATTTTTCAAGCTAGCATATAATGTCACACAAAACAAAACCACAGCTAAATGCAGCACTAACCTTTGATGATCTTCATCAGATGACAACCCTAGGACATTATGTTATACAATACATGCATGTTTTGTTCAATCAAGTTCATATTTATATCAAAAAACAGCTTTTTACATTAGCATGTGACGTTCAGAACTAGCATACCCCCCGCAAACATCCGGTGAATTTACTAAATTACTCACGATAAACGTTCACAAAAAACATAACAATTATTTTAAGAATTATAGATACAGAACTCCTCTATGCACTCGATATGTCCGATTTTAAAATTGCTTTTCGGTGAAAGCACATTTTGCAATATTCTCAGTAGATAGCCCAGCCATCACGGCTAGCCATTTAGACACCGACCAAGTTTAGCCCTGATCAAACTTCGATTTACTATTACAAAAGTTTCATTACCTTTGTTGTCTTCGTCAGAATGCACTCCCAGGACTGCTACTTCAATAACAAATGTTGGTTTGGTCCAAAATAATCCATCGTTATATCCGAATAGTGGCGTTTTGTTCGTGCGTTCCAGACACTATCCGAAATGGTAAATCAGGGTCGCGAGCATGGCGCAATTCGTGACAAAAGATTTCTAAATATTCCATTACCGTACTTCGAAGCATGTCAACCGCTGTTTAAAACCCATTTTTATGCCATTTTTCTCGTAAAAAAGCGATAATATTCCGACCGGGAATCTCCGTTTAGCTAAACAGAGGAAAGTAAACAAAGCTTTCGGTCGACGCGGGCACGAGCCTGAGTCTCACAGTACTGTAACCAGCCACTACCCAAACGCGCTACTTTGTTTCAACCAGAGCCTGCAAAGCCACGATTCAGCTTTTTGACGCCTTCTGAGAGTCCATGTGAGCCGTAGAAAGTGTCACGTAAGAGCAGAGATCCCCTGTAATTGATAGAGATAATCAACAAGGCCAAGAAATGGTCAGACAGGGTACTTCCTGTACAGAATCTTCTCAGGTTTTGGCCTGCCAAATGAGTTCTGTTATACTCACAGACACCATTCAAACAGTTTTAGAAACGTTGGAGTGTTTTCTATCCAAGGCTAATAATTATATGCATATTCTAGTTTCTGGGCAGGAGTACTAATCAGATTAAATCGGGTACGTTTTTTATCCGTCCGTGAAAATACTGCCCCCTAGCCATAACAGGTTAATGATGCCAAAGACACGGCACTGCTTAAATCATGCTCAAAGTCATGAATGCACTCAACCACTTTACGTTTTCTGTCCTGAAAAAATGCCCGATTCCAGTCAGCATGTTCCGGTGGCTCAAAATGCCTCTGCACAGCCACTTTCACGCTGTTGTAATCCTTCTTTGTATCTTGAGGTAAAGTGCTACAAAATCTCCAAGCATTTCCCCTCAGCAACAGCCTGAGAAAATTCAAAAGATCTACTGCGGGCCATCCATTCACTTGCGCTGCTAACTCAAATTGTTCAATCCAAACAGTCCATTCTCCTTCTTTCCCCTCGAAAGATTCTGGCATGAACACCGGACGGTCAATCAGCCTGTCCATGGCACCTGGGTGATCCACCACCGGCTGTCGGTCAGTTGATGTTCCCAGGTTGATCGACTTCTCCCTCCATTTTCCCACGCAGCTAACCAGCTAAAGTTAGCCAAGCTTGCGAGTTGCTGTTAGCTAGTTGACGTGCTGATCCCACCGCTGTCACCAATTTGTAACGAACCTGTAAGGCCACCGAAACTCGCATGTTGTTTGTTGACTAGCGTAAACAGTCTAGGACACTGATTTCCCATGGAATAATCAAATTGTATTTTATTTGAATGAACAGACAGTGCACACCAAGCCTTCCCAAAAACTCTCCCTCAATATGCCTTCCGCATCCTAACATAGAGCAACTCATTTGCATAATGTGTGTGATAGCCTGAGAGACTTTTGATTGTATAAAACATTACACTATGAATCCATCAAATGCTAAAATGCCCAGACATTTAGAAACAAAGCATCTACATTTCAAGAACATACCAGAGATGACCAACCAAACAAAAATGCTACACAATAATTTCACAGACGAGAGTTTACTGAAGGATTCATACTCTCATTAAAAAAAAAGTTGGTCATGCCCTCAGGCATGGATGCTTGCCAAGAGGTTTTAGGCCCAACTGCTGCTACAAAGATCAGGGAAATCCCACTTTCCAATGACCGTGTCATACATAGAATCCAGGATATGGCAGATGATATTGAATCACATGCAGGTTTTAGGCAGAGCCTGCACATCAAATAGTTTTTTGTAATCCAATTAGATGAGCCGACTGACATTTTAAATGCCTACGTCTTGTATATATTCGCTACATATATGAAGAATACATTTTTTTGCAAAGAGTTGCCTCCACTGCAGGTGAAATATTCCATATTCTGAACGAGTGCATAACGGAACATGGATTACGATGGGACCATTGTATCGGCATCTGTAGGCCTAACAATGTTCCCTCTAATTATTTTCAGCACTGAGCAAATTTCAGATCTGCTGAGTGCAAACTTGAAAGTTGGGAAAATTCAGTGCAACTTCCAGCGAGCATTTACTGTGAACACTGAGGCTATACCCGCTTTAAATTAGTTTTAACAGTGGCTATGTAGGTTACTGTGGCAATTTGATCATAATGTAGACCTACCAGAGTGGCCTATCATCGTAAACAATGGAGAACATGAATCCCATAACATTTTAACATGGAAAAAGCTGTTATATCATTCAGCCTACAGTAGCAGCCAGTGTGTGGTGTTCAATGTAGGTCTACATTCCATGAGGCTTTTGAAGAAAAAAACATGCAGGGCTTGAAATGAACCTGTTTATCCACTTGTCCTTCAGAGAAGGTGACTTAAAATGTTGTATTGTTTGATGCAAGAAACCCCTTTACAAAATAAAATGCATTATTATTCCCATACCATTATTACAACGAATCAGACAAATTATGCTACCCTTTGCCTATTGGCTACTTAGCTTATTCAAGCCTGCCTCAAAAACAACACTGCCCCTTTAAGACAAAAACGAAAGCCTGCATCTGATGGTTAGTCTCAGCGGAGTAGAGCGCAGCAGACTGAGGGTCCGCTTCTCAACATCCCTCAGCTCTCCCTTTCCTCCACTGACACTGACAAAAAATGGGACACCGTCTTCCAGATGATGGCGAAACTCGAGTCGCACCGCATTATTTCTGCATGATGCACAAATTAATGTTGTTACTCCTATGAACAGAGAAATTAAAAAAAGACCCAAGCCACTAACAACAGCACAAGCCTATATATGCACTTTCCTATTCATTCATTACTGCTGCAGTGCTTGTAGCACTGAAGAAATGGGAAGAAAGCGCATTTTATGGCTCATAAAAGTGTTGAATACAAAGTGTTGACAGTGCTGAGTAAGAACTTAAACATTAACTCACTCACTGTATTCGTTGACAGTCTCTCTCTAGTCATCTCTCTCTAGTCATGTTTTTAAACGTTTTGAAATCTCACAGTATCAATTTTGCTGGACCTTTCTTTTATGCCTGCTACGTCACTGCAGACGCCGTCATCTAAGCCATCCGGTAGACTTTTAGTGCACTTGATTTGCTCTCTGGGCCCGCATGGAAGGCAGAGTTTGTACCTTCAGACACATGACATGGTTCAAAATACAACAGTTCGACTACACCGCGCGCAGGGCAGCTTAATAGGTAGCACCTACCGTCAACAGCCTAGAAAAATAGAACGCATAGAAAAATAGAACGCTATATTAGATATGTGGCAGTGGAATATGGGCCCGAGGGCACACACTTCTTGTGAATTCTGTAATGAATGTATTGTAATGTTTTTAAAATGGTATAACTGCCTTAATTCTGCCGGACCCCAGGATGAGTAATACATGCAAATACAAAATATCGTTGTTTTTTTTACATAAATGTTTGGCTATGGACTATGAATGCTTGGAGATCCGCCAGTCTTGGTGACCACTGCTCTAGAAAGTTCCATCTAGTGCATCTCTCTGTGGGCTGATATTTCTGGGCGGCAGTCTCTGGGCTACTGTGTGCGCGCAGTTTAAAGCGAATATTGCTGCTCAACCTATCCATGCAGGGACGCATAAGTGTCATTTACCAAGCAAACGATAAAATGGCCGATTTCAAGAAAAAACTGGGCTTCTGGAGAGCCCGAGTGGATAGAGGCATTTTCAATCTGTTCCCACTATTCTCAGCTCTGGCTGACGTGGGTGATGTAAACATGGATAACGTGCCTAAATTTATGGGGTCACATCTGAGCAAAACTCTGCTCAAATTCGAAGATTGTAAAGGGAACTAATCTGATCCACGGCCGGGAAAGTAGTGGATGCCAACACTGAAGAGACCACAACTTGTCACCGGTTCACGGTGATCAACTATTGGAGCTGTCCTGTGACCAAGGCCTGCGCGCTCTTTTTAACGAGATGCGCCTGTCCACATTCCGGTGTTAAGGTGCAGAGAATACGCGAGACAATTTCTCCTCTCTTGCTGCAAAAAAAAATCTAAATATCGCAACAGACTGGCTGAAACACATTGACACCTCTGGGGTGTAACTGGCACATAAAAAGTTTGAGAAATGCTGGCCTGGGTCATTCCTACAATGCAGTGCCTTTTGGACCACATAACTGTTGTGAAAAAAAAGTATAGAGTACAAGTCAAAAGTTTGGACACAGTACTCATTCAATGGTTTTTCTTTATTTGTACTATTTTCTACATTGTAGAATAATACTGAAGACATCAAAACTATGAAATAACACATATTGAATCATGTAGTAACCAAAAAAGGGTTAAACAAGATATTTTATATTTGAGATTCTTCAAAGTAGCCTTGACAGCTTTTCACACTCTTGGCATTCTCTCAACCAGCTTCACCTGGAATGCTTTTCCAACAGTCTTGAAAGAGTTCCCACATATGCTGAGCACTTGTTGGCTGCTTTTTCCTTCACTCTGCGATCTGACTCAGTCCAAACCATCTCAATTTGGTTGAGGTCGGGGGATTGAGGAGACCAGGTCATCTGATGCAGCACTCCATCACTCTCCTTCTTGGTAAAATAGCCCTTACACAGCCTGGAGGTGTGTTGGGTCATTGTCCTGTTGAAAAACAAATTATAGTCCCACTAAGTGCAAACCAGATGGGATGGCATATTGCTGCAGAATGCTGTGGTAGCCATGCTGGTTAAGTGTGCCTTGAATTCTAAATAAATCACAGACAGTGTAACCAGCAAAGCACCCCCACACCACCACCTCCATGCTTTACAGTGGGAAATATACATACGGAGATCATCTGTTCACCCACACCGCGTCTCACTAAGACATGGCAGTTGGAACCAAAAATCTCCAATTTGGACTCCAGAGCAAAGGACAAATTTCCACTGGTCTAATGTCCATTGCTCGTGTTTCTTGGCCCAAGCATGTCTCTTCTTCTTATTGGTGTCCTTTAGTAATGGTTTCTTTACAGCAATTCGACCCTGAAGACCTGATTTGCAGTCTCCTCTGAACAGTTGACATTGATATGTGTCTTACTTGAACTCTGTGAAGCATTTATTTGGGCTGCAATGTCTGAGGCTGGTAACTCCTCTTCAGCAGAGGTAACTCTGGGTCTTCCATTCCTGTGGCGCTCCTCATGAGAGCCAGTTTCATCATAGCGCTTGATGGTTTTTGAAATGTTCCATATTAACTGAGCTTCACGTCTTAAAGTAATGATGGACTGTTGTTTCTCTTTGCTTATTTGAGCTGTTCTTGCCATAATATGGACTTGGTTTTTACCAAATAGGGCTATATTCTGTATACCCCACTATCTTGTCACAACACAACTGATTGGCTCAAATGCATTAAGAAGGAAGCACACAGGCACACCTGTGAATTGAAATGCATTCCAGGTGACTACCCCATGAAGCTGATTGAGAGAATGCCAAGAGTGTGCAAAGCTGTCATCAAGACAAAGGGTGGTTATTTGAAGAATCTCAAGTATAAAATATATTTTGATTTGTTTAATCTTACATCTAGATGTTCCGCTAGCGGAACACCGCTCCAATATCCAATGATAGGGCATGGCGCGAATTACAAACTCCTCAAAAATCAAAAAACGTCAATTTTTCAAACATATGACTATTTTACACCATTTTAAAGACAAGACTCTCCTTTATCTAACCACATTGTCTGATTTCAAAAAGGCTTTACAACGAAAGCAAAACATTAGATTATGTCAGGAGAGTACACAGCCAGAAATAATCACACACCCATTTTTCAAGCTAGCATATAATGTCACAAAAACCAAAACCACAGCTAAATGCAGCACTAACCTTTGATGATCTTCATCAGATGACACTCCTAGGACATTATGTTATACAATACATGCATGTTTTGTTCAATCAAGTTCATATTTATATCAAAAAACAGCTTTTTACATTAGCAGGTGACGTTCAGAACTAGCATACCCACCGAAACTTCCGGTGAATTTACTAAATTACTCACAATAAACGTTCACAAAAAACATAATAATTATTTTAAGATTTATAGATACAGAACTCCTTTATGCAATCACTATGTCAGATTTTAAAATAGCTTTTCGGTGAAAGCACATTTTGCAATATTCTGAGTAGATAGCCCGGCCATCATGGCTAGCTATTTTGACACCCACCAAGTTTGGCACTCACCAAACTCAGATTTACTATAAGAAAAATTGGATTACCTTTGCTGTTCTTCGTCAGAATGCACTCCCAGGACTTCTACTTTACACCCAATGTTGTTTTGGTTCCAAATAATCCATAGTTATATCCAAATAGCTGCGTTTGTTCTTGCGTTCAAGACACTATCCGAAGGGTGACGCGCCGGCGCGTATCGTGACAAAGAAATTCAAAATATTCCATTACCGTACTTCGAAGCATGTCAAACGCTGTTTAAAATCAATTTTTATGCGATTTTTCTCGTAAAATAGCAATAATATTCCGACCGGGAGACGTTGTTTTCGTTCAAAGACTGAAAATGTAAAATGGACTCTTCACGTGCACGCGCGCGCCCGTGTCATTGTTCTCAGATCGACCACTATCCAAATGCGCTACTGTTTTTCACCCAGGGACTGCAGAGTCATCATTCCCCGTTCTGGCGCCTTCTGAGAGCCTATGGGAGCCTTAGAAAATGTCACGTTACAGCAGAGATCCTCTGTTTTCGATAAAGAGGCTATAGAAGGCCAATAAATGGTCAGAGAGGGCACTTCCTGTATAGAATCTTCTCAGGTTTTGGCCTGCCATATGAGTTCTGTTATACTCACAGACACCATTCAAACAGTTTTAGAAACTTTAGGGTGTTTACTATCCAAATCAAACAATTATATGCATATTCTAGTTTCTGAGCAGGAGTAATAACCAGATTAAATCGGGTACATTTTTTATCCGGCCGTGAAAATACTGCCCCCTATCCTAAAGAGGTTAACACTTTTTTGGTTAGTACATGATTCCATATGTGTTATTTCATAGTTTTGATGTATTCACTATTATTCTACAATTTAGAAAATAGTAAAAAATAAAATTCAAACCCATGAATGAGTGTTCTAAAACTTTTGACTGGTAGTGTATAAACGGGGGTACCGGTGGCGAGTCAATGTGCTCTGTTGTGGTATTATAAAAAGATTCTGCTTGTCTCCAGTCATGTAAAATTGATAAAACACACTTTTTTCTCCTACTGCAAATAAGATGATAGATTCATGCGGTACTTTTATTATAATGGATATATTTTCATCCTTGTCCAAGGTGGTCTGCAAATCCACAACCGTCTGTCTACTTTGCCATGTAATGCTTACAAAACAAATAACAGTGTCTAATATTGCATATCTAAGGCTCTGGTCTGTCGTAGGAGTGAGGGTAAATGGTAGGCATGTTTTCTACTATCCAATTTGTTTTAAATATTATTTTGGGTGGAGGGGAGGGTGAATTTGTTTTTTTTCCAGCTTTCAGGGAGGGTCAGGTTAAAATATATTTTTACTGAAGTAAGGGCCATTCATTTTCATTTCAGAGAGATCCGATTTTCTGCAGGTATCCCTCATTATAAATAATGTACAGCCCCTACAGTGCATTCTGAAAGTATTCAGACCCCTTGACTTTTCCCACATTTTGTTACATTACAGCCTTATTCTAAAATGGGTGAAATAAAAAACAAATCCTCATCAATCTACACAAAATACCCCATAACAACAAAGCGAAAACAGGTTAGACATTTTTGCAAATGTATAAAAAAGATACCTTATTTACATAAGTATTCAGACCCTTTGCTATGAGACTCGAAATTGAGCGCAGGTGCATCCTGTTTCCATTGATCATAATTGAGATGTTTCTACAATTTGATTGGGGGCCACCTGTGGTAAATTCAATTGATTGGACATGATTTGGAAAGGCACACACCTGTCTATATAAGCTCCCACAGTTGACATTGCATGTCAGAGCAAAAACCAAGCCATGAGGTCAAAGGAATTGTCTGTAGAGCTCCAAAACAGGATTGTGTCAAGGCACAGATCTGGGGAAGGGGACAAAAATATTTCTGCAGCATTGTGTGTGTAGCCAGCCAGACAGCCAGGTAGAAAAATGGCAGAAAAATAAAAGACGGACATCAGAGTATTTTTCAGTACACCAAAACGCAAAGTAAGAACCCTAGTAGCCTAATATCTCAAAGACTAGTTGATAAAATGTTAATAAGAAAGAAATGAAATTCTAATGGAAATGTTTCACAATGATGTCATTAGGCAGAGCAGGCAACAGATGGCACACAGACAGCAGAGTTGGGGACAGATATGCAGGGACAGACTGGCAGAGACAGGGAGTCTCAGGTAAGTTTGTTGAGTCTTTGTTTGGCAACATTATAAAAGGTTCTACATTTTTTTGACTTGTAAAATAGGAACATAATTGGAAAATGCCATGGATACCCCCACTCTCAACTTAAACTGGTGAATGAACTAAGATTTGTTAAAGGCAATGGTATTGCTGTTGTGATTAGTTGTGTAGTTTTGGGTACCGGTAGTTAGGAGTACGGCAAACACCTTATTTCTTTGGTTCCTCAATATACATTTACCATATTACAATGTAGGCTGTGTGTTACAGCACTACTTTTGGTGTCCCCCTCAGGAATTGCTCTTGAGAAAATGTCATATAATTGTCCCCTCCAAAGTTGATATCAGATTTTCACCCCTGGTCTGAACACTTCCGAATGCACTGTAAATTACTAAAATGTAAACGTAATAACTGATCGCTGAAATAATATTTTGTCAATTTATAGATTTGTTTAGTAATAGCCTTTTATGGAGCTTAGCATACCGGAACATATGTACTAATAAAGCAGTTAAAACTACTTTACGCAGTAATATTTTGTAGCCAGTCAAGCCCTCTAGAATAACATTTTTAAAGTGACGTATGAGAGTCAGAGGCACCGTGCCGAACTAAGGACGCCGCGGGAGGACAATCTTTTCTCCCTGTTTTGCTTTTCCTCGTAAAAAAAAAAAAGGAGAGGGGCTGTAGCTATGGAGGGGGTAACTGTAGGGCAGGTATTTGACGCCGAATGCATCCTCAACAAACGCCCAAGAAAGGTATGAAATAACGTATTTTATCATAATATGGAAACATTAGACCCTTTACAATTGTTTAACTCTTTGCCACTCTTATCATTTGCAGGGGAAGTTTGAGTATTTGGTGAAGTGGAGAGGGTGGTCGTCCAAGTGAGTAGCTATTTAGCAAGAAGCTGGCTGAGCTAAACAATGACAATGTAGCCCATGATCCCCCTGCAACCCCGTATTTATTTCATAGCTACGCGATATTTACATTCATATGATAATATTCCCGTCGCATGTGGTTTTGGATAGACTGCAGGATGCATGGAAGAAAGATGATGGTGTTAGCCGTTTCGGAGTCATGTTTTGTTTTCTTAAGCCCGAGCAGCTGATGATACGATGCCAAACCGGTATCTAGTAACGTGAGCAGGCATCCTCCTACTACGGTAGCGAACTCGAGGACCGGAATATGTGACGCCCACTATTTTCATGCACGGTGCTTGCGTCGTGATCCTTTACCAATAATGTGGCTGAATGTAAATAGTTGAGCAAACGCTCCAGTTTTAGCCATTTACATTTAGGCTAGCCCTGAACAGCTACCCTCTCAAGATTTGCATTATTCAGACAATTTTCTTAATATTTTATTTAGATACAACGTCAATTAGGCCTATGTTTGTTTTTTATAGGATGCTACTATGTGTGACATTGCATCTGAAAAAGGAGATGGCAGACTAAAAACAAATGGGCAGAGATTTAAGGATGTGACATTTATAATTGCAATGTCTCTCTAGCTACTGTTCTCTAATAAACGGTTTTCTGGGGTTTTCTTTACAGGCATAACAGTTGGGAGCCGGAAGAGAATATTCTGGACCCCAGATTAATGGCTGCCTTCCACAAGAGGTGTGTTATTAATATCATATTGGTTGATGTTTGACCAGAACATATTCATTCGTACTTATTGTAGAGCACTGTCCATGGTGTATTAGAGTTGCCCAGATCAAATGCATCCTTTGTTTCCTTCCTCCCATCCTTGAAGCTATAATTTATATCTGACATAACCAAATTGGTGAAAGAATTTAAATGCAACCCTTGCTTTTGGTTATTTAGTTATTATATTAGTATTGTATTTTTAAAGTAGCAGAACATTGGTAGTGACTGTATCTGACGCCATGTGTGTGTACTTTCTGCAGAGAGCAAGAGAGGGAGCTGCTGTTCGGTAAGAGAGGGAAAAGGCCAAGGGGGCGCCCACGGAAAATTCTGGTAATCAACACACTGCTGCTGCTATTCAAACGTATAAGATGTAGTTGTGACAACAAATGCAGTAAATTGACTTCCTTTTGTCATCTTGATTATAATATCTTCCCAGTGATTGCTTTCATTACATTTCCAAACAACAATAGTAACATGAATCCTTTTGTTTGTTTGGATGATGAAGATACAATCTGACGTCACATAATGCATGGTTACATTACAAACCTTTCTGTCTCCATTTCTTTAGGAACCAGAGCCAACTGAAACCAAATCCGACCGGTCCTCCTCATCCTCTTCATCCGGCCTGTCCTCCTCTCCCTCCGCCTCTTCCTCAGAAGAGGAAGATGAAGACCACGGGAAGAAGGCCAAACCAGGTCCTCGGCGCCGCAACCTCAACCTCCACCCTGTCCTCCAGACGAGGCCCCATATCGTGGTGGCCAATCAGGAGCCCATCCGGAAAAAGCGTGGGAGGAAACCGCTGCTCCCCGAGCTGAGGGCTTTGAGACAGGCAAATACCCGGCCGCCCCTGCCTCCCCCTCCTCTTTCTCGCCACCACCAGGTCCTCAGGCCCCCCCGTGAGCTCCCCAAAGAGGAACCTCGAGGGGGGGTGAAGAAGCCTCTACAGCCGGCCAGTTTCACCTACACCAGCCTGAGCGCCAGCCGGGGCTCCAGAGATGAGACGGCACCCCAGCGGGCTGCTGGAGGGGCCTTCTTCCAGGCAGGGGCCTCCAAACCTGGACTGCTGAACTCCATATGGCCGGGTCGCTCCATGTCGACCATCACCCCCTCCTCTCCATCCTCCTCTTCTTCTCTCAGCAGACCTCCCCCACCTCACAGTAAGGGATTGTCAGATCTAAAGCGCTCCCTCTCCGACGCCAGCAACAGCAGTGGCCGAGCAGAAGGGCTTAAGGTGGCGTCCTCTGTAAAACCAGGGGTGTCTACATCAACATCACTTGGTCTCCACAGCTCCAAGTCCTCCAGTGGGTTCAGTGGCTCTCCGGCGGCATGTAGCCCAGCTCAACGCTCCCCAGCTGGGCAGAGGAGGCAGCATGAGGGCCCTGGAAGTCAGGCGGTGGTGGTGGTTCAGCAGCAGGGAGCCAAGCCCTCCTCCTCTCCACCTCCCTCGGCTAGAGACCGCATCAGTCAGGCCCTCAGCCTCCGAGCTCTCAACCTGCAGAGCGTCAAGAAACGAGTGCCCGGCAATGGTCTCCAGGGATATGGAACCTCCGGCACCACTGGAGTTGCAGTTTCAAGGTCGAGCCTAAGAAGCGGTGCCAGCCAGGCAGGAAAAGGAGCAGGAGGAAGCATTAAAGAGATGCACACATTGTCTGGGCTAGACCAGAGCCTGGCGTCCGGAGGGTTAGGGGCAGGGGTGCTGCGCTCTGGAAGCATTCCACAAGCCAGAGAGGAGAGGGGGGAGAGAGGGAAGACCACAGGGGCAGAGACTGAGAGAGAGATGGACAGCAAGGGGCCAAGGGGTGTAGGGAGCGGTAATGGAAGATTGGAGAGAGGGGGGAGTGTACAGGGAGGTGTGTCGTTGGCTGGGGGAGGTGGATCAAGCGCAGCGAGAGAGGAGGACAGGAGGTCAGAACAGAGTCTTAACGAGCGGAAATCCCGGAGCGTCGAGAACTCTCGGACCCTGAACGAGCTCAGCACGGGTGACTCGGATGACACCAACAGCAGCGAATCAGAAGAGCCCGACTCCTCCCCTTATCCCAACAACAACGGGCCCCGTCTGGTCTCTATGGAGACGGAAATGGAGACGGACTGGCGGCCGGCACTTAGCCTTCTAGAACACGTGTTTGTCACGGACGTCACCGCCAACTTCGTCACAGTAACAGTGAAGGAGTCCCCAACCAGTGTGGGGTTCTTCAACGTCCGCAATCCCTAAAGCCTGTCCATGTACACTACTGTTCAAAAGTTTGGGGTCACTTAGAAATGTCCTTGTTTTTGAAAGAAAAGCTACTTTTTTTGTCCATTAAAATAACATCAAATTGATCAGAAATACTGTGTAGACATTGGTAATGTTGTAAATGACTATTGTAGCTGGAAACGGCTGTTTTAAAATGGAATATCTACATAGGCGTACAGAGGCCCATTATCAGCAACCATCCCTCCTGTGTTCCAATGGCACGTTGTGTTAGCTAATCCAAGTTTATAATTTTAAAAGGCTAATTGATCATTAGAAAACCCTTTTGCAATGATGTTAGCACAGCTGAAAACTGTTGTCCTGAAAACTGAAGATCTCGTACAACGCTTTGTACTACCCCCTTCACAGAACAGCGCAAATTGGCTCTAACCAGAATAGAAAGAGGAGTGGGAGGCCCCGGTGCACAACTGAGCAAGAGGACAAGTGCATTAGAGTGTCTAGTTTGAGAAACAGACGCCTCACAAGTCCTCAACTGGCAGCTTCATTAAATAGTACCCGCAAAACACCAGTCTCAACATCAACAGTGAAGAGGCAACTCTGGGATGCTGGCCTTCTAGGCAGACTTGCAGAGAAAAAGCGATATCTCTGTCCGTGTTCTTTTGCCCATCTTAATCTTTTATTTTTATTGGCCAGTCTGAGATATGGCTTTTTTTTGCAACTGCCTAGAAGGCAAGGCCAGCATCCCGGGATCGCCTATTCACTGTTGACGTTGAGACTGGTGTTTTGTGGGTACTATTTAATGAAGCTGCCAGTTGAGGACTTGTGAGGCGTTTTGTTTCTCAAACTAGACACTCTAATGTACTTGTCCTCTTGCTCAGTTGTGCACCGGGGCCTCCCACTCCTCTTTCTATTCTGGTTAGAGTCAGTTTGCGCTGTTCTGTGAAGGGAGTAGTATACAGCGTTGTACGTTATCTTCAGTTTCTTGGCAATTTCTCGCATTGAATAGCCTTCATTTCTCAGAACAAGAATAGACTGACAAGTTTCAGAAGAAAGCTCTTTGTTTCTGGCCATTTTAAGCCTGTAATCGAACCCACAAATGCTGATGCTCCAGATACTCAACTAGTCTAAAGAAGGCCAGGTTTATTGCTTCTTTAATCAGCACACCCATTTTCAGCTGTGCTAACATAATTGTAAAAGGTTTTTGTAATGTTCAATTAGCCTTTTAAAATGATAAACTTGGATTAGCTAACACAATGTGCCATTGGAACACAGGAGTGATGGTTGCTGATAATGGGCCTCTGTACGCCTATGTAGGTATTCCATAAAATATCTGCCGTTTCCAGCTACACTACTCATTTACAACATTAACAATGTCTACACTGTATTTCTGATACATTTTATGTTATTTTAATAGACAAAAACGTTGCTTTTCTTTCAAAAAACAAGGACATTTCTAAGTGACCCCAAACCTTTGAACGGTAGTGTACATGTACAGGATGCCCCTAGACACTGGCTATTGCCCCTCCTACTGGTTAAAGGGACATTACGCATTCAAATTAAAGTTTGACAGACATTTTCAGGCTTCTAAAGTAGTCTGATGTTAAGGTAAAACAGCGATAGCTGGATCTACACAACCTATGTCATGTGACGTAGTTTCATTAGAGTACTTTAGAGGTCTGAAAACAGCTGACACTTTTATTTATGAGTGAAATGTCCCTTTTTAAAGTAAGAATCTGAAGGGAGGTTAAACTCACTGAGCTTATCCTGGATCTGTGCCTAATGACAACCTGTACCTGGAGGGATGAGGTACGACACAACATTAGGCCTGATTCCAAACCCATCCCTGGTCCCTTAGCCCATTGACTGCCCCCTTGAAGATTTTCAAGGATTGGATATTAGACATAAGTCAGGGAGACTTGGGCCTGGTTCCATTTCTGCCCTCAACCCCTTTGCCTAGGTCTTTCACTTTTCTGCATATTTTTCTCATACATATCCAGTCTTGCATACATATGTATTTAGATCTGCGAAGGGGAGTCAACAAGGGATAGAGGAAAGAGACTTTTGGTATTGGACCCTTGCCAATTGAGGACTTTTGTGAGGACATAGCTGTCTGTGAAGCTATGCCAGCATTTACAAAGAACTGTCAAGATATTGGCCAGTAAATGGTGACATCCCATCTTACTTTTTTATTTTTCTCTGTCTGTTTGTCTTTGGACACCAAAGGAGTCATGAATGTGAATTGCGTATTTAAAAAAATCATTTTTATTTTTTATCCTGTCAGTCAGTATTTATCTTGCACTACAGTATGTTATTTCAATATTTTAAGCTAACTATATCCATCTGAAACATACCCACTCATCTCAAGCAGGCATTTAAAAATGGTAGTTATTTACCAGTGTTAGTCCTATCTGCCTACCTGTGGTGAAGACCATTTGAATACAATCACACTCAGTCATTGACTGTAAGAGCATCATAGGAGTGGAGAAGTGTTTTAATTTAATTTATATTTGCACATTTGTTACTCTTGATATTAATATGTATCTGTAACTCTGGTGCTTATTATGGCTTCAGAAACTCGTAGCCTGTGTGCCTCCTGCCATTTCTAAGGTATTGGAATAAACCGTGAGTATTATAAAAGTGGGTGCTTAACCATACCAAAATGCTCTTGTTATGGTTAAATCAATCAAATGTGTTTTATAAAGTCATTTTTACATCAGCAGTTGTCACATAGTACTTTACAGATACCCGGCGAACCTCCCTAGAAGGCAGGAACCTAGGAAGAAACCTGAAGAAGAACCAGGCTCTGAAGGGTGACCCGTCTTCTGGCTGTACTGGATACGTTGTTGTCAATGGAGACTGCTGAATGGAGGGAGGAACGGCTCATAATAATGGCTGGAATGGAATTCAAAGAATGGTATCAAACATGTGGTTTCCATTCCACTGACTCTATTTCAGCCATTATATGAGCCGTCCTCCCCTCAGCAGCCACCACATGTTGTTGTTGTTTTCGTGATTGGTAGGTGCTTTACTGTCATACACATCTTCCAAGTTGGTGGTCCCCAAATGTCTTTGGAAGCACAGTTCACAAAGCTACCAGTAGATGTCACTGTTGTATAACACTCACACCACACCCCTGCATCTCCCAGTGCACACTATATCGTACCCATGCAGTAGACATACACTACATGACCGGAAGTATGTGGACACCTGCTCGTCAAACATCTCATTCCAAAATCATGGGCATTAATATGGAGTTTGTACCCCCTTTGCTACTATAACAGCCTCCACTCTTCTGGGAAGGCTTTCTACTAGATGTTGGAACATTGCTGCGGGGACTTACTTCCATTCAGCCACAAGAGCATTAGTGAGGTCAGGCGCTGATGTTAGGCGATTAGGCCTGGCTCACAGTCAGCGTTCCAATTCATCCCAAAGGTGTTCTATGGGGTTGAGGTCAGGGCTCTGTGCAGCCCAGTCAAGTACTTCCACACCGATCTCGACAAACCATTTCTGTATTGACCTCGCTTTGTGCATGGGGGCATTGTCATGCTGAAACAGGAAAGGGCCTTCCTCAACTGTTGCCACAAAGTTAGAAGCACAGAATCGTCTAGAATGTCATTGTATGATGTAGTGTTATGAGTTCCTTTCACTGGAAGTAAGGGGCCAAGCCCGAACCATGAAAAACAGCCCCAGATCATTATTCCTCCTCCATCAAATTTTACAGTTGGTGCTTTGCATTCGAGCAGGTAGCGATCTCCTGACAGCCGCCAAACCCAGATTCGTCTGTTGACTGCCAGATGATGAAGTGTGATTCATCACTCCAGAGAAAGCGTTTCCACTGCTCCAGAGTCCAATGGCGGCAAACTTTATACCACTCCAGCTGATGCTTGGCTTTGCGCATGGTGATCTTAGGCTTGTGTACGGTTGCTCGGCCATGGAAATCCATTTCTTGAAGCTCTTGACTAACAGTTCTTGTGCTCACGTTGCTTCCAGAGGCAGTTTGGAACTCGGTAGTGAGTGTTGCAACCGAGGACAGACGGTTTTTACGCGCTTCAGCACGCTGCAGTCCCGTGCTGAGCCGTTGTTGCTCCGAGACGTTTCCACTTCCCAATAACATCACTTACAGTTGACCAGGGCAGATCTAGCAGGGCAGAAATTTGATGAACTGACTTGGTGGGAAGGAGGCATCCTATGACGGTGCCACGTTGAAAGTCACGGAGCTCAGGGGCCTCCTGAGTGGCGCAGCGGTCTAAGGCACTGCATCGCAGTGCTTGTGGCGTCACTACAGTCCCGGGTTCGATCCCAGGCTATGTCATAACACGGCCGTGACCTTGAGTCGCATAGGGCGGGGCACAATTGGCCCAGAGTCGTCCTTGTTAAGGAGGGTTTGGCCGCGGGGGCATTACTTGGCTAATCGCGCTCTAGAGACTCCTTGTGGCGGGCCAGGCGCCTGCAGGCTGACTTCGGTTTTCAATTGAACGGTGTTTCCTCCATGTTAAGTGGGCAGGTGTTAAGAAGTGCGGTTAGGTGGGTCATGTTTCAGACAACGCATGACTTGACCTTGGCCTCTCCCGAGCCTGTTGGGGAGTTGCAGCGATAAGACAAGATCGTATTTGGATTGCAATTGGGGAGAAAGGGGGTATATATATATATATATATATATTTTTTTAAAAATGATTCTAATTTAAAAAAGGAGCTCTTCGGTATGGGCCATTCTACTGCCAATGTTTGTCTACGGAGATTGCATGGCTGTGTGCTCGATTTTATACACCTGTCAGCAATGGATGTGTCTGAAAAAGCAGAATCAACTAATGTGAAGGGTGTCCACATACTTTTGTATATTTAGTGTATATTACCTGTGCGTGCACACACAGAATAATATCTCAACACAAACACACACACAAACACACACACTTATTCAATTCACTCACTCATATTCTCACATAGTGTCCTATGCCACTTACACGCTGTTAAAGTGTGTGTTGAGGAGTGTGTGAGTGACAGAAGCTATCATTCCACAAAGCTGCAGATTCTGTGATTTATGGCCAGGGCCTGTCCAGCTCTGTGGAATTTTCCCAAAATAAGTTTGTGTAAACAGAGTGCGACAGAGAGCCCCTCAGAGCAGACTGGTATGCATAAACAGTTTGAACAGTGTGGGGCAGTGTAATCCCCCCCCACCCTCACCTCCCTCTCTCCAGTCTACACACAAACACACACACTCTTGAGTGCTCACAACGCTGCACACACACCTAGACGCACATAGAGACAGACAAAGTAACATACCTTAGCAGGCACGCAGTCACAGACACGCCAACCCACACATATAGATGCAAAAAACAGATGCAGTGACAGACACTAGCTAACACACACACACAGAAAGTCTTATCGATGTAATATAGCGTAGAGAAATGTAAACCCCCTGTCTTTTCCCCCTTTAGTCCCTACCGGCAGGTCGCACTGTCTGGGATGGAGGAGTTTCCCCCGGCAGATACACACACAGACTACCATCCGTCTGGGATGGAGGAGTTTCCCCCGGCAGATACACACACACAGACTACCATCCGTCTGGGATGGAGGAGTTTCCCCCGGCAGATACACACACACAGACTACCATCCGTCTGGGATGGAGGAGTTTCCCCCGGCAGATACACACACAGTCTACCATCCGTCTGGGATGGAGGAGTTTCCCCCGGCAGATACACACACAGACTACCATCCGTCTGGGATGGAGGAGTTTCCCCCGGCAGATACACACACACACAGACTACCATCCGTCTGGGATGGAGGAGTTTCCCCCGGCAGATACACACACACACACACAGACTACCATCCGTCTGGGATGGAGGAGTTTCCCCCGGCAGATACACACACACACACACACACACAGACTACCATCCGTCTGGGATGGAGGAGTTTCCCCCGGCAGATACACACACAGACTACCATCCGTCTGGGATGGAGGAGTTTCCCCCGGCAGATACACACACACACAGACTACCATCCGTCTGGGATGGAGGAGTTTCCCCCGGCAGATACACACACACACAGACTACCATCCGTCTGGGATGGAGGAGTTTCCCCCGGCAGATACACACACACACACACACACAGACTACCATCCGTCTGGGATGGAGGAGTTTCCCCCGGCAGATACACACACACACAGACTACCATCCGTCTGGGATGGAGGAGTTTCCCCCGGCAGATACACACACAGACTACCATCCGTCTGGGATGGAGGAGTTTCCCCCGGCAGATACACACACAGACTACCATCCGTCTGGGATGGAGGAGTTTCCCCCGGCAGATACACACACAGACTACCATCCGTCTGGGATGGAGGAGTTTCCCCCGGCAGATACACACACACACACACACACAGACTACCATCCGTCTGGGATGGAGGAGTTTCCCCATGCAGATACACACACAGACTACCATCTGTCTTCCGCTGCACTCTGAAACAACATCACACTCTCACTCCTTCCATCTCTCGCTGCCTTTCTCTTTCCCAACTCTTTCTAGTATTTTACGCTCTCTTCTATCCCTCTCTCCATCACACACACACACACACACACACGCACACACACGCACACAGAGAAAGAAAGCACATAATTGCGGATTGGTCATTGTATCACTGTTCAGGAATGCTGGCCATAACTGAGGCATGTCTGATTTGGAGGTGGGCTTTTTCTAACACACTGTTGATATGGAGACACTGAGTCAGCTCTGCCATTCACACACACACACACACACACACACACACACTGGCTCCACCACTCCTGTGACACACCTATGACAGGTTATGACACCCCTATGACAGGTATGGAGAAACAGGAATGACAGGGAGTGGGAGGGTTAGGAAAAGTCGGATGTCACAGAGAGACGTTCCAAAGTTTTCACTTCAATGTGAGGAGACAGCCTGCATCTCCACCCACCCATGGCCAAGCCAGGCTGCCGCCAAGCATCACACACACACTACCTGAACGCAGGCTGGCAAGCGCAGACAAAACCAACCTTGTGGCAGCTTCACACACAGCAACTCCAGCAACCTGCCTCCAAGCCCTGTTGTCTGTGTGGTACTCTCGAAATACCTGACATTGTTTCACACCCCCTGTTTGCCCACACCCTCCACATAATCCACAGCATGGATGATAGATACTGTACCTCTCATTGATAGAATGTCATTAAACTCCAGAGCAGAAAATCACAGAGAGAACTCAGCCCCTATTAGTATTCCCTGTATAGTGCACTACTTTTGACCGGGGCCCATTCCACATTGAGGAAATAGGTTGCCATTTGGGATGGAACCAAGTTCTTAGAGCAGGTTGACACCTTTTTATTCCGCTTTTTAAATGTGATTTAGTTGACTCCCCTCAGTTTCTCCCTTAGAGCAGATTAGCCTTTAAGAAATACCAGCTAAATTAAGTACGCACTAGATGGGTGGAAGTGTGCAGGGCTAGTTTTGCTGAAGCTAAAGACATTTGAGATCTAAATCCACCGTAAGCATCTAAAACATTGTTGGATGTGTTCATTACGTTTTATAAGAAAGATTGTCTCACCCCCCCCCCCCCCCCCCCCCCCCCCCCCCCCACACACACACACCCACAGAGAGAGAGACGCAGACACACATGGAGACAGACCCACAAAAACACACACAACAATGCTCTTGTTGTTATGGTTAAATTTGTTGGTCAATGATCTACACAAAATACTCATGTCAAAGTGGAATAAAAACAGTAATATATATTTATTAGTTAAGTATTCAACCTCCTGAGTCAATACATGTTAAAATCACCTTTGACAGTGATTACAGCTGTGAGTCTTACTGGGTAAGTCTCTTAGAGTTTTGTACACCTTGATTGTACAATATTTGCACAATATTATTCTTCCAGCTCTGTCAAGTTGGTTGTTGGTCATTGTTACACTGCCATTTTCAAGTATTGCCATAGATTTTCAAACCAATTTAAGTGAAAACTGTAGCTAGGCCACTCAGGAACATTCAATGTCATCTTGGTAAGAAACTCCAGTGTAAATTTGGCTTTGAGTTTTAGGTTATTGTCCTGCTGAAAGGTGAATTTGTCTCCCAGTGTCTGTTGGAAAGCAGACTGAACCAGGGTTTCCTCCAGGATGTTGCCTGTGCTTAGCTCTAGTCTGTTTCTTTTTATCCAAAACAAAATCATCCATAGCAAAGGGGTTGAATACTTATTGACTGAAAACATTTCAGCTTTTCATTTGTAAACATTTTGAAAATACATAATTACACAATATGGGCAATTGTGTGTAGGCCAGTGACAAAAGAAATCTCAATTTAATCCATTTTAAATTCATGATGTAACACAAAATATGGAAAAAGTCAAGGGGTGTGAACAATTTCTGAAGGTAGTTTAGCTGGAGTTAAAGGAGATAGCTGGAGTTACACTGAACAAAAATCTAAATGTAAAGTGTTGGCAGCATGTTTCATGAGCTGAAATAAAAGATCCCACAAGTTTTCCATACGCACAAAAAGCTGATTTCTCTCCAATTTTGTGCACAAATGAGTATACTTCCTTGTTAGTGAGCATTTCTCCCAAGATCATCCATCTGACTGGTGTGGCAAATCAAGAAGCTGATTAAACAGCATGATCATTACACAGCTGCACCTTGTGCTGGGGACAATAAAAGGCCACTCTAAAATGTGCAGTTTTGTCAAAAAACACAATGCCACAGATGTCTCAAGTTTTGAGGGAGCGTGCAATTGGCATGCTGACTGCAGGAATGTCCACCAGAGCTGTTGCCAGAAGCTGCCTCCAACGTCATCTTAAATAATTTAGCAGTACGTCCAACCGACCTCACAACCACATACCACGTGTATGGCGTCGTGTATGGCATTGTGTGGGCGAGCGGTTTGCTTAAGTCAACTTTGTCAACAGAGTGCCCCATGGTGGCGGTGGGGTTATGGTATGGGCAGGTATAAGCTACAGACAACAAACACATTTGCATTTTATTGATGGCAATTTGAACGCACAGAAATACCGTGAGCAGTACCTGAGGCCCATTTTTTTAATGTATCTGTGACCAACAGATGCATATCTGAATTCCCAGTCATGTGAAATCCATAGATTAGGGTCTAATGAATTTAATTCAATTGACTGATTTCCTCATATGAACTGTAACTCAGTAAAATCTTTGACATTTTTACATTTTGAGTTTATATTATTGTTCAGTATAATTGGAGCCAGCATGTTGGAGCCAGCATGTCCTCTGAGCTCAGTGGGCATCCAAGGGCCTTGTTATTGTTGTCTAAGGGCTCTCTCTCTCTGTGTTTGTGTGTGTAAGGTCGTAGGTTTATTCCAGCACTGCCACCAGTGCATGTGTGTGCCGTTGGGTATACAGGACATCCCATCATTGTGATATTGTTGTCTGAGGCTCACAGGGATGGGATGGTTAACCCCATGATCCTGAGGTGAAGGTATCTAGCGTTTCATCTTTTCTGTCACAGGGAGAGACAGACACGGTTGTTAAGCCCACACAAAGCCCCTCGCTAAAGCCACAGCCTCCCAGGAAACCCTACGTCTCTATTTCTCTCTCTGACCCTCTCTGTTTTTCTTTCTCTGTGTAACTGTCGCTCTGCGCCCTTTAATCCCCTCTCAGTCCAACACCGTATGAGAGCGTGTGAGCGAGAGAAATAGAGCGAAAAAGAGCGATAATTTGTACCAATTAGGCTTAAGTTCTTTTATATATTTTAAAATTCTATTAACAGTAATTTCAAGTGATTATAGGTGATTGAAAACAGCATTCAGTCAGAGCAGTGTGCAGGCTGAAAGCAGTTTCATCATAATATCTGCCACTAGGGGGAGTATAATGCTGGAATATGACAACCTAAAATAAACATTACTTTGTAATTCAAGTCGTAGAGTAAAGTCATCAGAAATTTCAGTAAGCTGTCACTGAATAAATATCAGTATATATATATATATATATATATATATATAAAGTGATCAAAACAGCATCAGAAACTTGACTCGACTGCAAAATAGCCTTTGCAATTTATACAGTTTAATTGCTTAATTCATTGCATGATAATTTTGTGGCCTACAGCTACCATTTAATTAAATTACTGATGAGAAGTGATTGCCTTAATTGCTAAATGTATCTTGTGAACATACGCCTGATGTGCACACACACTTGTGGAAGTGCTGGTGACTGCTTAGGTGTCTGTCAAACTAATACTGCTCCCGAGCAGGTCTAAAGCCCTCAAGGCTACACACACACACACACACACACACACACACACACACACACACACACACACACACCACACACACACACACACACACACACACACACACACACACACACACACACACACACACACACACACACACACACACACACACACACACACACACACACACACACACACACACACAGATTTTGGCTGCCCTTTAAGTTTTGCTCTATCATATTTTGTTAACAGTACACAATCAATTCATATTTAATGGCGGAATGTAATTGTCTCTTGTAGAATTTACTTAACTCAGTGGAATTTGATGTGCACCAGATTCATTCATGTAGAAATTAACTGACAAAATTTCATTTGGTCAAAGAGTTTGTCTTTTTGGGGGGCAGAGTGTATTAGAATAATACCCAGCATGCTTTGCAACATTTTGGTAATTTAGCAGACACTTTTATTGAGAGCGACTTTAGTTAGTGCATTCAACTAAGGTAGATAAACAACTACATGTAAAAGGTTTATGTAACCATTACTGAGAATGTCATTATAGTTAAACTGGTCTGTTGATTAGTTTACTGTTCCTTAAACGTTAGGTAACATTAACATAACCACATGCAACATATGGATTTGCATTAGTGATTCAAAAGACCCAAAGCAAAGTTACACCTCACTTTCCCATTTTTGGAGTGATTACATAAAACTGATCAGAATTCCAAAGAATGCCGAAGTCATGTCTCCGGGGTGTGATGTAATATGGAGGACCTGGCAAGCCAGATGTAATATGGAGGACCTGGCAAGCCAGTCTACTCCCTATAATGTAAACTCCAACAGAAATAACTTTAAATGTATAACTTCAAATTAAACCAAATCGTTTGATTACTGGTTTGATTACTCATGATTACTGGTTTCAATGACATTGTCACCAAACTTACAAGCAAAAACTTTGAATGTATTGTTACAAATCAACTTGCAAGGTTGCTAGCATACTAGCCTTTGAACTTTAACCTTTCTAGCCTGATATTTTTAGCCCTACCAGCCTGAATGAGTCAGCCAGTTGCTAGCAACACCCAGCTTACAGCTACATTAAAGTAAACCAAAGTTTTGGAAATACATAATGCCATCTAACCACATTTCAAAGAATGTTAACTGCATATACCTTACCAAGCTAGCCAGCCTGCTAACATTAGCTATTTAGCCATCTAACATTAAAGATTTGCCTTGCCAGCCTGATCAGCAAGCTAGAGCCCAACGTCCAGAGACCAGTTAGAACACAAATGACCCAACAAAACTAAAACATTACCGCAGATCAAAAGTGCAGAGACTTACAAATTGATGGCTGGGGACGTTCCGATGGGAAGAGTCAGGGAAAATCCAATAGCTATTGGGAGAAAAATCTAAAATAGATAGATTCCAGATGTCAGTCAGCTAGCGCGCTAGCACTAAGCAATAGCCTACTTCAGAGAGAACATGCCAAGAAGTTGACAAAACAGAAAGGAGAACTGACAAGGTACTAACGTTACACAATTAGAGTAAGCAGGTATGATTTTCTCTTTGGTTAATAAATATGTAATAACCCCAAAACATAATTATGTTTGTACTTATAGGCATCCAGATGGTGACTACAAATAATTAACTTAGTCTTTGACCACACTGTGTTACATTGGTGAATAAAAACTCATGCTTCATACCCTTTAAGCCCTGCTGGCTAAGGAGCTGGCAGAGAAGCTCATAAGGGAGCCAGAAGCAGATAGGAGCTGAAAATAAGAATTTGTTCTTAACTGACTTCCCTAGTTAGGTAAAGGTAAAATAAAATCAAATAAAAAAGCTCCCCATTGTTAATTGGAAATAAAACTTTTGAATGTAAATAAGTGTTTTTTTTCATTTAGTAGTTCTAAAAATGTTTGTGTAAAAATAACCTGTTTCCATTAGGTGTAAGTACTGTCTAAAATTGAATTAACTAGATCCACATGTATTTTTTTTACTTTTTTTTTGAGTGCACACACAAACACACCAGTCTAAAGTCCCGAAAGATTCAGGGCATGATGGATCTCTGCATCTGACAGCCAATCGATTTGGAGCAGACAGTTCTCACGGCCCGCTGCCAGAGACGTGTGTGCGTGTGTGTCAGCACTAATCGGAGCAGACAGCCCACTCAGAGAAAGCAGTTCAAGACCTCCACACAGTCCTCTTCTCTGCATCTCTTCCACCACTTATCTAAGGTTTACTTCAGGTAGAGCCAGACATTTATCTTTCTCTCTTCCAGAGAGAGACGGAGAGAGAAAAGGGGAAAAAAAGACCAAAGGAAAATAAGTTGATGACAGACAAATAAATGTCCCCTTGTGTGAAGCTGAAGTGTGTATGTACTAGAGAACACACATTAATTGTGACTGTGGTATTCCAAGATAACACAATGGAATATTTGAGGGGGCAGATCATGATGGGCAGGTCTGTGTCGACATGTTTGTGTGTGTCAGTGTGTATTTGTGTTTGCATGCGTGTGTGTGTGCGCACACTTGCTTGTTGTGTGTGTGTATATTTTGGTATCAGGGATAGCAGTAGGGCTAACAAGCCAGTCATAGTGAGAAAATGACAACAGGCTGTAGCAGCTTATCGTCACCACAAAGGTCAGAGAAATATGGCCAATGGGGTTTTGGTAGGGCCATGCAGGAGTCAAACCCACAACTCTGGTGTTGAAAGCACCATACCTGAACCAACTGAGCCATCCACTTCATAGAGGACTCATAAAGGCTTCATGGGGGTTCATAGAAACTTCAGAACTCCTTTTTGAGAACTTCTCCATAGCTGTGTCAGTCAGTCTGTCTGGATTTGTTAGAAGGCAGTCTGCCCAGAGAGACTCAAATCGTCTTATTAATATTCTGAAGAGATAATTGCTTAGCGTTTCTCAGCTTTGTGCAAAGAGAAGGAACGCCAGCTTTTCTCCCATCAAAATTCTTAATATAACTGGATGTTAGAAAATAGGAGTGTAGTAAGCAAATATTTAGGACCGAAACGTCCTTCCGATGAGAGCAGATGAGGTGACTGATGTAGTGCTAGGAGGATGTATGGTGGATTGTTGCATGCGTGTGCCTGTGTATGTTTGTGTGTGTGTATGTGCCTGCGTGTGTCTATGTGCATGTGTTTGTGTGTGTTTGCAGCCAGCCCAATGACATGCACACACGACCAGTCAGTCCCAGAGGCACACTGCTGTCTCTCCTCTGACCAGGTCTTAACAGCCAGCAGTAGGTAGAGCAGTCAGTCTACAGCATTACTCTCTCTCTGTGTGTGTGTGTGTGTGTGTGTGTGTGTGTGTGTGTGTGTGTGTGTGTGTGTGTGTGTGTGTGTGTGTGTGTGTGTGTGTGTGTGTGTGTGTGTGTGTGTGTGTGTGTGTGTGTGTGGCGCGCACAGCATTAGTTTCCCTCTGTGTGAATTCCTCCATCGTCCCTAAATGTGACAGCTAGCTATAAAACTGTTCAAGTGAAGCATTACCGGCTATAACTGCATTTTCCTACTGAACTGAAACAGATGAAAGATGATGTGAACACACTGACTGATGTACAGAGAATATCTAGATACAGTTCTTCATCTGTGGCCTCGTTTTATAAAAGTTAAGGACCAATAATAATGATATCTAATGAGATGTTAGGGTTTAATTTCATTCATTGACTAATGAGTGCGAGAAATGTTGCACATACTTTAAGAACTATCATATGGAGTATTGAGTTAGTGTTCTAAACAACAGCAGCATTCCCCTTGTTTTGCATGAATGGTTCGAACGCTGTTTCTGACAGGTGTTACTTCTGAAATGCTGAGCTCTTGAAACGCTTGACAACATTCTATGTTATTTTGCCACCTTCACTGGCTATAGAGCGCTCACGCTTCAAGCATCAGAAGACTTATCTGTTTTGCAGTCTCTGGTCATTGAATGGAGTGCTGAGAATCGTCACACAGAAGCTGCCCTGATTGAGACACTCCCTATCAGACCTGGCAGTGTGCCAACCACCACACATCTCAAAACACACACAGACACACATCAAAGCCTGGTCTGACCTCGGCCTGCATACCTGCCTACAGTCCACCGATAACAGTCTTATTTGAAACCCAAGAATACCCACCTCTCACCTCTCTTCCTCTATCCCTCCTTTCATCTCCACCGCACTCTCTTCCACTAATCCTCCGTTGCGTCCACCTCTCTCCACTTCCCCTCTCCATCCTTGATGATTGAGAGCAAAACAAGATGGGCACATAAAATATGTGTTTTAAGTTGTCTCCAGTGACTTTGAGTGTGTGTGGATGTTGGAAATAAGGAAAGAAGAGATCAGAGAGAGAGATTTCCGGTGCTTATTGTGGTAACTAATTGAAGTAAAAAACGATTTGATGATGGAATTTGTTCCACTTTGAAAGTGTTGGATGTTATTGATTACTGTAGCTCTAAGAACGACTAATTGCAACAGCATACAAAGGTAGAGAAATTCCCCTTGGCTCGTAAACCTCATTAAAAGGGTTGTGGACATAACTTGCAGAGAGTTACAAGCTTGTGGACGTCATCAATGAAATCCTTGCAATTCTAATGGGAAGTTTGGGATAAAACAGGCTTTGAACTTTGAGGAGACAAAGGGGGAAAAAATGTTTTAGATGCTTGAAGTTGTATTTTTCGTATTAGATAGTAGTTTTAGTTTACTTAGTGTGTGGGTGCAGCATGGGTGATGGAGGTTGGGGGGTAGAGGGGGGGAATGGCATTGAGTCCAGTCCAGAAAGAGATATGATCCAAATAGAGATCCAAGACAACATTGTGATCATCACAACATGGTGCTAAAAGGATGTGGAATCGGAACTGTCAGACCATGACTCCCCATTCCATTCCCATTATGATTTGTGTCAGAAAAGTACTCAACACTTCAATCATTAACACTGGCAATAAAATCTCATATCCTCTGTCTGTTTCTCTCTCTTTCTACCTATCTCGCTGTCTGTCTGTCTGTCTGTCTGTCTGTCTGTCTGTCTCTCTGTCTTTCTCTCTCTCACTCGCTCTCGCCTTCCAACTGTCACGGCATGGCGGCATGACCTGCATCCCAAATGGCACCTTATTCCCTATTTAGTGCACTTCTTTTAACCAGGGCCCATAGGGCAATCCAGGTTACATCCCTACATTATAATAAACATGCTGGTTGAAGTTCATGTTGGTTAATCCCGTAGCTGCCATCAATGTAACACCAGTGCGTTGTAACGGTGTACAATATTGGTGCTGTAGTAATGAGCATTTATCACATAAATAATTAAACAAGTTGATTGGCTGTCCTTTCCTGTGTTATTCCAGTAAAGAGATTGGATGTCGTTCTTAGGACACTCATATTGATATAGTATAATATACTATTGATAAAGTATAACCACATACTATGTCCTCTACTTTACTTTCAGAATCCTTGTTTGATTACTTTGGGCCGAGATTCCAATACGTCCACACATTAGCATTGCTGCTGCTGCAGAAAACTGCTGAAATTAAGAAAAAAACTAAAATGTCTGGACGAAAGCTGGAAAACTTAAGTTGCACTTGTTAGAAATATTCAAAGGTGTGTCTGGGCTTTCGGCACCTCTTAAAGCAGGCGTACACTAAGCACACTGACATATAGAAAAATACACAAGTCCCTGGCAGGCCACTAGTGTCTCTACAAATTCATCTCGCTCACCTTTCCTGAAACCACTTTTACAGTAAAATATATAGTATATTGAATTAGTAAAAGAATCCAGCAATAGCTTTCATCAAGAGGTAGTGTCATGAAATGAAGCAGTGTTGACCAAATCAGACCAGGTCCTGCTCTTTCTTATGTTAAATGAGCTGTGCTCCCGACTTGGGATTCGGATGGCTTCCATTTCCTTTACTTCACACACAGTATACCTGGATTTCAACAGTGAATTCCAAAAATTCTGATTGAATGAAAGATTGGTGCGCTGTGCCCAACTTAATGGTCTTTATGCAAAAAGTCTGTAGGGTTGTATGGGCAGATTATGGAAGAGAAAATCCCACATTCACTGAGAGTATAGTCTCTTGATATTTCATTCAATTTGTAGCAGCAGCAGAGGTCACAAATCATGGTTTGAAAAAGATTGAGTGGGATTTCCCCATTGGGCATTCTCATTACACAAGCAGTTTTCTGATAGAATTCCCACTTACTGAAAGTAGTCTAGATAGTTAATTCATTCTGTAGCAGTAGCAGAGGTCGCAGGTTTGAAAAAAATACTGCTTTCAGTGAGAGTTCATTTCTCTTCTATCTCAAAACTGTCACCGGGTGAGATGAGAAACTGTCACCGGGTGAGATGAGAATGGTCATTGGGACTGAGCTGTATGTCCTTTGTTTAAATGGAACACCATCCTACCGATGTCTAGGCTATTATAGAGTAGCATGCCTCTGTCTACCAAGGGGTCTGGACCTTTCTGGAAGGTAACCTAGTGGTTAAAAACGTTGGGTCATTAACCGAAAGAACGCTGGTTCGAATCCCTGAGCCAACTAGGTTAAACAAAACATTCTGTTGATGTGCTCTTGAGCAAGACACTTAACCCTAAATGTTCCTGTAAGTTGCTCTGGATAGGAGTGTCTGCTAAATGACTCAAATAAAAAAATGAGGTAGTGACCTTGCCATATAACTGCAGGATTGTTGGTTCAAGGCCTTTGGAGTTTAAGTTAAAACCAATGTCTTGCCATCTGCGGTTGGAGGAGAGCAACCAGGAAAAGGGCTGAGGAGAACAGGGCAAGTGAATCATCAGTGAACACAGAGAGCATCTACTGAGTGGAATAAGGGAAGAGGACCAAGAGGTGCCAATATCATGTAGCTACAGGGCAGATGTTGAGTGCATAAAGGTGCCATGTGAGACATGTATATGTGTGTGGTCAGCAGCTGAATAATCAAACACAGTACACTTTCCCTAAACTTTTCCTCCACAGGTCTGCATGAGCTGTAAGGCCCATTTCTTCCTGTTTTGAAACAGTAAAAAAAAAAAAATCTGGCAAAACTGACTGCAAATTGAGGACAAAGGAGATGTAAATCAAAGATGGAACACATTTTTCTAACAAAACAAAACTCCTTCCAAAGACTCATTTGAGTGGTTTTATTTTAACTGGCAATGACTACATGAACAGAGAATAAATAGCCTGGTAGTTACTGTTATTTTACATGGTTTACCCACAATTGTCCCTTTATTTAGTATCACAAGCTGAATTTACATTTTGGCTAATTTTGACACAGAGGTCCATAAACCACTTATTTTCTTCCCAAAGAATGGAAAATATCTGTAGTACTTCAATAACAGTATTTTAATGCTTCACAATGCGAAGTGCTCTTCTTCAGTATAAATATAAAGATACATCACATCCAAAATATGTTCAACAAATACAGTAGACGCTGGTTATATAATAATAATAATAATAATAATAATAATACTGACCTTTTTACAAAGTTTGTCATCATAAAATAAAATGGGACCACATATACATAAAATATACATTCTTGCACTTGACAGTGCATATAAAAATAATCATGTAACTATGATTTTTTATTAATCTTTTTAGAAATAATAACAATACAAAAAGATCATTTCAGTTTATTTCAGTTCGTGCATGAGCATTTGCACTCAGATATAATGGGGTACTGAACTGGTATCCAAGCGCATTTCAGACCTCCTTTTCTCTGCAGGCACCTCCATCGTAAGATCGTAAAATGGGCCGATTTGGCAGGTTTGCAAACCATCCCTTCAGGGACCGAACAAGAACGCTTATTGTAGCAGCTCCCCACCTTCACGTAGCGCGGCCAGAATCTGTTCCCGAGGTCGTTCCATGTATAAACAACTGGACAGAACGCGTAAGACCACAGCCACAGTTGCAGCCTTCTTCTAAGTTTTTTACTGGGCTTGTGCTTCTTGCCGTGCTGGATCTCAAACTCCATGGCTTTGATCTCCTTGGGCA
Organism: Salmo salar; assembly: GCF_965601325.2. Classification (NCBI taxonomy): domain Eukaryota; kingdom Metazoa; phylum Chordata; class Actinopteri; order Salmoniformes; family Salmonidae; genus Salmo; species Salmo salar. The sequence continues at coordinate 83,359,899 of NC_138291.1, read as the reverse complement.
TCGCGCCGGACGGCTTCTGACGTATCTCCGAGTCGCTCAAGTCCTCGTTGCCCGAGTACTTGTCCTCTGGCGGGGTAATGGACATGAAGTGTGGGTCGAAGTGACTACCCAGGGTGGATCTGAGTTCGGTCTCGTTCAGGTCCCGTTCTTTTGGATCCAGGACAGGGTCTGGGTCCTCTTTGAGCTCCACTATGGGGAGAGTGTCGCTGGGGATGGGACGGAGGAGGTAGTAGTGTTGGCACATGCCCTCCTCAATCCTTAAACCGAGGGACAGAACCAGCATGGACATGGCCAGAAAATAGTACGAGTTATCCATATCTCTAGTAACAATAGTTCCAAGTTATATATAGAATATAAAAAGTCTAATCCTTAGAGGTTTGAAATTATCATCCGTTTTCCCCGGAGGGAGAGAGATTGCGTGTGGATGAGTCACGATGCGCCCCGTAGTCCAGCGCACGTCGTCACGCACGCGCTCGACCCGGTGATCTTGTCAAACTCCACGAAAAACTTGCCCTCAGAAAGTTTCGGCTGGCTGGAGCCTATTCACCATAGCAACCGGCAACTGCAGTCAGAGAGGAAAGTTGACGCTCTGAGCCAGTGGAGTTTCGCTGCGTAACTTGAGTCCATGACACGCGTCTAAATGGTTAGAATGAAGTCCTTCACTTTTTTAACAAGACGGCAAAACGCACTTTCAAAGTACTTTCAACGAAAAGGTTGAACCATACCCATTAGTGTCAGAAGCATGAGCCGACTTGGCTGCATTTCCCCTGGGCTTTCCCGTGCATAAAATGCGTCAGGTCCTGGTTTCTCTGCTTTCTCACTAGTCTCAGCGTTGGATCCTGTTGGTTTCTGGGTGTCCGCATGTTGTCTGGGGCTAGGCGATGCACTGGCCGGTGCCGGACGCCAAACTGAGCCGCATCTGGCTCGGACGATATATCCACGCGCGCCGTGATGTAATCCTTCAGACTACACCTCCCTCTCTCACTCCCTCTCTGTCAATTCAATTTAAGGGCTTTATGTCTCTCCCTCTATCGCTCTCTCTCCTATCCCTCTCTCTCCCTCTCTGTGGGTCTCTGTGCTAACCTAGAGGCTGGGGGCCAAAAAGACCCTACACCTCCCACTCTCCATCTCGCCTTCCCTCCCCCTCTTTCCCGAGGGAGGCGAGGCGTTTGGGGGGAGTCCGGCTCCCCACCACTAGTAAAACGCAGACATGAGTAGCCCATATCTCTCTAACTTTATTTACACAAACTTTATTAATGTATGTTCATAATAAAAATAAATATGACACGCAGCCAAACCTGGCGCATTAAATTCTAGTGCAATAACACATCATTTAAAAAATTGTCTGATTCGTCTCATAGATTAGAATAGGCCTACCAGCGGTGTCATAAATCAAGCGACAGTTCAAGTTCAACAGCGGAGGTGCCGAGAGCCTTCTCTTCTAGACAGACAAACTGCGATTTTTTTTTTACGAGGGCGCCTGTCCTGAAGACGGCTGGTGCCAGAGCGATGTTTATTTTATAACTCTCTCCAGTTAGATGCTCTCAACGTGTGTTTAGACTTATCCAGGACGGGGGAGAGTGAGCAAAGTAGGCTACTCCATTTCATTACTAATATTATTTATCCTTTTTATTGGACAAGGAAGCCTCTATAGATTTTTTCTTCTTCTGTTCAGGACACAAAGTGGACAAAGTGTTTAATTGACAGAAACACGACTCAATTCATTAGGGTCAGGCGGGACTTTTAAGGAGGGAAAAGGTGACAAAGTATACCAGGCTGACATTGTAAAATCCTTTTATAGGCTCAGTTAATTCCGGGGTCTAATAAATGAACGGTAGAAGCAGAGAAAAGTACTTAAACGGTCACAATTCAATTAGTCAGACGGACTTCCACGGAGCCATGCGCCAGGCCTGGCTCGCGCTGCCTTCTCTCGCCAAAGGCAAACCATTGGAATGTTTGCGCATGTAGTAAAGGTTGAATTATGGCCCAGATAAAAAACAACTCTTGTCTACGACGCTAATGCTGAAAAGTCCAGCGCCCAGATAAAGGGGCGTCTGTGCTCTCTCGGCTCAACCGCACGAGACATGGACAAATAAGTCCTAGAATGTCAGGAACTTGTTTTAGTTCCAACTGCGAAGGCTGCGGCGACCTGACCGCGGGAATTAATAGCGTTATTTCATAGTGACAACTTCCTGACACAATGTAGTACGCTACTAGACAGGCCCTGCCACACTCACCTAGTGTGGTGGCAGTGGATACATTTTATAGGCCTATACATTCTAGATTTCTAATCAACATTTTCTAATCATTGATGTCTCAAACGAATGAATGCAAATTGCATTCATTTGCAACTTTTCTTTCACCTTTTTATACTATTTGACTAGGCCACCAGCATACATATCAACTGAGTCACTTTCTACAGGAAGAACTAGAGAACCAATCTCCCAATGTTATTTATTTTGTAGCCCAACCCCCTCTCTTCCTCATTCACTTTTTAAATTGACCTTGGCCTAATTTTCTGGCCTAGTAGTGTGACAGTATGTGAAGGGAGGCAGGCGCCAGTGATAGCCTATCTCTCTGTACTAAGGAAGTTAAGGGCAAAACGGTGATTCTCAGATAAGGGTCTTTCCTGTCAGGCTGCATAGGGACCCTGTCTATGCCACCATGACAAAGTGGCCAAGCGTCTCACGAAACCTACTGACCCCAAGGGGAAAATTGAAGTTTTATTCAGATTCATGACTGTATATTAGCGAGTGGGCTATGCTCCTAACACGGAACCCAAACCAGCTGCGCGCATGCGCCATCGTGCATAAATGTATTTTGTCCCCCCACAACAAACGCAATCACGACACGCAGATTAAAATATCAAAACAAACTCTGAACCAATTACATTAATTTGGGGACAGGTCGAAAAGCATTAAACATTTATGTCAATTTAGCTAGCTATCTTGCACTTGCTAGCTAATTTGTCCTATTTAGCTAGCTTGCTGTTGCTAGCTAATTTGTCCTGGGATATAAACATTGAGTTGTTATTTTACCTGAAATGCACAAGGTCCTCTACTCCCACAGTTAATCCACACATAAAACGGTGAACCGAATCGTTTCTAGTCATCTCTCCTCCTAGGCTTTTTCTTCTCTTGACTTTATATTGTGATTGGCAACTTTCATAAATTAGGTCAATTATCGCCACTGACCTCGTTCATCTTTCAGTCACCCACGTGGGTATAACCAATGAGGAGATGGCACGTGGGTACCTGCTTCTATAAACCAATGAGGAGATGGGAGAGGCAGGACTTGCAGCGCGATCTGCGTCACAAATAGAACTGACTTCTATTTTAGCCCTTGGCATCGCAGACGCTTGTTGGCGCGTGCGAGCAGTGTGGGTGCAATAATTGAATAATATAGATTTCTACATTTATTTTGCAACGCTCGCGCACGCGACGCAAGCTGTGTAGTCAGCCTGTTAAAGCTAGAATCCTTAATTGAAACAATAACAAAGCAACACCCCGCCTCTGTTTTGGTAAAAAGCTGAGGGGTGGGTCTGGAGAAATGTAACCACTCTCAAATTCATAGGCAGAGCTATGGATGCAAGGACTGACCATTCATGATATCAACATTATAGTTTTAACCATGTTTTGAGGCTTTACATTTTCATTGTTTACAAACATTGGAGTAAAACAAGCTAATGGTGGTTATGGTGTTGAACTGAGCTGTTTTTAGTGCTCTCCTGCGAATTTTGGCTAAACTTTTGAATTATTTTAATCTCTTATTTTAAATCCTCGTAACACGAACAACAATTTCAGGCATATCTACATCCGTTATGGATCGACTAAAAATAGTCCTCCTAAAACAAGAAGAACATCTCACATCGACAACGTGGTCCAGGCTAGGTCAGTTAGCCCTGCTAATTCAGCCAGCTCTTCTAACCCAGTTAGCCCTGCAAGCTCCTGACACCACGAGTCTGACATGACAACCTAAACTACAGCCAGAACCAAGGGATTTTGGAAGCAATCTCTGTCATGCGGGCAGACTTTTCCACCAAACTCGAAGGTGACCTAACAGGGATTAGTGAGGTTAAACGTGACCTTCAAGCCTACGCTTGGACGAAGCAGAGGAACGCATTAGCATGGTGGAAGATACCGTCATCACTGTCAAAGCAACGACTGAAAAGTTGGAAAAACAGGTGGCAGACCTTACTTCAAAACTAAGTTCGCTCGAGAAACACCACAGGAGGTCTAAATTGAGACTAGTTAATCTACCCAAAAAAGTGGAAAATGGCTTCCTGAGGCATTGGGGCCTGACAACTTTCAAGACCTCCTGCGCATTGAAAGAGCCCATCGGCTTCCGGCTCCTACAGGACCAAGTAACCACCCCTCTCCTCTGGTCCTTATCATGAAGTTTCTCAACTTTCAATATAAAGTCTGAGTGATGCGGAACGCCAGGGCTAAGGGCAATGTGATGTATGGGGACCAAGAGATCATGTTCTTCCCTCACCTATCTGTGAACCTGCACCGAAAAAGAAAAGGCTACGACGGGGTCAAATGCCAGCACAGGTCCCTCAACATTGCCTATGGAATAGCCTTCCCAGCTAAACTACGTCTGACTTACAATGGACGGTCACACGTTAGAATCTCCCTCTCAAGCCGAGGCGTTCATCCGTGGCATACAACGTGATTCTTCTTCCTAGTCATGTTGCCGCTGTGAAGTTTACCACCACTCTGGACTACGGAGAATTTAACCACCTTGGATTATGTGACTGTTGGCAAGCTAACTAACATTAGCCAATTTATTAGCTGCTACTGTAGTACTGTAGCTAGCATAACATTTAAGTGAATAATATGGCAAGCTAGCCCACTCAGTTTCCTTATATTATTTGTAGCCTGTATGTGCTCATCAGTTAGCTCAGTTTCTTCTAAATGACAGGCGAGATAGCTGTCCATTGAACGTTGGACGTCATGTTTGTTTACTTTTGTTATATTGATAATTCTCTTCCATTGGATTACATAAAACACTGTAAAATGCCAGCAAAGATGTTTAGTTCCATGTCAACGGACTCAAAATGTCTAACATTACCTCGCTTATTTAGCCAGTGAGCCAGCCTTAACACAGTGGGACCTTATTCATTCATCCTGGACCACGAGAAGCATCAGGACAACTTTATATGAAGACTTAAGTTTCGATCATATCCTTGAACTAAAATGATTGACAGTCACGTGCAAGCCTGACATCGACATCATGTGCAAAGGGCCTTTGGGTAACGTAGCTGTTTTAGGTGAAGCTATATTTTGCTACTTTTCAAATGAATACTACGTGATATTTCACATATTATCTTGCTAGATATGCCTTTTGTTGTGATATTTCACATAACATCTTGCAAGATATGCCTTTTGTTTTGTTTTTAAGGAGTAATGGCCAAGAGAAGACAGGATACACTTTGTTTTGTTTAGCGTCGCTTAGGTTAGACTGCTCCCTTTAATGAATCAGTCGTCCACCAGGCTACACTCTACGATTAGGGGGAGGTGGGAGAGGAAGCTTTGGGTGTCTCGGTTAGGGAGACAAGGGAATGGGGTTCAGTGTTTTACTATTAGGATAGATTTATGTTTGTTGGTTCTAACAGATCTTTACATATTTTTCTCACTACAAAATATTCATGGGGTCCTTGTGGTTACTTAACATTTTAGATATGCCTTTATGATATAGCTTATCCCATGTTTACATATTTGGTTCAATTACTTCAAATGTAAAACTGAAATTTACTTTGTGGAATGTCCGTGGAGTTTGTAAACTATCCAAGCTTAAACAGGTTATTACTAGGCTTAAACAACTTCATTCATTCACCTCCCGAGTGGCGCAGTGGTCTAAGGCACTGCATCACAGTGCTAGCTGTGCCACTAGAGATCCTGGTTAGAGTCCAGGCTCTGTCGCAGCCGGCCGCGGGGCGGCTCACAATTGGCCCAGCGTCGTCTGGGTTAGGGGAGGGTTTGGCCGGCCGGGATGTCCTTGTCCCATTGCGCTCTAGCGACTCCTGTGGCGGGCTGGGCGCATGCAAGCTGCCACGGTTGCCAGGTGTACGATGTTTCCTCTGACACATTGTTGTGGCTGGCTTCCGGGTTAAGTAGGCATTGTGTCAAGAAGCAGTGCGGCTTGGCTGGGTCGTGTTTCGGAGGACGCACGGCTCTCGACCTATGTCTCTCCCGAGTTCAGTCTTGTCCCAGCGATGGGACAAGACTGTAACTACCAATTGGATACCATGAAATTGGGGAGAAAAAGGGCTAAATAAAAAAAGACAACTTCATTTATCTATTGTGTTCCTACACGAAACTCACTTGTTGAAGGATGAGCTACTTGAAGTACGCAGGAGATGGCAAGGGCAAGTAATAGCATCCTGTTTCTCCTCTCATTCTCATGGTGTTATGGTTTTAATTCACAAATCTGTTCCGTTTCAAGTGGATAATACTATAACTGACACGGCTAGTAGATACATTTTGATACAGGGAACTCTTTTGAATGAGCATATTCATCTGGTTAATGTTTATGGTCCTAATGATGATGATAGCTTCCCTTCCTGGTAATGTCTTAATGGCAGGGGATTTTAATTGCACTCTTGATCCTCATTTAGATCGCTCCTCTGGTTTAGACACTTCCCAATCGCAGAGTATAAAGAAATTATAGCATTTCATTAAGGACTTAAATTTATGTGAACCTTGGAGGACTCAGAACCCAAGTATCATGTTACTCGTCAACATTTAAATCAGATTTTTGGATAGACTACTTTTTAGTTTCTTGCTCATTGTAGCAGGAAGTGGATATGATAGTATTGTTCTAAGTGACCATTCCCCTGTGTCATTATTCTATAGGGATACAAAACTAGTAAAAGGATCCTCTAGATGGCATTTGCATCCGAGGTGGTTACAGGAAACAGACTTCTTACATTACGTTGGAGTGCATATCGATGTTTATTTTACATTGAACACTGACCGAACGTCAGCGAGTACCAGATGGGAGGCTTTCAAAGCATATATTAGGTGGCAAATGATACGATTTACTAGTTTCAAATCAAATCAATTCAATCTGGAAATGAGAGCGATGGACAGCAAAATCAGAGAGTTGGGGAGGGAAGCTTTTTTGGATAACACAGTAAAAGTAAATAAGGATTTTTTTGTTCTAAAAGCTCAGTATGAAGTACTCTCCACCTCAAAGGCTGCAAACAGATTAACAAGGCTGAAACAGTCTTTCTATGATCAAGGTGAAAAACCTGGTAAATTGCTGGCCTGGCGGATTAAGAAGTTAAATTCAGACAGAGCCATTAATGCAATTCATAATTTACAAGGACAATTATCAATGGATCCTGTAGAAATAAACCAAACATTTGCTTCCTACTACAACACACTTTACAACTCTGAATCTCCTGAGAACGTCAGACATCATTTTTGGATGGTCTTGATTTTCCCTCTATTTCAGAAGACACAAAATTGGATCTGGAAAAGGAATGGTGTTGAAATATTTGATGCTATTTCCAATATGAAGGGAGGTAAAGAGGCAGGTCCAGATGGGCTCCAAATTGATATTTATAAGACATTTAAGGACAAACTTTTAGGCCCACTTTTGGATATGTATGCTGAATCATTTCAGCAAGGTTGTTTCCCCCCCTCTCAAAGGAGTGCTTTAATCACTCTCATTCTGATGCCTGATAAATCCCCAACAAAATGTGAAAGTTACAGACTGATTTCTCTTCTGAACTCCTACTCAATTTTTTTCCTGAAGCCTTAGCCAGGACATTGGATATAGTGCTCCCATATCTAATACACAAAGACCAAAATGGCTTCATGAAAAACCGTCAAGGTTTTCACAATGTAAGGAGAGTACTAAACATAGTGCACATGTGTGAAGGGTCCCCTGATACTGCCATACTCTCACTTGATGCAGAGAAGGCATTTGATCGAGTTAAGTGGTCTTATTTGTTTGAAGTGCTTAAGAGATTTGGGTTTGGGAACTGCTTCTGTAAATGGATTAGGATATTATATACCGACCCCACTACAGAAGTTGCCACTAACGACTTGATTTCACAACATTTTAAGCTTTTTCAGGGCGCGAGACAAGGATGTCTGGCCAGTCCAGGACTCTTTCTTTTAGCAATAGAACCCTTTGCCATTGCAGTAAGGGCCCACCCGTCAATTAGTGGAATTAAAACATCGGATTTTGTACATTGAGTGGCCCTGTATGCCGATGATACCCTCTTATTCCTAACAGATCTAAATAATTCTCTCTCTTCCTTCTTCAATTTAATTAATAACTTTGGTCAGTTTTCTGGGTTTAAAGTGAATAAAACCAAATCTTCTATCCTTTTCCTCAACAAGCAAGAGAGACTGACACTAGTTGTACATCATCCATTTGTGAATACAGAACAAGGTCTCACATATCTTGGTATTAAAATCACACCAGAAATTAGTTCAACAAATTATGAGTTCAACAAATTATGAACCCATGGTAACGAGTGTAACAGAATCCATCAACAGATGGACATCATTGCCTATATATATTATTGGTTGAATAAATATAATTAAGATGAATATTCTGCCCAAATGTCTTTATCTATTTCAATCAATTCCTCTTTCTCCACCACCTTTATTTTTCCCAAAGAGCAGAAGGACATTCTCAAATGTTATCTGGAGCAACAGAAAATCAAGGCTTATACTTCCTCTTCTTTATTTGCCCTATGATAGAGGGGGGTTGCAACTTCCAAACCTACAAGCCTACTGGGCTGCACAGCCCTCAACTTAGGGCTGCAATATTTTAGAAACCATACTTACTGTACCCTGGCTGCAGACTGAAATGCTGCCCACAAAAGGCTTAACTTTGCATGGATATTTGTACTGTGCTCCCTTTAAGAAACTAAAGAAGAAAAACTACTAATCCCTTTGTTAAAAACACCCTAATTATATGGCACAAAGTACAGCAATATCTGGGCAAATCCCCCGTATTATCCAGTTTTACACCAATTTGGGGCAATGACAATTTCACACCTGGTAAAAATGACTTGGGGTTTAAAGAATGGGCAAGAAAATGTATTGTTAAAGTAACAGACATATACAATGAAAAAGGGCTCATGTTTTTTGAAGAACTAAAGGGAAGATTTAACGTACCACAAAAGCATTTTTTCAAATACTTACAATTGAGAAGCTTTATTTTTTCCAGTCTAAAACAATCTGCCCTGGAACCTCCTTTGACCACTTTAGAAATGCTCTCTGTTGAAATGTGTTATGGGAGAGGTCAAATGACATCATTATATGGGAAAATGGTAGCTACTCATAAAGACAACTCTGATAGTAAGAGACTTCAGTGGATACAAGATATGCAGGAAGATATTTCAGCAGAGGACTGGGGTATGATATGCTCTAGAGCTCAGATACAGACAATAAACACCAGCCTGAGATTGTTGCAATATAATTGGATAATGAGAACATATATCACCCTGTAAAGCTCCACAAATTTGACCCTAATATCCCAGACCTGTGTGTTAAATGTCAAATGCATTTAGGCACCTTGTATACCTGTGGGAATGTGCTGAGATACAAACATTTTGGAGCTCAGTACTGTGCTATATCTCTGAGATTACCTCTACCCCAATACCACTAATCCCTAAACTTTGTATCCTACATTTTTACCCAGAGAACATCTCTTTACATAGGAGAGAGAAGAAAATGGTTGACCTCTGTCTATTACAAGCTGCTGTAGACATTCAATTGCTCTCCACTGGAAGTATGTCAGTTCCCCCTCACTAGGTCATTGGTTAAAATAATTAATGTCAAGCCTGGCTCTTGAAAAAATGTACTTCTATAGTGAAAAATAAATCTGCAACTGCATATTATACTTTTTATCTATTTTTATTATTGGAAATGTTAAAACTTTATTATTATTATTATTTTTTGTGAATGTTTGGTTGGGTCTCTTTGAGTTGTGGGTGGGGGTATGTGTGAAAATACATTTTTGTAATTGCTGGTTGTCCTATTTGGAACTAATAAGTATATTTGTAAAAAAAAAATAGCTTATATTTTGAGGTCTGACGGGGTAGGACAGTTGAACCAAGCTCATGAGTCATTTCTAGGTTATATTCTTCAAGAATCAATGGGTATGGTATATCATTAATTGATATGTCCAAAAATTGATGTAGCAACTAAGGATTGCAGCTTTAAAGGAGCCAAGGGCTTAATCTATTAAATCAATGAACTTAACATGAAAGTTTGTATTTGTCCATAGATGGTGGCTTTAACTTTGTTGACCATACTGATTCATTGCAGAACAAAGTAACTATTTCAGTACAGGCCTATTGTACAACTAACTTTTAAACGAACGTTCCAGTGCTGAATCAAAGTGTTTACCTGGTTTAGGTGGCCAACGTGCAGGCAAAATGGTGGCACACACTTTTGTATTTTAATTACATTTTGTCATGTATAGAGTATTAGCTTCCGTTATCGTCAAACGAAGCCCCATAGTCATTACGACTTTCCATATATTCCAATTTGCTCCTTGAGTGTGTTTTTTCCCCTCTTCTTTCCACTACGGATAGAGATCCACATGTTTTCAATCAGATTTTCCAGAGAATGACTGTGATACAGCCCAGCGCAGTAGATCACTGGCCGCTGTGGACACGTCGTCTGAAGCAGTGGCCGGCAATAATGCCACACACGTATATATTACACACACAATGGATGCCTGCACGCACGTACGCATGCACAAACACACACAATACACACATCGGCCACACACACCAAAATACAGTACGTTTGCTCTGATGTTCAAATACAAAGTCTTGTTAATCTTAATGGTGAATCAACAGGCCTCCCAGGTCGAGAGAGAGTAGTTACTTGCTACTTTTGTGACCCTAGATAAAGGTTGAAACGTCATTTGTTTGTTTTTGTGTAATTCTCCTCACAGACCTTTGATGGTCTGACAACAGGGCAATTTGGACGGTCCATTTGGGTGCGAAGGCTTCAGGGTGGCAGCCAAGGGTCAATTCATAAACACACACACACACACACACACACACACACACACACACACACACACACACACACACACACACACACACACACACACACACACACACACACACACACACACACACACACACACACACACACACAAAGAGAGATACAAATAAAGAGTAGCACTCTTTTGTTTCTGTCTTCCACCCCTTTCTCTCTCTCTCGCTCTCTCTCTCTCTTTCTCAAGCCTGACCAAAAATATTATAAAAAAAACGTAAAAAAACACTCGATTCACAGTACACTACTTCACAGTAGTGCATTATTTCAAATTCCTTCCCTCTCTCTCGGGAAACACGCCCGGTTGAAAATCAGAAATTCATGGAATTGTTTTTCAATGCATTGTCTTGCATTGAGATGGATAGAGCGATGAATAGTGAGTGTGTGAGAGAGAAAGGGAGTGAAAAAGAAACAGAGAGAGAAAATGTAGTGTGCAGACCTCTTACTGCCAAGCGTTGTCTGCTGCTCTGCCCATGACCTTGCAAAGGTAGAGAGACGGATGGATAGAGAGGCAGATTGATTAAGGGATAGATAGATAGATAGATAGATAGATAGATAGATAGATAGATAGATAGATAGATAGATAGATAGATAGATAGATAGATAGATAGATAGATAGATAGATAGATAGATAGATAGATAGATAGATAGATAGATACAGTCCTTTTTCTGACAGGCCACTGTGAGAGTGCCAACCCCCGTCAGCTCGGCAGCTAGCGAGGGCAGCTCTCGGACCGCGATCCTGTGGCTTGGATTGGCGCTCCCCAGTGCTCTGAGCTGCTCCAATGGGAATATTCCCTGCCAACAGTGGTGTGAGATTCCAGTCGGTTCACACCCCACCATCACACACTCCCACATGGCGTCCCAACCTGGTCCCCCTAACTACAGATCACTGTGCCAACCGCCAGCAGTGAGAGGGGTGTTGAGTAGGGAGACTGGTGTTGAGCAGGGAGACTGGTGTTGAGCAGCGGTCTATGGCACTGCATCTCAGTGATAAAGGTGTCACTACAGGCCCAGACCCTGGGTGGGGGTGTTGGTGTCTGGTGGCATTCTTAAGATCCTGTAGATTTGTGTCCTCCCTGTCCATAATAATCTGATTAATTATGCAAAAGAGATCCTAGATCAGGACTCATCCTTGATATGTCTGGCCCCTAAACTCCTCTCCCCTCAGCTGGGGACAGTCGCATAAATTAAGATCTACCAGGTTGTTATTGTAAAATATAATGTGTTCTCAGCTACCTATGCTAAATAAGGGATCTATTCAATCTGTATCACTGAAGCTGTTACGTTCATCGTAAGAAGGAGACCAAGGTGCAGCGTGGTAAGCGTACATCTTTCTTTTATTTGATGAACACCGACAAAACAAAGAAAATACAAAACGAACGTAAAGTTCTGCAGGCTTCACAGCAGCTATACAAAAACAATATCCCACAATCACAGGTGGGGAAAAGGGCTGCCTAAGTATGATCCCCAATCAGAGACAATGATAAACAGCTGCCTCTGATTGGGAACCATACTAGGCCAACAAAGAAATAGAAACATAGATATGCCCACCCAAGTCACACCCTGACCTAACAAAATAGAGAATAAAAAAGGCTCTCTAAGGTCAGGGTGTGACAGTACCCCCCCCCCCCAAAGTTGAACCTATAAAATATATATAAAGTTGAACCCCCCGCAAACCTGAACCTATAGGGGAGGGTCCGGGTGGGCATCTCCTCTCGGTGGAAGCTCCGGTGCAGGACGCAGACCCCGCTCCGCTTGAGGCTCCCCCCACTTTCGTGGAACCGGAACGTGGATTGTCGCCGGAGGCTCTGGACTGCCGACCGTCGCTGGAGGTTCTGGACTGCCGACCGTCGCTGGAGGCTCTGGACTGCAGACCGCCGCTGGAGGCTCTGGACTGCAGACCGTCGCTGGAGGCTCCGGGCCTTGGCTCATCACTGGAGGCTCCGGGCCATGGATCACCACTGGAGGCTTCGGGCCATGGATCATCACTGGAGGCTTCGTGCCATGGATCATCACTGGAGGCTTCGTGCCATGGATCATCACTGGAGGCTTCGTGCCATGGATCATCACTAGAGGCGTCGGGCCATGGATCGTCACTGGACGCTTCAGGCCATGGATCATCACTGGAGGCTTTGTGCGTGGAGCCGGCACAGGGCGTATCAGGCTGGGGAGACGCACTGGAGGCTGGGTGCGTGCAGCAGGCACAGGACGTACCAGGCTGGGGAGACGCATTGGAGGCTGGGTGCGTGGAGCAGGCACTGGGCGTACCAGGCTGGAGAGACGCACTGGACGCCGGGTGCGTGGAGCTGGCACAACACGTCCTGGCTGGATACCCACTTTAGCTTGGTAAGTTTGGAGAGCTGGCACAGGTCGCACTGGGCTGTGAAGGCGCACTGGAGGCATAGTGCGTAGAGCCGGCGCAGGATACACTGGGCTGTGGAAGCGGACTGGAGGTCTGGAGCGTTGAGCTGGCACAACACGTCCTGGCTGAATACCCCCTGTAGCACGGCAAGTGCGGGGAGCTGGCACAGGCCGCACTGGCGAACTGGGGATACCGTGCGTAGATCTGGCGCAGGATATCCTGGGCCGAGGAGATGCACTGGAGACCAGGACCGCTGAGCCGGAACAATCTGTCCTGGACAGATGCTCACCTTAGCACGGCAACTCCTGAAAGCAGGCACAGAACGCACCGGGCTAAGGGTGCGCACTGGAAGCACGGTGCACAGAACCGGAAAACATGGTATCTGAACCGTGACCAATTCCTCATCGTAATTACAGGGAGTTGGTTCTTGTTCCCTCCTTTGCTCCGCTCGCAACCCCGTGTGCCCCCCCCCCCCCCCCCATTTTTTTTTTTAGGCTGCCTCTCAGGCTTCCATCGTCTCCTTGACCCCTGTTTTCGTCGCCGTTCCTCTCTCGCTGCCTCCGTCTGCTCCCATGGAAGGCGATCCATTCCGGCCTGGATCTCTTCCCACGTCCAGGGTCCCTTAACGTCCAGGATATCTTCCCATGTCCAGGATGTCGGCTCCTCCTGGCCACGCTGCTTGGTCACTTGGTGGTGGGATCTTCTGTTACGTTCACTGTCTTCAAACTCCCTATCATAAATAAGCCAAGGCGCAGCATGCATGTAATTCCACATCCTTTAATCAAAGTGAAACCTTACACAAACAAACAGGTAAACAGAATAAGAACGTGACGCAACCGAGGCGCACACAGACACTCACAGAAATAAATAATTACCCAACAACACAGGTGGGAAAAAGGGCTGCCTAAGTATGATCCCCAATCAGAGACAACGATAAACAGATGCCTCTGATTGGGACCCATACTAGGCCAACAAAGAAATAGAAACATAGATATGCCCACCCAAGTCACACCCTGACCTAACAAAATAGAGAATAAAAAAGGCTCTCTAAGGTCAGGGCGTGACAGAAGCGTTACAGTTTGCACAATTTAAATTTTAAGATAATTTCAGATTGAGCCGATATAAGCAGAATTTACCGTGAATGTAGTCTCCGCCAATGCAGGAACATTGCCTTTACATTTCAATTGGGCCTTTGCACGATATGGATTGGATAGAGCCCAAAATAAATCATATATAGTCCATACACTGTATACCGTACACCAGGGGTGTCAAACTCATTCCATGCAGGGTCTAGTGTCCGCTGGTTTTTGGTTATCCATTTCATTTAAGACCTAGACAACCAGGTGAGGAGAATTCCTTACTAATCAGTTACCTAAATTCATCAATCAAGTGCAGGGGAGGAGTGAAAACTCACAGACACTCAACGCTCCGTGGAATGAGTTTGACACATGCTGTGCACTCTTAGAAAAAATGGTTCCAAAGGGGTTCTTTGTGGAGGCATAGGGTTCTGCCAATAACCGTTTTCATCTGAAGAACCCTTTTTGGACGATGAGGGTTCTTTGTAATCAAAGGGTTCTTTGGAAGGCAAGAATGGTACTAAACTCAGCAAAAAAAGAAATGTTCCTTTTTCAGGACCCTGTCTTTCAAAGATAATTCGTAAAAATCCAAATAACTTCACAGATCTTCATTGTAAAGGGTTTAAACACTGTTTCCCATGCTTGTTCAATGAACCATAAACAATGAATGAACATGCACCTGTGGAACGGTCGTTAAGACACTAACAGATTACTGACGGTAGGCAATTAAGGTCACAGTTATGAAAACTTAGGGCACTAAAGAGGCCTTTCTACTGACTCTGAAAAACACCAGGGTCCCTGCTCATCTGCGTGAACGTGCCTTTGGCATGCTGCTAAGAGGCATGAAGACTGCAGATGTGGCAAGAGCAATAAATTGCAATGTGCGCACTGTGAGACGCCTAAGACAGCGCTACAGGGAGACAGGACAGACAGCTGATTGTCCTCACAGTGGCAGACCACGTGTAACAACACCTGCACAGGATCGGTACATCCGAACATCATACCTGCGGGACAGGTACAGGATGACAACAACAACTGCCCGAGTTACACCAGGAATGCACAATCCCTCCATCAGTGCTCAGACTGTCTGCAATAGGCTGAGAGAGGCTGGACTGAGGGCTTGTAGGCCTGTTGTAAGGCAGGTCCTCACCAGACATCACCTGCAACAACGTCGCCTATGGGCACAAATCCACTGTCGCTGGACCAGACAGGACTGAAAAAAAGTGCTCTTCACTGACAAGTCACGGTTTTGTCTCACCAGGGGTGATGGTCGGATTTGTCTCACCAGGGGTGAGCCCGGATCTCAATCCCGTTGAGCACGTTTGGGACCTGTTGAATCGGAGGGTAAGGGCTAGGGCCATTCCCCCCAGAAATGTCCGGGAACTTGCAGGTGCCTTGGTGGAAGAGTGGGGTAATATCTCACAGCAAAAACTGCACTGCAGTACTTAATGCAGCTGGTGGCCACACCAGATACTGACTGTTACTTTTGATTTTGACCCCCACTTTGTTCAGGGACACATTATTCCATTTCTGTTAGTCACATGTCTGTGGAACTTGTTCAGATTATGTCTCAGTTGTTGAATCTTGTTATGTTCATACAAATATTTACACATGTTAAGTTTGCTGAAAATAAACGCAATTGACAGTGAGAGGACGTTTCTTTTTTTGCTGAGTTTACATATAACCCTTCAGAATCTGAATAATCAAATCAAAATAAAAGAATTTGTGCGAATACAACAGGTGTGGACCTTACAGTGAAATGCTTACTTATAAGCCCTTAACCAACAATGCAGTTTTAAGATAAATAAGTGTTTAGAAAAATTATAAATACTTAAGGAGCAAAAAAATAACAGTAGCGAGGCTATATACAGGGGGTACTGTTACAGAGTCAATGTGCGGGGACACAGATTAGTTAAGGTAATTGAGGTAATATGTACATGTAGGTAGAGGAAAAGTGACTATGCATGGTTAATAAACAGAGTAGCAGCAGCATAAAAATTGGGGGGTGGGGAGGACAATGCAAATAATCCGGGTAGCCATTTAATTAGCTGTTCGTGAGTCTTATGGCTTCGGGGTAGAAGCTGTTAAGAAGCTTTTTGGACCTAGACTTGGCGCTTTGGTACTACTTGCCGTGCGGTGGCAGAGAGAAAAGTCGATAACTAGGGTGGCTGGAGTCTTTGGCAATTTTTAGGGCCTTCCTCTGACTCCGCCTGGTATAGAGGTCCTGGGTGGCAGGAAGCTTGGCCCCAGTGATGTACTGGGCCGTACGCACTACCCTCTGTAGTGCCTTGCGGTTGGAGGCCAAGCAGTTGCCATACCAAGCGGTGATGCAACCAGTCAGGATCCCCTCGATGGTGCAGCTGTAGAACTTTTTGAGGATCTGAGGACCCATGCCAAATCTTTTCCGTCTTCTGAGGGGGAATAGGCTTTGTCGTGCCCTCTTCACGACTGCCTTGGTGTGTTTGGACCATGTTAGTTTGTTGGTGATGTGGACACCAAGGAACTTTAAGTTCTCAACCTGCTCCCTTTGTAGTCCGTAATAGTTTGCAAGCCCTGCCACATTCGACGAGTGTCAGAGCTATAAGGAAACTTGACCTATATTGGAATATTTGTACATCACAGGAGGCTGCTGAGCGGAGAACAGCTCATGATATCCGGAATGGAGTGAATGGAATGGCATTAAACACGTGGAAACCATGTATTTACCATTGCATTTATTCCGCTGCAGCCATTACCATGAGCCGTCCTCCCCAACTAAGCTGCCACCAACCTCCTGTGTTGTACATGTATGTATTTGTACATGTATCTGGTATTCCCTTAATCATTTTACACAGTACTGAAATAGTTGATATATTTGCCATGATTTCTTTCTTTCAAATTAGTATTTTTCTGTTATTGAGCAGAGAGTAGGAGAATAGAAGGGAGTCTGAGTGAACCAGCAGTGTACTGTATGGTACCTAGTGTTGATTTTTCTGTGTTACATTTCTAGTGTTGATATAAGAGTTGAATGTGATGTTAAATAATCCCAGTGTTGGTGTTAATAACCACATTTGAGTGTGATTATTTTTACTCTGTGTAGAGTAAACACTTGAAACCACGACCATATTATGTATTGATCAGACATTATTTCATAATTTGCAATAGGCCACCATAGCTAAAATATTGATAAACATGAACACTCATGAGAAATAAAGGCGAGAAATAATGGTGAGACATCGTTTGACAGAAAACAAATATTACAGCCATAAACCTAATATAGGCACCCGGCCACCCGGCCAGTGTGCAGGACCCCATTGATTCGTACGGTACTCTATTTGATATCTGCTATATTTGGTTGTGCACTTTTTGGTGAAACTTTTCATTGTTTGTATTTGGAATGTGTGTGCCTGAAATGCTATGACTTACAGTATGTTGTGTCTGTCTTTACATCATATTCCCCCTTCTTTGCCTTGGGAAAGCTGTATCACAGAAATTGTTTTGTATTGTTTTTGTATTTTGTATCACAGCATTCCTGCTGAGGTGGTTGCCTGGGAAGCTGCGCAGATAGAGTAGATGTTGAATTGACTAAAATGTTGATCATTACAGCTTGATGATAGTGAAAAGACAAAAGGAGATAGAAAATAATAGTTAAATAATAATAAACCCCCCTAACCATCATGATTAGCCCCAATGACACAAGCTACATCAACTGTACGACAACAACCCACACAATGGAATAGTAAAATATGATTTCCAGGGGTAAATTACAAATACTATACACACCGCAACTCCTTTTGTGGACAACATTCCTTTGTGTCAGCTGTGTGCTGGCAGTTCTCCGACTTAATGTAGCGAGCTTAAGGATGAAAGAACGAAAAACATATAGTGACTGTCAGGTTTGTTACAGAAAGTATACCGTTCACAAGTCAAAGCAGCCACAGTTATAATTGCATTATCTAACGTTAGCACCCCCGATCCAAATACTAGATTACGTTACCGCCTGCACTTGCAAGATCCACTGATCCACTGTTAATGATGATACAGCATCCGTCTTCAGGATTAGCTTCGTGGCAAGACCCATCGAATGTTCTCCCCAATTAATAAAGCAACTTTGCTTGAAATGTGCACTGCACACGCATGACATGATCGTAATTTTCGGTGCAGCCTGTTCACCCGAAATAAAAAATTATTGAATAAAAAAAAAGCAGCCACTGCTGTCGAATGTCTTCATTCTTCGGAAAATAGTGTAATAATAAATTAACAGTATGGCATCCAGGCACAACACAGTGGGCTTTTTCGGCATGCTAGTAAGCTAGCTAAAAGTCACAACACAGTGGGCTTTTTTCGGCATGCTAGTAAGCTAGCTAAAAGTCACAACACAGTGGGCTTTCTTCGGCATGCTAGTAAGCTAGCTAAAAGTCACAACACAGTGGGCTTTTTTCGGCATGCTAGTAAGCTAGCTAAAAGTCACAACACAGATGAAAAGGGGTTAGTTATCGTTCTGCCATGTTCTGCTTGAGCTATCTTACGGTTTGTAAACATGCTTAGCCCCCTCCTGTACTCCCTGTTCACCCACGACTGTATGACCGCACACGACTCCAACACCAGCATTATGTTTTCCGACGACACGACAGTTGTAGGCATGATCACCAATGACGAATGAGACAGCCTATAGGGAGGAGGTTAGAGAGCTGGCAGTGTGGTGCAGGACAAAAACCTCTCCCTCAATGTCAACAAGACAAAGGAGCTGATGGTGGACTACAGGAAGTGGAGAGCTGAATACACCCCCATTCACATCAACGGGGTGGTAGTGGTGAAGGTCGAGAGCTCTAAGTTCCTTGGTGTCCACATCACTAAGGACCTATCATGGTCCAAACACACCAACACAGTTGTGAAGAGGGCACAACAACGCCTCTTCCCCCTCAGGAGGCTGAAAAGATTTGGCATGGGCCCTCAGTTCTACAGCTGCACCATTGCGAGCGTCTTGACCGGCTGCATCACCGCTTGGTATGACAACTGCTCGGCATCCGATCGCAAGGCGCTACAGAGGGTAATGCGTATGGCCCAGTACATCACTGGGCCAAGCTCCCTGTCATTCAGGACCTCTGTACCAGGCTGTGTCAGAGGAAGGCCTTAAAATTGTCAAAGACTCCAGCCAGCCAAGTCACAGTCTGTTCTCTCTGCTACCGCAAGGCGGTTGTACCGGAGCACCAAGTCTAGGACCAAAAGGCTCCCGGACATCTTCTACTCCAAAGCCGTAAGACTGCTAAACAGTAAATTAAAAGGCTACCCAAACGTTCTGCTTTTTACCCCCTACCTACATGTACTTCAATGTACTTCAATCAATCAATCACCTAACCAAACCTACATGTACATATTACCTCAATCAATCACCCCAACTGCTCCTTGTATATAGCCTGCATATAGCCTGCATATAGCCTGTATATAGCCTGTATATAGCCTCGTTACTATTTCATTGTGTTATTCTATTGTGTAACTATTTCCTTTTTATCCATTTGTAAAATGTCTTACTTTTGAACTGCAGTGTTGGTTAAGGGCTCGTCAGTGAGCATTTCACGGTAAACTCTACATTTGTTGTATTCGGTCCATGTAACAAATACAATTTGATTTCATTGCACTGGTATGCAAAGATAAATACGATTTTTCTAAAGTAATCCAATCTGTTAGTAGTTGGATTTATCGCACCTGTTACTGAGATGTTTGTTCCAGTTTAAATGATTTAGGTAGTCCCACTAATCAATCTGCCCTACCCTGGCAGTCATTCTGAATGCAGGTTGAGGTGATTAAAAGTTCCAATTGTTGGATATCCTCACTAGTGTTGTCAATTTAGCGACTTTGTCGCTTTCGAGGACCACAGCTGTGCTGCAGCAAGGCAAATTGGTGCTGTGACAAAAATGTCATAAAATCGCATACACAGATTTACTGATGTTATTGCAGGTGCAGCGAAATGCTTATGTTTCTAGCTCCAACAGTGCAGTACTAATACCTAGCAAAACAGAAACAATACAAACATCATCCAAAAAGTTAAAATATACTGCTCAAAAAAATAAAGGGAACACTTAAACAACACAATGTAACTCCAAGTCAATCACACTTCTGTGAAATCAAACTGTCCACTTAGGAAGCAACACTGATTGACAATAAATTCCACATGTTGTTGTGCAAATGGAATAGACAACAGGTGGAAATTATAGGCAATTAGCAAGACACCCCTAATAAAGGAGTGGTTCTGCAGGTGGGGACCACAGACCACTTCTCAGTTCCTATGATTCCTGGCTGATGTTTTGGTCACTTTTGAATGCTGGCGGTGCTTTCATTCTAGTGGTAACATGAGACGGATTCTACAACCCACACAAGTGGCTCAGGTAGTGCAGCTCATCCAGGATGGCACATCAATGCGGGCTGTGGCAAGAAGGTTTGCTGTGTCTGTCAGCGTAGTGTCCAGAGCATGGAGGCGCTACCAGGAGACAGGCCAGTACATCAGGAGACGTGGAGGAGGCCGTAGGAGGGAAACAACCCAGCAGCAGGTCCGCTACCTCCGCCTTTGTGCAAGGAGGAGTAGGAGGAGCACTGCCAGAGCCCTGCAAAATGACCTCCAGCAGGCCACAAATGTGCATGTGTCTGCTCAAACGGTCACAAACAGACTCCATGAGGGTGGTATGAGGGCCCGACGTCCACAGGTGGGGGTTGTGCTTACAGCCCAACACCGTGCAGGACATTTGGAATTTGCCAGAGAACACCTAGATTGGCAAATTCGCCACTGGCGCCCTGTGCTCTTCACAGATGAAAGCAGGTTCACACTGGGCACATGTGACAGACGTGACAGAGTCTGGAGACGCCGTGGAGAGCGTTCTGCTGCCAGCAACATCCTCCAGCATGACCGGTTTGGCGGTGGGTCAGTCATGGTGTGGGGTGGCATTTCTTTGGGGGGCCGCACAGCCCTCCATGTGCTCTCAGAGGTAGCCTGACTGCCATTAGGTACCGAGATGAGATCCTCAGACCCCTTGTGAGACCATATGCTGGTGCGGTTGGCCCTGGGTTCCTCCTAATGCAAGACAATGCTAGACCTCATGTGGCTGGAGTGTGTCAGCAGTTCCTGCAAGAGGAAGGCATTGATGCTATGGACTGGCCCACCCGTTCCCCAGACCTGAATCCAATTGAGCACATCTGGGACATCATGTCTCACTCCATCCACCAACGCCACATTGCACCACAGACTGTCCAGGAGTTGGCGGATGCTTTAGTCCAGGTCTGGGAGGAGATCCCTCAGGAGACCATCCGCCACCTCATCAGGAGCATGCCCAGGCATTGTAGGGAGGTCATACAGGCACGTGGAGG
Source organism: Salmo salar (assembly GCF_965601325.2). Classification (NCBI taxonomy): domain Eukaryota; kingdom Metazoa; phylum Chordata; class Actinopteri; order Salmoniformes; family Salmonidae; genus Salmo; species Salmo salar. The sequence goes on along the minus strand of NC_138291.1, from coordinate 83,338,078 downwards.
CCACACACACTACTGAGCCTCATTTTGACTTGTTTTAAGGACATTACATCAAAGTTGGATCAGCCTGTAGTGTGGTTTTCCACTTTCATTTTGAGTGTGACTCCAAATCCAGACCTCCATGGGTTGATAAATTAGATTTCCATTGATTATTTTTGTGTGATTTTGTTGTCAGCACATTCAACTATGTAAAGAAAAAAGTAGTTAATAAGATTATTTCATTCATTCAGATCTAGGATGTGTTATTTTAGTGTTCCCTTTATTTTTTTGAGCAGTGTACATTTCTTAAGAAATTAAGAAATGTCGGAATGAGTCCAATAGCAACACATATAGCACTGTAACAGTAATCTAAATGCAATCTTTACGTATCTATACCGGATGAATTACTAGGATATACTAGGAATTATAAACTGGGTGATTCGAGCCTTGAATGCTGATTGGCTGACAGCCTTGGTACATCGGACCGTATTCCACGTGTATGACAAAACATTAATTTCTACTGCTCTAATTAGGTTGGTAACCAGTTTATAATAGCAATAAGGCACCTCGGGTGTTTGTATTCCACAGCCCCTCGGGCCTTATTGCTTAATTATACTGTATGTTCAGCAGTAGATATGTTAGAGTGAGCTACAGTATGTGTGCATGTGTCTGCGCCTCACACAGGAAGCGGCGCAGGTCCTAATCCAGGCACTTGTCATCTCCCGTCTGGATTACTGCAACTCGCTGTTGGCGGGGCTCCCTGCCTGCGCCATTAAACCCCTACAACTCATCCAGAACGCCGCAGCCCGTCTGGTGTTCAACCTTCCCAAGTTTTCTCACGTCACCCCGCTCCTCCGCACACTCCACTGGCTTCCAGTTGAAGCTCGCATCTGCTACAAGACCATGGTGCTTGCCTACGGAGCTGTGAGGGGAACGGCACCTCCGTACCTTCAGGCTCTGATCAGTCCCTACACCCAAAGAAGGTGTTCATTGACAATTTGAATTGAGAACCACTCAAAAAATGTGTGTTCCGCTTTGTGAAGGGTGGTGATTCTATGTGGAACCACAATGACTCAATAACCCTTCGAGCTCTTCAGTGGTTCTTTACAGTTGGCAAAAAGGGTTCTTTGCTCTTTTGGTTATAACTAAAATGTGGGAGGCAGCTCATTGGAATATTTTGGGGTGTGGTTTGCTCACAGCTCTTTTTTTGCAACCTTGAGTGAGAGTGCTATTCCAGTTTATCTAATATGTTGTGGTACGCTATTACAGGTTATAAATCAGTCAGATTTTGTCAATTGTTCTCAATTGACACAGGGCCACATGTGAGTCTTTACAAAACACCATCACTGGTCATAGTCATATATTGTTTAACAGAGTTTCCCAAACTGGGTGCACATTTCGTTTTTTTGCCCTAGCATTACACAGCTGATTCAAATAATTAAAGTTTGATGATGAGCTGGTTATTTCAATCAGCAAAAACCAAAACATCCACCCAGGAGAGGCCCTAGGACCAAGTTTGGAACCCTGATATATAACCTGTAATAGCATACCACAACATATTAATTAAACTGGAATAGCACTCTCACTCAAGGTTGCAAAAAAAGAGCTGTGAGCAAACCACACCCCAAAATATTCCAATGAGCTGCCTCCCACATTTTAGTTATAACCAAAAGAGCAAAGAACCCTTTTTGCCAACTGTAAAGAACCACTGAAGAGCTCGAAGGGTTATTGAGTCATTGTGGTTCCACATAGAATCACCACCCTTCACAAAGCGGAACACACATTTATTTGTGTATATATACTTTTTTTAAATGTAATCTTTATCTTCTAGGCAAGTCAGTAAAGAACAAAGTCTTATTTACAATGACGGCCTACCCCGGATGATGCTGGGCCAATCGTGCGAGGCTCTATGGGACTCCCAATCACGGCAGGGTGTGATACAGCCTGGAATCAAACCAGGGTCTATAGTGACACCTCTAGCACTGAGATGCTGTGCCTTAGACCGCTGAGCCACTCGGAAAGCAGTTTCACTTTCTGTAAATGCTGTGGGCTCAGGGATTGTTTGAAGGCTACCAAGATCAAGGCCAATCACTACTGAATAGAAAGCACACAGCACAGGCTTAGGGCTGTAAGACTGAGAGAAGGATACATAATGAATGTTCTCATGTCTTCAGATTAACTAATGTATCTGCTGCTATTTTAATTATGTTTTAATTCAATATCCTGGGGATTAATGCCAAGATGATCAAAGAATCGCAAATAAATAAAGAAGCTATAGGTTGTCATGACGTTGGCCTCTTTGAGTACAAGGAGGACAGTTGACCCCCTCCCCCCCTTTTGCACCATCCCCCAACCTACCTTCCCCCACCCAGTCCCTGTGTGAAGGAGTGGTAAAATTCCAGGAGAGTCTCTGGCCACATGGCCCATAGAGAGACACAGGAAATTCTTCCAACTCACAGAATTGGGGAGCCAAGCGACATTTGTGTTCTGGAGAAGGTATGGAAGATTGGTGAAGAATCCAGCTACGAACTGGTCCGCTTGGTACAATTTTGTGATACTCAGAAGAGACAATATAGCCATATTACCATAAAACTGTTTATATAATAGCCTCAGCTTGAGACTTGCATCATAATGGTTGTATAAAATGTATTAATAAGGATAAAGCTATTTGTAATACATTGAGATGCTATGTACTGATGTTAATGTGATAGAATTGGATTTCTGTACCAAGCTTCACTCAGCCATCGGCACGCCCCCAAGGGACACAGACAGGACCAGGCATCATTTGACAAGCCTGTTCAAGGGTCACTATAAAACTATACCCTGAGCTACATTTCTCCAGACCAGGCCTCCACTCCATTAGTGAGTTGGCCAGTAGGTTTTACAATCCAATTCCTCTACTGAAAGTGAACTACACCACGTGGTTAACTTTTAGACTATCGAGACCGACAGAATAAGAACAAGTCTTTGATATTAATTATTAGTCTGCAGCTTAGTAAATTATATCATCGAATGCGAAGACCAACGAAACATCCATTCTATGACGACATTAATGAATGTCGCTTTGAAAGATCCATTCTAACCGAGAGAGAGAGAGAGAGAGAGAGAGAGAGAGAGAGAGAGAGAGAGAACTCTCCATCAGAACGACGCTCCAACAAGGATCCCGACGACACACTGAGCGTAAATATATATTGATTGCAATTGTTCCCGAATGAGTGAGCCTTCAATTGTCAATTGTTAATATTAATGAACTCTGTGTAACTTCTCAGCTGACCGTTTATGACCCATTATCTAACAGACCAGCCATGCCTGTTAGCCATTAGGGCACATTACTATACCAATCCTTTGTGACGATAATTACTGTTTGTATGTTTTCTGTTAATTACTTAGTGTAGTAAATAAATGATTTTAAGATAATTGATGTATGGATGATTTTAGTAAAGACTGGGTTCGTGCAGATACAATAATTTACGACGTTTGGAATGAGACTGAACACGAGGTAAAATACACCATTTAAACCAGAAGATAATCGGCCTATATTATAATATAGGAAAGTTATATTAGGAAAATTATAACTTTGTAATCTGTAAACATTTTCCTTGGTGCCCCGATCTCCTAGTTAATTACAATTAAACCATTAATCAGTTTAATCGCGTGATAATAATTACAGGGAGTTAATTGATAAACATGTCTTCAGTTTAATGGTACCCCAAAGACACGACAAGGTACATTTAAAAAATGGCTCAAAGAAAATAATATTTACACCAATTGACAAAAAAACAATTATTTAATCCACACCAAAACAACCTTTACTGCTCAAAATACCTACACGATCAAAAGTATGTGAACACTGCTCGTCTAACATCCAATTACAAAATAACTAATATAGAGTTGCTCCCCCTTTGCTGCTATAACAGCCTCTACTCTTCTGGGAAGACTTTCCACTAGATGTTGGAACATTGCTGCGGGGACTTGCTTCCATTCAACTACAAGACCTAGACCAAGACCTGATGTTGGGCGATTATGCCTGGCTCGTAGTCGGCGTTCCAATTTATCCCAAAGGTGTTTGATGAAGTTGAGGTCAGGGCTCTTTGCAGCCCAGTCAAGTTCTTCCCCCCTGATCTCGACAAACCATTTCTGTATGGACCTCACTTTGTGCACGGGGGCATTGTCATGCTGAAACAGGAATGGGCCTTCCCCAAACGGTTGCCACAAAATTGGAAGCACAGAATCATCTAGAATTCCCCTTCACTGGAACTAAGGGGTCTAGCCCAAACCATGAAAAACAGCCCCAGACCATTATTCCTCCTCTACCAAACTTTACAGTTGGCACTATGCATTGGGGCAGGTAGCGTTCTCCTGGAATCCGCCAAACCTAGATACTTCCGTCGGACTGCCAGATGGTGAAGCGTGATTCATCACTCAAGAGAACGCGTTTCCACTGCTCCAGAGTCCAATGGTGGCGAGCCTTACACCACTCCAGTCGACGCTTGGCATTGCGCATGGTGATATTATATGTGTGCGGCTGCTAGGCCATGGGAACCCATTTCATGAAGCTCCCGATGAACAGTTCTTGTGCTGACCTTGCTTCCAGAGGTAGTTTGGATCTCGGTAGTGAGTGCTGCAACAGAGGACAGACAATTTTTACACGCTAATCGCTTCAGCACTCGTTGGTGCCGTTCTGTGAGCTTGTGTGGCCTACCACTTTGTGGCTGAGCCATTGTTGCTCCTACATAAATTATAAATTAACAAAAATTAAAAAACGGTTTTCGCTTTGTCATTATGGGGTAGTTTGTGTAGATTAATGGGGATTTTTTTTATTTAATCAATTTTATACCAAGACTGTAATGTAACAAAATGTGGAAATTGTCAAGGGGTCTGAATACTTTCCGAATGCACTGTATAGTGTACAAATCAAATCAAATTTCATTTGTCACATACACATGGTTAGCAGATGTTAACGCGAGTGTAGAGAAATGCTTGTGCTTCTAGTTCCGACCATGCAGTAATATCTAACAAGTAATCTAACCTAACAATTTCACAACAAGTACCTTATACACACAAGTGTAAAGGAATGAATAAGAATATGTACATAAAAATATATGAATGAGCGATGGCCGAACGGCATAGGCAAGATGCAGTAGATGGTATAGAGTACAGGATATACATATGAGATGAGTAATGTAGGGTATGTAAACATTATATAAAGTGGCATTGTTTAAAGTGGCCAGTGATACGCTTATTACATCCATTTTTTCATTATTAAAGTGGCTAGAGATGAGTCAGTATGTTGGCAGCAGCAACTCAATGTTAGTGTTGGCTGTTTAACAGTCTGATGGCCTTGAGATAGAAGCTGTTTTTCAGTCTCTCGGTCCCCGCTTTGATGCACCTGTACTGACCTCGCCTTCTGGATGATAGCGTGGTGAACAGGCAGTGGCTCGGGTGGTTGTTGTCCTTGATGATCTTTTTGGCCTTCCTGTGACATCGGGTGGTGTAGGTGTCCTGGAGGGAAGGTAGTTTGCCCCCGGTGATGCGTTGTGCAGACCTCACTACCCTCTGGAGAGCCTTACGGTTGTGGGCGGAGCAGTTGCCGTACCAGGCGGTGATACAGCCCGGCAGGATGCTCTCGATTGTGCATCTGTAAAAGTTTGTGGGTGTTTTTGGTGACAAGCCGAATTTCTTCAGCCTCCTGAGGTTGAAGAAGCCCTCTGCGCCTTCTTCACCACGCTGTCTGTGTGGGTGGACCATTTCAGTTTGTCCGTGATGTGTACGCCGAGGAACTTAAAACTTTCCACCTTCTCCACTACTGTCCCGTCGATGTGGATAGGGGGCTGCTCCCTCTGCTGTTTCCTGAAGTCCACGATCATCTCCTTTGTTTTGTTGACATTGAGTGTGAGGTTATTTTCCTGACACCACACTCCAAGGGCCCTCACCTCCTCCCTGTAGGCTGTCTCGTCATTGTTGGTAATCAAGCCTACCACTGTAGTGTCATCTGCAAACTTGATGATTGAGTTGGAGGCGTGCATGGTCACGCAGACATGGGTGAACAGGTAGTACAGGAGAGGGCTGAGAACGCACCCTTGTGTGGACCCAGTGTTGAGGATCAGCGGGGTGGAGATGTTGTTACCTACCCTCACCACCTGGGGGCGGCCCGTCAGGAAGTCCATGACCCAGTTGCACAGGGCGGGGTCGAGACCCAGGGTCTTGAGCTTAATGAAGAGTTTGGAGGGTACTATGGTGTTAAATGCAGAGCTGTAGTCGATGAACAGCAATCTTACATAGGTATTCCTCTTGTCCAGATGGATTAGGGCAGTGTGCAGTGTGATTGCTATTGTGTCGTCTGTGGACCTATTGGGGCGATAAGCAAATTGGAGTGGGTCTAGGGTGTCAGGTAGGGTGGAGGTGATATGGTCCTTGACTAGTCTCTCAAAGTACTGCATGATGACAGAAGTTAGTGCTACGGGACAATAGTCGTTTAGCTCAGTTACCTTCGCTTTCTTGGGAACAGGAACTATGGTGGCCCTCTTGAAGCATGTGGGAACAGCAGACTGGGATAAGGTATTGATTGAATATGTCCGTAAACACATCAGCAAGCTGGTCTGTGCATGCTCTGAGGACGCGTCTGGGGGTGCCGTCTGGGCCGGCAGCTTTGCGAGGGTTAACACGTTTAAATGTTTTACTCAAGTTGGCTGCAGTGAAGGAGAGCCCGCAGGTTTTGGTAGCGGGCCATGCCAGTGGCACTGTATTGTCCTCAAAGCGAGCAAAGAAGTTGTTTAGTTTGTCTGGGAGCAAGACATCGTGGTCCATGACGGGGCTGGTTTTCCTTTTGTAGTCCGTGATTGACTGTAGACCCTGCCACATACCTCGTGTCTGAGCCGTTGAATTGCGACTCTACTTTGTCTCTATACTGACGCTTAGCTTGATTGATTGCCTTGCAGAGGGAATAGCCACACTGTTTGTATTCGGTCATGTTTCCGGTCACCTTGCCCTGTTAAAAACAGTGATTCGTGCTTTCAGTTTTGCGCGAATGCTGCCGTCAATCCATGGTTTCTGGTTGGGGAATGTTTTAATGGACGCTGTGGATACAACATCACCGATGCACTTGCTAATAAACTCGCTCACAGAATCAGCGTATTCATCAATGTTATTGTCCGACGCTATGCAGAACATATCCCAGTCCACGTGATCGAAGCAATCTCGAAGCGTGGAATCCGATTGGTCGGACCAGCGTTGAACAGACCTGAGCACGGGCACTTCCTGTTTTAGTTTCTGTCTATAGGCTGGGAGCAACAAAATGGAGTCGTGTTCAGATTTTCCGAAAGGAGGGCGGGGGAGGGCTTTTTATGCGTCGCGGAAGTTAGAATAACAATGATCCAGGGTTTTGCCAGCCCGGGTTTTGCATCACACTCAATTAACATAAATGAACACTGAAGAAAATTTAAACGTAAAGTGTTGGTCCCGTGTTTCATGAGCTGAAATAAAAAATCCCAGACATTTTCCATACGCTCCAGAAGCTTATTTCTCTCAGATGTTGTTTACATCCCTGTTAGTGAGTATTTCTCCTTTGCCAAGATAATCCAACCACTTGACAAGTGTACCATATCACAAAGCATGATCGTATATTAAACAGCATGATCATTACACAGGTGCACCTTGTGCTCGGGACAATAAAATGCCACTCTAAATTGTGAAGTTTTGTCACACAACACAATGCCACAGATGTCTCAAGTTTTGAGGGAGCATGCAATTGGCATGCTGACTCCAGGAATGTCCACTAGAGCGGTTGCCAGAGAATTGAATGTTAATTTCTCTACCTTAAGCCGGTGGGGTTATGGTATGGGCAGGCATAAGCTATGTACAACAAACACATTTGCATTTAATCAATAGTAATTTGAATGCAGAGAGATACCGTGACGAGATCGTGATGCCAATTATCGTGCCATTCATTCGCTGCCATTACCTCATGTTTCAGCATGATTATGCATGGCCCTATGTTGCGAAGATCTGTACACAATTCCTGGAAGATGAAAATGTCCCAGCTCTTCCATGGCCTGCATACTCACCAGAAATGTCACTCATTGAGCAGGTTTGGAATGCCCTGGATCGACGTGTACAACAAGCGTGTTCCAGTTCCCGCCAATATCCAACAACTTCGCATAGCCATTGAAGAGGAGTGGGATAACATTCCACAGGCCACAATCAACAGCCTGATCAACTCTATGCGAAGGATATGTGTCACACTGCATGAGGCAAATGGTGGTCACACAAGATACCGACTGGTTTTCTGATCCACGCCCCTACCTTTTTTTAAGGTACCTGTGACCAACTGATACATATCTGTATTCCCAGTCATGTGAAATCCATAGATTAAGGCCTAATGAATTTATTTAAATTGACTGATTTCCTTATGTGAACTGTAATTTAGTAAAATCTTTGAAATTGTTACATGTTGCGTTCATATTTTTGTCCAATATACTATAGTTCTACTTGTGGCTTTTTGAATCTAAGATGGATAAAGACAGAACAGCAAACCATACATCTCTTACCCCCAAATGAACTATCTGTGCTGCTGTTTTAATTGTTTTAAGTCAATCTCCTGGGGATTAATGCAAAAATGATTGAATAATCCCAATGCTGTATGAAGTCATTTCTCTCTTCTCTCTCACTCTTTCTCCCTCTCTCCCCACATGGTCATTAGCAGCAGACAATACCTGTCAATAATACATCTGCATCCATTATCTTGCTCTACATCTCTCCACCCCACCCCTTTCCTTTCTCTCAACCCCCCCATCTCTCTATCCACCCCCCTCTCCTCTCCTCTACCTCTCTCCATCTCTCTATCCACCCCCCTCTCTCCATCTCTATCTTTGTCATCACAAAATGTTGCAGATCAGGACCGCACACAGCGCCTTGGTGTGGTTGCCATGGATACCCGTTGCCATGCCTTCAGACCAATGTTGATACCTGGAGGCCTTTGAGATGTTGCATTACTCCATTGTACTCTATCACCGTGGGCACAGGACACTGACAACCATTAAAAACTATCAGCTGGAACAGCTCCAAGATGTATTCAACTGAGAAATAAGTGAGTTGGAGGAGAGGAGAGTAGGGGGGAGAAGTTGAGAGAACTCCACTAACACACAGTACTCTCTCTTGAGCTGCTACTGGATAGATAGATCCATTCTGGCTTTCTACAGACTGATAAAGTACTATTACCCACTAGAGTAAAGTAGAATCATCAATAAAGGATGGTATACTGTACAGTATGTTGTCTGCACTCCTTGAAGTGACTTCACTAGTCAGTGCAGTGAGAGAAGAGTGACATACAGAGGCAGTGTTGTACACAACATCCACAAGGGAAAGGTTTATTATTTAAACTGGTCAAACAAATCCATCTGCCACCATAAGGTAGGCCTGCCCTAGACAGAGATAGCATTGCAACAAGCCAGGAAGAAAATAATCAAACCATTACAGGAACTTTGTTGATTTTAGGACTTCTTCACCCCAACCGCAAACATATTAGCCTTATTTTCATTTAACAAACTATGATAGTTCATACATTTTATCAGGAAATGCAAAAACATACAGATATGACGACCCCTCTTGATTTTGGCCCACTCACTATGTGTATATGGTATAAAGGCATTGACACTGATCTGATGATGACTAGTCACTTGTTAGACCACAAACTAATAGCCTAATGACTGATAGAAAAAGGTGGAAGTGGGGAGACATAGATAGCAAAATAAATAGGACAATAAAATAGTAATATTCAATATTTCATAGCGACAAATTATGCTTTTACTCCTGAGGAAATATACATTAACTGGTAGATTTGGTAGTAGGCCTACACCCAAACCCAAAGCCCAAAACTTAAAACAATAGCATTAGTGCATTTGGTCATTTGGAGGTGGTTTAAAGACGACATGACTGTAAATAAAAGTGAGGGTCTGCATTCCAAATAGCACCCTATTCCCTATAGTGCACTCCTTTTGACCAAAGCCCTATAGTCCCTAAAGGGAATAGGGTGCCATTTGGGACACATACATTATCTATTAACCACCTGTGTAGCCTAATAATGCATTATAGTGCCTTCTATAACACTCGTAGAGCATTATAAGACTAGTTATAAGCATTACTTACAGCTCATATCTACTTATAACAACTACTGTAATTATTAGTCCATTAACTATGAATGGATACATACTGTGAAACACACGTGTTATAATCCCCTATGACACTTGCTATTCGTAGGCGATCAGTACTCATTTACAACAGCCTGTAAATGCAAAGGTGGCTTATACACTGTCAAGTGAGAACACAATAATTACTAGCCTAGCTACATATTTTCCTAATGATAAAAACATTGTTGCAAATATATACTGTATAGTGGAAAACCAACCGGCCTGTTGATGCAACAATAAACTTCAACAAGTCATATTAATGTTCCAATAATGCAACAATTTGTTTTACAATAGTTACCGATAAAGCTGCCCTCGATCAGTACATCAAATTTAAATGAGGTTTCATAATCACCTGCAATGTTAAAATAGTGAAAAGCTAGCTCAAGGTATCCCTGTTACCTGTGCAACGTGGCTTTGATAAAACCATTAAGGTATTGTTTGGGAATTAGCTTGATGTATCATAGAAATCAAATGAAAAAACAAGACGTGTTGAAAGTGCAATTTAGTCCGATATAGTCCATGATGTGTTAAACCTCATATGAGCACAATCATTAGCTGGTCCTGGAAATGTTACTTTAATAACATGATTCTACTACTCTGTATGCATCTCTACCAGAGAATATAATACTCTAGAGAGTAATATAGAGTAATACTACTATAGAGGGTATAATACTCTGTACCAGAGAACATAGGATAAGAACACAAAGCTACAGTGTTCATAATTCAACTTAGTTTAAAACAACCCTTAAAGTGTCATAGAAACATAACTTCAAATCACTTTCTGGCTAAACAGAAGAACATGGCTACTAAAGTCCAGGGTGCAAAGTGCAGACTGTTTTTGTGTAACTCAAGTCCCTAACCTCTAACCCCACCAACCATGACCGCTAACCTCTAACCCTTGACCTTCTCAAGCCAAACCAAGGGGGGCACAAATTCAAACTGGACATAAGCTAGAGTCCACACAAAACAAGTCCATGCCAACAAATAATACATAATTTGACTCAAGTACAATACGAATGGTAGGCATTCAATGCTGAATAGCAAGTTAGGATTTTTTTTTTTAAAGAGAGTAGAAAAATACTTATAGGATATAGGCGCTATGATATTGGAATTCACTGCAGCTTGCTGTGGAATGTTTAGTACTCTCGTTATCATCAGTATTCTTAACGATGGGCTCGTCAGAACTAGGCGCGGGGGCAACTAGTGTAAATCAACAGTAAACTTTCGGATTCAAAACTGTTTACTTCTTACTGTATACTACGCAGATATTGAAGGCTGGTCTTCAGATGATGTTCTTAGTTCGGAAAAAGTGGGAAAAGTTACTGTTTTAGTGTATGAAGAACATTACTGTCATTCTGAATGATACTCTGGTTGACTTTTTGTTATAACAGATCCACAAAAGAACCAAATAGAATCAAGCAGCTTAGCATGATGATAATGAAACAGAATTAATTACTGCAGAAAACCAACTTTAAACCATGACAATACATTCACTGTGAGTGGGGAAATGCCTATAAACCCATGCTGAGAAACCTAGAGAAACATAAGGCTTGTATCATGTGTCCAAACTTCTAATAAACTCAGCAAAAAAAGAAACGTCCCTTTTTCAGGACCCTCTCTTTCAAAGATAATCCGTAAAAATCAAAATAACTTCACAGATCTTCATTGTAAAGGGTTTAAACACTGTTTCACATGGTTGTTCAATGAACCATAAAGAATGAATGAACATGCACCTGTGGAACGGACGTTAAGACACTAACAGCTTACAGACGATAGGCAATTAAGGTCACAGTTATGAAAACTTAGGACACTAAAGAGCCCTTTCTACTGACTCTGAAAAACACCAAAAGAAAGATGCCCAGGGTCCCTGCTCATCTGTGTGAACGTGCCTTAGGCATGCTGCAAGGAGGAATGAGGACTGCAGATGTGGCCAGGGCAATAAATTACAATGTCTGTACTGTGAGACGCCCAAGACGGTGCTACAGGGAGACAGGACGGACAGCTGATCGTCCTCGCAGTGGCAGACCACGTGTAACAACACCTGCACAGGATTGGTACATCTGAACATCACACCTGCGAGACAGGCACTGGATGGCAACAACAACTGCCCGAGTCACACCAGGAACACAAAATCCCTCCATTAGTGCTCAGACTGTCCGCAATAGGCTGAGAGAGGCTGGACTGAGGGCATGTAGGCCTGTTGTAAGGCAGATCCTCACCAGACATCACCGGCAACAACGAGGTGGAGGGTCCATCACGGTCTGGGGTGGTGTGTCACAGCATCATCGGACTGAGCTTGTTGTCATTGCAGGCAATCTCAACGCTGTGCGTTACAGGGAAGACCTCCTCCTCCCTCATGTGGTACCCTTCCTGCAGGCTCATCCTGACATGACCCTCCAGCATGACAATGCCACCAGCTATACTGCTCGATCTGTGTGTGATTTCCTGCAAGACAGGAATGTCAGTGTTCTGCCATGACCAGCGAAGAGCCCGGATCTCAATCCCATTGAGCACGTCTGGGACCTGTTGGATCGGAGGGTGAGAGCTAGGGCCATTCCCCCAGAAATATCCGGGAACTTGCAGGTGCCGTGGTGGAAGAGTGGGGTAACACCTCACAGCAAGAACTGGCAAATCTGGTGCAGTCCATGAGGAGGAGATGCACTGCAGTATTTAATGCAGCAGGTGGCCATACCAGATACTGACTGTTACTTTTGATTTATTTTGATACCCCCCTTTGTTCAGGGACACAATATTCCATTTCTGTTAGTCACATGTTTGTGGAACTTGTTCAGTTTATGTCTCAGTTGTTGAATCTTGTTATGTTCATACAAATATTTACACATGTTAAGTTTGCTGAAAATAAACGCAGTTGACAGTGAGAGGACGTTTCTTTTTTTGCAGAGTTTATCTAAGGTGTCAATGTATAATGAATACTCATCAATTGAAATAGCAACTTCGAGCCATTGTCGGTCATCAACACACTTTCAAGTGCAGAGGTATAGGTAAAGCAGTGCTTAAATTCATCGTCGCTGTCGGATGAAAACCTTGTAACACAATTTTTGACAATTTTCATGTTTTATATGTGCTGAAAGCAGTAACTTCCTTTCATGACTCTAGGACAAAGAAAATGTATTCAAAATACTTCTGAAGTTTCATAATTGTATGTTCGTTATTTGGAAAATACATTATATTTTTTTTTTTCTGTTTTGGAGTTGACGTTTAGATCCGACAGCGACGTCATGTTGCATTAATTATAGGTCATAACAGTTGGAGCCTTGGCTTGGTTCTGAGTTAACAGTTCATACAGTCGGCCAGCAACCTGAGTCTCTAGTACATTCTACAGAGAGAGCAAGGTTTGTCTAGTCTGTGAGCTACACACGTGCATGAGCTCAGAGAGAAACATGCACTAGCTCAGAGTCAGTTCAGCATGCCTGTCCACAGTCATTTGAAGAATAGATAGAAAGAGAAAGGGATAAAAGAAAGATATAGACCCACACAACAACACACACAGAGACAAACAGACAGGAAAAGGGGCATCATTATCAGTTTGGACACAGGGATGAGGGATATGTACTGTATGCAACGCGCCAAAACAACATTACTCCATCCAACTGTCAACAATTAGCCTATGTCCAATCGTTCAAAATCTTGTTACTCAGTCCCGTCCACTCCTAGATCATGTTGCTGAGCTATTGTCCAATCCTGGAGGTTGTTACTGAACCACTGTCAAATGCTGAACATGGCCAATCCTAGAGCACATTACTGAGCATTGTCTAATCCTAGAGCTTGCTGCTGAGGATCTCTGACACCTGTGCGTTTGTTTGGTCGTCTGAGTCCAGATCCTGGGCTCTCGCTCCTTCATACCCCTCCTCTCCTGACCCCTCTGCCAAAACCATTGTCACCCCTGCCCCTCTCTCCATCCCTCTCTCCTCCTCTCCACAGCCCCTGTTGTCAGGCAACGTTTCCTTACACGGTTCCACAAAGATAGTCCTGATGTGGGGCCTGGGCTCCCTCTGTCCCCCCCTCCGGCCCTCCAGGACACAGGAAGCATGACTAGCATATATCTCCCCCTGAGGGGATGGGAGATTCAGGGGCAGGGTGGGCAGGTCTGGGTCCCTCTGCCTGGTATAGACCCCCTCGGACAGGGACCCTGTGTGGCTGTCGCTGTGGCCCCTGAGCCACCGCTGGGGCCCGCTGAAGTAACCCGCCTGGGCCCCAGTGGCCCCGTGGCTCCGGGACAGCAGCTTCCGCTTGGTTGGGGGGTTGGCAAGGGGCCGCAATGGGGTGAAGGAATGCTTGTCCTGGGTCGTCTTGGAGAGGGAGAGACCCTCCAGGGTTTTGGAACAGGATAGGGTGGTCTCAGGGAAGATGGGGGCAGGTGAGAGGGGTGGGTCAGGGGAGAGGATTGTGCCTGGGGAGAGGGGTAAGGCGGGGGAGAGAGGGAAGAGAGCGAGGTCTTTGGGCTGGCAGATGCTGTACCTGGAAAATAAAAATAAGATTTGTTAGGTTCTATTCAAGGCTGTCAAAAAGCGAGGGGGAGAGGGGAAGAGGAGGAAAGGTGATAGTAGAGGAAAGGAGAGAGAAGGAAAAGGACAAATCTTTGGAGAATGAGGTGGTCGGGAAATGTGGGGCTGGGGGAGAGTGAAAGGACAAGTGGACTGGACAGGACAAGAGTGGCAGCTCTATATCTACCTAAGCTTGTGTATCTGCAGTACGTTAGGGTCAGGGTTAGAGGTCGTTCTCATTCCTGAGCTTGTATCTGCAGTACGTCAGGGTCAAGGTTAGGGTCAGGGTTAGAGGTCGTTCTCATACCTGAGCTTGTATCTGCAGTACGTCAGGGTCAAGGTTAGGGTCAGGGTTAGAGGTCGTTTTCGTACCTGAGCTTGTATCTGCAGTACGTCAGGGTCAAGGTTAGGGTCAGGGTTAGAGGTAGTTTTCGTACCTGAGCTTGTGTATTTGCAGTATGTCAAGGTTAGGGTTAGAGGCAATGTTCCCAGAATAAATATTAGCCCGCGCAGAGAAGCTTCACTCATCTTTCTAGAGTTTTCCCCTTTAGTTAACACTATCAATGTTTTGATCTACTGTGGGAATTGTGCTTGAATCAACGCAATATTAGCCACTTTTGTAACATACCGAAACAAAATGTACTACGCAAAATAATGCAAAAATAACTGTGCAAGAGATTTTCTTGTAGGCAGAGCGCATTGGAGTTGGATTCTATTGAATTGACAGGCACGACTCAGGCAAGTACTCTACACACAGACCGGTGCACCATAGCCAATCAGAGCTGCAGTAGAATCTGTGCCATTCATTTTGAACTGGACTGTGTTTACAGCATGAGCGGTAGTGAGTAGATGGCTTGTTTTGAGATAGAAAGTGAGAGCTGCATGTAGCCACGTGTGCACATTTGTTCATATTCTTTGCTAGTTAGTGAGCTATTAGCCCAGTTATAGCAAATTTCTAGTCAACAATAGGGAAGTGGTTGTTTCCTACAAAATGTGAAAAGCGAGTCAGGTAAAGAGCTTTTTTTTATGTCTTAAAGGAGCAGTGTTGTATTTTAAGCTAAGTAGCCAATAGGCTGAGGGTAGCATAATTTGTCTGATTCTCTGTAATAAAGGTATGGGAATGATAATACATTTTATTTTGTAAAGTGGCTTCTTGCATCAAACAGTCAACACCTTGTCTGAAGGACAAGTGGATAAACAGGTTCATTTCAAGCCCTGCATGTTTTTTTTTAAAGTCTCATGGAATGTAGGTCTACATTGAACACCACACACTGGCTGCTACTGTAGGCTGAATGATAGAACAGCTATTTCCATATGAAAATGTTATGGGATTCCTTTTTCCGCCATTGTTTTTGATGGTAGGCCACTCTAGTAAGCCTACATTATGATCAAATAGCCACAGTAGTCTACTTGGCCACTGTTAAAACTGTAACATAAAGCGGGTATAGCCTCAGTGTTCACAGTAAATGCGCGCCGGAAGTTGCACAGAACTTTCACAAAGTTCATATTTACACTCAGCAGACCTGAAATTTGCTCAGTGCCAAAAACATTTTACAGGGAACGTTGGTTAGAGGTCGTTCTCGTACCTGAGCTCGTGTATCTGTAGTACGTCGGGAGCGCTGCCTCCCAGGGCGTGCACGGCCTGCTGGGATAGGTCCTGTGGGGGGGAGTAGAGCAGGTCCAGCTCGCGTGGGGACAAGGCTTCGCTGGAGTCGTAGTCACTGTCTGTCGGCAGGAACACCTCTGAACAACCGTCCTCATCTGACCCCAGCTGGGAGTCTGAGGGAGGAGACAGAAAGACAGACGGATAAGAAACACACATACAGTCCATGTACAAAATAGCGTTGCACACAGACACAGTACAAACTATGATTATAGAGTGGGGATATGTGTTTAGCTTATGATAAAAGCCATTCCTGACTTAATTCCAGTGTATTGAGAGTGAGGAGGTGGGCAAATGTCTGTCAATGTGTATGTTTATGTCTGTGTATTTGTATGCACTGCATCTATAGGTGTGAAGTGGCACCAGCGCCAGAAGGGCTAACACCCCCATCCTCAAGAGGAGCATCGTCATCATCGGCTTCGATGGACAGCCAAGACAGTGTGTGTCTTTCTCTGTGTGCATTCTCCTCACCACTAACATCCTTCCTGCGTCGTAGCTCAGGTGATGGTGATGGTGTGGGTAGGTAGTCCATGGTAGAGGATGCTGAGTCACTCTTCTGTGCTCCCTGGTCTGACTCAGGCTCGCTGGCATTGACCAGGCTGGTGATGGGCACACCGCCACGGGGCTGCTTGTAGCGGGCACACTGCAGGGCATCAGTGATCCAACGCAGCTCCCGCCACATCTCATCCAGCTGCTGCAATAGAGAACAAAATGCACTCATTATAACAGCGTTATAAAGCATCATAGTTACAGTTGATTATATAAAGCATCATAGTTGTAGTTGATTATAGTTACAAAGCATCATAGTTATAGTTAGTTATAGTTGATTATAACAGTTATAAATCCTAGTTATAGTTAGTTGATTATAACAGTTATAAAACATCATAGTTACAGTTGATTATAATAGTTCTAAAGAATCATAGTTATAGTGTAGTTCATTATAACAGTTCTAAAGCATCATAGTTATAGTTAGTTATAGTTGATTATAACAGTTATAAATCCTAGTTATAGATAGTTATAGTTGATTATAACAGTTATAAATCCTAGTTATAGATAGTTATAGTTGATTATAACAGTTATAAATCCTAGTTATAGATAGTTATAGTTGATTATAACAGTTATAAATCCTAGTTATAGATAGTTATAGTTGATTATAACAGTTATAAATCCTAGTTATAGATAGTTATAGTTGATTATAACAGTTATAAATCCTAGTTATAGTTAGTTGATTATAACAGTTATAAAACATCATAGTTACAGTTGATTATAATAGTTCTAAAGCATCATAGTTATAGTTAGTTCATTATAACAGTTCTAAAGCATCATAGTTATAGTTAGATCATTATAACAGTTCTATAGCATCATAGTTATAGTTAGTTATAGTTCATTATAACAGTTCTATAGCATCATAGTTATAGTTAGTTATAGTTCATTATAACAGTTCTATAGCATCATAGTTATAGTTAGTTATAGTTCATTATAACAGTTATAAAGCATCATAGTTATAGATAGTTCATTATAACAGTTCTATAGCATCATAGTTATAGTTAGTTCATTATAACAGTTCTATAGCATCATAGTTATAGTTAGTTCATTATAACAGTTCTATAGCATCATAGTTATAGTTAGTTCATTATAACAGTTCTATAGCATCATAGTTATAGTTAGTTCATTATAACAGTTCTAAAGCATCATAGTTATAGTTAGTTATAGTTGATTATAATAGTTCTATAGCATCATAGTTATAGTTAGTTCATTATAACAGTTCTATAGCATCATAGTTATAGTTAGTTCATTATAACAGTTCTATAGCATCATAGTTATAGTTAGTTCATTATAACAGTTCTATAGCATCATAGTTATAGTTAGTTCATTATAACAGTTCTAAAGCATCATAGTTATAGTTAGTTATAGTTCATTATAACAGTTCTAAAGCATCATAGTTATAGTTAGTTATAGTTCATTATAACAGTTATAAAGCATCATAGTTATAGATAGTTCATTATAACAGTTCTATAGCATCATAGTTATAGTTAGTTCATTATAACAGTTCTATAGCATCATAGTTATAGATAGTTCATTATAACAGTTCTAAAGCATCATAGTTATAGTTAGTTCATTATAACAGTTCTATAGCATCATAGTTATAGATAGTTATAGTTCATTATAACAGTTCTATAGCATCATAGTTATAGTTAGTTATAGTTCATTATAACAGTTCTATAGCATCATAGTTATAGTTAGTTATAGTTCATTATAACAGTTCTATAGCATCATAGTTATAGTTAGTTATAGTTCATTATAACAGTTCTAAAGCATCATAGTTATAGATAGTTCATTATAACAGTTCTAAAGCATCATAGTTATAGTTAGTTCATTATAACAGTTCTATAGCATCATAGTTATAGTTAGTTCATTATAACAGTTCTATAGCATCATAGTTATAGTTAGTTCATTATAACAGTTCTATAGCATCATAGTTATAGTTAGTTCATTATAACAGTTCTAAAGCATCATAGTTATAGTTAGTTATAGTTCATTATAACAGTTCTAAAGCATCATAGTTATAGTTAGTTCATTATAACAGTTCTAAAGCATCATAGTTATAGTTAGTTCATTATAACAGTTCTATAGCATCATAGTTATAGTTAGTTATAGTTCATTATAACAGTTCTATAGCATCATAGTTATAGATAGTTCATTATAACAGTTCTATAGCATCATAGTTATAGTTAGTTATAGTTCATTATAACAGTTCTATAGCATCATAGTTATAGTTAGTTCATTATAACAGTTCTATAGCATCATAGTTATAGTTAGTTATAGTTCATTATAACAGTTCTAAAGCATCATAGTTATAGTTAGTTCATTATAACAGTTCTATAGCATCATAGTTATAGTTAGTTATAGTTCATTATAACAGTTCTATAGCATCATAGTTATAGATAGTTCATTATAACAGTTCTAAAGCATCATAGTTATAGTTAGTTCATTATAACAGTTCTAAAGCATCATAGTTATAGTTAGTTATAGTTCATTATAACAGTTCTATAGCATCATAGTTATAGATAGTTCATTATAACAGTTCTATAGCATCATAGTTATAGTTAGTTCATTATAACAGTTCTATAGCATCATAGTTATAGATAGTTCATTATAACAGTTCTAAAGCATCATAGTTATAGTTAGTTCATTATAACAGTTCTATAGCATCATAGTTATAGATAGTTATAGTTCATTATAACAGTTCTAAAGCATCATAGTTATAGTTGATTATATAAAGCCTCATAGTCGTAGTTAATTATAGTTGATTATAATAGTTATAAACTATCATATTTAGTTAGTTATAGTTGATTATAATAGTTCTAAAGCATCATAGTTATAGTTAGTTCATTATAACAGTTCTATAGCATCATAGTTATAGTTAGTTATAGTTCATTATAACAGTTATAAAGAATCATAGTTATAGTTAGTTCATTATAACAGTTCTATAGCATCATAGTTATAGATAGTTCATTATAACAGTTCTAAAGCATCATAGTTATAGTTAGTTCATTATAACAGTTCTAAAGCATCATAGTTATAGTTAGTTATAGTTGATTATAATAGTTCTAAAGCATCATAGTTATAGTTAGTTCATTATAACAGTTCTATAGCATCATAGTTATAGTTAGTTATAGTTCATTATAACAGTTCTAAAGCATCATAGTTATAGTTAGTTCATTATAACAGTTCTATAGCATCATAGTTATAGTTAGTTATAGTTCATTATAACAGTTCTAAAGCATCATAGTTATAGTTAGTTCATTATAACAGTTCTATAGCATCATAGTTATAGATAGTTCATTATAACAGTTCTAAAGCATCATAGTTATAGTTAGTTCATTATAACAGTTCTATAGCATCATAGTTATAGTTAGTTATAGTTCATTATAACAGTTATAAAGAATCATAGTTATAGTTAGTTCATTATAACAGTTCTATAGCATCATAGTTATAGTTAGTTATAGTTCATTATAACAGTTCTATAGCATCATAGTTATAGATAGTTCATTATAACAGTTCTATAGCATCATAGTTATAGTTAGTTATAGTTCATTATAACAGTTATAAAGCATCATAGTTATAGTTAGTTCATTATAACAGTTCTATAGCATCATAGTTATAGTTAGTTATAGTTCATTATAACAGTTATAAAGAATCATAGTTATAGTTGATTATATAAAGCCTCATAGTCGTAGTTAATTATAGTTGATTATAATAGTTATAAACTATCATATTTAGTTAGTTATAGTTGATTATAACAGTTATAAATCCTAGTTATAGATAGTTATAGTTGATTATAACAGTTATAAATCCTAGTTATAGATAGTTATAGTTGATTATAACAGTTATAAATCCTAGTTATAGATAGTTATAGTTGATTATAACAGTTATAAATCCTAGTTATAGATAGTTATAGTTGATTATAACAGTTATAAATCCTAGTTATAGATAGTTATAGTTGATTATAACAGTTATAAATCCTAGTTATAGATAGTTATAGTTGATTATAACAGTTAGAAATCCTAGTTATAGATAGTTATAGTTGATTATAACAGTTAGAAATCCTAGTTATAGATAGTTATAGTTGATTATAACAGTTATAAAACATCTCATCCAGTTGCTGAAATGGAGAACAAAAGTCAGGTCCAGGTCAAGACATCCAGGAGAAAGTGGCACTAGTAGCCCCCTGGATACTAACGCTGAGAGGTACGTAGTACAGCAGCTTGAGGTTAGTTGCAGGTTTCTATTTCTATTTCACTCTGATAGGGACAAAACCATTCACACATTAAGCCTACAGCTTCAGGGAATACATTATTACCATGCAGATGAACATTTCTGTGTAGGTGTGTGTGTCTGTTTATAGGTGTATAGGTGAATGTGTGTTTGCGCAAGTGTGTGTACTGTTGTATATTCCCACACAGTTGAAAGGGTTTGTAGCGAATAGAACTATGCATAATGCATCCGATTCCTGCATTAAATTGGCACCTGATCATATCACAGCAGTCTTGAGAAGAAGCAGTAGAGAATGTATAGAATGTCCCATATGGCACCCTATTCACTACACAGTGCTATGGGCTCTGGTCAAAAGTAGTGCACTATATAGGGAATAGGGTGTAATTTGGGATGAATGTATAGAATAGAAAGCACATTGTGACCATAACAATGACTGGCTGCACACCAAAGCCCTTCTCCTGCCAGTCTCCCCATGCATGCAGTCTCCAATGTGGTTCCAATCTTATCAGGGGCCCTAGGCCACCGTAACCAAACGTCATTCCTGCTTTCACTCCTCTTATTCCCCCTCTCATTCTTTCCATCACTCCAAACCTCCCCTGGGAGTCAGGGTGTGTGTGTGTGTGTGTGAGAGAGAGAGAGAGTGAGAGAGAGGGAGAGAGAGTGAGAGAGAGAGCATTGTTCTGTGTTTCCGTGTGTGTAGAGAATGAAGCATGACAAATGTCAAGCAGCAATTAGGCGTCTGTCTGAGAGACAGTATGAGAGCACTTAGTGACACCACGAGATGACACACACATATATATAAAAGAGACTGACACCAGGGGATGACACACACACACACACACACACACACACACACACACACACACACACACACACACACACACACACACACACACACACACACACACACACATATATATATAAAAGAGACTGACACCAGGGGATGACACACACACACACACACACACACACACACACACACACACACACACACACACACACACATATAAAAGAGACAGACACCAGGGGATGACTCGGCTGGAAAGAATGCCGTGGATCAGATGGCAGAGAGAGAGAGGGGGGACAGAGAGAGAGAGGGGGAGACAGAGAGAGGGGGAGACAGAGAGAGAGGGGGGACAGAGCGAGAGAGAGGGGGGACAGAGAGAGAGAGGGGGAGACAGAGAGAGAGGGGACAGAGAGAGAGAGGGGGGGAGACAGAGAGAGAGGGGGGACAGAGAGAGAGAGAGGGGGAGACAGAGAGAGGGGGGGACAGAGAGAGAGAGAGGGGGAGACAGAGAGAGAGGGGGGACAGAGCGAGAGAGAGGGGGGACAGAGAGAGAGAGGGGGAGACAGAGAGAGAGGGGACAGAGAGAGAGAGGGGGGGAGACAGAGAGAGAGGGGGGACAGAGAGAGAGAGAGGGGGAGACAGAGAGAGAGGGGGGACAGAGAGAGAGAGAGGGGGAGACAGAGAGAGAGGGGGGACAGAGAGAGAGAGAGGGGGAGACAGAGAGAGAGGGGGGACAGAGAGAGAGAGAGGGGGAGACAGAGAGAGAGGGGGGACAGAGAGAGAGAGGGGGGACAGAGAGAGAGAGGGGGGACAGAGAGAGAGAGGGGGGACAGAGAGAGAGAGAGGGGGAGACAGAGAGAGAGAGAGGGGGAGACAGAGAGAGAGGGGGGACAGAGAGAGAGAGGGGGGACAGAGAGAGAGAGGGGGGACAGAGAGAGAGAGGGGGGACAGAGAGAGAGAGGGGGGACAGAGAGAGAGAGGGGGGACAGAGAGAGAGAGGACGGGGGAGGGGGAGCAGAGAGAGAGAGGGGACAAAGAGAGAGAGGGGGGACAGAGAGAGAGAGGGGGGGAGACAGAGAGAGAGGGGGGACAGAGAGAGAGAGAGGGGGAGACAGAGAGAGAGGGGGGACAGAGAGAGAGAGAGGGGGAGACAGAGAGAGAGGGGGGACAGAGAGAGAGAGGGGGGACAGAGAGAGAGAGGGGGGACAGAGAGAGAGAGAGGGGGAGACAGAGAGAGAGGGGGAGACAGAGAGAGAGAGGGGGGACAGAGAGAGAGAGGGGGGACAGAGAGAGAGAGGGGGGCCAGAGAGAGAGAGGGGGGACAGAGAGAGGGGGGACAGAGAGAGAGGAGGGACAGAGAGAGAGAGGGGGGACAGAGAGAGAGAAGGGACAGAGAGAGAGGGGGACAGAGAGAGAGAGGGGGGACAGAGAGAGAGAGGGGGGACAGAGAGAGAGAGGGGGGGCAGAGAGAGAGAGGGGGGACAGAGAGAGAGAGGGGGGACAGAGAGAGAGAGGGGGAGACAGAGAGAGAGGGGGGGACAGAGAGAGAGGGGACAGAGAGAGAGGGGACAGAGAGAGAGGGGGGACAGAGAGAGAGAGGGGGGACAGAGAGAGAGAGGGGGGGCAGAGAGAGAGAGGGGGACAGAGAGAGAGAGGGGGGACAGAGAGAGAGAGAGGGGACAAAGAGAGAGAGGGGGGACAGAGAGAGAGAGGGGACAGAGAGAGAGAGGGGGACAGAGAGAGAGAGGGGGACAGAGAGAGAGAGGGGGACAGAGAGAGAGAGGGACAGAGAGAGAGGGGGGACAGAGAGAGAGGGGGGGACAGAGAGAGAGAGGGGGGACAGAGAGAGGGGGGACAGAGAGAGAGGGGGACAGAGAGAGAGAGGGGGACAGAGAGAGAAGGGGGGACAGAGAGAGAAAGAGAGGGGACAGAGAGAGAGAAGGGACAGAGAGAGAGAGGGGGGCAGAGAGAGAGAGGGGGGACAGAGAGGGGGGACAGAGAGAGAAAGAGAGGGGACAGAGAGAGAGAGGGGACAGAGAGAGAGAGGGGGGACAGAGAGAGAGAGGGGGGACAGAGAGAGAGAGGGGGGACAGAATGAGAGGGGGGACAGAGAGAGAGGGGGGACAGAGAGAGAGAGGGGGACAGAGAGAGAGGGACAGAGAGAGAGAGGGACAGAGAGAGAGGGGGGACAGAGAGAGAGGGGGGACAGAGAGAGAGGGGGGACAGAGAGAGAGAGGGGGACAGAGAGAGAGAGGGACAGAGAGAGAGAGGGACAGAGAGAGAGAGGGACAGAGAGAGAGAAAACTGGGAATAATAGAGGATATTCCTCTCTTTCTCCCTATAACCGAATTCCATCACTCTTTTACAAGCAAGGCAAGAATATTACTGTATATCTCAAATACAGGATATGAAATATGAGGGTCTTATACTGTATGAGAGGTGGGCTATATTTCAGATAAGAGGGTCTTACAGGTACATGTTTTACATAATATTTGAGAGGTATATTTATATATAAGAGTATACTGTATATCCGAGAGGTAAACAGTTCTGAATGGTCTGTAAATGGGTATGATAATAATGCATGCTAATCCAGCCATACACTTCTCTGAAAACCAAGCAGAAGACACTGGATGCATGTCAACTGCCATTTCACTTTTCTAAGCACCCTGACGAAGGCTTTCATTCTAAAATGTTTGGGCTTTTAATCATTAAAAAGCTTTTTACTGAACTTCCATTGTCCTCCTTTCAAGGTATTTCCCTTCATTCCACTTACTTAAATAGTTGATTGCCAATGATTTCTGTAGATTGAGGAAATTCAATCTCAACAGATTGCAACTAGCCCTAATCAGGAGAGGAAACCCACTATAGCTTCCAGAAAGGTAGCATCCCCCAGACTCCCAGCATTCATCAGCACAGCAGTAGCATCTCTCTTGAGCACTCGACAGCTGACCCAAGTGTCATCCAAGACCTGTGTGTGTGGGTGTGGGTGTGAGAGGGAGAGAGTGTAAGACTATTCTGTGTGTGTGTGCTCTTGATGCAGCATTATTTCCCGACAGCAAGGGCTTGCAAGACGCCTGCAGGGAGCCAGAAGTCATCTCAGAAACGAGAGTCTTACTGAAGGTGACTGGGACACACACACACACACACACACACACACACACACACACACACACACACACACACACACACACACACACACACACACACACACACACACACACACACACACACACGCGCACACGCACACACACACACACACACACACCCAGCCCCTCTCCAGGTAGGCTCCAGCCAGCCAGCAGAGAGAGCAGCGGTCCCAGTGAGTCCAAATGAAGGTGACAGGTAAGGAGCGCCAGACAAAAGGACTTCCTCCTGAAACAGGAAATTGCCCATTCTGACCAGACATCTTTAGATTCCATTAGCCCGCACTGGAGCTAAGGACTGGAGCCAGAGTGGGGCGGTATTCAGTGTGAGACGCAGATGAGAACCAGCAGGGGGATCGTATTGGAGACGTGGGACGGTTGGCTGGTTTACGGGCATATTTGTTCCTCTGCTATTCCTACTGAAGGGGAGAGGAGATATATAGTATTCAATATCGGCTTTAAGGTTATGGATATTTCCTATATAGTGCACTAGTTTTGACCAGGGCCCATATGGAATAGGGTGCCATTAGAAAAGCAACTGAGGAAACTGACTGCAGAGGAATGATTCTAGCTTCCCTTCACTTCAATCAATGAAGCTTACTTAGTCTGAATTCCAAATTGCACCCTATTCCCACAGATGGGAATACCAAATTCCCATCTGCATCCCAAATTGCACCCTATTCCCACCTATTCCCCCTATTCACACAGATGCCCCCCTCCACTCTCCTTTGATCCAGGGCAGGGGCCCCACTGCTGGGGTCTCTCCCCCACCTCCAGGCCCTGTCGTGGTGCCTGAGAGAGCCAGATGCAGCTGGGTCTGTGGTTCCTTTGGAGGATGACGCAAGCGCACACAGCAGGACAACGTCGGTTTATAGTATATCAATGTGTTGAACTACACAATAGGAACTGCACATATTGAGGTTAGAGGTTGGTCCCCTAATTCTCCTCTCAGGAGTTCAGATTACCAGAGGCTTCCTTCCAATGTTCAAAAGACGCAGGCCTTACTTAGTCCACTCACTCATTTAGTCAGTTGATGTGAGGGTGATGCCAAATCCAGTGATGAGTTGAATAAGATGCACTTCTACACAATACTAACAGGATGTCTACTGGACTAAACCAGTCTTCCACAACAATACCACAGTAAGGGAATTTCCCCACCCCGATCATGTAATGACAAGTCTAAACAAATTGTACAATGAGATGGCTTAAAGTCTGCACAGCCACACGCGCACACAGAAAACCCAGAAACGCTTTCACGTACCTATACACTCGCAAGTAACAATGCGCACACACATAGAAGTGCACGTACGTGCACACACGCACACACCCTGACAGGACCTCCCAGTATCTAGACAGACTGTGGTATGACAGGCCAGCACTAAGAGCTTTCAGACAGACGGGCCTCTTTTCACACGCTTTGCCCCCTCACATTAACACTTCAGTCTCTCTAATGCAGCCCACATTGCTGAGCTCACATACACACACACAAATGCACAAACACACACAACTATGAGATTTACATGCACCCATAGAGGCAGACTCACGCACATACACAGACTAAGAGACAGACATTGGCACTTCTATACAGAGACACATATTCAGACAACCCCACCCACACACACTCTCCCTCTCAGTCATTCATGATTGGTATTATTTTTTCCCCTGTCGCTCTCTCTCGCTCTCCCGAGTACTGTGTAATCTGTGGTTTGGGGGCCACATTTTTCCGTGCCTCTCTGAGCTCAGAACACACACACTCTCTCTCAGATCACACACACACTCTCAGATCACAGAAACACACTTGTGGTTTTGTGGTTGGTCTCCATTACCAGTAGAGACCATGGTGGTAAAAGCTGGATTAGTTCTTCACAGAGAAAAACACCAGATGGGTTTACTTTCATGCTTTCAACTTTCTGACATGAGAGAGAAGGCTGGGCAGTTATGGAGTTCTTTAACATTAGAAAAACAAGCTATTTAACAGCTAGTACTCCTAGCAGTTAGGCTTTATTACATCAATAAACTGACTCCAATGGGATTATTAGCGCAGTTGTTTCTGCTGTTTCTTCGATTTTTGGTGCGTGATAAATATATTTACTGAAAAATGGACATGACATAAACGATATGAAAAATAAGCTTTTAAACAATTTTCTTTTGATGAATGTGAAAAAAAGGACTCGTGTTTGTATTAGAAATAGATAAAAAAAAAATATTCAGTGTCCCCCCATTTTAAGGGACCAAATGTATTAGGACAAATTCCCTTGTGTGTGTACTAAAGAAGTAGAAAGTTAAGTATTTGGTCCCATATTCATAGTTCGCAATGACTAGATCAAGCTTGTGACTCTACACATTTGTTGGATGCATTTGCTGTTTGTTTTGATTGTGTTTCAGATTATTTTGTGCCCAATAGAAATTAATGGTAAATAACGTATTGTCATTTTGGAGTCACTTTTATTGTAAATAAGAATAGAATATGTTTCGAAACACTTCTACATTACTGTGGATGCTACCATGATTACGGATAATCCTGAATGAATTGTGAATAATGATGAGTGACAAAGTTAGAGGCATAAATATCATATCCACCAAAAAAATCCTAACCTCCCCTGTTATTGTAATGGTGAGAGGTTTGCATGTCTTGGCGGTATGACGTTTGTGCGTCTGTAAATTTCTCACTCATCATTATTCACATTTCACTATCCCTAATCATGGTAGCATCCACATTAATGTAGACGTGTTCAGAAACATTTTATATTTTTATTTAACATAAAAGTAATCTGAAACACAACCAAAACAAACAGCAAATGCATCCAACAAATGTGTAAAGTCACAAGGTTGATGTAGTCATTGTGTGCTAGGAATATGGGACCAAATACTCAACATTTTACGACTTGAATTTGTCCCGATACTATGTACAAAAAGTGCTATAATTTCTACCTAGTTCACCCGATATGGTGACAGTCTGTACTTTAACCTCATAGTATTTGTATAATGCTGGAGTACAGAGCCAAAACAACTGTCACTGTCCCAATACTTTTGGAGCTCACTGTATTTCACACCATACTGATTGAATAGACGCTCTCATAAAGTGACAGACTTGAAAGCAAAAGATGCATACAGTAAAGTGACTTTACTTTTTCAAGTTAGATATAGCCATCTGAAATATATTGTCACATTTAACTGTATATATTCCAGTAAACCGTCACACAGTTTACATATGGCACACTTAGGTCAATTATACCTGGAATACATATTAACATACACTGTAGGACTTTTCTGTAATTTTAACAGCAAAACACGGTATAATGCACCTTGTGTTTTACAGAATGAAGCTGTAGATTGCACTGCATTATGGGTAAAATTCTGAAAAGTTATTAACTGTAATTGGAAGCCTCTAGTTTATGTCTACTGTAGAGTCATATCTTCAGTTTTAGGCGCCAACCTCATGCTGTCGGGTGAGACACATGAAGCTCAGACTATTTTAGTAAAAAAGGAGAAGAAAGAAATCACCCAGATAATAATTGTTTTAATGATTAGGCTTCGTTGTACCGCAGCCTCTGGGTGCCATAGTGAATAAACTGAGCACAGATATGTGACCATTATGTTTGCTCCATTACTACAGAGAAACCGACTTGCTTCTAGCCCAAACAGTTCAAAAAGATATGACCCATATTACCAGCGCAACGTTCTTTCAGATTTTCTTACACTGTTAAAAATTGTTGTTTTTACAGTATTATACAATACAACTAACAGCAATGTACCCTAATAAGTATTTACAGTAAATTGTCATAAATCCCAATGCACTCTGGGTGATTTTAGGCGTAATTGGTAAATGATGTAGTAAATTCCAATGAAACCATGTTTTAACAGTACAGTCGTGGCCAAAAGTTTTGAGAATGACATAAATATTAATTTTCACAAAGTCTGCTGCCTCAGTTTGTATGATGGCAATTTGCATATACTCCGGAATGTTATGAAGAGTGATCAGATGAATTGCAATTAATTGCAAAGTCCCTCTTTGACATGCAAATGAACTGAATCCCCCAAAAACATTTCCCCTGCATTTCAGCCCTGCCACAAAAGGACCATCTGACATCATGTCAGTGATTCTCTCGTTAACACAGGTGTGAGTGTTGACGAGGACAAGGCTGGAGATCCTTGTCCTCGTCAATTGAGTTTGAATAACAGACTGGAAGCTTCAAAAGGAGGGTGCTGCTTGGAATCATTGTTCTTCCTCTGTCAACCATGGTTACCTGCAAGGAAACACGTGCCATCATCATTGCTTTGCACAAAAAAAGGCTTCACAGGCAAGGATATTGCTTCCAGTGAGATTGCACCTAAATCAACCATTTATCGGATCATCAAGAACTTCAAAGAGAGCAGTTCAATTGTTGTGTCGAAGGCTTCAGGGCGCCAAAGACAGTCCAGCAAGCGCCAGGACCATCTCCTAAAGTTGATTCAGCTGTGGGATCGGGGCACCACCAGTACAGAGCTTGCTCAGGAATGGCAGCAGGCAGGTGTGAGTGCATCTGCACGCACAGTGAGGCGAAGACTTTTGGAGGATGGCCTGGTGTCAAGAAGGGCAGCAAAAAAGCCACTTCTCTCCATGAAAAACATCAGGGACAGACTGATATTCTGCAAAAGGTATAGGGATTGGACTGCTGAGGACTGGGGTAAAGTCATTTTCTCTGGTTAATCCCCTTTCCGATTGTTTGGGGCATCCGGAAAACAAGCTTGTCTGGAGAAGACAAGGTGAGCGCTACCATCAGTCCTGTGTCATGCCAACAGTGAATCATCATGAGACCATTCATGTGTTGGGTTGCTTCTCAGCCAAGGGAGTGGGCTCACTCACAATTTTGCCTAAGAACACAGCCATGAATAAAGAATGGTACCAACACATCCTCCGAGAGCAACTTCTCCCAACCATCCAGGAACAGTTTGGTGACGAACAATGCCTTTTCCAGCATGATGTAGCACCTTGACATAATGCAAAAGTGATAACTAAGTGGCTTGGGGAACAAAACATCGATATTTTGGGTCCATGGCCAGGAAACTCCCCAGACCTTAATCCCATTGAGAACTTGTGGTCAATCCTCAAAAGGCGGGTGGACAAACAAAACCCCACAAATTCTGGCAAACTCCAAGCATTGATTATGCAAAAATGGGCTGCCATCAGTCAGGATGTGGCCCAGAAGTTAATTGACAGCATGCCAGGGCGGATTGCAGAGGTCTTGAAAAAGAAGGGCCAACACCGCAAATATTGACTCTTTGCATCAACTTCATGTAATTGCCAATAAAAGCCTTTGACACTTATGAAATGCTTGTAATTATACTTCAGTATTCCATAGTAACATCTGACAAAAATATCTAAAGACACTGAAGAAGCAAACTTTGTGGAAATTAATATTTGTGTCACTCTCAAAACCTTTGGCCACAACTGTACATTACTTCAAAGAAGTCTGTTATTTCAAATGGTACTGTAATTCCACCCCAAAGAATACAGTACTGTACCATATTTTTGGAGAGCCAAAAACCTTTTGACCACTAGTGGGCGCATGGTATTGTTGTTTCTGGCTCATTAGCATAGTTTGATGCATGCCTTGTAAGATGCTACATTTGTTTAACCCGTGATTGAGATTGCGGTACCAATTTAACTGATATGTGGTAGTAGTGCCACAACAATTAAATGTGTATAGGGGACAGATTGGAGTGGTAGCAGGGTTGGGTAAATTACTTTCTAAATGTAATTAGTTACCTGCCCAAAATTGTAATTAGTAACATCCCTTTTGGATTACCCAAACTCAGTAACTTAATCTGATTACTTCCAGTAACTTTTTGATTACTTTCCAATTAAAAGGCATTGGAAAAAGACAAAAATGATCCATCATACGCATTTGGTTAGTCATTATAGTGCTCGGTGGTTGTGGTCAGACTCACTCAGGTGGAACAAATTTAAACGTGCACCTTTTTTCAATGCTGAATTGAATGTTATTGAAAAAACAGAAAGGTGTCATTGTATTTTTTCCGCAAACATCCTTTCTGAATTTAAAAGTAATCCAAAAGTATCTGTAATCTGATTTTTGCTGGTAACATAACTGATTACAGTTAAAGTTTTTTTGTAACCACATTACATGTAACTGATTACATGTAATCAGTTACTCCCCAACCCTGAGTGGTACAGTAGCAAGCCGCAAACCTTTAATGGTTGAGTGTTTGCCATGTCTTTGGTCTGTTTTGCCCTGTAGTCACTGCAAGTTTGGAAGCCTTTGTTAAGGCCTCTATATATACAGTATATACATTTGTGACCAAATATATTGGCAGCCTTGCACCTTTCTTAAATAATTCCCTATTTCTTCTTAAATAAGTTGAAATGGAAAAACAAATTGTTCACCAAATCATGTTATTGCATTTTCAACATTGCCAAACAAATTTTATTTTTGTAAATTTAAGTTTACAATTTGAATTTAAAAAATGAAAAGTATTTATTTCCAAAACACTATATCCACACATTTTTCACATTTGTTTTTTTTCTCCATCAGAAATGATTGCTTATTCATGTGTGTGTAAAATATTACCGTTCTCAGATTTTTTATTAATTGATTTTAGATGTTTTTTTTTTGTTGTTAAAAAGCTATATATCCATAGTTTAGCTGGAATGGAATATGTGTATCCTTTATATTTGACTGTGATATGTGGTTGTCTCACTGAGCTATCTTAAGATGAATGCACTGACTGTAAGTCTCTCTGGATAAGAGCATCTGATAAATGACAAAAATGTCAAATGTAAAGGTTTTACATAAAGATCTCATATTACTGTATTCATTTATTATAATTTTTTTCTTCATAATGATGTTTTCTTCTTGAACCCTGGAACGGTTCAAGAAGAAATGTTGGACTGTTCTGGAGTGGCCAGCGAAGAGTCCAGATCTGAATAACATCCATAACCTATGACAAGAGCAGAAAACAGCAGTTGGTTGAGGACACCCCTCAAACATTGAAGAATTAGAGCAGTTTGCTGCTGAAGAGTGGGACAAATTGCAAGTACAAAAGGTGAAGCAAGCTCATTGATGGCTACAAAAAGAATTTGTTGGCAGTTATCTTGGCCAAAGGCTGTGCAACCAAGTACAAGCTCCTGGGTGCAAATAATTTTGTCCATTCCATTTGTCTTTATCTTCTGAAAGAAAATGTGTAAACTTAAGTTTACTAAGATAAAATTGGTTCTGCAATGTTGAAAAATCTAAAAGTTTCAATTTATTTAAAGTGCAAGGGTACCAAAATATTTGGCTGCAACTGTATATATACACTACCGGTCAAAAGTCTTAGAACACCTACTCATTCAAGGGTTTTTCTTTATTTTACTATTTTCTACATTGTAGAATAATTGCCTTAATGACAGATTTGCACACTCTTGGCATTCTCTCAACCAGCTTAACCTGGAATGCTTTTCCAACCGTCTTGAATGAGTTCCCACATATGCTGAGCACTTGTTGGTTACTTTTCCTTCACTCTAAGGTCCGACTCATCCCAAACCATCTCAATTTGGTTGAGGTCGGGGGATTGTGGAGGCCAGGTCATCGGATGCAGAACTCCATCACTCTCCTTCTTGGTCAAATAGCCCTTACACAGCCTGGAGGTGTGTTGGGTCATTGTCCTGTTGAAAAACAAATGATAGTCCCACTAAGCCCAAACCAGATGGGATGGCATATCGCTGCAGAATGCTGTGGTAGCCATGCTGGTTGAGTGTGCCTTGAATTCTAAATAAATCACTGACAGTGTCACCAGCAAAGCACCCCCACACCATAACACCTCCTTCTCCATGCTTCACAGTGGGGAATACCGTTGCAGAGATCATCCGTTCACCTACTCTGCGTCTCACAAAGACACAGCGGTTGGAACCAAAAATCTCAAATTTGGACTCCACTGGTCTAATGTCCATTGCTCGTGTTTCTTGGCCCAAGCAAGTCACTTCTTCTTATTGGTGTCCTTGGCCTGATTCACACAATCTCCTCTGAACAGTTAATGTTGAGATGTGTCTGTTACTTGAACTCCGTGAAGCATTTATTTGGTCAGCAATTTCTGAGGCTGGTAACTCCTCTGCAGCAGAGGTAACTCTGGGTCTTCCATTCCTGTGGCGGTCCTCATGAGAACCAGTTTCATCATAGCGCTTGATGTTTTTTGCGACTGCAATTGAAGAAACTTTAAAAGTTCTTGAAATTTTCCAGATTGACTGATTTTCATGTCTTAAAGTAATGATGGACTGTCGTTTCTCTTTGCTTATTTGAGCTGTTCTTGCCATTATATGGACTTGGTCTTTTACCAAATAGGGCTATCTTCTGTATAACCCCCCTACCTTATCACAACAACTGATTGGCTCAAACGCATTAAGAAGGAAAGTCATTCCACAAATTCACTTTTAACAAGGCACACCTGTTAATTGAAATGCATTCCAGGTGACTACCTCATGAAGCTGGTTGACAGAAAGGCAAGAGTGTGCACATTTTTGTTTCATCAGACCAGAGGATATTTCTCCAAAAAGTACGATCTTTGTCCCCATGTGCAGTTGCAAACCGTAGTCTGGCTTTTTTATGGCGGTTTTGGAGCAGAGGCTTCTTCCTTGCTGAGCGGCCTTTCAGGTTATGTCGATATAGGACTCTTTTAACTGTAGATATAGATACTTTTGTACCTGTTTCCTCCACCATCTTCACAAGGTCCTTTGCTGTTGTTCTGGGATTGATTTGCACTTTTCGCACCAAAGTACGTACATCTCTAGGAGACAGAATGCATCTCCTTCCTGAGCGGTATGACGGCTGTGTGGTCCCATGGTGTTTATACTTGCGTACTATTGTTTGTACAGATGAACGTGGTACCTTCAGGCATTTGGAAATTGCTCCCATGGATGAACCAGACTTGTGGAGGTCTCCAACTTTTTTTCTGACGTCTTGGATGATTTCTTTTGATTTTCCCATGATGTCAAGCAAAGAGGCACTGAGTTTGAAGGTAGGCTTTGAAATACATCCACAGGTACACCTCCAATTGACTCAAATGATGTCAATTAGCCTATCAGAAGCTTCTAAAGCCATGACATCATTTTCTGGAATTTTCCAAGCCTTTTAAAGGCACAGTCAACTTAGTGTATGTAAACTTCTGACCCACGAGAATTGTGGTACAGTGAATTATAAGTGAAATAATCTGTCTGTAAACAATGTCATGCACAAAGTAGATGTCCTAAACAATTTGCCAAAATTATAGTTTGTTAACAAGACATTTGTGGAGTGGTTGAAAAGCAAGTTTTAATCACTACAACTGTGTATGTAAACTATATATATATATATATATTTCATATGCCGTAATATGAAAACACATTACCTAGCAGCAAATCCCAAGCAATTACAGTAAAATACTGTACCCTGCCTCCCTTCAATTAATTTAATTTATTCATTACAATTAATGTAAAAATATTACAGTAAGATGCTGTACTGTACATTTACAGCATAATACTGGCAGCAGAGTTGCCAGCAAATTACTGTAATTATATAATACAGCTGTGTTGCTGTAATTATTACAGTAGGCCTATTTACAGTATAATGCTGTATTGTATAATACAACACTGTTTTTCTTACTGTTAAACATGTGACAGCATCCCTGCTGTAAAGCAAAACTACAGCATTTAGCTGGCAACTCTGCTGCCAGTTTCATGCTGTAAATGTACAGGGAAAGTTATATCTCCCTACCTGTATATAGTCCAGTATATGTTGGTGTCTCTGTTTGGCAGTGGCAACCTCTGTGTCCATTATGGCCTCTCGCAGTGCCTGCTGGGTAATAAGTGCATCCAGGTCCAAGACAGATGACATGCGGCAGTACAGACTGATGCACTTCTCCTTGTACGCACTGAAATGGACTGGAGAGAGAAATATATAAGAATGTCATATTAATACTGTATAACAAGACATATATAAACCAATGAACTTCTTATTCGCACAGAAGTGGACTGGAGAGATAAATATATATTTGAATATAAAATATAACCTCAAACTTCTCCCTGTATTCACAGAAATGGGCTTGAGAGAGCAATATATTTTTGAATATAAAATATAGACTCCAACTTCTCCTTGTACTCACATAAGTGGGCTGGAGCGAGACAAATATATATCAGAACATGCAATATATAGACTAAATCACTTCTTGTAGGCACAGACATGGACTGGAGAGAGACATATACAGTGTTAATACTGTATAACGAGACATACATTGAGTGTAAAAAACAATAGGAACACCTTCCTAATATTGAGTTGCATCCCCTTTACCCTCAGAACAGCCTCAATTCATCGGGGCATGGACTACAAGCATTTGTTAGTTATGTCAAGTTGGCTTTATGTCCTTTGGGTGGTGGACCATTCTTGATACACACAGGAAACTGTTGAGCATGAAAAACCCAGCAGCATTGTAGTTCTTTAATCCTTTGTCTTTCCCATTCACTCTCTGAATGGCACACATACGCAATCCAAGCCTCAATTGTCTCAAGGCTTCAAAATCCTTTAACCTGTCTCCTCCCCTTCATCTACACTGATTGAAGTGGATTTACCTAGTGATAGCTGATCATAGCTTTCAGCTGGATTCACCTGGTCAGTCTGTGTCATGGAAAGAGCAGGTGTTCTTTATGAACTTCTTCATATTCACACAGAAGTGGATTAAAGAGACAAATATATATCAAAATATACAATATATAGACTAATTCACTTCTTATACGCACGGAAGTGGACTGGCGAGATTGTTATAATTGTGTTTCTAAATCCTTGTTATGCATTTTATTCTGCATTTGTAAACAGAGCACCCTTGTAAAATACATCAGTCTCAATGGGACTAGCCTAAAAAAATAAAGGTTTGATCAAATAAATAACTATATCAGAATATATGTTAACAGCATATAACAGGTGTATAACAGGTGTATAACAGGTGTATAACAATACATTTAGTGACTGATGAACGTGTCTTTGTATTCACAGCACTACTAATCTCTGGGGCTAGTCTGACTCTGAGAGGGGGTCAAAGGTCAGATCAGCATGGCGCTGCTCTGGAGCCCTCAGAGAGACTGATTTAATGTGTGGCCCTAGGTATCAGAGGAAAAGAGAGGAATCTACAACCACTGAACTAACACAGAGAGAAAGAGATAAACAGAGCGAGAGAGAGTGCGAGAGAGAGAGAGAACAGAGGCTAACAGAGAGAAGGAGAGGGAGGGAGAGAGGAACAGAGAGCGAGAAAGAGAGAGGGAGAGAGAGAGAAGGGCCGAAAGAGAAAAAATAATCTCTCACTCATTCAAGGGAGCGTGAGGGAGAAAGAGAGAGAGATGTACACAGGGATAGAGGAGGGAGAGATGGGAGAAAATAGATGTTCCAACAAGATGAGGGGCTTAACAGAAGGCAGTGGTCAGTGTAGACGTACCCAGCTCAAACATTTGTAGAGGGAGGTTGAGAAAGCCGGAGTGGGGAGTGTAGGGGTTGCTCTGTCCGGGAGCGGTACACACATCGTCAGCCGCCGGCAGCAGCAGCAGAAAGGAAACATTATGACCCAGCTCCAACACCTCGTGAGTGTAGATACGGAAGTGCTTGGCCTGCAACCAGACATGAACACAGTAAGAATATGAACAGGGGCAAAGATGGACACATACAGCCGGGCGCGCACACACACACCCACGCGCACATGCGCACACAGGCAGGGACACACACACCCACGCGCACACAGGCAGGGACACACACACCCACGCGCACATGCGCACACAGGCAGGGACACACACATTCACTAAGGCACAAACGACTCATCGAACCCACATTCCAACTCGTCCCTCTATAAGTGTCTTGGTAAATGTTCCCCTTGCCTTGTATTTCCCCTTTATCTCTAAAGTAATGGAATACTTTGACAGTGAGATGTGATAGACATTCTGTCTGTCCAGTTCTTTTTAGAAAATAAACAGCATGATGTTCTGTTCGTCAGGAATGTCAGTATCAGAGTGCTGAGGCTAGCTATGTGGTGGTGCCTCCGTCCAAAAAATGACACCCTATTCCCCATGTAGTGCACTACTTGTAAACAGGGCCCATAGGGCTCTATATAGGAAATAGGGTGCCATTTTTCTGAGGCAGACACCACCACATAGCTAGCCTCAGCACTCTGATACTGACATTCCTGAAGAACAGAACATTGTTGTTTATTTTTCGCTACACCCGCAATAACATCTGCTAAACACATGTATGTGACCAATACATTTGATTTGAAGACACTCAGGGAGATAGATGGCTTTCAGAGCCCAGCTGATTTGTGTTATAAACAACTCTGAGTAAAGAGAGAGTGTTCAGAGGTAGAGAGAAGATAAAAGATAAAACAGAAACTATAAACTTAATAGAGAGGCTAACGTCAGGCCCATCAACCATCCAATATGGCTCCTGTCAGAGAAGGACCTGATGAGAGATGGGTTTTATGTGCCTGGCACAGAGCTACTGTAGAGACAGATTGGTGTGTGTGTGTGTGTGTGTGTGTGTGTGTGTGTGTGTGTGTGTGTGTGTGTACCTGGTGCAGAGGTAGGTTGATGAGTTTGAGCAGGGCCTTGAGGGAAGTCTGTAGCTCGTAGTAGAGGAGCGGTGTGTTACTGTCTGTCGTTTGATCCACTCCCTCTCTCTCTCCCGCCGTTCTCTCCTCTCCATCCTCTAGGGTTGACAGTCTCTGCAGCCAGTCCCACTCTTCCCTGAGAGAGAGAGAGAGAAAGAGAGCGAGAAAGAAGAGAAACACCTGATGTAAGCAGGAATAAGATCGTAGGTTCCAAGTTGTTGTGATGGCTCTGTGTCGGAGCATAGCACTGAGCAGCAGAAAAGTAACATTAAAGTAATGGGCTGTGACTCTGAAGGCTGATGCTGCCCAAAACATTACGATGCACCAATAGAGTATCACTATGTCCATCGGTCTGTTTATGTGTGTGTGTGTGTGTGTGTGTGTGTGTGTGTGTGTGTGTGTGTGTGTGTGTGTGTGTGTGTGTGTGTGTGTGTGTGTTTGGGGATCTTTGTTTTGCTCCAGGGAATTTCCCTCGGACCCCCACTGTGTTCTGTGGTGCAGTCTGTGGAAAGACCTAGTAAATCACATCTTCCACTGCCCCTGGACGTGTGGGTGTATACTTCCTTGCCAGCAACAGTGAGTGTATGTCTGCCTGTCTATATTCCTCTTTACCTGAAACTTATAGTGTGTGTGTGTGTGAAGTCCTCTCCAAAGTGCGAGTGTGTGTGTAACTGGCCCAGTGGGTGTATATACTGTATAATACTCCCTGTGTCAAGCTAACCACTGAGGTCACCTCTACCACCTCAGACCAATGTCAACAAACAACTCATTTACACAACTAACACAAACACACGCACCAACGCACAGAGAACACACACGCACACCCATACACATCTCTGTTTCACCTGTAGAGAGAAACTCAACACCTCTATCTCACTTCTATCCCATTTAGAACTTTCTCTCCTCTCCCCTCATCCCTCTCTTTCTCTCCTCTCCCCTCATCCGTCTCTTTCTCTCCTCTCCCCTCATCCCTCTCTTTCTCTCCTCTCCCCTCATCCCTCTCTTTCTCTCCTCTCCCCTCATCCGTCTCTTTCTCTCCTCTCCCCTCATCCCTCTCTTTCACTCCTCTCCCCTCATCCCTCTCTTTCACTCCTCTCCCCTCATCCCTCTCTTTCACTCCTCTCCCCTCATCCCTCTCTTTCACTCCTCTCCCCTCATCCCTCTCTTTCTCTCCTCTCCCCTCATCCCTCTCTTTCTCCCCTCTCCCCTCATCCGTCTCTTTCTCTCCTCTCCCCTCATCCCTCTCTTTCTCTCCTCTCCCCTCATCCCTCTCTTTCACTCCTCTCCCCTCATCCCTCTCTTTCACTCCTCTCCCCTCGTCCCTCTCTTTCTCTCCTCTCCCCTCATCCCTCTCTTTCTCTCCTCTCCCCTCATCCCTCTCTTTCACTCCTCTCCCCTCATCCCTCTCTTTCACTCCTCTCCCCTCGTCCCTCTCTTTCTCTCCTCTCCCCTCATCCCTCTCTTTCTCTCCTCTCCCCTCGTCCCTCTCTTTCTCTCCTCTCCCCTCATCCCTCTCTTTCACTCCTCTCCCCTCGTCCCTCTCTTTCTCTCCTCTCCCATCATCCCTCTCTTTCACTCCTCTCCCCTCATCCGTCACTTTCTCTACTCTCCCCTCATCCCTCTCTTTCTCTCCTCTCCCCTCATCCATCTCTTTCTCTACTCATCCGTCTCTTTCTCTACTCTCCCCTCATCCCTCTCTTTCTCTCCTCTCCCCTCATCCGTCTCTTTCTCTCCTCTCCCCTCGTCCCTCTCTTTCTCTCCTCTCCCCTCGTCCCTCTCTACTCTCCCCTCATCCCTCTCTTTCTCTCCTCTCCCCTCATCCCTCTCTTTCTCTACTCTCCCCATCATCCGTCTCTTTCTCTACTGTCCCCTCATCTGTCTCTTTCTCTCCTCTCCCCTCATCCCTCTCTCCTCTCCCCTAATCCCTCTCTTTCTCTCCTCTCCCCTCATCCCTCTCTTTCTCTCCTCTCCCCTCATCCCTCTCTCCTCTCCCCTAATCCCTCTCTTTCTCTCCTCTCCCCTAATCCCTCTCTTTCTCTCCTCTCCCCTCATCCCTCTCTCCTCTCCCCTAATCCCTCTCTTTCTCTCCTCTCCCCTCATCCCTCTCTTTCTCTCCTCTCCCCTAATCCCTCTCTTTCTCTCCTCTCCCCTAATCCCTCTCTTTCTCTCCTCTCCCCTCATCCGTCTCTTTCTCTACTCTCCCCTCATCCATCTCTTTCTCTCATCATCTCTCTCTTTCTCTCCTCTCCCCTCATCCCTCTCTTTCTCTCCTCTCCCCTCATCCCTCTCTTTCTCTCCTCTCATCCCTCTCTTTCTCTCCTCAACTGACCATGGGCACAACACTCTCCAGTTTCTCTACATCTATCAATAGCCAAAGCTCCCAAGTATTTCCATGATCTGTAGATGAAAATACATGAGGCTTTGGCACAGTGTCTGTAGCATAATATTACACTGTCAGATCCAAATACACATTGCTGCCCTTCTAGAGTCTGCCTCTCTGTCTCACACACTAACACGAGGGAGGGATAGTGAGAGAGAGACAGTGAAATAGAGAGAATAGAGAGAGAGAAAGAGGGATGAGAGAGAAGAAAGTCTGTCTGACTGCAGTGTTTTCTTGAGATGAAGGGGAAAAACGCAGTCCAATGTTTCCCTTTGTTTCTCACTTCCCACTGTATCTAGGACCGCAGCACAGCTAACTAGAACCACAGCACAGCTAACTAGGACCGCAGCACAGCTAACTAGAACCACAGTACAGCTAACTAGAACCACAGCACAGCTAACTAGGACCGCAGCACAGCTAACTAGGACCGCAGCGCAGGTGACTAGGACCGCAGCACAGTTAACTAGGGCCACATCACAGCTAACTAGGACCGCAGCACAGTTAACTAGGGCCACAGCACAGCTAACTAGGACTGCAGCACAGTTAACTAGGGCCGCAGCACAGCTGACTAGGGCCGCAGCACAACTAACTAGGACCGCAGCACAGCTAACTAGGACCGCAGCACAGCTAACTAGGACCGCAGCACAGCTGACTAGGATTTCAGCACAGCTGACTAGGACCGCAGCACAGCTAACTAGGACCGCAGCACAGCTAACTAGGACCGCAGCACAGGTGACTAGGGCCGCAGCACAGCTGACTAGGACCGCAGCACAGCTAACTAGGACCGCAGCACAGCTAACTAGGACCGCAGCACAGCTAACTAGGACAACAGCACAGCTAACTAGCACCGCAGCACAGGTGACTAGGACCGCAGCACAGCTAACTAGGACCGCAGCACAGCTAACTAGGACCGCAGCACAGGTGACTAGGAGCACAGCCCAGCTAACTAGGACCGCTGTTAAAACAGCCAGCTTCAGTCAGCTGATTCTAGCCATCCTTTATGGCTAGTTCTAGTCGGGCAGCTTAGTCTCATATTCAGAGGACCCCCACTTTTGTTAGTGTCTTATTGGTCAAGGTCACGCCAAATACTTATCACCACATCTCATTCAGCCTATCAGCAGCCTTGATTCCCGGGACTTCTGTTTCAGTTAGTCTGTAACACCAGCACACTGTGTGGTCAGAAATGTGCTTTCCCCATCCCGATTAGCACTTCCAAAGTTTTGTGGTCTATTGTGTATAATTAACTCTGCTAGCTAACTAGCATCCAAGAACTCTGCTAGCTGACTAGCGTCCAGGAACTCTGCTAGCTGACTAGCGTCCAGGAACTCTGCTAGCTGACTAGCGTCCAGGAACTCTGCTAGCTGACTAGCGTCCAGGAACCCTGCTAGCTGACTAGCATCCAATAACTCTGCTAGCTGACTAGCGTCCAGGAACCCTGCTAGCTGACTAGAGTCCAGGAACCCTGCTAGTTGACTAGCGTCCAGGAACTCTGCTAGCTGTAGCCAAGGAGCATTGCACACATACTTCTACCTATTCCTCCCAGCCCCATAGAAATCAGATCTGATATTACTCAAACACACACACACACACACACACACACACACACACACACACACACACACACACACACACACACACACACACACACACACACACACACACACACACACACACACACACACACACACACACACACACACACACACACACAGACACATGCATGCATTAGTACGCACACACAAACACATACTCACAGCCTCAGAGTCAATGTAACATAATACTGTAGGTAGATTAGCGGTGAGTGTCCCAGTAGAGAATGTGTGTAATGCGGTGAATGTTAGCTGACAACATCAGAGGTGTAAACAGCGAGTTGGCATTCCTCTAAGTCAGGGATCATCAACTAGATTCAGCCGCGGGCCGATTTTTTCTTGAGCAGATGGTCAAGGGGCCAGAACATAATTACAAATAATTTGTAGACCGCAAATTGACCGCAAGAAGCCCAAACAGATATAATGTTTGAATAAAACATGAATCATTTCAAACCTTGCTTACATTTGAGTGCGATTCCGTGTCTCTCTACTATGCGTGGGAATACTTGGGAACAGATTTCTTAAATTAAAATCACTTGGAGCTGAATTCCTGGTGTTTTTACAGTCTTATTTTTCTGCTCAGAATACTTGGGGGGACAAATAACAACACCTGCGGGCCAAATTCGGCCCGGGGGCCACCAGTTGGGGAACCCTGCTCTAAGTTAATGTTCTAACAAAAACTGTTACGGTGCCAAGTCCTAGACCTAATACCACCTAGAAAACAGACAGACTCTAATACCACCTACAGTATACACAGCCAAACAGCCAATCTAAAAACAGACCTGTAGTTACTCAGCATAGAGTTCTCATTCTCAAATTCTGTGAATTGATTCGGGGCGGGAGGGTTTTGAGCTTGTGTGTGTGCACCTTTCAGCCTACTCCAGCTCTCTCTCAGTCACAGCAGCTGCAGCCTCTAGCAGCACCAGGATTCCAATATTGGCTGGGCCAGAGACATTTGTTGGCATGATGAAATGTATATTTCTGATTATTGAAATGCTTCAAATTGTGATACGAATAGGCTGGAGTGTACTCGGGAGAATGAAGATCCCCAATACGATGACAGGCAGCCCATCTCAGTATCAGAAGAAGCCCATATTCCAATGGCAGATA
Source organism: Salmo salar (assembly GCF_965601325.2). Classification (NCBI taxonomy): domain Eukaryota; kingdom Metazoa; phylum Chordata; class Actinopteri; order Salmoniformes; family Salmonidae; genus Salmo; species Salmo salar. The sequence continues at coordinate 83,295,371 of NC_138291.1, read as the reverse complement.
CATCCTAACAAAATAAACCCTTTGACTGTCCTGCTAATGTGCCTTACTGGACCTTGTAAACTATCCAAAGTAGACCCATTACTGACTCAAATGTTTCCTTAATCAAACATACATTTAAAACAAAGGACTTTTTAACGATTATTCAAATGTATGTTTGGTGTTTGGCAGACAAGCAAGTTATTTATTGTTTCATTATTCAAGGCTACCTTTGTTATTTCATTTAAAAAATAAAATGCTTGATTGTATTTAAAGGCATGAACGACTCGTATGCTGTGTACCGACATGAATTAATGATTGATTGATTATATCGAACTAGGCTAAGAGACGTTAAGACCTAAAAAACAGGGCATGCTTACACAGCTCTCTGGTGGATAGATTATATAAGGCTACTACGTGAGTCAAGTGCAAAATAATACACTTGATTTAGGATACATCTTGGCATGCTAAATGTTTCTGATCAGTGATAGATGAGAAAACAAATAAACGAGCGACCTCCACTTGGCCAGCCAGAGATCAATCAACCAAATATACAGGCGGAGATTCAGTGACAATCACATTGACTGATTATCAGACAAGTTACAGGCATTTGGTCGGGAGTAGGACAGGCTACTATGTGAGTGAAGAGCAAAATCAACTTGTTAAACTACATAACATGCTAGCAACATGTTCTGATCAGCTAATATATGAGTAAGCTAGAATAAAGATAAACATGTGCACTCACCTCAACTTAGCAAACATTTTCCCAGCCTAAGTGTTACCAAATATCCAAACCGGGATTCAGTTAAAACAAAAATCTGACATCGATTGATTTATCTAGACCTTTCCCACACGCTTGTCTCAAAGCAGCGTGATGGCGCTGTCCCAATCAAACGGTGCTGAAATTATCATATAGGTGACCACACACTACCATTGCTTTAAATTAGTATAATGGTTGGATATGACTTAGGGAATTTCAGTATAAGCAAGAATTTGATACATGCCTTTAATTGCATTAGCCTACTTTATTCAAATATTGTTGTCATTCAGTTGATCATTTCTAAGGTGAGTTTCCTCGCCTCCTCACTCCGCTGCCGCCTGCATCCAGCCCAAGGGCTGTTTCCTCGCCTCCTCACTCCGCTGCCGCCTGCATCCACCGCATTGCTCTCAATACGAGTTTAAATCAATATACTGTTTTCTAGTAATATGGCTTTTATTTCAGGTTCGGGCTCATTTAATTTCTGTGATGTCGGTCCGAGCCTGGGCTCGGGCTTCAGCTCACCATGCTTAGGTTGGACCGGGCTAGAATTTTGGAACCATGTTGCAACACTATGATGGAGGAGCTGTCCAAAATCAACCTCTCTTGAAGTGATGCTCAACATATTTCATGGAGGGAGTTCATTGCAGCCTTAAACTGATGTCACATGAAGTAATCTGGATGCAATTTTGGTTGCTAGCTACAAAGTTGCATCTTGGTTGCTCTGTGTGTCACCCCCTACAAATCCAAAGGTAATGTAAAGGTAAGAATAAGTAAGACAGTAAGTATACATCCAGCTGTGGTGAGTCCTTACCTGGAGACATTGGCGTTGTCTCGTACCCGCGTGTGGCACAGCATGTTGGGCATCCTCTGTGGCACCAGCACCCTGATCTGGTCTACAGAGCTGCTGAGCTTCAGGTAGCCCAGGTACAGACCTGGGACCAGGCGATGCTGGCTACGCCTCTGGTAGGCCAAGATGTCCTGAGGAGGGACGGACAGAGGGAGGGAGGGAGGGAAAGAGAGAGAGACAGAGAGAAAAAGGGGAGAGAGAATATACAGGGTCAGTGGATGAATGTGTGTGTGTGTGTGTGTATGTGTGTGGTACCTGTATAGTGATGAGCAGTATGTCCAGTGCATAGGGTCATAATCAATTATTTATATATACACTAGATGACTGACAGGGGGCGCTGTAATGAAGCCATCTTGGCACTCCCCCATCATGTAACAAATATTTTGGAAGCTATAGAAATGCATTAATTAATGTCTACATTTGCTTTTACCACGTTTATTCTATTATAGACACATCAATGCATACTTTAAATGATATAATGTGAGGTAAACATGTTCCTTAAGGTATAATCTTTTGAAAGTTCTAATGTTACTGTCCCCACTACAACAAAAAATACTTAAATACATGTAATTCTGTCCATGAAACATTTCATTGAAATACTGTAGAATTCCATTCATTCCTATGGAGGACTGCTTCTTCTGGGGAGTGCCAATATGGCCGACCGGTGGCTTCAAAGCCTCTCATTCAGGGTTTATATACATCATTGGTTATAATATATGCTACTTAGCAGACATTTCTATCCAAAGAGACTTACAGTTGTGTGTGCATAAGTATGGGTGATACCTGGAATCAAACCCACTATCCTGACGTAGCAAGTGCCATGCTGTACCAACTGAGCTACAGAGGACCACTATGATGTGGTTATGGTAGGGTTATGTTATGGTGGGGTTATAGTAGAGTTATGGTAAGGTTATGGTAGGGTTGTGGTAATGTTATGGTAAAGCTATCTTCTACCTGTATGGTTATTAGCAGTATGTCCAGTGCGTAGGGTTCCTCAGGTGTGGACAGACTCTTCCTCTGGCTCTGTAGCTTGGACACCTGCATCCACTTCCCATTGAAGAAGGAGTACTGGCTCTCCATGTCCCTGATCGTCAATAGCAATACATTACCATGACGATCCTTGATGGGCTCGTAGTGGACACGCCCCAGGTTGTGGGTGCCTAACAGATTCTGAGAATGACATCAGTCGATCAATCAATCAATGAATACACCAATAAATCCGTCTATCTGTATGTTTGCGTATCTATTCATCTCTCACTCACATACCACACACATACGCGAGTGTACCTGTAGTTGCCCGGCGGCAGACAGCATCTTCTGTCTGGCCTGTAGAGTGGAGGAGGAAGACATGGAGACAGACATACTCTGTCTCAGCCACCGCACATCCTCCCACATACATGACAACTACGGAGAGAGGGAGGGACATTTTAGTCATTTAGCAGACGCTCTTATCCAGAGCGACTTACAGTAGTGAATGCATACATTTCATTTCATGCATTTTAAAAAAAAAAATTGTACTAGCCCCCCATGGGAATCAAACCCACAACCCTGGCGTTGCACACACCATGCTGGCATTGCAAACACCATGCTCTACCAACTGAGCCACAGATAGAGAGAAATAGAGAGGAGAGAGAGAGAGAGACTGCACCATGAAGACAATCTAGAAATGGTATCATGGTACATTCATTTTTACTCTGCTAAGTATAAAGTGAAATGCAGAATCCTGCTTGATGCAGTTTAGTCATACAAAAAATCTATTCAATGTGGCCACTGTTCTTGATATAATGTACTACATTACCCACAATACCTTAGTGAACCAGAGGAAGTCCTGCATGAGAGAGCTGCCGTAGGAGTCATCCACCTCCACTATAGGGATCTGGTCCTCTGCGGTCACCAGAACACTGTCTTTGTGGTAAAACACTGCCGCCAGGTAAACCCCCCTATAAAACCAGCACAATGGAACCGTCCAGCTCAGTTACACAATGGAGAGTCTCCAATTTGAACAGTCCATGATGTACATCCAGGTGGTGTAATTTACACAAAAACACTACTAGCTCACCTTTTGAGTGTCTTGACGAACTTGTTTGAAGAGTTAAACAGGTGCTTGAGACTTCTGGAGACGGACTGCTTACGGCTTGGGTTCTGGAGCTTTGATGTGTCTGAGAGTAGGAGAGGAGACAGGATGAGGAAGAAGAGAAACTGATTACTTGTCTTCATAGTAAAGAAGACATTTGACCTCTTATTTGTCGGTCTCATTACTTCTGCTGTTTTGAACATGAACTAGTGTCTGTATGTCTGTTTGTGGGATGATTTGAAATACTCAAATGCAGTCAGAATTAAAAAGCTGTCATAGTAGTGTCTATAAACCCAGGCCTGGGTGTTATTGTGTTATAGTGTCTTGGTGTTTTGTGTGTTTTTCAGTATTGTAATGATGTTATTCCCTATATGTTGTTCGCTATTCAAATGCTGTTACGACAACCAACCCTGCTAACTGTGCTATTCTTGATGTTGTTGTAGTTATCCGTCGTTGGTCACCGGATTATCGCAGGTGTATGTAGTCTCCCGTTAGTGTTTTAAGAATCCCAGCGCTAACACACAGCTGCATGGTTCTGTCTGACTTTTGCAATTGACCACGGAGTGTCTCTGTATGTGTTTCTCCATACTGTTACAATGTTATTCCCTGCATGTTGACCAGTATTGAATTAACTGTTATTGTACAGAACTTGAACATATGTCTTCTAATTGTTTATTCAGTACTGTAATTGTTTTTACTGTCTGTGTTCAGTAAAAAAGTACTAGGACCTTGACTTTCTAAGGAGAATAGTGAGTCTTACTTTATCGGGGTGAGAGAGAGTGGATGGTTTGGAGAGAAAGGGATCGACAGCGAGAGAGAGAGAGAGAGAGAGAGAGAGAGAGAGAGAGAGCGAGAGAGAGAGAGAGAGAAAGGGATCGACAGCAAAAGAGAGAGAGAGAGAGAGAGCGAGAGAGAGAGAGAGAGAGAGACAAAGAAAGCAGGAGAGAACAACCTTCTTGACTGTGTGTAATGTCGTGTCCTTTTCTGGCAGTTGAATGAAAGGAAACAATCACAAAACAACAGCAGGGGAAGAGTGAGTGAGTCAGAAATAAGAGGTTCACAGTGCTGGTCAACTGTCAAGCTTCAGTGACACTGCGTTGTTTTATCTCAGTCTGTTCAGCTGTCTATCCTCCATAGCCCCTATCTAACCCTGTATCACCCCCCTCTCACCCCATCACCCTGCTATCTGCCCCATGACCCTTGGCCCCAGTGATGCCAATCTCCAGACCACAGGGACTCTACCAGCTAATTAAACACATAATCACAGCATGGAAACACAAGGCAGTCAGACAGACTGACCACAGTACACTGTTAGCTAACTCTACTCGGTTCAGTCACGATTTCAGTCAAAGTATCATTGCCCTAAGGATGGATGGATGGAGGGAGGGAAGGAAAAATGAAATGTGCCCATGCCACGGTCTGGTAATGTCACTCACTCCCATGGGACAGGAGAGATGGAGGGAGGGGAAGGAGGGATGGAGGGAGGGATACAAGAAGGGAAGGGAGAATTCTTCCTTGTGAAGCCCCTAATGGCCTGAGGATCAGGATCTGACGTATATATCCCCATTATCAGACTAAAGATTGAGGCTCTCTGCATGTCTCCATGTCTCTCTGTCTATCTCTCTCCATGTCTCTCTGTCTATCTGTCTATCTCTCTCCATGTCTCTCTGTCTATCTCTCTCCATGTCTCTCTGTCTCTCTGTCTATCTCGCTCCATGTCTCTCTGTCTATCTCTCTCCATGTCTCTCTGTCTATCTCTCTCCATGTCTCTCTGTCTCTCTGTCTATCTCTCTCCATGTCTCTCTGTCTATCTCTCTCCATGTCTCTCTGTCTATCTCTCTCCATGTCTCTCTGTCTCTCTGTCTATCTCTCTCCATGTCTCTCTGTCTATCTCTCTCCATGTCTCTCTGTCTATCTGTCTATCTCTCTCCATGTCTCTCTGTCTCTCTGTCTATCTCTCTCCATGTCTCTCTGTCTATCTCTCTCCATGTCTCTCTGTCTATCTCTCTCCATGTCTCTCTGTCTATCTCTCTCCATGTCTCTCTGTCTATCTCTCTCCATGTCTCTCTGTCTATCTCTCTCCATGTCTCTCTGTCTATCTCCTTCCATGTCTCTCTGTCTATCTCTCTCCATGTCTCTCTGTCTATCTCTCTCCATGTCTCTCTGTCTATCTCTCTCCATGTCTCTCTGTCTATCTGCTTCCATGTCTCTCCATGTCTCTCTGTCTATCTCTCTCCATGTCTCTCTGTCTCTCTGTCTATCTCTCTCCATGTCTCTCTGTCTATCTCTCTCCATGTCTCTCTGTCTATCTCTCTCCATGTCTCTCTGTCTATCTCTCTCCATGTCTCTCTGTCTATCTGTCTATGTCTCTCCATGTCTCTCTGTCTATCTCTCTCCATGTATCTCTGTCTCTCTGTCTATCTCTCTCCATGTCTCTCTGTCTATCTCTCTCCATGTCTCTCTGTCTATCTGTCTATCTCTCTCCATGTCTCTCTGTCTATCTCTCTCCATGTCTCTCTGTCTATCTCTCTCCATGTCTCTCTGTCTATCTCTCTCCATGTCTCTCTGTCTATCTGTCTATCTCGCTTCATGTCTCTCTGTCTATCTCTCTCCATGTCTCTCTGTCTCTCTGTCTATCTCGCTCCATGTCTCTCTGTCTATCTCTCTCCATGTCTCTCTGTCTCTCTGTCTATCTCTCTCCATGTCTCTCTGTCTCTCTGTCTATCTCTCTCTCTGTCTATCTGTCTATCTCTCTCCATGTCTCTCTGTCTGTCTGTCTATCTCTCTCCATGTCTCTCTGTCTATCTGTCTATCTCTCTCCATGTCTCTCTGTCTATCTCTCTCCATGTATCTCTGTCTCTCTGTCTATCTCTCTCCATGTCTCTCTGTCTATCTGTCTATCTCTCTCCATGTCTCTCTGTCTATCTCGCTCCATGTCTCTCTGTCTCTCCGTCTATCTCTCTCCATGTCTCTCTGTCTCTCTCTCCATGTCTCTCTGTCTATCTGTCTATCTCTCTCCATGTCTCTCTGTCTATCTGTCTATCTCTCTGTCTCTCTCTCCATGTCTCTCTGTCTATCTGTCTATCTCTCTCCATGCCTCTCTGTCTATCTGTCTATCTCTCTCCATGTATCTCTGTCTCTCTGTCGATCTCTCTCCATGTCTCTCTGTCTATCTCTCTCCATGTCTCTCTGTCTATCTCTCTCCATGTCTCTCTGTCTATCTCTCTCAATGTCTGTCTGTCTCTCTGTCTATCTGTCTATCTCTCTCCATGTCTCTATGTCTATCTGTCTATCTCTCTCCATGTCTCTCTGTCTATCTCTCTCCATGTCTCTCTGTCTATCTATCTCCATGTCTCTCTGTCTATCTGTCTATCTCTCTCTGTCTATCTCTCTCCATGTCTCTCTGTCTATCTGTCTATCTCTCTCCATGTCTCTCTGTCTCTCTGTCAATCCCTCTCCATGTCTCTCTGTCTATCTCTCTCCATGTCTCTCTGTCTCTCTGTCTATCTCTCTCCATGTCTCTCTGTCAATCTCTCTCCATGTCTCTCTGTCGATCTCTCTCCATGTCTCTCTGTCAATCTCTCTCCATGTCTCTCTGTCGATCTCTCTCCATGTCTCTCTGTCTATCTCTCTCCATGTCGCTGTCTATCTCTCTCCATGTCTCTCTGTCTATCTCTCTCCATGTCTCTCTGTCTATCTCTCTCCATGTCTCTCTGTCTATCTCGCTCCATGTCTCTCTGTCTATCTCTCTCCATGTCTCTCTGTCTATCTCTCTCCATGTCTCTCTGTCTATCTCTCTCCATGTCTCTCTGTCTATCTCTCTCCATGTCTCTCTGTCTATCTCTCTCCATGTCTCTCTGTCTATCTCTCTCAATGTCTGTCTGTCTCTCTGTCTATCTGTCTATCTCTCTCCATGTCTCTATGTCTATCTGTCTATCTCTCTCCATGTCTCTCTGTCTATCGCTCTCCATGTCTCTCTGTCTATCTATCTCCATGTCTCTCTGTCTATCTGTCTATCTCTCTCTGTCTATCTCTCTCCATGTCTCTCTGTCTATCTGTCTATCTCTCTCCATGTCTCTCTGTCTCTCTGTCTATCTCTCTCCATGTCTCTCTGTCAATCTCTCTCCATGTCTCTCTGTCTATCTCTCTCCATGTCTCTGTCTATCTCTCTCCACGTCTCTCTGTCTCTCTGTCTATCTCTCTCCACGTCTCTCTGTCTATCTCTCTCCATGTCTATATCTTTCCATGTCTCTCTGTCTATCTCTCTCCATGTCTCTCTGTCTCTCTTTCAATCTCTCTCCATGTCTCTCTGTCTCTCTCTCTCCATGTCTCTCTGTCTCTCTTTCTCCATGTCTCTCTGTCTCTCTCTCTCCATGTCTCTCTGTCTCTCTCTCTCCATGTCTCTCTGTCTATCTCTCTCTCTGTCTATCTTTCTCTCCATGTCTCTCTGTCTATCTCTCTCCATGCCTCTCTGTCTATCTCTGTCCATGTCTCTCTGTCTCTCTGTCTATCTCTCTCCATGTCTCTCTGTCTCTCTCTCTCCATGTCTCTCTGTCGATCTCTCTCTGTCTCTTTCTCTGTCTCTCTCTCTCTCTGTGTCTTTCTCTCTGTCGCTCTGTTTCTCAATTTCAATTTAAGGGGCTTTATTGGCATGTAAAATATTTTTGCATCGCCAAAGCAAGTGAAATATATAGTAAACAAAAGTTAAATAAACAAAAACTAACAGTAAACATTACACTCACAAACGTTCCAAAGGAATAGAGACATTTCAAATGTCATTATGTAAATATACAGTGTTGTAATGATGTGCAAATAGTTAAAGTACAAAAGGGAAAATAAATCAACATAAATATGGGTTGTATTTACAATGGTGTTTGTTCTTCACTGGTTGCCCTTTCTCGCTGTCTCTCTCTGTCTCTCTCTCTCTCTGTGTCTTTCTCGCTGTCTCCCTCTCTCTCTTTACTACTCTCTCATCTACTGACTACAGCTTTAACGTTTAGGTATTCAAAACATAGTTAACTAGTTTAATGCTCTCTATTAATATTCTCCAAAAACGCTTAGAGCATCCAGCATTGTTACAATTAAAAATGTGTGTATTTTCATAAGACAGTAATATTTTCAGAACAGATGTCACGTCCTGACCAATATTTAGGTATTATTTCTATTATATTTGGTCAGGACGTGGCAGAGGTATATTTCTTTTGTATTATGGGGTTTTGTGTGTGGTGTAGTGGGGTGTATTAGTTTGGTATAGGTTCTAGGTTTGTTTTTCTATGTGTAGTTTTGGGCGCTGGACTCTCAATTGGAGGCAGGTGTTTCTAGTTGCCTCTGATTGGGAGTCCCATAAGTAGGTGTGTGTTTGTTTGGTTTTCGTGGGTAGTTGTTTTTGCACTGCGTGTTGTGTGCCTGCAAAACTGTTCCTGTCGTGTATATTGTTTTCCAGTGGATGCGTTACTCCTTTTTTGAATTAAAACATGAGCATCCATATTCCCGCTGCAGTTTGGTCTATTCAACACAGCTCTTTATGTGACAACAGAAGAAGGTGCTGGTGACTTGCTAGGCTTTAAGTCTACGTGTATTTCTGTTTCCACGAGGTTAACTGCTTTTGACAAGTGGATAATATGACAAAGGCTGCTTGATCCTCGTCACAGAGAATAAAAAGAGAAAGGAGAGAGAGTGAGAGAGAAACAGGATTGGTAGAGATTAATGAGGTGAAGACTATTCCATCTGATCCAACTACTACTGCTGGAACAAACAGACAGAGAGGGGGAAAGGGTGGAAGTGAGGAAAGAGAGGGAAGAGAGATGCGGTGAGAGAGAGTGTGTGTGTAAGAGAGAGAGAGAGAGAGTCAAGGAGAGAAATCTCAAAAGCTCATCATACAGTTTGGAGAGGTTGCTTACATAGCTGGGCAGTGAGTGAGAGTGAGAGACAGAGAGAGAAAGAGTGTGTGTGTGTGAGCGCAATATTGTGTGTGTGATCCATTTGGGGCTGGTGGTGTGTGTTTGTGTGCGAACATGGTAGTGTGTGGGGTGTCTGCGGGGGAATACAGGGTGCAGTGTGCCACACACCCCTCTCTCTGTGCTGTGCTGGTAGTGTAGGTCCTCTCAGCTCCACATATACACATCAGTAATGAAGATAATCTTCCTGGCAAATGAGTGGTTTGCTCCCAGCCTTCTATAGTGGTGGCATTGTACCAACCTCTGATTCATTTTGCAAATGTATTTTTTAACACTGACACGCCAAAAATAAACTATGTCAACACACACCCCACAGAGCGAGGGTGCGCAGACACACACACACACACACCCATGGTCAGACACACACACCCATGGTCAGACACACACTCACACTACTAGAGTGAGTAATTAACTGAACACTCTAACCATAAATTCAAACAACTCCAAATAATTGCCTAGAGAAGTTTTTCACTTCAAGTTTAACACATTTTTTTCTGTCCTTCCATGAGGTTGCTCTCTGTTTTCAAGTGTCTGTCCAAAATCCACTTTGACAAACAATCTCACACACCCCATCTCTTTCTAGTGTACATATTCTACTACTCCAGACTGTGTGTGTGTGTGTGTGTGTCGTGCGTGGCTGGCTGGCAGCGAACCCACTGACATCATAGCTGTTCACTCCTAAGCGGTTGAGTGACGGTGGGTTTTTCTCCACCCCCCGCCAACAAACACACATGCACGCTCCCTCTCGGGGAGTCCCACATTAGACATGAAGCTGCCGTTTGTGCGTGCTGGGCAACTTTCAGCACCCAGCCTGCACAGCCGCTTCTCTATACCTCTCTCCATCCATCCCTCCATCTATCCCTCCCTCTCTTCCTCCTATCCCCACACGCCACCACGAAGATTGGGGTCAAGCACTAAGCCAGACACTGAGGCCGCATCGTACCACCAACACACGTGCACACACACACTTGCTAACGCAACTCTACCTACCCTGTGCTGTGCCCACCAGAAAGATGCCCATGGGACTGATCTGAAACCAGCTAGTATCCATCATAATGGTCGAGAAATCCCCCAACCTGATGGTGGATCTGATCTTATGAACAACAACTACCTCCAGCGCTGACTGCCACTCACGGTGGGCTTTAGTAGCTCTTACCATCTCTCTCTCTCTCTCTCTCTCTCTCTCTCTCTCTCTCCCTCACCCTCGGTGTATTTTCTCTACCAGCATGATGATTTACAAAGCAAGGCTATACGGTTGACATGCTAAAACACATAAATGTGTATAATCCAGAATGGATAAACGTATTAAACATTATTTATGTACACACGGACCCCTGGCGTGTAAGGGGGGGCAGTGACGAGAGGAGTGCCTACTGTTTGTGTGTGTGTGTGTGTGTGTGAGAGAGGTACTGTGAGAGGCCATTCATAGCATACTGGAGTAAAAACACTTTTAGTTTCATGCTTCATTTATTCACTTTAATACAAAGTTAATCTACTGGAAGAAGTGTGGCCTTAGAGTGAGAAGACACACACACGGACACACAAACACACACACTGATGGAGAAGAGAGAGCTGTTTTATGTGTCTGTGTGTCTACTCACCTCCGCAGCTGTAGTGTGTGTGTGTAGCGCGGACCTGTTGCAGCAAGCGCTCCATAGCCTCTATGTGCCCTCTTCTCCTGGGCTCACGACCATCACTCTCCCTCCAGTCTAAAGATTAGGGGGTAGGGGTCAGGTTTTGGGGGTTAGGGGTTAGGGGATAGGGGTAAGGGGGGAAATGTAGGGGTTGAAGATAGAGATACACTACAAAAGTATGTGGACACCGCTTCAAATTAGTGGATTCAGCTATTTCAGTCACACCCGTTGCTGATAGGAGTATTAAATCGAGCACACCGCCATGCAATCTCCATAGACAAACATTTGCAGTAGAATGGCCTTACTAAAGAGCTAAGTGACTTTCAACATGGCACTGTCATAGGATGCCACCTTTCCAACAACTCTGTTCGTCAAATATATGCCCCGCTAGAGCTGTCCTGGTCAACTGGAAGTGCTGTTATTGTGAAGTGGAAAGGTCTAGGAGCAACAACGTTTCTCAGCAATGAAGTGGTAGGCCACACAAATCAAATCAAATTTTATTGGTCACATACACATATTTAGCAGATGTTATTGCGGGTGTAGCTTAATGCTTGTGTTCCTAGCTCCAACAGCGCAGTAGTATCTAACAATTCACAACAATAAACACAAATCTAAAAGTAAAAGAATGGAATTAAAAATTATATGAATATTAGGACGAGCAATGTTGGAGTGGCATTGATGCTCACAGAACTGGACCGCCGAATGCTGAAACGCGTAGTGTGTAAAAACCGTCTGTCCTCGGTGGCAACACTCTCTACCGAATTACAAACTGCCTCTGGAAGCAACGATAGCACAAGAACTGTTCGTCGGGAGCTTCATGAAATGGGTTTCCATGGCCGAGCAGCTGTACACAAGCTTTAGATCACCATGCACAATGCCAAGCGTCGGCTGGAGTGGTGTAAAGCTTGCTGCCATTGGACTCTGGAGCAGTGGAAACGTGTTCTCTGGAGTGATGAATCATGCTTCAATATCTGGCAGTCCGACGGACGAATATGGATTTGGCAGATGCCGGTAGAACGCTACTTGCCCCAATGCATAGTGCCAACTGTAAAGTTTGTGGAGGAAGAATAATGGTCTGGGGCTGTTTTTCATGGTTCGGGCTAGGCCCCTTAGTTCCAGTGAAGGGAAATCTTATCGCTACAGAATATAATGACATTCCAGACAATTCCAGACATTTCAATTGGGCTCCTGAGTGGCGCAGTGGTCTAAGACACTGAATCTCAGTGCAAGAGGCATCACTGCAGTATCTGGTTCAAATCCAGACTGCATCACATCTGGCTGTGATTGGGAGTCCCATTGGACAGTGCACAATTGGCCCATTGTCTGGGGTAGGCTGTCATTGTAAATAAGAATTTGTTCTTAACTGACTTTCCCAGTTAAATAAAGTAAAGTCTGTGCTTCCAACCAGTTTGGGGAAGGCCCTTTCCTGTTTCAGCATGACAATGCCCTTGTGCACAAAGCGAGGTCCATACAGAAATGGTTTGTTGAGATTGGTGTGGAAGAACTTGACTGGCCTGCACAGAGCCCTGACCACAACCCCATCAAACACCTTTGGGATGAATTGGAACGCTGACTGTGAGCCAGACCTAATCGCCGACTTCACTAATACTCTTGTGGCTGAATGGAAGCTAGCCCCCACAGTTCCAAGATATAGTGGAAAGCCTTCCCAGAAGAGGGGGGGGGACCAACTCCATATTAATGCCCATGATTTTGTAATGAGATGTTCGATGAGCAGGTGTTCTCATCGAACATCAGCTTTGCAGAGTGTGCAAAGCTGTCATCAAGGCAAATTTTTTGGCTATTTTGAAGAATTTCAAATATAAAATGTATTTTGACCTTAGGATACATTTGAAACTTGTATTGTCGTAGCCTAGTGGAGACCAATATCTATCTTTTGGTTACTACATGATTCCGTATGTGTTATTTCATAGTTTTGATGTCTTCACTATTATTCTAAAATGTATAAAATAGTAAAAATAAAGAAAAACCCTTGAATGAGAAGGTGTGTCCAAACATTTGACTGGTACTGTATGTATACCGGGCCAAACTGCGCAATCGGGGGAGAAGGGCCTTGGTCAAGGAGGTGACCAAGAACCCGATGGTTACTCTGACAGAGCTCCAGAGTTCCTCGGTGGAGATGGGAGAACCTTCCAGAAGGACAACCATCTCTGTAGCACTCCACAAATCAGGCCTTTATGGTAGAGTGACCAGACGGAAGCCACTCCTCAGTAAAAGGCACATGACAGCCCGCTTGAAGTTTGCCAAAAGGTACCTAAAGGACCCTCAGACCATGAGAAACAAGATTCTCTGGTCTGATGAAACCAAGATTGAACTCTTTGGCATGAATGCCAAGTGTCACGCCTGGAGGAAACCGGACACCATCCCAACGGTGAAGCATGGTGGTGGCAGCATCATGCTGGGGGTTGTTTTTCAATGGCAGGGGCTGGGAGAATAGTCAGGATCGAAAGAAAGATGAACGGAGCAAAGTACAGAGAGGTCCTTCATGAAAACCTGCTCCAGAGCACTCAGCTGAAGGTTCACCTTCCAACAGGACAACGACCCTAAGCACACAGCCAAGACAACACAGGAGTGGCTTCAGGAATAGTCTGTGAATGTCCTTAAGTGACACAGCCAGAGCCCGGACTTGAACCCAATAGAACATCTCTGGAGAAACCTGAAAATAGCTGTGCAGTGACGCTCCCCATCCGACCTAACAGAGCTTGAGAGGATCTGCAGAGAATAATGGGAGAGACTCCCCAAATACAGGTGGGCCAAGCTTGAATCGTCATACCCAAGAAGACTCGAGGCTGTATCGCTGCGAAAGGTGCTTCAACAAAGTTAGTAAAGGGTCTGAATACTTACGTAAATGTGATATTTCAGTTTTTTTTTTAAATAAATGTCACGTCCTGACCAGCAGAGGGTGTAGTTGTGTAGTATTTTGGTCAGGACGTGGCAGAAGATGTCTGTGTATGTTTGTTCTGGGTGTTGTGTTTCTATGTTGGTCTGTGTGGCTCCCGATCAGGGACAGCTGGTTATCGTTGTTCCTGATTGGGAGTCATATATTTAGGAGTATGTTTGTCACTTGGGTTTGTGGGTGGTTGTGTTAACACTGCTATGATTTTGTAAGTAGCCTGTTAGCATGTCTGGAGTCGTTCGTATTTATTGTTTTCTGTGTATACTTTGCTCTAAAATATTAAAAAGATGAGTATCCACATTCCGCCTGCAGTTTGGTCCCTTCAACACGGCAACAATTATGACAATAAATTAGCAAAAATGTCTAAAAACCTGTTTTTTCTTTGTAATTATGGGGTATTGTGTGTAGATTGAGGAGGAAAAAAACGATTTAACCTCTTGACGGTGGCCTAGGATAGGGGGCGCTACAGCGATTTTTGAAAAAAATTAGTGCCCATTCTAAACGGCCTCCTACTCAAACTCAGAAGCTAAGATATGCATATAATTAATACTTGTGGATAGAAAACACCCTAAAGTTTCTAAAACTGTTTGAATGGTGTCTGTGAGTATAACAGAACTCATATGGCAGTCAAAACCCCGAGACCGATCGTAACAGGATGTGGAATTCTGAATTGCGACTCAACTTCATCACTTTGCCTATTAATCACACCGTGAGCAATGGTTCATTGAGCACTTCCTATTGCTTCCACTAGATGTCCCCAGTCTTTACAAAGTGGTTTGAGTCTCCTACTGTGAAAACTGACTGAATGAGACGCTGTGGAAAGTGGTCACATGAGGAGGGCCATCACCATTATGACGCCGGCGCCCCTGGCTACCCTCCCCTTTCTAAACGTTTTGAAAGACAATGCAATCGTCCCCCTTGAATCTTATTGGAGCTCTGGTTGAAAAAGGCCCTAAAGATTTATGTTATACAACGTTTGACATGTTTAAACAAACCTAAATTTAAAAAAAATGCATTTTGTTGAAAGTGGAGTCCCGCAGCCGACGGATGTTTTGGAGCAGCCTTCAGAACGCGATAACAAGAACAAGCTATTGGGACGTAAAGGATTAATTTTTTCGAACGAAAATACATTTGTTGTGGACCTGGGATACCTGGAAGTGCTTTCTGAGGAAGATAATCAAAGGTAAGGGATTATTGACAATAGTATACAAGAGTAGATTTGATATGCGATTGTTCCAAGATGGCGCTGACCTGTAACGGTAGCCTATTTTTCTGAGTATCGCATCCCCTTTTATCGCAAAGTGTGATTACCCAGTAAAGTTATTTTTAAATCTGGCATTACAGGTGCTTTCAAGAGATATTCATCTATAAATCTTAGAATGACAATATTACATTTTTAAAATGTTTTCCAAATAGTAATTTAGTAAATTGTAGTCCTGTTTCACCGGATGCATTTGAGGGAAAATAGTTAGTCAACGTCACGCGCCGATGTAAAATGCTGTTTTTATATATAAATATGAACTTTATCGAACAAAAGAATGCATGTATTGTGTAACATGATGTCCTAGGAGTGTCATCTGATGAAGATTGTCAAAGGTTAGTGCTGCATTTAGCTGTTTTTTGGTTATTTGTGATGCATGTGGTTGGTCGGAAAATGGCTATGTGGCTACTTTTACGATATACTCCTCTAACATAATCTAATGTTTTGCTTTTGCTGTAAAGCCTTTTTGAAATCGGACAACGTGGTTCGATTCAGGAGAGGTGTATCTATAAAATGATATAATATAGTAATATATTATATAAAAAAAAAAAAAACATTTGTTATGCTAATGGCGATAGGATTTTTCGCTGGATGTCCAGCCCGACCAGGGGTTAATCAATTTTAGAATAAGGCTTTTATGTAACAAAATGTGTAAAGTCAAGGGGTCTGAATATTTTCCCAAATGCACTATATATTATAGGTACTGTACTTAGTTTTATTATTTGTATTAGTAGTTGTAGCAGTAGTTATTATTAGTTGTAGGCCTATTAGCTGTTAATGTACTTTAAAAAAAGTATTATTATTACTTAATTGCTATTATTATTTAGAAGTAGTTGCCATATTATTCCTGTTACTAAGTATTGTTTTTTGTTTTTTTTGGACACTCGAAAACGAGAAGGTACATCTCAAGAGATTTCTTCCTATAAATTTCAAATAATGGATGGTCACTGTAGCCCGGCACGGGCGGAGCGCTGGCACAGGGCGAACTGGGATGTGCTGGGGAATGAGGGCTGCCGTGCGTAGAGCAGGCGCAGGATAAACTGGGCCGAGGAGACGCACTGGCGGCCAGATGCGCTGAGCAGGCACACTCCTTCCTGGCTGAGTGCCAACTCTAGCACGGCAACGCTGCGGAGCCCGTACCGACTGCATCGGACTGTGCGTGCGGATGGGCGAGATAGTGCGCATCACCCCGTAATTCATCGCTCACCCCTCTGCACGCCTGCTCAGTCGTGCCCTCTCCGCCAGTACCTCCTTCCGGAATCTCGCGTCAAGCTCCGTGCTTGACTCCATGACTGGCACCGGTTTGCTCCACGGCTCTCTCCTGTACGCCCGGGAAGTTAGGTCAGGGCTCCCCCCTGACCTAGCCAAACTACCCGTATGCCCCCCCCCCAAAAAAAAATTGGGGGCTGCCTCTCAGCCTCCTCCTGACGTTCCAGCCGTTCTCCCAGTAACCCCATTCCACCTTCGCTGCCTCTATCTCCTCCGGTGGGCGGCGATACTCTCCAGGTTGACTCCAGGGTCCTTTCCCATCCAGGATTTCCTCCCAGGTCCAGGACTCCAGATACCTCTCCAGTTGCTCCCTTCCACGCTGCTTGGTCCGTCGGTGGGTGGTTCTGTCACATGCGTTGTAGAGAATAGACCAAGGCGCAGCGTGAAAAGTGCTCATCTTCTTTTATTCACGTGAACACTTAACCAAAATAAACAATACAACAAAACAGTTCCATAAGGTGCACAGACAATACGGAAAAACAACCACCCACAACCCACAGGAAAAAACAGGCTGACTAAGTATGGCTTCCAATCAGAGACAACGAAAGACACCTGCCTCTGATTGGAAACCATACTCGGCCACACATAGAAAATGAACATAGAACATTAATACTAGTACAAATCCCTATGAAACAAAACAACCCCAAAACACACCAAAAACAACACCCCCTGCCACGTCCTGACCATACTACAATGACAAATGACCCCTTTTACTGGTCAGGACGTGACACTCTAATGCTTCCTACAGTTGTGTAAAGTTGTCTGATAGTGGATCTCTACTCCGATTAGCTCATTCCATCTCATCCCACAGATGCTCCATTGGATTGAGATCTGGTGACTGGGCAGGCCACTTGCAGTAAGCTGAATTCACTGTCATTTCTGTGAAACCATTCCTGGACAATCCTAGCCTTGTGGCATGGGGCATTATCCTGCTGAAAAAAATATATTTGCAGATGGTTACACTGCTACCATGAAGATATGCACCTGACTGGCAATGATGTTCAGAAATCCTGTGGCATTCAAACATTGCTCCACTTTTATCAAGGGGCCCAATGTGTGCTATGAAAACACACCTCACACCATCACACCACCACCACTATCCTGCAATGATGACAGGCGGCATGATGGATGCATGTACTCGTGGTTTTCTCCATACCCTAGTCCTCCCATCAGCATGAAACAGCAGGGACCAGGATGCATCAGACCAGGCAATGTTTTTCCAATTCTCCAGTATTCTGTGTTTTCATTCCTTAGCCCACTGCAACTGCAGATTCTTGTTTTCTTCTGAAAGAAGTGGAACTCTGTAAGGTCATCTGTTGCCATACCCAATTAATGTCAAGGTACGTCAAGTTGTGCATTCTTTTATTGGTCTTTGGGCACCAATGTTGTACTGGACTGTCAGTTGACTAACTGTAGCCCGTCTGTTGCTCTGCACATTTCGTGTCAGCCTCCTTTGTCCTCGTTGATCAATGACCCATTTTTCGACCACTGACCTGCCGTTGGCTGGATGTCCTTTGTG
This sequence comes from Salmo salar, assembly GCF_965601325.2. Lineage (NCBI taxonomy): Eukaryota > Metazoa > Chordata > Actinopteri > Salmoniformes > Salmonidae > Salmo > Salmo salar. The sequence continues at coordinate 83,277,160 of NC_138291.1, read as the reverse complement.
TGGTGGACTATTCTTGATACACACTTTTGTCTTGCTCTTTCACCATCTGAATGGCACACATACACAATCCATGTCAGAACTGTTTCAAGGCTTAAAAATATTTCTTTAACCTGTCTCCTCCCATGCATCTGGATTTAACAGCTGACATCAATAAGGGATCATAGCTTTCACCTGGATTCACCTGGTCAGTCTGTCATGGTCACTCATTACAGTCAGTGTATAGCTTAATAACACAACATATATATATTGGTCTCCACTAGGCTACAACAAAACAAGTTTCAAATGTATCCTAAGGTCAAAATTAAGTTCAATCGTGGCCTGGGATGGTCTAGTGGTTAGGGACACTTCCATCAGTGCGCACATACAGTATGGGCCTACCATGTTGGCGTGGGTTTGATTCCAGCCAACGTCCTTCTGGCACAAATAACTCCACCCCCCCCGACTGACAAGATTTATTTAGACATTTCAAATATGGACAGCCCAAGGGTACGTGCAATGCCGTCAGGGGGTACGCCAAAATAAAAATGTGATTCACATTTTTTTATATAATTGTCAAACAGTCCATTTCTATTTCCAATGGGGCTATACATTTGGGTGAGATAATTCTCGCCTGAGTAGCCTCGTTTCACTGCCAAAAATAAAGTTAAACCATCTAGTGTTCAATGAAATAACAACACAATGTCAAATACTGGTAGGCTAGTCAAAGAATTAACATCCAATCACATTAACCATTACTCTCTCGCAGGAATTCCACTAACGGTCCGTATGTAGCCAAACGTAGCTGCTGCTCATGTTGGTATCTGTATTGATGGCACAAAAGCCATGACAGGGAAACATAGTGGAGTGGTAACACCTGTGCAAGCAGTTGCTCCCGACTCTAATTGAGTACACTGCAGCATCTACCGAGAGGCTCTTGCTGCCAAGGGAATGCCTGACAGCTTGAAAGACGTTTTGGACACTACAGTGAAAATGGTTAACTTTGTTAAAGCAAGGTCCCTGAACTCCCGTGTATTTTCTGCACTATGCAATGACATGGGCAGCGACCATATAACGCTTTTACAACATACAGAAGTGCGCTGGTTATCAAGGGGCAAAGTATTGACATGTTTTTTTTTTTATTGAGAGACAAGCTTAAAGTTTTCTTTACTGACCATCATTTTCACTTGTCTGACCGCTTGCATGATGACAAGTTTCTCACATGACTGGCCTATCTGGGTGATGTTTTTTCTTACCTGAATGATCTGAATCTAGGATTACAGGGACTCTCTGCAACTAAACTCAGCAAAAAAAGAAACGTCCCTTTTCAGGACCTGTCCTTCAAAGATAATTCGTAAAAATCCAAATAACTTCACATATCTTCATTGTAAAGGGTTTAAACACTGTTTCCCATGCTTGTTCAATGAACCATAAACAATTAATGAACATGCACCTGTGGAACGGTTGTTAAGACACTAACAGCTTACAGACGGTAGGCAATTAAGGTCACAGTTATGAAAACTTAGGACACTAAAGAGGCCTTTCTACTGACTCTGAAAAACACCAAAAGAAAAATGCCCAGCTGGAGGTTGAATGTTTGAAGGGGTACGGGACTATAAAAAGTTTGGGAACCACTGATCTAGTGCCTACATATAAGCTACATTCTGTACACTGCCCGTTAGCCTATCCATTGTCACCGCTGAGACCAATGCTCTATAGCAAGCACCAAGAGTGCTAGGAATACTGATGATATGTGCATACTTTTTTATTATGTTGTTTTAAGCCTTACCAAAACCATAACCCTAACCTTAAGCACTAGTAATTAATGCTTAAACTGTTAACCTTTGAGTTGTTTCTGTTTTAACCCTGTAACCACACGGAATTAAACCTGCAACCAGGCGGAATTAATGCATCAAAAATAGACGATCATTCGGTCAAACGGCATTGGGCCAGATTTGAATCCATGCCGAGTCTGGTATATGTGTGCTGGGGTCAGTGACTGTAACCGCTGGACCACACAGGCACAGAGGAAATCAATAATTCATTCTGCCTATTGCTTGCCTTCAACATACACTGAGTATACAAAATAATAAGAAAACCTGCTCTTTCCATCAATCAAATGTATTAATAAAGCCCTTTTAACAGCAGCAGTTGTCACAAAGTGTTTATACAGAAACCAAACCTAAAACCCCAGAGAGCAAGCAATGCAGATGTAGAAGCACGGTGGCTAGGAAAAAAACGCCCTTTCCATGACATAGCCTGACCAGGTGAATCCAGGTGAAAGCTATGATCCCCATATTGATGTCACTTGTTAAATCCACTTCAATCAGTGTAGATGAAGGGGGAGGAAACAAGTTAAAGAAGGATTTCTAAGCCTTTCTAAGCGACAATTGAGACATGGATTGTCTCGTGGCTCTATGTAGTCGTCATGGCTCTATGCAGTACTGTGTGCCTCCCATAGTCTGTTCTGGACTTAGGGACTGTGTGGCATGTCTTGTGGGGTATGCATGGGTGTCCAAGCTGTGTGCCAGTAGTTTAGACAGACAGCTCGGTGCATTCAACATGTCAATACCTCTCATAAATAAAAGTTGTGATGAAGTCAATCTCTCCGCCACGTTCAGCCAGGAGAGATTGACATGCATATGATTAATATTAGCTCTCTGTGTACATCCACAGGCCAGCCGTGCTGCCCTGTTCTGAGCCAATTGCAATTTTCCTAAGTCATTTCTTGTGGCACCTGACCACACGACTGAACAGTAGTCAAGGTGCGACAAAACTAGGGCCTGTCGGACCTGCCTTGTTGATAGTGTTGTTAAGAAGGCAGAGAGAGCATCACTTTATTATAGACAGACTTCTCCCCATCTTAGATGCAACTGCATCAATATGTTTTGACCATGACAGTTTACAATCTAGGGTTACTCCAAGCAGTTTAGTCATCTCAACGTGCTGAATTTCCACATTATTTATTACAAGATTTAGGTGAGGTTTAGGGTTTAGTGAGTGTTTTGTTCCAAAAACAATGCTTTTAGTTTTATAAATATTCAGGGTTAACTCTGAAACTAACTGCAGCTCCTTTTGAGTGTTGCAGTTATTTCAGTTGCTGTAGTAGCTGACGTGTATAGGGTTGAGTCATCCGCATACATAGACACTCTGGCTTTACTCAAAGTCAGTGGCATGTCGTTAGTAAAATTGAAAAAAGCAAGGGGCCTAAACGGCTACCCTGGGGAATTCCTGATTCTAACTGGATTCTATATGAGGCTTCCATTAAAGAACACCCACTGTGTTCTGTTAGACAAGTAACTCTTTATCCACATTATAACAGGGTGTGTAAAGCCATAACACATATGTTTTTCCAGCAGCAGACTATGATCGATAATGTCAAAAGCCTCACTGAAGTCTCATTTTATCATTTTATCATCAATTACTCTCAGCCGATCATCAGTCATTTGTGTAAGTGCTGTGCTTGTTGAGTGTCCTTCCCTATAAGCATGTTGTCAATTTGTTTACTGTGAAACGGCACTGTATCTGGTCAAACACAATTTTTTCCAGAAGATTACTAAGGGTTGGTAACAGGCTGATTGGTCGGCTATTTGAGCCAGAGATTACCAGTTTACAGAGGAGTATAGAGTGCAGTGATGTGTCCTATGAGGAGCATTGGTGGCAAATCTGATGGCAGAATGGTAAATTACATCTAGCCGCTCGAGAACACCTTTACCTGCCGATCTATAAATTACTTCTCCGTAATCTAGCATGGGTAGGATGGTCATCTGAATCAGGGTTAGTTTGGCAGCTGGGGTGAAAGAAGAGCGATTACGATAGAGGAAACCAAGTCTAGATTTAACTTTAGCCTGCAGCTCTGATATGTGCTGAGAGAAGGACAGTGCACCCTCTAGCCATACTCCCAAGTACTTGTATGAGGTGACCTCAAGCTCTAAACCCTCAGCGGTAGTAATCACACCTGTGAGGACAGGGGCATTCTTCTTACCAAACCAATGACCTTTGTTTTGGAGGTGTTCAGACAAGGTTGAGGGCAGAGAAAGCTTCTTGGACTCTAAGAAAGTAAATAGACTTGGAATTATTGGCCACTTTAATAATGTTCATATACTTCTTTAGTCAATATATATATATATATATATATATATATATATATATATATATATATATATATATAATATATATACTGTATTCTATATATATAATATATATACTGTATTCAATATATATACTGTATTCTATTCTACTGTATTTTTGTCAATGCCACTCTGACATTGCTTGATCCAATATTTCTATATTTCTTAATTCCATTCTTTTACTTTTAGATTTGTGTGTATTGTTGTGAATTGTTAGATACTACTGCGCTGTTGGAGCTAGGAACACAAGCATTTCCCTACACCCGCAATAACATCTGCTAAATATGTGTTTGTGACCAATACAATCTGATTTGACTTGAACACGGGCCAGCATCCCTGTGGAACGAATTTGACACCTTGTAGTGTCCATGCCCCGACAGATTGAGGCTGTTCTGAGGGGGGGGGCTGCAACTCAATATTAGGAAGGTGTTTCTATTGTTTGTTATACTATGTGAATGATAATTGATTTATTATAATCAACATACGAATTCACACGAGATGCGTCGTAGCCGGCATGTAGCTTACATAAGGTGCACCGTAGCTATGGTACTACGTTATATACAGATACCGCTTCCAGCTGGCCCCTGACGGCCATTCTAAATATTTCTTTAGATATTCAAATCCTTCTGCTGCAGGATTATTTTCCTCCTGCGACATCTGTGTATCGGGAATAGGGTGCCATTTGGGACAGAGCCTATATTCTCAAAGTAGCAGGGAATAAAGCAAGTTTGGGTTTGAATCCAACTGAATGACGGAGTTAATTATAACTGCCATTGCAGGCTTTGTGAACACAAGTTTACTGGACATCTTATAAGTGTCTTATTCCGAAAACAACTATTTTTGAAGGAAAATATCAACCAGTTTACCTGCTGTTTTTATAGCAGTGCCCAAACCGATTCTACGATTTTCTATGAAGGCACATTCAATAAAGGTTTGATTTAAACCTAATAAAGTAATGGACTCACTGGAAGGTGCAGCAGAGGGGGGTAGAGACTGTTGAGGTGGACCCCAACCCCTCATGTTGTAGGCCGACACCTGAACATAGTACAGCCTCCCCTGGAAAACACACACACACAACACACACACGCACACAATACGTAAAATACTGTGTAAAATACATTTTCACATGAAGTAAAACGTACACACAGTATGTACTAGCCAGAGGAAGATAGTTAAAACAGCTGAAAGTTGAGCAGAGCATAGTAATATCACAGTATTGTGGTTGAATGAGGGCAACACGCTATAATGGTGACCTTTAGGTTGTGTCACAAATGGCACCCTATAAACCTACATAGTGCACTATATTTGACCAGAACCTATGAGCCCTAATCAAAACTAGTGCACGTTATAAGGAATAGGGTGCCATTTGGGACGCATCCTAGAAGTCACCATTATAGCTTTCCCTCATTCAGCCCCTCACTCCATTACTGTGTCATTCCCACACTCCTTCACTTCCTCCCTCCATCATTACCCTCCTCCTATACTGGCCTCCTCAATTACTCATCTGTCATTGTGCTCCTTCTCTCTCTCATCCCCTTTCTCTCTGTGTGAGCTCCTTCTCTCTCTCTCATCCCCTTTCTCTCTGTGTGAGCTCCTTCTTTCACCTTATCTCTCTCATTGGATAATAAAATAGACAAACTACGAGCACGTATATCCTACCAACAGGACATTAAAAACTGTAATATCTTATGTGTCACCGAGTCATGGCTGAACAACAACATGAATAACATACAGTTGGCGGGTTTTACGCTTTTTTGGCAGGATAGAACAACTGCATCCGGTAAGACAAGGGGTGGCGGTCTATGAATATTTGTAAACAACAGCTGGTGCAAGAAATCTAAGGAAGTCTCAGGCAAGGTTTTGCTTGCCTGAAGTAGAGTATCTCATGATAAGCTGTAGACCACACTATTTACCAAGAGAGTTTTCATCTATATTCTTCGTAGCTGTCTATTTACCACCACAAACCGATATCGGCACAAGGACCGCACTCAATGAGCTGTATACAGCCATAAGCAAACAGGAAAACGATCCTCCAGAGGCAGCGCTCCTAGTGGCCGGGCAATTTAATGCAGGGAAACTTAAATCCGTTTGATCTAATTTCTACCATCATGTTAAATGTGCAACAAGAGGGAAAACAACTCTAGTAAACTGCCTGTTACTCATGGGTCCTCAGATCCTCAAAAGGTTCTACAGCTGCACCATCAAGAGCATCCTGACGTCTTAACAGTTTCTACCCCCAAGCCATAAGACTCCTGAACAGCTAATCAAATGGCTACCTAGACTATTTGCACTCCCCCCCCCCCCCCCCCCCCCCCCCCCCTTTACGCTGCTGCTACTCTCTGTTTATTATCTATGCATAGTCACTTTAACTCTACCTACAGGTACATATTACCTCAACTACCTCGACTAACCGATGCCCCCGCACATTGACTCTGTACCGGTACCCCCTGTATATAGCCTCAATATTGTTATTTTACTGCTGCTCTTTAATTATTTGTTACTTTTATTTTTTATTTATCTATTTTTTACTTAACACTTATTTTTCTTAAAACTGCATTGTTGTAAGCATTTCACTGTAAGGCTTGTAAGTAAGCATTTCACTGTAAGGTCTACACCTGTTGTATTCGGCGCATGTGACAAATAAAATGTGATTTGATTTTTCCTCTCTCTGTGCTCCCTCTCTCTCCCCCTCTCTATCTCTCCCCCTTCCTCCCTGTCTGCTGCATATACTTCAGTACTATTTACCATGGTAAGGCCGTTGATGGTACACTTGAGCGTTTGTAGGTTTTCCAACACCATGTCTCCGGCCAGCAATGAGAAATCCTTTAGACAGCTCCACTCCACTGTAATGACACATACATACGCACACGCACACATGCACACAAAGTCAGCATTACAAATACTCACAGACAATAACAACACAGACTGGGTATGTGTGTGTCCTCTCTCCATAATAGAAATCAATAGGTACCCTGGTGCTGTGTATTACACTATTCACCTTCTCATTGGGCTGCTAATGCCTTGAGGTTTGTGGTTTCCCTCGCTTTCCCTCTCTCTGCACTCTCTCTCTCTCTTCTCTCTGCTCTCTCTCTCTCTGCTCTCTTCTCTCTCTGCTCTCTTCTCTCTGCTCTCTTCTCTCTCTTCTCTCTCCTCTCTCTCTCTCTCTTCTCTCTCTGCCTTCTCTCTCTGCCTTCTCTCTCTGCCTTCTCTCTCTGCCTTCTCTCTCTGCCTTCTCTGCTCTCTCCTCTCTCTCTGCTCTCTTCTCTCTGCTCTCTCTCTCTGCCTTCTCTCTCTCTGCTCTCTTCTCTCTGCTCTCTTCTCTCTGCTCTCTTCTCTCTGCTCTCTTTTCTCTGCTCTATTTTCTCTCAATTCAATTAAATTCAATTTAAGGGCTTTATTGGCATGGGAAACATATTTTAACATTTCCAAAGCAAGCGAAGTAGATAATAAAGAAAAATGGAATAAACAATACAAATTAACAGTAAACATTACAGTTCCAAAATAATAAAGACATTTCAAATGTCATATTATCTGCAAATAGTTAAAAGTACAAAAGGGAAAATAAATCAACATAAATATGGGTTGTATTTACAATGATGTTTGTTCTTCACTGGTTGCCCTTTTCTTTCTCAATAGCAAGCCTAGGCTCACTGAGTCTGTACATAGTCAAAGCTTTCCTTAAGTTTGGGTCAGTAACAGTGGTCAGGTATTTTGCTCTGTTTTTTGGTTAATTATTTCTAATGTGTCAAGTAATTATCTTTTTGTTTTCTCATGATTGGTTGGGTCTAATTGTGTTGCTGTCCTGGGGACCAGTTTGCTTAGGGGACTCTTCTCCAGGTTCATCTCTCTGTAGGTGATGATTTTGTTATGGAAGGTTTGGGAATTTCTTCCTGTTAGGTGGTTGTGGAATTTAATGGCTCTTTTCTGGATTTAGATAATTAGTGGGTATCGGCCTAATTCTGCCATGCGTGCATTATTTGGTGTTTTACGTTGTACATGGAGGATATTTTAGCAGAATTCTGCACGCAGTCTCAATTTAGTGTTTGTCCCATTTGGTGAATTCTTGGTTGGTGAGCGGACCCCAGACCTCACAACCATAAAGGGCAATGGGTTCTATTACTGAATCAAGTATTTTTAGCCAGATCCTGATTGGTATGTCGAATTTGACAGGCCCTTCTTTCAGATGGTTCACAGCTTTGTGGAAGTTACCTGTGGCGCTCATGTTTAGGCCGAGGTATGTATAGTTTTTTGTGTATTCTAGGACAACAGTGTTAAGATGGAATTTGTATTTGTGGTCCTGGCAACTGGACCTTTTTTGGAACACCATTATTTTTGTCTTCCTAAGATTTACTGTCAGGGCCCAGGTTTGACAGAATCTGTGCAGAAGATCTAGGTGGCCCTCCTTGGTTGGTGACAGAAGCACCAGATCATCAGCAAACAGTAGACATTTGACTTTATATGCTAGTAGGGTGAGGCCGGGTGCTGCACACTGTTCTAGTGCCCTCCCCAATTTGTTGATATGTATGTTAAAGAGGGTGGGGCTTAAGCTGCATCACTGTCTCGCCCCACGGCACTGTGGAAAGAAATGAGTTTTTTTGCCATTTGCTCAGTACATCGTTTTCACTGAGGAAATGTACTCACTCTCTCCCTCTCTTTTTCCCTCTTTCTGCTCAATCGCTCTCATTTCTCTCTCCTTTGCTTCTACTTCCACAGAACCCCTAAAAGGCCTGTAAAGCCTTCTACACCTCTAGGGGAAAGCCCTGATGAGCAGAGATTAACTATAGATCATTACAAAGCCTGTTGTAACCTTCATGCTCCATCTGCAGCATAAGCCTATTAGTCCCAAATGACCAGCCCTTTAGCCTTTACAGTTCAATACACTGATCTTGCTCTGCTAGGGCTCTCTAGGGCTCTCTGGCCTTGAGCTAGAACGGATGAAGGTAGGTAAGGGTGGGAGAGAGAGAGAGGAGGAAGAAGAGAGGTGAGGGGAATAGCTAGCAGGGACAGAGGGGATTAGAGTAGAGGATGGTATAGGGATATTTAATAGTCTCACTGTCACCCCACGTAATTGTAGCTTGGAGGGAGATAGGGATGGTGGGAGGGACGGGTAGGGAGGAGAGGGGAATAAGTCAATATCAGTCATGGCAATAGTTAATAGATTTACTGTCATCCCACAGGGCTGGAGGGAAGCAGGTTAGTGAGACAACAGACAGACAGGGCACAGGGCTTCCAAATCAATTGCAGAGGGAAGGAGAATAGGAAAGGAGAGGCAGAGAGAGGAGGGAGAGAGAAGCAAGACAGAGAGAGGGGGGAGAGAAGAGAGACAGAGCATGAGAGAAAATACAGAGGGAGAAAGTAACAATGAAAAGCAGCAATCATTTATTTGTTCCTACCCATTTAGTTTCCTTTCTAAATTGCAGTTCCTTTCATGTGTGTGTCCGCGCGTCTGTGTGTTTGTGTGTGTGTACGTGTGCGTCTGTGTGTGTGTCCACAAGTCCGTGTGTGTGTGTGTGTGTGTGTGTGTGTGTGTGCGTGTGTGTGTGTACCTCTGTACTTGGTGACCACAGCAGAATTGAGACAGTGGGGTTCCTGGAAGGTAACTGTGAGAGAGGAGCTACTGGTTACACACAGACCCACTGCAGACGGGGGCTCCGGCACACCTACCAAAAAAATATTAATCATTTTAGAAATGCCCTTTTTACATCCGCAGTTGGCACGAAGTGCTTTACAGATACCCAGCAAAAAATAAAAAAACAGCAAGCAAAGCAGAGGCAGAAGCACAGTGGCTAGGAAAAACTTCCTAGAAGGCAGGAACCTAGGAAGAAACCTGAAGAAGAACCAAGATCCGAGGGGTGTGGCCAGTCCTCCTCTGGCTGTGCTGGTTTTAGAGTACATTAAGGACAGATAGTTCTTCATCATGTGTATGCTGTTATGAAACCCCTGAGCTAACCTATTGATATTGTTACAAGTCTAGGCAGTCCTAGCTCTAGCTAAATGGTCTGCAACCTGATTTAACATGTGCATTTACGTGAGAAGTCAGTGTACTCCCCTTGGTCGGCCAGCCCAAACAGATTATTGTGTGTTCAGTTTATGAAAATAAATATGTACAAAAGGGAAACTACTAAAGGCATGCCCAAAACTAAAGACGCAACACAAAAACATACATTTGCAGGCTGAGAGGTTCCTTTCCACCTTTCTCTCACTGATTGCCAATCCCTGATTGCCCACACCTGTGCACAATCAACACTTAACAAGACTTCCAGGAAAAGCACAGCACCTGACCCGGCTGGTGCCGCCACCTGACCCGGCTGGTGCCGCCACCTGGTGATGGAGTGTGGACATGATAGTGTAGTGTCTAACTGTGCCCCTTAGAACTGAACTACCTAACCTAGTCCATAACAATGCTTGTCAGACTGATGGATAGAGCACACAAAATGATGGGGCACAAACACAACACAAACATTTACCTCACAGTGCACCGACAGAGGAGGAGAGAATGTGTGTGTGTGTGTATGTCAAATCCAGTGGAGGCTGCGGAGGGGAGGACAGCTCATAATAATGTCTGGAACGGAGTAAATGGAATGGCATCAAACACCTGGAAACCATGTGTTTGATGAATTTGATACCATTCCACTGATTCCACTCCAGACATTACCAGGAGCCCGTCCTCCCCAATTAAGGCGCCACTAACCTCCTGTGGTCAAATCAAATCAACGTGTATTTGTCACGTGCACAGGATACCTCCAGGTGTAAAGAGCACAGTGAAACGTGCAAGCTCTTCCTCAACAACGCAGTCATCAATATCAAAGGTAAAAAATAGTGTGTGGATGTGTGTGTTTGTGTGTGTATGGGATTGTGTGTGTGCGTGAACAAATATGTGTCCAATGCACACTCGCTCCTATCCTCCTTTATGGTTTGTCACAACAGTAATGGATAGGAGATGTTTGGCAAGATGATAGAACACTCTCCCCTCTATTCGCTCCACTTTCCTCCCCAGCAGGCTGTACCCCCAGGCCTGTTTGGAACGGTGTCTCAAATAGCACCCTATTCCTGGTTTAGTGCAGTACTTTTGACCAGAGCCCTATGCACCATGTCCTATAAAGGGAAGAGGGTGCCATTTGGGACACACAGGGTGTAACTGTGGAGTCTGGACGACCTGCCAGCCATAATAACCTCACTCATTTCCTCCAAGCCTGTCTGGCACCTTTGAAATACACAAAATCCTCCTGTCAATCTCAGACTTGACACCTCCCATGGTGTGTGTGTGTGTGCCATCAGAGCTCCTAGTGGACAAAGACTTGTGCTGGGGTTGTCAGGTTCATGCTTACAATCAAGTTGTTCTGTGTAAAAGGACTAAATATAGAAAAGAGATAATATCAACACACAAAAAATTAAAGATTCTTACCTGCAAACAATTGTCACACTTATGTCCAAGGTTGAAGCCATACCACTCCACACTAAGGTATGTGGCAGCTATGACCATTTCTTTGTCTTCCCTATAATGTGTTGTTGTATTCTTTCTCCCCATCCCTTGCCTTAATATGGCTGTGCATTTGGCTCTGGTCAAGACTCGTGCAGTCCTAACACACCCTCCCTCCCTCCCTCCCCCCACACACACACATACGGTCCCAGCATACTCACGAGCATGCTGGAAGCCAGTCCTCATGCGTTTGTAGAGCTTGCTCCTCCACTCCCAGGCTCGGAGCTGCTTGTCTTTGTCACAGGCCTCCAGGCTGAGACCCTCTTTCTGGGCCTGAGCAGCCAGCTCCCCTGCCTTCCTCTCTGCTTCGATGACCAGGCTGCTGAGGTGGGCCTCGCGACTCTCCACACTTACAACTACAACACAGACACAAAACAGACATAAAGTTATAGACATAACATTACTGTAGAAAAGGCCCATGTAGTTGGTGGAATAATCCTTTAATTCATTGCCACTTACTCAGCTGGGCCAGGGGCGCTTTAATTAGGTCAGGTGGAAATGTCCGACAGATCTCAACTCCATAAAAGGAGGAAATCGCCTGAGCGCGCTGCTTTCTCTTCCTTAACTCCGTCTAATCCAGAAGTTCTGTGCATCCATGAATCCACGTAAATCCACCGAATCTGTTACCTTTCATCTGAACTATCTGTTGCGATCGGGAGAGTGGGCCATCAGTTGTTGTTTAGAGTTATTACCGCTCCAATCATATTGTGTAATGTGAATGGTCAATGATCACGGCCCTACGGATCATAATAGGCCAATTATGCCATTGATATGGTTAATATGTAATGAAATTACATGTACACATGAAGACGCTTGAAAGGGTGAAATACGAAAGTCATTGTTTGCTGAACTGATCGACTCTGATATCCAACTTATGGCGATTATAGATTGAATAACCGATCACTGTTTGTATTATTCTTTTATGATTTATGATAAATAGTTACGAGCCTAAATTACTCATGGATGATTCCTAATGACTTCTTAATTAACTGGATTGTTGAATTCCCTAAATTATGTTAATAATGATTGTTATGATTTGATCTTTGTGATTATGAATTTGATTGGATACATGCTATTATGTTTCCTTTGTTATGCAGCACAGACTACTCAGTAAATATACCACTTTATGGTTAAAGGAATTCCTGCCTCAGTCTCATCCATTCCTCTGTCACCTGACCCGTGACCACCTGTTCACCCTCACTGTCAGTCATCCTACCTGTCCAGCTACCCACACAGATTCCACTAATCTTTCAATTACAGTTCCCCTGCCCTCATCTCAGCCTGCACCACCATGGAACCAAGGTGGGACTCATCACTGTCCACAACTACTATAACACAGACAGCCGCTATATTCAGCTACTATAACACAGACAGTCGCTCTATTCAGCTACTATAACACAGACAGCCGCTATATTCAGCTACTATAACACAGACAGCCGCTATATTCAGCTACTATAACACAGACAGCCGCTATATTATAAGTCTAGCTAGCTAGCTTGACATGGTGAAATATAAAAAAAATGATATTTAGAAAAACTAGCTGTACTTGGGGGGATGCGACCCTTATAGTGCTCCACTCAACGCATTTAAGCCACAGAAAACACAGAAAAGCTGCCGAATCAACATGTCCTGATGTTTCCATGTACCTTACACACAACCCTTCACCCTACACTGGAGAAAGCCTGAAGGCGTACAAAAACACTGATGGCTTCAGATATTTCAGTAAGGGTTGGGTGAATGAGCCACGGATATGGCATTTGCAGGACAGGAAGATGTTCCTTATCACAGGCAAGGTAAGTTAAAAAAAAGCTAGCCATCCATTAGAGCCCGACTGATAAATCGGTTGACCGATATTATAGGACAATATTAGCCTTTCACAGAAATATTCATAGCGGGGCGGCAGGTAGCCTAGTGGTTAGGGCATCGGACTAGTAATCAAAAGGCTGCAAGATCAAATCCCTGAGCTGACAAAGTAAAAATCTGTTGTTCTGCTCCTGTTCCTAGGCAGTCATTGAAAATAAGAATTTGCTCTTAACTGACTTGCCTGGTTAAATACAGGTAAAAAAACATGTCAAATTGGTATTTATTACACAGATAAAGCTCCAATATTATATACATTGAATAAACAAATATGTCTGCTCATTTGTGGTCATTTTTTGTATTTTTCAATGGTTGCATGAAGAGGGCGCTCTAAAAGCTGCTCATTAAAAATCATTCAGCCCTAGGTCACAACGTGTGAGAGAGAGAGTAGGCATGGTGGTTTGAAGGTGAGTAGCTTGCCATAGCCAGCATATTTGAATAAGTAAATAATCATGTCCTCATCACACTCTCACTTCGTTAACGTAGCTAGCTTAGCGATCTAGCCAGCAAGGTAGTTAGCTTAGCTAGCAATCTGTGCTACTTATGTGCTAATACTGGACTGGCGCCAAAGTGAACTCTTGTCCTTGATACAAAAAGAACACTGTTACTGTCTGGGCCTATTATGTTAGCTAGTGTTCTTATTTAGTTAGTTTTCCCAAATATGCAATTTGCAAAAAGCCAGACAGTTGGCGTAGATCTATCGTTCAGGCCATGTGCTTGCATTCATGATGAGATAAGAAGCTTATGTTAGCTAGCTAGCTAGCTAAATTAGAAAACGTGTGACTAATATTAGTGCGGCAAGTATTTGCCTGCATAAATGTTTTCAGTCATTAGCTCATGCCATTTGCAGTTGAAATTTATAGCCAATACATTTTGTATTGAATAACAGTGGAACGTACATATGGTTTCTGTAAGAAAACATTGTCATAATGAACAGCTAGCTTGTGCTTGTCATAACATACTCTATTGCGAGGTTGCCATAAAGTGTTCGTTTACAGTGGTTCTTCCGGTAAAAGTTACATCATACTGCCGCACACCTTGCGGGCTGCCGTAGAATTCTATGGCACATTATTTAATTGTCAGCCTTTGTTACCATTAATTTGTTACCAATAATTACCATTAATGCTAGTTAGTGCTAGTTTGACCACCAGAGGGCATCTTTGAGAAGCATTTGACAGCCAATATTGGCTGTACTAGAGAATTTTTTTATTTTTATAAGAAGTATATGGGATTGATTTGAAGAAATTTAGCTTAATTAATTTGATTAATATTATAGTGTTTCTATTCCAAGAAAAACGAAAAACAAAACCCTCAAGGTTTCTGTTAAGAAAATATGGTGCTGTACAACGTGACGGTCGGGAGTAAGCTACAGTACTAAGAGCATAACATTTCCACACCCTAATTGTAGTCTAACCAACAGAGATTCCGTGAAAATAAAAATCTCATTGATTTATCAAGACCAGTCCCCAAGCTTCTCCTCAGAGCAGCAAGAAACGGTGATGAAATAGTTGACCACAGCGGATAGGCTATTGCTTCAAATCATATTGCTTCTAAGTTCGATATGCTTTTAAATAAATAAGACCTACACCACTTTTAACACTAGTGAGACTCATGTCACCTACGGTAGGCCTAAAGTACAGTCGTGGCCAAAAGTTTTGAGGATGACACAAATATTAATTTCCACAAAGTTTACTGCTTCAGTGTCTTTAGATATTTTTGTCAGATGTAACTATGGAATACTGAAGTATAATTACAAGCATTTCATAGGTGTCAAAGGCTTTTATTGACAATTACATGAAGTTGATGCAAAGAGTCAATATTTGCAGTGTTGACCCTTCTTTTTCAAGACCTCTGCAATCCGCCCTCGCATATTGTCAATTAACTTCTGGGCAAAATCCTGACTGATGGCAGCCCATTCTTGCATAATCAATGCTTGGAGTTTGTCAGAATTTGTGTTTTTTTTGTCCACCTGCTTCTTGAGGAATGACCACAAGTTCTCAATGGGATTAAGGTCTGGGGAGTTTCCTGGCCATGGACCCAAAATATTGATGTTTTGTTCCCCGAGCCACTATGTTATCATTTTTGCCTTATGGCAAGGTGCTCCATTATGCTGGAAAAGGCATTGTTTGTCACTAAACTGTTCCTGGATGTTTGGGAGAAGTTGCTCTCTGAGGATGTGTTGGTACCATTCTTTATTCATGGCTGTGTTCTTAGGCAACATTGTGAGTGAGCCCATTCCCTTGGCTGAGAAGCAACCCCACACATGAATGGTCTCAGGATGCTTGACACAGGACTGATGGTAGTGCTCACCTTGTCTTCTCCGGACAAGCTTTTTCCAGATTCCCCAAACAATCGGAAAGGGAATTCATCAGAGAAAATGACTTTACCCCAGTCCTCAGCAGTCCAATCCCTGTACCTTTTGCACAATATCAGTCTGTCCCTGATGTTTTTCCTGGAGAGAAGTGGCTTCTTTGCTGCCCTTCTTGACACCAGGCCGTCCTCCAAAAGTCTTCGCCTCACTGCGTGTGCAGATGCACTCACACCTGCCTGCTGCCATTCCTGAGCAAGCTCTGTACTGGTGGTGATCCCGGAGCGGAATCAACTTTAGGAGATGGTCCTGGCGCTTGCTGGAATTGTTTTGGCGTCCTGAAGCCTTCTTCACAACATTTGAACCGCTCTCCTTGAAGTTCTTGATGATCCGATAAATGGTTGATTTAGGTGCAATCTTACTGGCAGCAATATCCTTGCCTGTGAAGCCCTTTTTGTGCAAAGCAATGATGACGGCACGTGTTTCCTTGCAGGTAACTATGGTTGACAAAGGAAGAACAATGATTCCAAGCACCACCCTCCTTTTGAAGCTTCCAGTCTGTTATTCGAACTCAATCAGCATGACAGAGTGATCTCCAGCCTTGTCCTCGTCAACACTCACACCTGTGTTAACGAGAGAATCACTGACATGATGTCAGCTGGTCCTTTTGTGGCATGGCTGAAATGCAGTGGAAATGTTTTTGGGGGATTCAGTTCATTTCCATGGCAAAGAGGGACTTTGCAATTAATTGCAATTCCTCTGATCACTCTTCATTACATTCTGGAGTGTATGCAAATTGCCATCATACAAACTGAGGCAGCATACTTTGTGAAAATTTATATTTGTGTCATTCTCAAAACTTTTGGCAATGACTGTATATAGAACATTTTTTTTTTCAATGATGTGACTCCACCAATAATTCGATTTAGAGGATTGGAGGATTCTAAATGAATATCTAAGGGGCATTCTCCGTTAGGATCTGTGAGAATATCTAAGGTGCTTTTATTTAATTCTAAATTAAATAATAACAATAATAATAATCACTTTGTTTAAAAAAAATAACGAGCGAGAAAAAGGACATTCTTGAAGATGGGGTGAGACATTCTTACTAATTTCTAAATAAAGCCGGTTTGTTATTTTAGAATTATTTCTGTTTTTAGAGGGAGAGAAACCAAAAGCCCACTGTCACCACATGAGTCTCCCAGTCACAGCCGGCATGGGTATTGAACCAGCACCTGTAGCAACACAGATTGCACTACAGTGTCTTAGACCGCTGGTCCACTCAGAAGGCCCTATCCACAAATTCTTTAATGCTGATTAATTGCCTTGCACAAAGTATCTATTGTCCTGCTAATATCCCATTGTGGCACTGTACAACGTGACCGGTCAGGAGTAGGCTACAGTACTACAGTAAGAGCAAACTAATCCTAACATTTCCACACCCTAATTGTAGTCTAACCAATACCCAAACGGAGATTCAGGGAAAATACAAATCTCGTTGATTTATCAAGACCAGTCCCGATGCTTGTCTCAGAGTAGCGCTGTCTTAACTTCTGAATGCTGTCTCTTTCAGCTTACAATAAGCCATAAGTATACAGTAGATCGCTGATTGTCCTCACTTTGATTATGCAGTAACATAATACTGTAGCATCATGACCAGGATCTCTATTCATTTAAGTTAGCAGTTTAGGGCTTTCAGGATGAACGGAAAATCTAGTACAGCCAATAAAGTTTTTTTTTAATCAATTAGTATATTTGAGTTTAACCACAATACTTTTGTATTATTTGTTCTGTCTTTTCTGGTGGATTAAACTGAAATTGCAACCAACTTTCCATGGCGTGTTTAAAAAATAACGATATTTTGGAGATTATTTTGTTTTCAAATAACCTAAACTGAGCGAGAAAAAGGCCATTCTTGAACATGGGGTGAGACATTCTTACTAATTTGTAAATAAAGCCAGTTTGTTATTTATAATTTTTATTTCTGTTTTTAGAGGGAGAGAAACCAAAAGCCCACCGTCGCCTCATGTGTCTCTGGTCGCAGCCGGTACGGGTATCGAACCAGCATCTGTAGTCACGCAGTCTCAGACCACTGCGCCACTCGTGATGGCCCCATCCACAAATGTTTTCATGCAGATCATTTGCCTTGCACAAAGTATCAAACTACAGAGAGGTGTTGGCAAGAGTCTATTGTCCTGCTAATAGCCCACTTCACAAAATAGATAGCATCATGAGGAGGGAAAATTATGTGGATATATTGAAGCAACATCTCAAGACATCAGTCAGGAAGTTAAAGCTTGGTCGCAAATGGGCCTTCCAAATGGACAATGACCCAAAGAATACTTCCAAAGTTGTGGCAAAATGGCTTATGGACAACAAAGTCAAGGTATTGGAGTGGCCATCACAAAGCCCTAACCTCCATCCTATAGAAAATTTGTGGGCAGAACTGAAAAAGCGTGTGCGAGCAAGGAGGCCTAGAAACCTGACTCAGTAACACAAGCTCTGTCAGGAGGAATAGGCCAAAATTCACCCAACTTATTGTGGGAAGCATGTGGAAGGCTACCAGAAACGTTTGACACAAGTTAAACAATTTAAAGGCAATGCAACCAAGTACTAATTGAGTGTATGTAAACTTCTGACCCACTGGGAATGTGATGAAAGAAATAAAAGCTGAAATAAATCATTCTCTCTACTATTATTCTGACATTTCACATTCTTAAAATAAAGTGGTGATCCTAACTGACCTAAGACAGGGAATTTTTACTAGGATTAAATGTCAGGAATTGTGAAAAACTGAGTTTAAATGTATTTGGCTAAGGTGCATGTAAACTTCTGACTTCATCTGAAGAGTGAAGTTTCAGATTTACTTCGAGACAAAGTTGAATTCATTCAGCCAGCCACCCGTTGCGGTGGTTTAGCACAAACACTTGTATACTTCTTATCCACTGCCATAGATAGACACATCTTTGTGTTGTACCTAAGAACAACTTTGTATTTAATGTCGTATTTATAGAGGATATAGCTGCTTTTTGGTGGATATCCTGTAAATCACAAATAAAATGTTCATAAATAACTTAGCTAGCTACCTTGCCGGTGATCAGCAAAATATTTCTGTCCTGCAAATGTTTATCCAACCCGCACTAAATCCAACCCGTACTGGATCCCCACATTAAGGCACTTACATTACATATACAAAAAGAGAAAACAGTACATCATAACATTTACACCACTACATATCTACAACACAAACTGTATAAAACCACCATACAACAATATTACAATGTATGTGTGTGTAGAGTGCATGTGCTAGAGCTTGTGTGCGTATGTGTGTGTCTGCAACTTTGTGTGTCTCTTCATAGTCCCGCTGTTCCATAAGGTGTATTTTTACCTGTTTTATAAATCTGATTCTACTGCCTGCATCAGTTACCTGATGTAGAATAGAGTTCCATGTAGTCATGGCTCTGTGTACCTCCCAGAGTCTGCTCTGGACTTGGGCATTGTAAAGAGACCTTTGGTGACATGTCTTGTGGGGTATGCATGGGTGTGTGAGCTGTGTGCTAGTAGTTTAAACAGACACCTCGGTGCATTCAGCATGTCAACACTTCTTACAAAAACAAGTAGCGATTAAGTCAATCTCTCTTCCACTTTGAACCATGAGAGATTGACATGCATTTCTCTAATGTTAGCTCCCCGTGTACTTTTAAGGGCCATCCGTGCTGCCCTGTTCTGAGCCAGTTGTAATTTTCCTAAGTCCCTCTTTGTGGTACCTGACCACACGACTGAACAGTGTGCTCAGGTTTTTCCAGCAGCAGACTATGATCGATAATGTCAAAAGCCACATTGTGGGCCTCCCGAGTGGCACAGCGGTCTAAGGCACTGCGACGCGGTGCTATAGGCATCACTACAGATCCGGGTTTGATCCCGGGCTGTGTCGCAGCCGGCTGCGACCGGGAGACCCATGAGGTGTCACACAATTGGCCCAGTGTTGTTTGGGGGGGGGGGTCGTCTGGCTGGCCGTGATGTGCTTGTCCCATTGTGCTCTAGCTACTCCAGTGGTGGGCCGGGCACATGCACTATGACACAGCCACCAGTTGGACGGTGTTTCCTCCAACACATTGGTGTGGCTGGTTAAGCGAGCAGTGTGTCAAGAAGCAGTGCGGCTTGTTCTGTTTCGGAGGACGCACGGCTCTCGACCTTCGCCTCTCCTGAGTCCGTACGAGAGTGGAACAACCCTTTTATTGTTACACATGACCTTATTAACACTTCCTTGGCTTGCTGTACAATAGGATGGAACTGTGCTGAGAGAGGCATGTTCCCATGCTGCTGCCTTGATGTATGCAGGGGTGGATCTGAAAAGTGTGGAGGCTGTTAGGAAAGTACAGTGTACTGACATCAGCAAGATATCCTATAAAGAAAGCCTGCTCTACTCTTCCATTTATCTCCACCTTCAAACCAACAGATTAAGAACTCTAGTCCTTTTTGCACCAGCTGCATGAAAGTGAGGCTCATTAAAAAAAACTGTAAGAGTGCTGTGCTTTCTGTTATCGGGGCCACTCAGAGAGGTACAAGTCAAAGACCTTGCAGCTCCACTTGCTTGTTACAGCTGACAACTAGAACACAAACAGACTGATAATAATAGCGGTGGGATCAGAGAGGAGGACAATGGAACAGAGGAAAGAACACAGGTCACCATGGGATACAGAACACACGTTACTATGGGATACAGAACACACGTTACTATGGGATACAGAACACAAGTTACTATGGGATAAAGAACACAGGTCACCATGGGATACAGAACACACGTTACTATGGGATACAGAACACACGTTACTATGGGATAAAGAACACAGGTCAACATGGGATACAGAACACACGTTACTATGGGATACAGAACACACGTTACTATGGGATACAGAACACAAGTTACTATGGGATAAAGAACACAGGTCACCATGGGATACAGAACACACGTTACTATGGGATACAGAACACACGTTACTATGGGATACAGAACACAAGTTACTATGGGATAAAGAACACAGGTCAACATGGGATACAGAACACACGTTACTATGGGATACAGAACACAAGTTACTATGGGATACAGAACACAGGTCAGCATTAGAGACTGAAAAGAGCCCATGTTTCAGTGAGAGAAAACAACGTTTCACACTGTCTTGAATGGTTCAATGTGCGGAGTACCAAAAAGAGAGGAGAGACTAGTAGCACTCCCCTTGGAGGAACACACAGACAGCGTGTGTTCGACCCCCCCCCACAGATTTGTCATGGTAAAACCCTAGCCCTCCTTGCAGGTTGCCAGCCCTCCTCTCCTTCTCCTCCTTTCCCTGCAGTAGTACAGTGCTGTATGTTCTCTCTCTCTCTGGGACCCAGCCTTAGTCACCGACCATGACAGCAACATAAACACATAAACACATCTGCAGAAGAAGACCCTCTTTCACGGCCCCCTCACCCTGCACCTACCCCCTGGGGAGGGAGGGATGGAGGAAAGGGGTGGAGGAGGGAGAGAGAGGGGAAGGGATAGAGAGAGGGGGAGGGATGGAGAGAGAGTGAGAGAGAAAGAAGGAAAGAGGGAATGACAGAATAAGTATTCTATCTCCAGCCCAGTGATCTCTCCATCTCTCCGCCTCTATACCTGGGGGTCTGAGGTAAGTCTGAAACTGCGTCGCAAATGGCACCCTATACCCTATGTAGTACACTACTTTTGATGAGGGTCTATACTCCTTATATAGTTCTCTACTGTTGACCAGAGCCTATAGGGATTAGATAAGGAATAGGGTGCCATTTGGGGGCCATCCTGAGTCTGAGCTGCAGTGGAAAAGAGTCCAGTCATATGAGCCTTGTCTAGGTGCAATTTCCTGCCTCTTCTGGAGTGACAAGCCGATGCAGGCGGAGGTTAATTGATTGGGCTATAAATGAACATGCAGATCTGTCCATCTAGCCATACACACACACGGGAACGCATGCACACAAGCACGCACACATACACACACAAACATACTCACACACTGGTCCATTGTCTGGCCTGCCTGCTGGCTGGTGAGCACTACGGCGGGATGGGGAGGGGTGGGCCTAAATATAGTCCACTGGGACCCTGAAGGACTCGTAAATGAACCCCCATCCCCCTCCACCCCACCACCCCAACCCAGCCCAGCCAACCCGGCCTGTCAGACCCTGTCTGATGGATTTACTTGGCACTTGAGGAATGACAGCAACATAAAGCATAAATTCCCAGGAGGAAAAACTGATCCATGTTTACCCCTCTGTTTGTTTACAACGATCAAATTGTACCACAGTGAGGAGAGGGAGAGAGAGAGAGGGGTGTGTGCCTGCCTGAAAGTGTGTGAGTGGGTGCACATCTGCGTGCGTGTTTATAAAAAAGCTCAGCTCGCTCTGCTCTTAGCTCCGGAGGACAATAAATCACTTAGTTATAATTGGCGGGCGGTTACATGCATCATTGGAAAAGTTAAACCATTAAATGCCAAACCTTGTTAGGGCTTTTCAGTTGGAACGTGAGGAGGCCCAGCAGCCCCTCCTTTAACCTGGGAGAGGGAGACTCTAAAGTGGCCACTGTTTCACCCCAGACAGACCTGTCACTACCATGGAGTGGAGCAGACACAGTCTCACACACACACACACACACACACACACACACACACACACACACACACACACACTTTATTTTTTTCGGAAGTCAGGAGGACTTTGAGTTTGGTATCAGCCAGACTACTTGACGCTTGCCTTTGATCCATGGTTATCTATTTAATATTAGTATGTACCTGTAGTACTTGAGATAACCCTAGTGACTGGCTAATGGACCAGTCACTCCCAACCCTCCACCCCCCTGGAGTTGTCCCTCCTGTGTAGGACACAATACAGAATGGAGGAAAGCATGAGTGGTGGTGCTGTGGTGTGGGATTGACCCAGACAGGGGCTGTGTTTGTGTCTGCAACCCAGCCACGCTCTCACCTTACTGGCTTGAATAAGCTCCCTCACCTCTTTCCCTCCATCTCTCCCTCCATCCCTCCCTCCTCCACCTCTCCTAGACAGGTGGTTCTTACCTTGTCCAACATTCCTGGACAGGATAAGGGCTGGTTTTGTACAGTACACAAACTCCGCCCCCTTCCATTACAACTGCTGGAGTTTCAAATCCAAATCTAGGTCTCAACCCCCCAGGAAAACAACATGTCTGAGAGAACCTATCAAACATCTCTACATTTCTGGGAGAATATTGCACCAATAGACTCCAGTCCAGACCATGTGGGTCGTGTCAGACAGACATGAACAGCTTCAGAGAATGGAACACTTGAATAAGGTTCTAACACTGCCAAGCCAAGTTCCATCAGTTCAGATCAGTTCAAGATAATTGGCAAATCAAGCATTTCATTATTTTGATAACATGTACTCCTCAAAACAGACATACTGTTAGTGGACCAGCTACAGTACACTTTATTTTCTGTTACTGATGTGTTGACTAAAACCTGAGACCGGACAGCTTATCCCCTAGCCCTGCCTGTCAACATTTAATTGACAGAGTAAAACCCAGTCTGTGCAATGTATCGCTAATGTACACACCTTACATTCAGTGGGACACAAAGGGATTTTCTGACCGATATCATCTCACTGGGCACAGACATCAATTCAATGTCTATTCGACGTTGGCTCAACGTAATTTCATGAAGAAAAACATAAACGCAACATGTAAAGTGTTTGTCCCATGATTTCATGAGCTGAAATAAAAGATCCCAGAAATGTTCCATACGCAAGCGTATTTCTCTCAAATGTTGAACATTTCTCCTTTGCCAAGATAATTAATCTACCTGACAGGTGTGGCATATCAATAAGCTGATTAAACAGTATGATCATTACACAGGTGCATTTTGTGCTGCGGACAATAAAAGGCCACTATAAAATGTGCAGTTTTGTCACATAACACAGTGTCACAGATGTCTCAAGTTTTGAGGGAACATGCATGCTGACTGCAGGAATGTCTACCAGAGCTTTTGTCAGATAATTTTATGTTAACTTCTCTACCATAAGAGAATTTGGCAGTAGGTCCAACTGGCCTCACAACCGCAGACCACCTGTAACCCCGCCAGCCCAGGACCTCGACATCCGGCTTCTTCACCTGCGAGATCGTCTGAGACCAGCCACCCGGACAGCTGATGAAACTGAGGAGTATTTCTGTCTGTAATAAAACCCTTTTGTGGGGAAAAACGAAATCTGATTGGCTGGGCCTTGCTCCCCAGTGGGTGGGCCTATGCCCTCCCAGGCCCATCCAAGGCTGCGCCCCTGCCCAGTCATGTGAAATCCTGTGATTAGGGCCTAATTAATTTATTTCAATTGACTGATTTCCTTATATGAACTGCAACTCAGTAAAATCGTTGAAATTGTTGCATGTTGCGTTTATATTTTTTGTTCAGTATATACAGTGCCTTTGGAAATGATTCAGACCCCTTGACTTTTTCCACATTTTGTTACGTCACAGCCTTATTCTAAAATTGATTAAATGTAAAAATGTCCTCAGCAATTTTTTTTTACAGAAATACCTTATTTACATAAGTATTCAGACCCTTCACTATGAGACTCGAAATTTTGCTCAGGTGCATCCTGTTTCCATTGATTATCCTTGAGATGTTTCTACAACTTGATTGGACTCCACCTGTGGTAAATTAAAAAGATTGGACATGATTTGGAAAGAAACACACCTGTTTATATAAGGTCCCACAGTTGACAGTGCATGTCAGAGCAAAAACCAAGCCATGAGTTTGAAGAAATTGTCCGTACAGCTCCGAGACAGGATTGTGTCAAGGCACAAATCTGGGAAGGGTACCGAAATATTTCTGCAGCATTGAAGGTCCCCAAGAGCACAGTGGCTTCCATCATTCTTTTGAGGAACCACCAAGACTTTTCCTAGAGCTGGCCACCCGGCCAAACTGAGCAATCGGGGGAGAAGGGCGTTGGTCAGAGCCCATGGTCACTCTGACAGAGCTCTCTGTGGAGATGAGAGAACCTTCCAGAAGGACCAACTATCTCTGCAGCACTCCACCAATCAGGCCTTTATGGTAGAGTGGCCAGATGGAAGCCACTCCTCAGTAAAAGGCACATGACAGCCTGCTTGGCACCTAAAGACTCCCAGACCATGAGAAACAAGATTCTCTGGTCTGATGAAACCAAGATTGACTTCTTTGGCCTGAATGCCAAGTGTCACATCTGGAGAAAACGTGACACCATCCCTACGGTGAAGCATGGGGGTGACAGAATCATGCTGTGGGGATGTTTTTCAGCGGCAGTGATTGGGAGAATAGTCAGGATCGAGGCAAAGATGAACTGAGCAAAGTACAGAGAGATCCTTGATGAAAACCTGCTCCAGAGTCCTCAAGACCTCAGACTGGAACGAAGGTTCACCTTCCATCAGGACAATGACCCTAAGCACACAGCCAAGACAACGCAGAAGTGGCTTCGGGACAAGTCTCTGAACGTCCTTGAGTGGCCTAGCCAGAGCTGGACTTGAACCCGATCGAACATCTCTGGAGAGACCTGAAAATAGCTGTGTGTGCAGCAATGCTCCCCATCCAACTTGATAGAGCTTGAGAGGAGCTGCAGATGAGAATGGGAGAAACTCCCCAAATACAGCTGTGCCAAGTTTGTAGCATCATACCCAAGAAGACTTGAGGCTGTATTCGCTGCCAAATGTGCATCAACAAAATACTGAGTAAAGGGTCTGAATAGTTGGTTTTTCAATACCGTTGAAACCATTTCTTTGAAGTTTGAATATGTGCAGCTACTTTTTAAGTAAATACCTGCAGTCAACTTGTGCGATACGTTAGGAGATAAAGCATTGCATTCTTCATTTCACCTGTCACATTATTACGATGCTTACAGTAGTCCCCCAGTCAGGTGGTGTTTGTTTACGAGCACACAACAACGAGAGACCGGAGCCTTGTGAGTAATTCACTGTTCTTCAGCATGTGCCAGGAGATCTAATTACACTATGGAATTCACAACTAAATGTTTGCCAGCTAGATATCTTACAACTATTAAGTTATCTGTCTAAAATGTGCTTAATGCTCTGCAGTTGTGCATTTGGTTAGCTAATTTAGAAGATAGTTAGCTATCTAGCTAAGTAGTTAGCTTCTTCCAAAATCAAGCATTCGCTTGGTAACAGCAGAGAAACCCCTCCTGGATCAAGAGCCTTGCTGGCTAATATTTGTGTTGTGCGTGCAGCAAACTGTGAGTAGCATATTTGCTCCCGAGTGGCACAGCAGTCTAAGGCACTGCATCTCAGTGCTTGAGGCGTCACTACAGACACCCTCGTTCGAATCCAGGCTGTATCACAACCGGCCGTGATTGGGAGACCCATAGGGCAGCGCACAATTGGCCCAGCGTTGTCTGGGTTTGGCCGGTGTAGGCCGACATTCTAAATATGTTTTTTTTTTTAACTGACTCACCTAGTTAAATAATGGTTAAATGTAACATGTAAATATTTTAGTTACTTGTATAGTTTAGGTCAGAAACTGTACAAAATGTTTGCAATGCGCTCGTTTAGTTAGCATTATTTATGGGATTTTACATGTACTTGTTAGCATTGCTAACCTTCGGATTACAGAGCATCAGTGGGGTTTGAAAACAGCGGCCCTTGAGTTCAGTGCTGGTATTACCGAATATGCCGGTATGGCACAAAGTCGGTATGCAGGTATGGCAATCTGGATACTGCACCAAGTTTCAATGCTGGACTTTGAGTCGGAAGGTTGCACTAATTAGTGTGTATACTCCCATTGCACCCTCCATAGTGTGTACTTAGTATACCCTACTAAGTGTGTACTCAGTGTGCCCTATGTAGTGTACACTCACAGTGAGGGCTCTCCTTGGCGCCGGCCTTCAGCAATAGTTTGGCTATGGGGGTGTTGTTGGTCATGATGGCGATGTCTAGCGGTGTTAACCCTTGGCTGTTGGGTGTGCTGAGGTCCAGCTCCTCAGCTGTGTACTGGTAGAGAAGGATCTGGACAGCATCTAGATCCTGCTGCTCCACCGCCTCAAACAGACACTCACTACCTTGCATGCTCTGGAGGAGAGAAGAGGAGGGACACACACACGTCAGAATACAAACATCATCATCGTTGACGTCATCCTCATCAGCAGCATTTTCATCATCATCATCACCATCACCATCATCAACAGTACTAAACACATTTTTAAAAACACACCCAAAGCTGAAACCAAGGCAGACAAAGAAACAACATTAAGTAGAGTGACTGCCAAGTTCCTGTGTGACAATTGGACCATCGAGAGGAGAGGTGACATGGTGACGGTACATGAGAGAGAGAGTGAGAAAGAGAGAGAGAGGGAAAGGAAAGTGAGAAAAGAGAGGTGAAGAGAAGGAGGTAAAACTGCAGTGAAAGTGCTGAAGCTGTAACATTAAAGACTATTCAACCGGGGTTCCGCAGAGGTACTGCAGTAGGTCAGAGAAAAAACGTATTTAAAATGTTTTTATCAATATCGCTAGCAACAACAGAATATACACATTTTTTATGACATACCTACAGTAAAAAAAAAGGAGAATATCTTATTTCTAATTATGTCAACTATTTCTGAACTATTATTCAGCAAATTACACTAACTGGAGTATGTGAAATAGGCTTTGAACAAGCACCCACGAATAGGGTATCAGTGCGGCAAGTGCTGCTGGAAAGCTTTCTTTACTTGGACATACATTTTTGACAACACATCGCTAACCTCTAACCTGCTAAACAGCTGCTCTTAGCGAAAATGTATTTGGAGATACTATACCTTTTCTAGTTATTAATAGGCTATGTTGGAGTTTATACTTCATCTCCTAATTATAATGTGGGAAAGTAAAAATAATGAAAAACATTACTTCTTCCTGCCATGATCATTCACCTGACGATAAGACCAGACGTGAAAACAATATTTTTTTTTGATCGTATGATGGGGTCCCTGGGTCGTCGGTTTGCCTGCGAGACGGTCCGGTCCCTGGGTAAGAAAAGGTTGAAGAGCCCTGCTGTAACGCGTTACCCCCAACACTGAATGTGATACAGATAATGGTAGGTTATCGTTCAGCGTGATCGAAATACATACGCCTGGAGGACTAATGAGAAGCGTGTGTGTGTGTGTGTGTGTGTGTGTGTTTGTGTGTGTGTTTGTGTGCGCCTGTGTAATGAAAAACCTGTTAGAACATTTGGTCAAAAAGCAGTTGCATTTAGAAACCAACTACAACAGAATCAGTCGAGAGAGAGAGAGAGAGGCTAAGGAAAGGCGACGGAAAGTGAGAGAAAAGGGATGAAGAGAAGGAGGTAGCATTGCAGTGAAAGTGTTGAAGCGGTAATAGGGGACTAGTGTGTTTCTAGGTACCGATTCCGACTGACATTTTCACTTATAAATTGATCTGTGGACACTGTAGATCGAAGTGGCTTGCATTACTTTTGGGTATGTCTATTTATATTTAAAAGGTTTTAAATATTGAATCCGTACTTTTGGAGAAACAATGCCACTGTTGGCCCCAGCACCTTTGTCATTATTTTTATTTTATTGATGAAACGGAGCAGATGAGCATCCGGCAGCGTGGTAAAAAAAAAGTTGCAGTGTATATTCTGCTGTTCCATCGTGCATGCAATGATGTCAGAGAAAAAAACACTGTTCATTGTTTTCAGTAACTTCTTTGTTTTTGTACCATCCCAAACGGACGTGGCAGTTTCGCCAATTGAGGAATCTAGCTTTAAGGAGGAGTTAACGACAACCTGTATGTGAGATAAAGTGTAGCCAGGTGGAATTTATCATCAGATTGAGACACATCAGCTCTAGAGTTTAAAGAGCTAAGTAACGAAGAAGTAACGGAGAAATAACGCGAAGTAACGTTATTGTGTATTCTACGTAATGACACAGTTTTACGTTATCACGCAATGACATGACGTTGGCAACACTGACTCTAGCTTGGTGTGCAACAACCGGTGGTGGTGAGTATAACCAGAGGTACTGGAATATAATGACCTCTCTGGTATAACTTAGCTAATGATGTTATATAATGTTATTGTTGGTTATGCAGGTAGCTATCTAGCTACCTCATTACAACTTAGTTAGGTCATAGCTCATATAAGTTTCTGTATTGTCTAGATACTGCTGGGTTATGTAACGTTATCATTTGATAATGCTAGCAAGGGAGGCTAGCTTGCTAGTGAGGCAACTCTTCCTTAATAACCTGTCGGGGCTAGGGGGCAGTATTTGCACAGCCGGATAAAAAACGTACCCGATTTAAACTGGTTACTACTCTTGCCCAGAAATGAGAATATGCATATAATTAGTAGATTTGGATAGAAAACACTCTATAGTTTCTAAAACTGTTTGAATGGTGTCTGTGAGTATAACAGTACTCATATGGCAGGCCTAAACCTGAGAAGATTCCATACAGGAAGTGCCCTGTCTGACAATTTGTTCTCCTTCTGTGGCATCTCTATCGAAAATACAGCATCTCTGCAGTAACGTGACATTTTCTAAGGCTTCCATTGGCTCTCAGAAGGCGCCAGAAAGTGGAATGACGTCTCTCCAGTCTCTGGGCGAAAAACAGCAGGAGATTTTGTGAGTGGTCAGGCTGAGAACAGTGACACTGGAGATGCATGTTCATGTGAATTCTCCATGTTTTTCTTTCTCTCTTTGAATGAATACAACGTCGCCCGGTTGGAATATTATCTCAATTTTACCAGAAAAATAGCATAAAATTTGATTTTAAACAGCATTTGACATGCTTCGAAGTACGGTAATGGAATATTTTGAAATTTCTTGTCACGAAATGCGCTCGCGCGTCACCCTTCGGATACTGACCTGAACGCATGAACAAAACGGAGGTATTTGGATATAACTATGGATTATTTCGAACCAAAACAACATTTGTTATTGAAGTAGAAGTCCTGGGAGTGCATTCTGATGAAGAACAGCAAAGGTAATCCAATTTTTCTTATAGTAAATCTGAGTTTGGTGAGGGCCAAACTTGGTGGGTGTCAAATTAGCTAGCCGTGATGGCCGGACTATCTACACAGAATATTGCAAAATGTGCTTTCGCAAAAAAGCTATTTTAAAATCTGACACCGCGATTGCATAAAGGAGTTCTGTATCTATAATTCTTAAAATAATTGTTATGTATTTTGTGAACGTTAATCGTGAGTAATTAAGTAAATTCACCGGAAGTTTGCGGTGGGTATGCTAGTTCTGAACATCACATGCTAATGTAAAAAGCTGTTTTTTGATATAAATATGAACTTGATTGAACAAAACATGCGTGTATTGTATAACATAATGTCCTAGGAGTGTCATCTGATGAAGATCATCAAAGGTTAGTGCTGCATTTAGCTGTGGTTTTGGTTTTTGTGACATATATGCTTGCTTTGAAAATGGCTGTGTGATTATTTTTGGCAGGGTACTCTCCTGACATAATCTAATGTTTTGCTTTCGCTGTAAAGCCTTTTTGAAATCGGACAGTGTGGTTAGATTAACGAGAGTCTGTCTTTAACCTGTTGGGGCTAGGGGGCAGTATTTGCACGGCCGGATAAAAAATGTACCCGATTTAATCTGGTTACTACTCCTGCCCAGTAAATAGAATATGCATATAATTATTGGCTTTGGATAGAAAACACCCTAAAGTTTCTAAAACTGTTTGAATGGTGTCTGTGAGTATAACAGAACTCATTTGGCAGGCCAAAACCTGAGAAGATTCCTTACAGGAAGTGGCCTGTCTGATCATTTCTTGCCCTCCTTGATCATCTCTAACAAATACAGGGGATCTCTGGCATGACATGACACTTCCTACGGCTCCCATGGGCTCTCAGAAGGCGGGAAAAAGCTGAACGATGTAATTCCATCCCCAGGCTGAAACACATTAGCGCGTTTGGCAAGTGCTCTATCAGAGGGCCATTAGACTGAGGCTCGTGCATGAGGGGATAGCATGCTTTTACTTTCACTCTCTTTGTAATAAAAAAACGATTTCCCGGTCGGAATATTATCGCTTTTTTACGAGAAAAATTGCATAAAAATTGATTTTAAACAGCGGTTGACATGCTTCGAAGTACGGTAATGGAATATTTAGATTTTTTTGGTCACGAAATGCGCCATGCTCGTCACCCTTATTTACCCTTTCGGATAGTGTCTTGAACGCACAAACAAAACGCCGCTATTTGGATATAACAATGGATTATTTGGGACCAAACCAACATTTGTTATTGAAGTAGAAGTCCTGGGAGTGCATTCTGACGAAGAACAGCAAAGATAATAACATTTTTCTTATAGTAAATCTGACTTTGGTGAGTGCTAAACTTGCTGGGTGTCTAAATAGCTAGCCCTGTGATGCCGGGCTATCTACTTAGAATATTGCAAAATGTGCTTTCACCGAAAAGCTATTTTAAAATCGGACATATCGAGTGCATAGAGGAGTTCTGTATCTATAATTCTTAAAATAATTGTTATGTTTTTTGTGAACGTTTATCATGAGTAATTTAGTAAATTCACCGGCAGTGTTCGGTCGGAATGCTAGTCACATGCTAGTCACATGCTAATGTAAAAAGCTGGTTTTTGATATAAATATGAACTTGATTGAACAAAACATGCATGTATTGTATAACATAATGTCCTAGGGTTGTCATCTGATGAAGATCATCAAAGGTTAGTGCTGCATTTAGCTGTGGTTTGGGTTTATGTGACATTATATGCTAGCTTGAAAAATGGGTGTCTGATTGTTTCTGTCTGGGTACTCTGCTGACATAATCTAATGTTTTGCTTTCGTTGTAAAGCCTTTTTGAAATCGGACAGTGTGGTTAGATTAACGAGAGTCTTGTCTTTAACCTCTTACATCTAGATGTTCCGCTAGCGGAACACCTGCTCCAATATCCAATAATGGGCGTGGCGCGAATTACAAATTCCTCTAAAATCCGAAAACTTCCATTTTTCAAACATATGACTATTTTACAGCATTTTAAATACAAGACTCTCGTTAATCTAACCACACTGTCCGATTTCAAAAAGGCTTTACAGCGAAAGCAAAACATTAGATTATGTCAGCAGAGTACCCAGCCAGAAATAATCAGACACCCATTTTTCAAGCTAGCATATAATGTCACAAAAAAACAAAACCACAGCTAAATGCAGCACTAACCTTTGATGATCTTCATCAGATGACAACCCTAGGACATTATGTTATACAATGCATGCATGTTTTGTTCAATCAAGTTCATATTTATATCAAAAACCAGCTTTTTTACATTAGCATGTGACGTTCAGAACTAGCATACCCCCCGCAAACCTCCGGTGAATTTACTAAATTACTCACGATAAACGTTCACAAAATACATAACAATTATTTTAAGAATTATAGATACAGATCTCCTCTATGCACTTGATATGTCCGATTTTAAAATAGCTTTTCGGTGAAAGCACATTTTGCAATATTCTCAGTAGATAGCCCGGCATCACAGGGCTAGCTATTTAGACACCCAGCAAGTTTAGCACTCATCAAAGTCAGATTTACTATAAGAAAAATGTTATTACCTTTGTTGTCTTCGTCAGAATGCACTCCCAGGACTTCTACTTCAATAACAAATGTTGGTTTGGTCCAAAATAATCCATAGTTATGTCCAACAGCGGCGTTTTGTTCGTGCGTTCTAGACACTATCCGAATGGTAAATAAGGGTCGCGCGCATGGCGCATTTCGTGACAAAAGATTTCTAAATATTTCATTACCGTACTTCGAAGCATGTCAACTGCTGTTTAAAATCAATTTTTATGCCATTTTTCTCGTAAAAAAGCGATAATATTCCGACCGGGAATCTGCGTTTCGGTAAATAGAGGGAAAAAAAGAAAGACGGGGGCAGCCAGTGCACGCGCCTAAGCCCTTTGTCCTCTGATAGACCACTTAGCGAAAGCGCTAGTGTGTTTCAGCCAGGGCTTTGAATTACGTCATTCAGCTTTTTCCCGGGCTCTGAGCGCCCATGGAAGCCGTAGGAAGTATCACGTAACAGCAGAGATCCTTTGTAATGGATAGAGATGACAAAGAAGGCCAAGAAATGGTCAGACAGGGTACTTCCTGTACAGAATCTTCTCAGGTTTTGGCCTGCCAAATGAGTTCTGTTATACTTCACAGACACCATTCAAACAGTTTTAGAAACTTTGGAGTGTTTTCTATCCAAAGCTAATAATTATATGCATATTCTAGTTTCTGGGCAGGAGTAATAATCAGATTAAATCGGGTACGTTTTTTATCCAGCCGTGAAAATACTGCCCCCTAGCCATAACAGGTTAAAATGGTGTAAAATAGTCATATGTTTGAGAAATTGAAGTTATAGCATTTATGAGGTATTTGTATTTCGCGCCACATGATTCCACTGGCTGTTGACTAGGGAGGTTAATGCTAGTTTACAAGTCAGATTTGCAGGTCAGTTCGTAGCTCATACAAGTGTATTCTGTATTGTCTAGGGCAAAACTAAATAATGGATGCAGCTATGGTGGTAGCTAACTCATGTCTGAGTCTCACTAATACAGTGAACTAAGAGCAAAACGTGACAGCTTTACCAGCCTGAATCTAATCTGGAGATAAACTCAGTCTACATCTGTAAAGTATATAATTAGGGTTTCCACTAGTTACCACAGCCACAAAGTCAACATTGGCTACATTGTAAAAAATTATGACAACAATAAAGTGCTTTTTGGTCTTAATTTAAGGTTATGGTTCGGAATAAGGTTAGCAGCGTGGTTAAGGTTAGAGTTACTTTTAAAATCACATTTTAAGAAGATAAATTGTAGAAATCGGTGGGATTTGTGACTTTGTGGCTGTGGTAGCTAATGACGACCTAGAATTAGCTTGACCCGAGTTACTATCCTGATGACACAGACGGCTTCATCAACAACAATGTGTGTTATGTGAAATGTTGTATAAAAAAAAAACTGTTTGATAAACTAATATGTTAATTACCCATCCAAGCTGATACAGTACAAGTAGTAGAGTCGTTTTGGTTGTGAAGTGCAATATAAAAAAGCTTTGTCCTTTCTTTATAACAAAATGCAATTTACCACTTGGCTGTCTATTGTATCACCCTGTCACAGGCCCTCCCTGTCAACACCACCTCATAAGATGAGGAAGTACATTGTTTACGAGGATTGCCTGCTGCAGTTGTTTGAGAGATGTCTAGTTTGCAGCCGAACATGCAACATAGAGAAGACTAGCAAGGGGACCCTCAGCATCACATAGACATGACCTCGCTGTGAGTATTCCTATAAATGGAACAGGGAGGACACGTGAATCAGGTTGGTGACATTTGACCTAGTCAAAGGTCAAAACTGTTTTGAATTTTCTCCCAATTCACCATAACCTAGCCTGGTGGAACCAGCCTGATCGCTGCATTTACTATTCTATTTCACTTCACATATGGCATCTGAAGTGAAATAGAAAGGTGAATGTGGCGATCAGGTTGGTTCCACCATGCTAATCATAACCACCATTGATAACGTAATCAGTGCTCTGTGTGTGACTGAGAAGTATCTTTGATGAGGGGCCAGGAGCTGATCTACGCTGCCATGCCCATCAACAGGGCGCTGGTAAAGACCTTACCTCCAGCCTCACCTCTTGCCTGTCTCCGTCGATAGGGAGACCAGAATTAGGTAGGTTTAGTCTGACCTGATCAAACAGCATGTTTGTTTGTCAGATATCACCTATCCTAACTGCCATTGGTAATAGAACAGTGACTGTGTATGTGTTCACAGATGCATCTATAGAGTCAGCACTGGGAGACTTGCAAGATGATGTGATGAAGTCCTGACCGACAGACAGGCTTGATACTGACGTCCCTGAATGGAGAGAGACCTGGCACTCAACACATCCACAATGTGGGACTGAAGGTATTTACCATAATTTCCGGACTATTAAGCGCACCTGAATATAAGAAACCACTGAATTAAAAAAAAAAATATTATTTAGAACATAAATAAGCCGCACATGTCTATAAGCCGCAGGTGCCTACCGGTACATTGAAACAAATTAACTTTACACAGGCTTTAACGAAACACGGCTTGTAACAAAAATAAATAGGCTTTAACGAAGCACGGCTTGTAACAAAAATAAATAGGCTTTAACAAAGCACGGCTTGTAACAAAAATAAATAGGCTTTAACGAAACACGGCTTGTAACAAAAAATAAAACATTTGCTGTAAACAGTAGCCTACCAAGAAAGTCATTGGTCACTATCTTCCTCCTCCTGTGCACTGAAACCATCTTCGCTCTCTCACTTTCATCCGGAGGCAAATCCCCCGCTGAGCCCTCTTCAACACGCAGCAGTCCAGCCTTTCGAAACCCGTTGATGATAGTGGATTTTTTGACAATGCACCACGCTGTCAGGACCCACAAATTTGAAAGCGGGACAAATCCATATATTAGCCGCGTCATTGTTTAAGCCGCGAAGTTCAAAGCGTGGGAAAAAAGTTGCGGCTTATAGTCCGGAATTTACGGTACTAATAATACAGTACAGCAGAAATGGCCAGTATTTGCACCACCCTTATCATTCCATCCGTCACTGATGAACTCTGCCTCAACTCTGCCTATTTCTACAGATGGGCAGGACTGTAGATCCTTTTGGAAGATGCCAGCCTCGGTCGTTTGATGGGGAGACAATAATTGGGTACGTTTTATCTGACCTCTTCAAACTTCAACAGTACCTGCTTGTGTGTCAGATATGACCTATTCTAACTGCCTTTGGTAATAGAACAGTGACTATGTGTGTACAGTATGTGTTCACAGAAATATGTATGGAGTCAGCACATTAATTGAACGGTATCAGTCAATATGGGGAGGGAGAAACCCTATGTATTCTGCAGCAGGATCAGGAATCTCCTGTTGTATTCGGGACACCACACAGGAAGGTATAACCACTCTGACATGTTTGCCAAAGTACATTTACATTTTTTTTTACTTTTTAGTCATTTAGCAGACACTCTTATCCAGAGCAACTTACAGTAGTGAATGCATACATTTCATACATTTTTATTTATTATTACTTATTTTTTTTCTGTGCTGGCCCCCCGTGGGTATCGAACCCACAACCCTGGCGTTGCAAACACCATGCTCTACCAACTGAGCTACAGGGAAGTAGCCCCGTTACCAGCAGGCAAAATGCTGAAAGGCACAGTGTCTGTATCGTCTGGGAATAACAATGAAAAGCGAAAGGTGCACATTGTTATATTAGCAGAACACTGCTTCTATGGTATTATGTAAAGGGTTGTTTATTCTACATGGACCTGTTACTACATTTGAAAACACTTAGTTTAGAATATCTACATAAATTCAGGAATTGCATTCTTCTCATATTACTCTGAAGGCTACTGACCTATTCAAAGCTTCCTCCGGCATCTCACCACACATCTGCCTGTAGATTTGGAACTCAATCTGCAGGAGGTTTCTTTGTTGTGATAAATAGCTGTGAGCAAGGTTCTGACAGATGGGCGTGTCTTAGTGGTGGCAAGGACACACCCAAGAAACACCCACATCAAACCACACCTCCAAGACAACTCACGTTTGGCTTCTGTCTGGCTGCCAGCATTTCTTTTGGAGCTAGCCCAAAAATTAGGCCAAATCAGTGGATGCAGATCCCCTTAAAGACGCAATGTGAGAACAGCCTCTCTTTCACACACACACACACACACACTCTCTCTCATCCTGATAGAGAGAGACAGATATACAGAGAGAGAAAGACAGAGAGAGAATGAGGAACAGACGAGAGAATGAGAGAAGAGAAAGAGAGAGAATGAGGAACAGACAAAAGAGAGGAGAAGAGAAAGAGAGAGAAAGAGGGAAAATAAAGGAGTCAATAGGGAGAAATGATGTGAATTTGTGCCTCTCGGTCTCCTCTACTCTTGGGCTTACAATCAGAAGGGCTGCCTCATAGAGATCCTATTAAATTACTCATATTCTAATTCTATGGGCCGCCCACTGTTCTCAAGAAATAATAAACCAATTACAGGAAATGGGACAATACACACCAACCCAATCTGTATTGATCCTAGTGTTCCCGAGACAGAGAGAGACCTCCAGCCTAGCCAGTCACTGTCTGAACCCAGTCTCAGATACACAGAGAGACCTCTAGCCTAGCCAGTCACTGTCTGAACCCAAAGCCTCAGACACACAGAGAGACCTCCACTCTAGCCAGTCACTGTCTGAACCCAGTCTCAGATACACAGAGAGACCTCTAGCCTAGCCAGTCACTGTCTGAACCCAAAGCCTCAGACACACAGAGAGACCTCCACTCTAGCCAGTCACTGTCTGAACCCAGTCTCAGATACACAGAGAGACCTCTAGCCTAGCCAGTCACTGTCTGAACCCAAAGCCTCAGACACACAGAGAGACCTCCACTCTAGCCAGTCACTGTCTGAACCCAGTCTCAGATACACAGAGAGACCTCCACTCTAGCCAGTCACTGTCTAAACCCAGTGTCCCAGATATGCAGAGAAACCTCCACTCTAGTCAGTCACTGTCTAAACCCAGTGTCCCAGACACGCAGAGAGACCTCCACTCTAGCCAGTCACTGTCTAAACCCAGTGTCCCAGATACGCAGAGAGACCTCCACTCTAGCCAGTCACTGTCTAAACCCAGTGTCCCAGATATGCAGAGAGACCTCCACTCTAGCCAGTCACTGTCTAAACCCAGTGTCCCAGATATGCAGAGAGACCTCCACTCTAGCCAGTCACTGTCTAAACCTGGTGTCCAGTGTCCCAGACACAAAGAGAGACCTCCAGCCTATCCAGTCACTATCTGAAGACATGGGGTGACTCTACACTCTTAGAATTAGTGGAGACTCGAGGAACCCTGGAGTTCATCAAGGAACCATTGTTAGTCATTGTTAATATTTGCACCTTAGTTGAGCGACTCTTGGAGGAACCTTGGAGGAATGTTTCAATGTAGCAAAGGGTTCATGGAGGAACAATGGACTGGAGGTGTGGCTTAGTAGGGGCGTGGCTTTCAGAAAGATATTTTTAGGCCACCTGTGGGAGTAAATGTCATTTCTGTTCATCTGTTCTGTTGTACTGTCAACACATGTTAAGGTTGAAAACTGACAGTTTTGTAGAATCAATGAGGCTTACAGAGATGTAAGAGTTAATCAAGAGCCTATGCCAATCCCAAAGTTGGAATAGTTAGCATGTTATTACTATATGTAATCAGTAATGTTAATATTGTACTACAATATGCATAAATATTCAAGGAAAATAAATTAATCACATGAATCACATTTACTCTAACGGGTGGCCAAAACCTGAAAGCCACGCCTCCAATCTTCTGATAGGCTGCCACCAAAACACCCCAAATACCTCTACAATATATTACTAATAAGGTAAAAAATGTAACCCCTCCCCATCCATGTGTAAAGGTTTGAACCTTTACACATGTATTCACCGAAAACCCTTTTCAAGGGAACCCTTTTCCTCAAAGAACCTTTTAGAACTGGAAAGGTTTCCCCTATGGGCAATTATTTAAACTCCATAAAGGTTCTTCCAGGTTCCTTTACTTATAAGAGTGTAGTAAGTCACAGTATAGTCCTCCTGGACACTCTTATCTGGGCTGGCTGGTATCATTTGATCTGATGAAGATGATGACACATAACAGTCCCAGATAGATGCTCACCCATAGACACAAAATTCCACACAAACGAACACACGCACACAAACAGGGCACGCATGCACGCACACACACAATCCCCAACTCACCGAGCCCTTGCGATGACCGTGGCGGTCTCCACGGCCAAAGAAGTAGGCATCCTCAAAGGAGGAGTGGCCTCCTTTGAGCTTCTCTGATAGGTTCCTGTATAGGCGCTTGGCAGCGCTGGGAGAGGCAGGGCCTCCCGAGCACTTCCTGGTTTGGGACAGCTGCAGGTTCTGCATCTGTTGAGTCATGCTGACAGAATAGAAGTTCCTAAGGAAGAGAAAAGTCATTTGAATGTGTAAGATCAATTTCTTTTGAGGACAGTAATAGTCTACATTTCTACCCAATTATATATTGGCTGACAATGAAGACAGTACAAATGGAGTTTGAAAATGGATCCGTTTCAGGTTCTGTCATTCTGACAGAACATAAGTTCCTAAAGGAAGGGAGGAAAATATATTATAACAAATTCCAAGGCACTCTTCATATCTGGTTTAAGTTAAAATCTTCATCATCTTCACATGTCCTCAAGGACTATTAAAGGCCCAGTTCAATCAAAAATGTGATCTTCCTGTGTTTTATATATATTTCCACACGATGAGGTTGGAATAATACTGTGAAATTGTGAAAACTATTATAATGCCTAGTGTAATAGTTGTTTGAAAAGACCACCTGAAATTTCGGCGTGTTTTGGTGGGATGGAGTTTTGACCTTCCATGGTGACATCACCATAGGTTAAATTAGTTAATAGACCAATAAAAAACTGAGTTTCAAACCTCAACTCAGCGTTCTCACAGCTGAATGTAAAGTGGAGTGCTCTTCAGAAACCATTCATGAAAAAGGAACATTCTAGTGTTCCTCTATTCATTATCTCTTCACTGTCACAGAAGACTGGCTAGCGAGTCACGACAACCATCATTATCTTTCCTCTGCCAAAACATAATTAGCGTTCACATAGCTACAGAGGGATGTGATGCTTGAATTAAAAACATGCTTTAGTTTTCCAATAGAATGGCTGCGTTTAAACAGGCAGCCCAATTATTATATTTTGTCACAAATTGGGTATAACAAATAACAAAACAAAGAAAGAATAACAAAACAAATGCTTCTAAAGATGGTTTATTTTTGTCTTTTATGCTTCTCAAGAGTACAGTATATGTTAAGTAATGATGAATGCTCTCTATCATTTCCAGGTCCAATTAGTTTATCTTATAAATACATTTCTTGAATAAAGCGATATTGATTAATTGACTGAGTGATTGATTAATTGGCTGACAATTAGTTTAAGTGTGCAAGTGAGTGTCCTTATTTAACATGTTGAAGAAATAACCAAATGTCATTAAAATATCATCACATATTTCACCTGGGATTGTGGGCACAGATATGGAACATGACATGTTTTTTTTGTCTTTAATTAACTAGGTAAGTCAGTTCAGAACAAATTCTTATTTACAATGACGGCCTACTGGGGAACAGTGGGTTAACTGCCTGTTCAGGGGCAGAACGACAGATTTTTACCTTGTCAGCTCGGGGATTCAATCCAGCAACCTTTTGGTTACTGGCCCAAAGCTCTAACCACTAGGCTACCTGCCACCCCAAAACATGACCAATTAGAGGCACTGCAGGGGAAAGTGTGTGTGCATGCATGCATGTGCGTGTGTGAGCATGTGTGTGCCTATGTGTCTGTCCCCACTAATTGAGGCGAGTGAACTAAAATATCCACAATGAGCACTCTTTTATGCTCACGCACACACACTCCCGCACACTCATGACCAACCACAGAATAGTCATGTCTGTCCTTTCAGGAGTGTTTGAATTTAAAGGTTGCGTCATCTCTCCATATATCTATTGAGAGGTGGCTGGAACAGTGATGTACAACACAATGAATAGTCCTTCACATCTGACTGCAGCTCTATCAACTGGGCCTCAAATAGCAGCAGGCTGGTACAATGGCCTCTCACTCTTCACCCTAATAACTACGGATATGAGCTGATAAAATTGGTTGAAGGGACAAATCATTAGCTGGGAGTGAGGGAGGAAGAGGAAGGGAGAAGTAGAGAGGTAAATAGGGCGGAGAGAAAGAGAGAGTGGATAAGAAAAGCGCTGGAGAGAGAAAGAGAAAAATAAAGGGAAACAGAGAGAGAGAAACAGAGAGAGAGAGATTTCATGAGCTGAAATAAAAGATCCCAGAATGTTTCCATACACACAAAAGGCTTATTTCTCTGCAAAAATGTGTGTGCATCCCTGTTAGTGAGCATTTCTCCTTTGCCAAGATAATCCATCCAGCTGACAGGTATGGCATATCAAGAAGCTGATTAAACAGCATGATCATCACACAGGTGCACCTTGTGCAGAGGACAATAAAAGGGAGCGTGCAAGTTCTGAGGGAGCGTGCAATTGACATGCTGACTGCAGGAAAGTCCATCAAAGCTGTTGCCAGAGAATTGAATGTTAATTTCTCTACCATAAGAGAAAAGTCGTTTTAGAGAATTTGGCAGTATGTCTAACCGGCCTCACAACAGCAGACTCTGTGTAACCACGCCAGCTCAGGCCCTCCACATTTGGCTTCTTCACCTGCAGGATCTTCTGAGAACAGCCACCTGGACAGCTGATGAAACTGAGGAGTATTTCTGTCTGTAATAAAAACCTTTTGTGGGGAAAAACTCATTCTGATTGGCTGGGCCTTGCTCCCCAGCGGATGGGCCAGTCTCTCAAGTGGGTGGGCCTATGCCCTCCCAGACGTACTCATGGTGGCGCCCCTGCCCAGTAATGTGAAATCCATAGATTAGGGCCAAATTAATTTATTTCAATTGACTGATTTCCTTACATGAACTGTAACTCAGTAAAATTGTCAAAATTGTTGCATGTTGCATTTATATTTTTGTTCTGTGCATTCAGAAAATATTCAGGCCCCAAGACTTTTTCTACATTTTTTTACGTTACAGCCTTATTCTAAAATTGATTCAATTGCTCTAGGAAGATTCTTGGTGGTTCAAAACATCTACCATTTAAGAATGATTGAGGCCACAGTGGTCTTGGGGACCTTCAATGCTGTAAAAAAAATGTGTACCCTTCCCCAGATCTGTGCCTTGACACAATCCTGTCTCAGAGCGCTAGGACATTTCCTTCGACCTCATGGCTTGGTTTTTGCTCTGACATGCACTGTCAACTGTGGGACCTTATATAGACAGGTGTGTGCTTTTCCAAATCATGTGCAATCAATTGAATTTACCACAGCTGGACTCCAATCAAGTTGTAGAAACATCTCAAGGATGATAAATGGAAACAGAATGCACCTGAGCTCAATTTCAAGTCTCATAGCAAAGGGTCTGAATACTTTCGCTTTGTCATTAGACGGTATTGTGTGTAGATTGATGAGAATTGTGTAGATTGATGAGAACTTTTTCCAAATGCATTGTATATACTGTATATATACACTACATGACCAAAAGTATGTGGACATCTGCTCATCGAACATCTCATTCCAAATTCACAGGCATTAATATAGAGTTGGTCCCACCTTTTCTGCTTTAACAGCCTCCACTCTTCTGGGAAGGCTTTCCACTAGATGTTGGAACATTGCTGCGAGGACTTGCTTCCATTCGGCCACAAGAACATTAGTGAGGTCGGGCAGTAATGTTGGGCGATTTGGCCTGGCTCGCAGTCGGCGTTCCAATTCATCCCAAATCTGTTCGCAAGATCTTCCGCACCAATCTCGACAAACTATTTCTGTATGGACCTTGCTTTGTGCACGGGGGCAATGTGATCCAAGATGGCGTAGCAGTCAGACGTCTTTGTCCTTGTCTTTGTCGTGTCCCATGTATATATCTTTTATATCTTATATATTTTTTCTTCGCATATCTTTTTAATATTTTTTCTAAACCTCAACTTCAAAATACTCTCCTACAAAAGGGATGCAAAAGGCATTTGCTGTATGATTGATGAGGATCTCCATATTGCAAATGTACGGTCCCTTACTAGATGTGCGCGAATGCTTTTAAAATTCGCAGACGGCCTCGGGCCATGCCCCAGGGCCAGATCAAATAAAGTCTCTCGGACATTTGGTTTCTGTTTTTATAAAATGTTCAAATTGTGGTCATTTTTCCGCTGTCCCGGTAAATTCCACCAGATGGCGAATGGCTTCTTATTGCAAATGTACAAAACATCACCAATAATGACATGGCCATTTCTCCTAAACAGAAAAGACTTCGAAGACGAAACTTGGTGAACATAGGTTTGGCCTAATGGGCTGTTAGCCCAGAAAAAAGATGGCGTCGAGGCCTCAATGCTTTTTGAGTTAAGGCCATTTTTCTGGGATTAAAGGTAAAAACGAAAATAGAGCGCTAATTTGACCGCTTCACGTCAAAGTACATGAACCTACGGTGTCAGGAAAAAAAGAACCAGCCATTTATCTATCGTAATTTACGAGAAATCGTACAATGTACAATTGGTGATGGTCAAAGAAATGTGTTTTCCCCCCAAAAAAGTTACAGATCCAGTTGTGGCATGTTCAGACGAATCTGTTAAGGTGGGTTTCGGAGCTCTACGAGATTTCTGTGATTTTCTGTAATCACACACACTCATTCAACCATCTGTAAATCAGTCAGTTCTTAACGTAAAGATTTAAAACTCAAAATTCTGTAAGAGCCTACCCCAAGGAGGATATGTGTTTACTTTCAGCTTCCTGTGCCAACTGGAAGTCCCTTAAATTGGGGTCATAGGGGCTGTTTCGAAGGGTTAAAAAAGTCACATCTTTCTAAAACTTCATATGTGTGATTAGGCAACCCTCCTGAACTGTAAATCAGTCATTTCTCCCATCAGATTTCCAAGAAAAACTCTCACACACACACACACAGTAAGGATGGAGTGACACAGTATGGGGCTTACAGACACACAGAGCCTGCAATGCATTTACATTTAAGTCATTTAGCAGACGCTCTTATCCAGAGCGACTTACAAATTGGTGCATTCACCTTATGATATCCAGTGGAACAACCACTTACAATAGGGCATCTAAATCTTTTAAGGGGGGGGGGGTTAGAAGGATTACTTTATCCTATCCTAGGTATTCCTTAAAGAGGTGGGGTTTCAGGTGTCTCCGGAAGGTGGTGATTGACTCCGCTGTCCTATCAAAGAACTGTCAGACCTAGAGCTCTGAAACTTTAGAAACCTGTTCTAGAGCTCAAGTCAATAGTGCACGGTGAGTTATGTGGCTCTAGAAGGTTCTCGGATTGAGAAACGGACTCGTACATTTGCAATAACTTCAAATCATTTTGACCATCACGAAAATGACGACATTTAGAAAAGTCCCAGAGTCACAAGACTAGGTGCATTGAAACCGCCTTGGCCCATAGAGACGGACCCTAAAGTTGCTGTCCGATAGCTCAGTCAAGGACCCCGTAGCAATGCCCGGAAAATTTGGATTTTCAGCACCAATTAAGGTCGCTGCTCGGGCTCCAAATGACCTATCGAGCCGGGTCGCCTCAGCTAGGCCTACACATAATGTTAGAACTGGACCCGCAGCCAGAACATAACTACGTGTTTTACGCTTTTATTATGGTTTAACCTCTCTAGGGTATGTGGGACGAAATCGTCCCACCTACTCAACAGCCAGTGGAATCCTGTGGCGCGTTATTCAAATAGCTTAGAAATGCTATTGCTTCAATTTCTCAAACATATGACTATTTTACACCATTTTAAAGACAAGACTTAGCATGTGACGTTCAGAACTAGCATTCCCACCGAACACTTCCGGTGAATTTACTAAATTACTCACGATAAACGTTCACAAAAAACATAACAATTATTTTAAGAATTATAGATACAGAACTCCTTTATGCAATCGCTATGTCCAATTTTAAAATAGCTTTTCGGCAAAAGCACATTTTGCAATATTTTGAGTAGATAGCCCAGCCATCATGGCTAGCTATTTTGAACCCCACCAAGTTTGGCCCTCACCAAACTCCAATTTACTATTAGAAAAATTTGATTACCTTTGCTGTTCTTCGTCAG
This sequence comes from Salmo salar, assembly GCF_965601325.2. Lineage (NCBI taxonomy): Eukaryota > Metazoa > Chordata > Actinopteri > Salmoniformes > Salmonidae > Salmo > Salmo salar. The sequence goes on along the minus strand of NC_138291.1, from coordinate 83,232,695 downwards.
AATGCACTCCCAGGACTTCTTCTTCAATAACAAATGTTGGTTTGGTTCAAAATAATCCATAGTTATGTTCAAATATCCTCTGTTTTGTTCGCGCGTTCAAGACACTATCCGAAGGGTGACGCGCCCGACGCGTTTCGTGACAAAAAATGTCTAAATATTCCATTACCGTACTTCGAAGCATGTCAACCGCTGTTTAAAATCAATTTTTATGCGATTTTTCTAGTATTTGCACGGCCGGATAAAAAACGTACCCGATTTAATCTGGTTACTACTCCTGCCCAGTAACTAGAATATGCATATAATTGTTTGATTTGGATAGAAAACACCCTAAAGTTTCTAAAACTGTTTGAATGGTGTCTGTGAGTATAACAGAACTCATTTGGCAGGCCAAAACTAGAGAAGATTCCAAACAGGAAGCGCTCTCTCTGACCATTTCATGGCCTTCTTGATCATCTCTAACCAAAACAGGGGATCTCTGGCATAACGTGACATTTTCTAACGCTCCCATAGGCTCTCAGAAGGCGCCAGAACGATGAATGGTGGCTTCGCAGGCCATGGCTGAAAAACATTAGCGCATTTGGTAAGTGGTCGATCTGAGGACAATGAGACTGGAGGCGCGTGCACGCGCCGACACCATGTTTACATTCTCTCTCTTTGAACGAAAACAACGACTCCCGGTGGGAATATTATCGTTTTTTTACAAGAAAAATAGCAAAAAAATTGATTTTAAACAGCGGTTGACATGCTTCGAAGTACGGTAATGGAATATTTTGACATTTTTTGTCACGAAACGCGTCGGTCGCGTCACCCTTCTTTACCCTTCGGATAGTGTCTTGAACGCATGAACAAAACGCCGCTATTTGGATATAACTATGGATTATTTGGAACCAAACCAACATTTGTTATTGAAGTAGAAGTCCTGGGAGTGCATTCTGACGAAGAACAGCAAAGGTAATCCAATTTTTCTTATAGTAATTCTGAGTTTAGTGAACGCCAAACTTGGTGGGTGTCAAAATAGCTAGCCCGTGATGGCGAGCTATCTACTCAGAATATTGCAAAATGTGCTTTTGCCGAAAAGCTATTTTAAAATCTGACACCGCGATTGCATAAAGGAGTTCTGTATCTATAATTCTTTAAATAATTGTTATGTTTTTTGTGAACGTTTATCGTGAGTAATTTAGTAAATTCACCGGAAGTTTTCGGTATGTTTGCTAGTTTTGAACGTCACATGCTAATGTAAAAAGCTGGTTTTTGATATAAATATGAACTTGATTGAACAAAACATGCATGTATTCTATAACATAATGTTATTTCTGGCTGGGTACTCTCCTGACATAATCTAATGTTTTGCTTTCGTTGTAAAGCCTTTTTGAAATCGGACAATGTGGTTAGATTAATGAGAGTCTTGTCTATAAAATGGTGTAAAATAGTCATATGTTTGAGAAATTGAAGTTATAGCATTTTTAAGGTTTTTGAATATCGCGCCACTTGATTCCACTGGCTGTTGACTAGGTGGGACGATTTCGTCCCACATACCCGAGAGAGGTTAAGCATCTCCAATCCAAAATTAAATCTAGAATCGGCTTCCTATTTCGCAACAAAACATCCTTCACTCACGCTGCCAAACATACCCTCGTAAAACTGACCATCCTACCGATCCTCGACTTCGGCGATGTCATCTACAAAATAGCCTCCAACACGCTACTCAACAAATTGGATGCAGTCTATCACAGTGCCATCCATTTTGTCACAAAAGCCCCATATACTACCCACCACTGCAACCTGTACGCTCTCGTTGGCTGGCCCTCGTTTCATACTCGTCGCCAAACCCACTGGCTCCAGGTCAAGTCTACAAGTCTTTGCTAGGTAAAGCCCCGCCTTATCTCAGCTCAGTGGTCACCATAGCAGCACCCACCCGTAGCACATCCAGCAGGTATATCTCACTGGTCACCCCCAAAGCCAATTCCTCCTTTGGCCGCCTTTCCTTCCAGTTCTCTGCTGCCAATGACTGGAACAAACTGCAAAAATCACTGAAGCTGGAACCTCATATCTCCCTCACTAGCTTTAAACACCAGCTATCAGAGCAGCTCACAGATCACTGTTTGTTTATTCCATGTGTAACTCTGTGTTGTTGTATGTGTCGAACTGCTTTGCTTTATCTTGGCCAGGTTGCAGTTGTAAATGAGAACTAGCCTACCTGGTTAAATAAAGGTGAAATAAATAAAAAAATGTCATGCTGAAACAGGAAAGGACCTTCCCCAAACTGTTGCCACAAAATTGGAAGCAAAGCATCATCTAGAATGTAATTGTATGCTGTAGCGTTAAGATTTCCCTTCAATTTAACTTAGGGGCCATGAAAAAACAGCCCCAGACTACTTCTCCTCCCCCATCAAACTTTACGCTCGACACTATGCATTGTGGCAGGTAGCGTTTTCCTGTCATCCTTCGGACTACCAGATGATGAAGCGTGATTCATCACTACAGAGAACGCGTTTCCACTGTTCCATAGTCGAATGGCGGCAAAATGTACACCACTCCAGCTGGTGCTTGGCATTGCGCATGGTGATCTTAGGCTTGTGTGCAGCTGCTCTGCCATGGAAACCCATTTCATGAAGCTCCTGACGAACAGTTCTGACGTTGCTTCCAGAGGCAGTTTGGAACACGGTAGTGAGTGTTGCAACCAAGAACAGAATATGTTTTACACGCTACGCACTTCAGCACTCGGTGGTCCCGTTCTGTGAGCTTGTGTGGCCTACCACCTTGCAGCTGAGCCTAGACATTTCCACTTCACAATAACAGCACTTACAGTTAACCGGGGCAGCTCTAACAGGGCAGATATTTGACAAATGACGGTGCCACGTTAAAAGTCACTGAGCTCTTCAGTACAGGCCATTCGACTGGCAATCTTTGTCTATGGAGATTGCATGGCTGTGTGCGAATTCTTTACACCTGTCAGCAACGGGTGTGTTTGAAATAGCCGATTCCACTAATTTGAAGGGGTGTCCATATACTTTTGGCTATGTTGTTTATTCACTGAGTGTACAAAACATTATGACCACCTTCCTAATATTGAGTAACACCCCCTTTTACCGTCAGAACAGCCTCGGGGCATGGACTCTACAGGAACTATATACTCTATGTTGACTCCAATACTTCCCACAGTTGTGTCAAGCTGGCTGGATGGCCTTTGGGTGGTGGACCATTCTTGATACACGCGGGAAAATATTGAGCGTGAAAAACCCCGCAGCGTTGCAGTTCTTGACACACTCAAACCGGTACGCCTGGAACCTACTACCATACCCTGTTCAAAGGCACTGAAATATTTAGTCTTGCCCATTCACCCTCTGAATGGCACACAAACACAATCCATGTCTCAATTGTCTCAAGGCATAAAAATCCTTAACAGTGTGTAGCAAATTCTACTAGATAAAAATCAGAAATTAGTATGACATCCTGGCATTTAAAGCATACTCAATTTTGGAAATGTCACATACTATAAAACATTATTTTTTTTGCATTACCAAACAGGCTACTACTTAGAACGCAAGTATGAGTATTCTATTCAGCTCCAACATCGTTATTCAATCACTCCCACAAAGAAAAACATGCTGATTCTGTCTCAAATAGAACATCTAAACAGAACATTGCTAACTAAAGAGCCTACGGGACTTGTAGCAACCAATAGACACGTACAGGTGCATTTTCAACAACAGTCTACTGCAACAATTACACTGAAACACATACATTACACACAGAGGACTAAGGGGCAGAGTGATAAAGAGAGAGAGAGAGAGAGAGAGAGAGAGAGAGAGAGAATGGGGAAGAAGAGCGAGATAATAGATGGAGAAAGACAGAAACAGCAACAGAAGTCAAGTTAGTCTAATCTGTTTCTGCGCACAGAAGACGGAAGGAAAGAGAACGAGAGAGAGTAGAGAGAGAGACAGAGAGAGAACGAGAGAGTAGAGAGAGAGACAGAGAGAGAGAGTAGAGCGAGACAGAGAGAGGGAGAGAGACAGAGAGAGAGAGATCGGGGGTAAAGAGAGCAATAACAGTTTGAGAAAGACAGGACCTAAAGATGGAGAGAAATTACAGTAACAGCATCAGGAGTCAAGTCAGTGTAATCCATTTCTGCGCAAAGCAGAGAGAACGAGAGAGAGAGAGAGAGTAGAGAGAGATAGAGAGACAGCGAGAAAGAATGGGGGGAGAAGAGAGAGATAACAGTTTGAGAAAGACAGGAACATAAAGATGGAAAGAAATTACAGTAACAGTAACAGAAGTCAAGTCAGTCTAATTTGTTTCTGTGCAAAGACGAGAGAAGGAACGAGAAGGAGAGAGAAAGGGAGGGATATGAGGATATCTTCAGCTTCAATCGATACTGTATGTGCGAAACCAAAAAAAGTATATTCCTTCCAACAGCCAGGAATGCTGAAGCAGCAGTCATACAGTGTACATTAATTACCTACCCCTTTATCTAGCCTACATCTCTCACCCACCAAGTTCAACAAATCAATTATCAGCTGACAGCACAGCAGACGTATACTGACCCCACACATACTGATGTAGTGTATCATCTGATGTTTGTGTGTGTGTGTGTGTTTGTGCGCACACATCTGCATATGTGTCGGTGCATGCGCCTATGCATCTTTGCGTATGTGGAAATCTGCACGTGTGTGTACTTACGTCTGTGCTTTGTGCATGTGTGTTCACCTGTATGTGTGTGTGCGGTGGCTTCAGCAGTTGTACCTGTCCAGGCTGTGAGACGTGCGTGGTGAGCCCGTGTAGAGCAACTGTCTGAAGTCCTTTATCAGAGCATCCCCTGGTCTCTGGTTCAACCTCTGAGCCAGGCGAGATATCTTACTCTCCGAGCTGCAAAGCAGAGGGAGAGAGGGGGGAGACGAGAGTCGGAGAGGAGGGAGATGGAGGTCAGTCCTGAATGGTACCCTTGAGAGGAGAGGTTAAGTCCAGATGAGAAGCAAAAGTCACATTCAGGCAAATCTCTCAATGTCTCTCTATCTCACAGAGAAAGAGAGGAGAGTACAGTAGGTCTTTCTCTCTCTCTCACTGAGTTCTAAGGAATGTCGGAACCACTAAGGTAAGTGTAGCCCAGATCTGAAGCTCTCTCCTGGCTGTCTCAGTCACACTGAGTCCCTCTCTGGAGCACATCCAAAGTTCTAAATAAATCTTAGTCCATCCCGTTCTGAAACTTCCAGGAAACGAGTATCACAACCCTGGCCAGTGTAGACCCTCTCTGGATCGCCGCGTTCTGTCAGGCAACTAAACCCAGTTCAAGAGATTTATTCTCCAAGGGGCTCGCTCAGACAAGTGTATCCCCAAAGAGGTGCTCTATCCTGGATCAGTTTCAGAGCAGCGTAGCTCCTTTCTGGTTCCTACTCTGGAGCTTGTCTCTGTATTCCTCTCTGGCTAGCTATGCTGATAGCACTGAGCACCTGTTCAACGCAGCTCTGTGCAAGCAAGAGCATCTCGTTTTAGCTGCACACACAAACACGCACCCACACAGAGGAGAGCATTGAAGGGAGAAGGGAAAGCCTGCAAGAGAAAAGGAAGGGAGAGAGAGAGAGAGCGAAAGAGAGAGAGAGAGAGGAGAGAGAGAGAGGATGATGTGAGAGGGGGGTTTGGGAGGTGAACACTGAGCACACACAGAGAGTGGGTGCCTAGAGATGAGCGGACGGATGCTGGGCGCGCACACACACACACAAATACACGCACACACTGTTGGCAGCCGTGACACACACACTGTACCGAGTAAAAAGAACCTGGGGTTGCTTTACAGGAGGATGGAGAGAGAGGGAGAGGAGAAGGACAGATTATTGTAAAAAAAGAAAAAGAGAGATGGGGATGACATTGTCAGAGGGGGAGACGGAGATAAGAGATGAGAGGGGAGGACTGGGGCTGACCTATTATTAAGAGGGGGATAAGCAGAGAGGGGGGAGAGATGGGTGGAGGGGGAGGACACCTGTTATGCGATGGGTGGAGGGGGAGGGAAGAAGGGGAGCATGTGAGTGAGTAGGTGATGGAGAGGGAAAGGGGTAGGAGAGATAGAGGAGACGGAGAGAGAGAGAGAGAGAGGGAGAGGAGATAAAAGAGAGGAGAGGCAGAGGAGAGAGGATGATAGATGAGAGGGAGAGGAGAAAGAGGACATGAGAGGGATAGGACAGAGATATGGAAAGGAGATGAGAGGATAGGAGAAGAGAGGGAGAGGAGATAAGAGGAAGAGGAGACAATATGATAGGAGAGGGAGAGGAGAGGAGAGAGGAGATGAGAGAGAGGAGAGGCAGAGGAGAGAGAGAGAGAGGTAGATAGATGAGAGTGAGAGGAGAAAGAAGGGATGAGAGTGATAGGAGATGAGATAAGATGATAGGAGAGGGAGGGGAGAGAGGAGAGAGGGAGAGGAGATGAGAGGCAGAGGAGAGAGAGAGGTTAGACAGATGAGAGTGAGAGGAGAAAGAGGAGATGAGTGATAGGAAAGGGAGAGGAGATGAGAGGATAGGAGAGGGAGAGGAAATAAGATGATAGGAGAGGGAGAGGAGATGAGAGAAAGATGATAGGAGAGGGAGATGAGATGAGAGAAGAGAGAGGGAGAGAAGACAAGAGGATAGGAGAGGGAGAGGAGATGAGATGGAGAGCAGATGAGAGGGAGAGTAAATAAGAGGAGATGAGAGGGAGAGGAGATAAGAGGAGATGAGAGGGAGAGCAGATGAGAGGGAGAGTAAATAAGAGGAGATGAGAGGGAGAGGAGATAAGAGGAGATGAGAGGGAGAGCAGATGAGGGAGAGTAAATAAGAGGAGATGAGAGGGAGAGGAGATAAGAGGAGATGAGAGGGAGAGCAGATGAGGGAGAGTAAATAAGAGGAGATGAGAGGGAGAGGAGATAAGAGGAGATGAGAGGGAGAGCAGATGAGAGGGAGGAGTAAATAAGAGGAGATGAGAGGGAGAGCAGATGAGAGGGGAGAGTAAATAAGAGGAGATGAGGAGGAGAGGAGAGGGAGATAAGAGGAGATGAGGGATAGGAGAGGAGCTGTTGTTCACACGCTCATCTCCATTCTCTCGATTATCTGTAGAAACTGGGTTACCTGCAGAGAGAGAGTGTATGTGTGTGTGAGTGTGGTTTTACTATCCTTGTGGGGACCAGAAGTAAAACAAGGAAAATTCAGACAAGGAATAAGGCTATTTTAGGCTTAGGGGTTCAAATTAAAGTTTGGTTTTGAGTTAGGAGTTAGGGTTATGTTTCGTTTTATGGGTTAGGGGTTAAGGGTTATGGTTAGGGAAAGTAGGATTTTGAATGGGAATACATTTTTTGGTCCCTACAAGCATAATAAAACAAACACCACACACACACACACAATCCAAAGGCCCTGATGCCCTGACTAACAAAGTATCATAAATAATAAATCGAAGCAGGAATGTTTGTTGGCAAAAACCAGACCGTATAGGTTCTAATGAAGGCAAAAGCAAAATGTCTTGAATGTCCTGTGTGGCACAGTTGGTAGAGCATGGTGTTTGCAATGCCAGGGTTGTGGGTTCGATTCACACGGGGGTCCAGTATGGGGGAAAAAATTTATGAAATGTTTTCATTCACTACTGTAAGTCGCTCTGGATAAGACTGTCTGCTAAATGACTAAAAATGTAAATGTGAATAAATTGAATGTCAACAATTTAATGTCACCCTTCTCCTTGTTTTTCCTGTAATACATTTAAAGACACTAAACCTCTACAGGATTGGTGTCCCCACCGCGGGACAGTTGAGCTAACGTAGGCTAATCTGATTAGCATGAGGTTGTAAGTAACAAGAACATTTCACAGGACATAGACATATCTTATATGGGCAGAAAGCTTAAATTATTGTTAATCTAACTCCACTGTCCAGATTACAATAGCTATTACAGTGAAGGAATACCATCCTATTGTTTGAGGAGAGCGCACAGTTATGAACTTGAAAATGTAGAAATAAACAAATTAGGCACATTTGGGCAGACTAGTCCTGATACAACATTTTGAACATAAATACAATGGTTCATTGGATCAGTCTAAAACTTTGCACATACACTGCTGCCATCTACTGGCCAAAATCGAAATTAAACCTAACCTGGAATAGTACACTGTGACCTTTCTGTTGCATTTCAAAGATGATGATAAAAAAAGAAATGTATTTTATTTATTTTATTTCACCTTTATTTAACCAGGTAGGCAAGTTGAGAACAAGTTCTCATTTACAATTGCGACCTGGCCAAGATAAATCAAAGCAGTTTGAAAAACAAAATGAAAGAAAAACGTATGTTTGTTTCTTTGTGTTATCTTTTACCAGATCTAATGTGTTATATTCTCCCACATTAATTTCACATTTCCACAAACTTCAAAGTGTTTCCTTTCAAATGGTGTCAAGAATATCCTTGCTTCAGGTCCTAAGATAGAGGCAGTTAGATTTGGGTATGTCATTTTAGGCGAAAACCTTTAAAAAGGGTCCAATCCTTAAGGGTTTTATATTCCTTTCCAAATCAGCAGGTTTACTTCCAGGCAGAAAAGCCCTGTCTAACTATCTATGTGTCAGTCCCTAGGAGGCTGGTTACAATCACACACACGCATGCACACACAAACACACACTATACCATTAGCTAATCTTTTGGTCCTAAGCTGACCATGGAAAATCACCAACCCTGCTGACCCACTCTCACACACATATACGCACAAGTTGTGCGCAGATCAGCTGTTTGTTCACCCACACCCACCTGCAATTGCTAATAACCCACCCACAACCGCTTTACTATATGTGATAAAGTGAAAATCGGAGGCCCGCACCCGACCCGCTAATACAGAAAATGCCGTCTGAGACGGCAGAACAATTTTTGGACAAGGGGTACTGAATTTTTTACATACACTACCGTTCAAAAGTTTGGGGTCACTTAGAAATGTCCTTGTTTTTGAAAGAAAAGCACATTTTTTGTCCACTAAAATAACATCAAATTGATCAGAAATACAGTGTAGACATTGTTAATGTTGTAAATTACTATTGGAGCTGGAAACGGCTGATTTTTTATGGAATATCTACATAGGCGTACGGAGGTCCATTATCAGCAACCATCAATTATGTGGTCCAATGGCACGTTGTGTTAGCTAATCCAAGTTTATCATTGTAAAAGGCTAATTGATTACTAGAAAGCCCTTTTGCAGTTATGTTAGCACCGCTGAAAACTCTTGTCTGATTAAAGAAGCAACAAAACTGGCCTTCTTCAGACTAGTTGAATATTTGGAGCATCAGCGTTTGTGGGTTTGATTACAGGCTCAAAATGTCCAGAAAAAAAACGTTATTCTGAAACTCGTCAGTCTATTCTTGTTCTGAGAAATGAAGGCTATTCCATGCGAGAAATTGGCAATAAACTGAAGATCTCGTACAACGCTGTGTACTACTCCCTTCACAGAACAGCGCAAACTGGCTCTAACCAGAACAGTAAGAGGAGTGGGAGGCCCCGGTGCACAACTGAGCAAGAGGTCAAGTACATTAGTGTCTAATTTGAGAAACAGACACCTCACAAGTCCTCAACTGGCAGCTTCATTAGATAGTACCCGCAAAACACTAAAGACTGGCCAATAAAAATAAAAGATTATGATGAGCAAAAGAACACAGACACTGAACAGAGAAACTCTGCCTAGAAGGCCAGCATTGCGGAGTCCCGATGGATCTCTGTGTAATTTGCTCCGTTCATCTTTCCCTCAATCCTGACTAGTCTCCCAGTCCCTGCCACTGAAAGACATCCCCACAGCACGCTGCCACCATCATGCTTCACCGTAGGGATGGTACTGACCAGGTGATGAGCGGTGCCAGGGTTCCTCCAGACATGACGCTTGGCATTCAGGCCAAAGAGGTCAATCTTGGTTTCATCAGACCAGAGAATCTTGTTTCTCATGGTCTGAGAGTCTATTAGTTGCCGTTTGACAAACTCTAAGTGGGCTGTCATGTGCCTTTTACTGGATTGGCTTCCGTCTAGCCACTCTACCATAAATGCCTGATTGGTGGAGTGCTGCAGAGATGGTTGTCCTTCTGGAAGGTTCTCCCATCTCCACAGTGCTCTGTCAGAGTGACCATTGGGTTCTTGGTCACCTCCCTGACCAAGGCCCTTCTCCCCCGATTGTTCAGTTTGGCCAGCTCTAGGAAGAGTCTTGGTGGTTCCAAACTTCTTCCATTTAATGATGGAGGCCACTGTATTCTTGGGAACCTTCAATGCTGCAGACATTTTTTGGTACCCTTCCCCAGATCTGTCCCTCGACACAATCGGACAATTCCTTCGACCTCATGGCTTGGTTTTTGCTCTGACATGCACTGTCAACTGTGGGACCTTATATAGACAGGTGTGTGCCTTTCCAAGTCATGTTCAATCAATTTAATTTACCACAGGTGGACTCCAATCAAGTTGTAGAAACATCTCAAGGATGATCAATGGAAACAGGATGCAACTGAGTCCCAATTTCGAGTCTCATAGCAAAGGGTCTGAATGCTTATGCAAATGTTATTTCATTATTTATTTATTTTTTACATTTTTGGTTTGTCATTATGTGGTATTGCATGTAGATTGATGAGGTAAAAATGTATTTAATCAATTTCAGAATAAGGCTGTAACGTAACAAAATGAAAGAGTGAAAGGGTCTGAATACTTTCCGAATGCACTGTAATTTCAAACATTTTGGTAGGCTATTTGTTTGTCAACTTCTCTATACTTAGATACATGTAGCTTCTCGTCTGTCATTATATATTGCCCTAGAAGACTAAATAAACCCTTGCTCACGAGAATATCATAAATCGATAGAATGAAAGCATCAATCTAGTTGATGTCGGTAAAGTTCTCTCTATCATCTGTGCTTTTGCGGAGCAAAAACGTTTAGGGACTGGGGAGAAAATGCAATAAGAAACAATAAACGGGAACGTTTGACTGGTTTGACTGGTTGTAAGGAAATAGAAAGCTGTGAAAACGACCCAACATGTTTCTGATAAGAATTTAGTTTGACTTAGATGCATATTTTATGTGGATGAAATACTATCAGCTTTTATGATGCTGATAAAGATAGCACCTCCACAGACTGTATATAACTGGCCATATTTCTCCACTCCTGTTCCCGAATCAAAAATGTTCCTACATTTGGTGTATAATTTTACTGCAAGAAATGCTTAATTCTGCAGGAGTTCATATTACGCCTATGTGAGAGGTTATAGACCTACAGTCAGTGTCCAGATTTCAGTTTCCATTTAACCCATCTGAACAGTAGGCTACAGTTCCCTTGATGTGCCATAGGCCTACTTGAAGTCCCCGTGTTGTGACTCTCGAATTTGTATAGTGCCTCACAATGATCACACACAACTGGCACTGCTATCATCCTCTTTTACCACTTCACCAAATCTTTCCAAAACATCACTTTTATGGCCCTCCCTAGTCTTTATTTTCAACTCTCCATTTCGCAGCTTTTCTCTTATTGAATTAAACTCAGACATTGTCATTTTTGCCTCCGTTGATACTTTTTCTGCCCGTTCCCAAAAGCATTTTGTGATTGGTGTGTAGGCTATTTGGCGTGTGCACGGTTAGGCCCTAAAGCTTAGGCTTATGCACTTACGCCAGATAGCCTAAAAAGAATGAAAGAAAAACCTCCACGTAGCCTGTAGATATAAATTGCACAAGAATGGCACTTTTATGTATTTTTTAAGGTATGGTTTTATCTTCATTCAACCCACCCCCATCCGGGGACTGCGGGTTATGAGTCAACCTGCGCAACACACACACACACACACACACACACACACACACACACACACACACACACACACACACACACACACACACACACACACACACACACACACACACACACACACAGATAGGGGGGCATACACACACACACACAGATAGGGGGGCATACACACAAACAGCATACACATGCAGGCAAGCATGGCAAAACAGCAAAGCAGTGAGAACAGAACGAACTCATAAAAGCTGAACAGTAATATTCACAATACCATAAAAAGTACAACATCAGCATACCAGCCATAACAAGTTTACTGATGTCATAGAGTATGTCACTAGAGAGGCGCCCGGTTCCAACAGGTTGTTCTGTATGACTAATATAGAATGTGACGTTCATTGGAATTGACCAGCAGTACAATATCACTGGTAAAGTGCTATTATTCAGACTGACAGATAGGAAAGGGTTTTGTACACGTATGCACGGACGCACGCACGCACACCACCCCCTGCCTTTGCAGCCAGCGACATTGGTCATGATTGGTTGGTAATTATCCATTGTATTGTCAAAGTGGTGTTTTTTGACAGTTCCGGGTGTCCTACTGGGTGCCTTTTGTATCATCAGCGGCCACAGAACGCCGTTTTCCTCAGTGACTTGATGTGACACACACACGCTCAACAGGGTATGATCTGATATGGTTTGTACTGGTGAACAGTGGCGTGTATTCAGGGAAGCCAAGGGAAGCCGGACTTCTCCCAGAAAAGAATATAAAGAAAAACACATAAAATAATGTATCTTTCGTCTTTTTTCTTTGTGTTTTAGAATTTCCTTCAATTCGCAAGAGGCTGAATGTACTGTATCTCACCGGAGAAAGCATCCGAGCAAGCGAAACAGTGCTCCTCTGTCTCTGTATGTGTAGCCCATCTATCTGATGCTGTCTGGTCAAAAAAAGAGTATGATATTGTTGCCGCCAGTAGCACTGAACGCAACGGAAGCCAGCAAGAATTTGGCCTCCCTTGATGTTTTTTTTTAATATAAAATAATAGCCAATCAGCATTGAGCTAAACTGAGCAAGCTCAACTGTGAATGGTCCTGGCACACCAAAAAGAAGTGTCAAGGGAAGCCAGTTTGGATTTGGCTTGACACCAATCACATCACATAAAAAGCCAAGCGTCACTGACAGAAAAAACTTGAATTGTTGCATCTCGTTGTGTTGTTGTCCTTCCAGTGGCTAGCTAGTTAGCTAAAATTAACCATGGATGGAGATAGGGATTTAGACTTGGGGTTTTACTTCATTCTCCGTACTGGCCAATGATTATAACGGCAATTCTGATCCAACCATAAATTCATACACTGTGCCCCTGGCCTGAGAGGATGGAAGTTCAATATGTAGCTAGATGTAGTAGGCTAATGTTAACTAGCTGGCTCATCGTTGCCCATGAAAAGAAGTTAGGCTAGAGAGCAAGCATTTTAGCCAGGTAGCCTAGAACAACAAAAACTTAAAGCGTGGACTGTATGACAGAGTCATAAACCGTTTCGGCAATATGAAGGAGAGGAGGATGGCATTGGCGTTTATCTACAAGTAGGGTAGGTCAACATGTTTTTTCTACTTGCAAGCACACGCACACACACATAGAAATCAGTAATATTGAAAGCCACAGCATTTTAGAATACGTTGTCTGGACTAAATGGTTTTTGGTATATTTTATTTGTCACTGTAATAGACTAAGCATAGCTGATATGATGTTGAAATGTTAAAGTTGAAATGGTTCTGGAATAGTGGATGCAGCTTCTTTTTTCTTTGCGATCCATGATTCAATATCCATAATGTTAGTTGTTTAGTAGTCCGAAAATGTAGGAAACATTAACTTGCTTGACCATGCTGTAGGTCATGTAACTGTTTGTTACATGCAATATGTTTTGTGGACTTCCTCCGGACAGAGGTTGCTCTCCGGTTATGTGATGAAACAAAAGTGTGGTTGAATTTATTCTGTCACTGTCTTCTCATTGTCTCGGCATCTATATATCATGGTTGCATGGCATATGAACTAACAGGTTATTATAGAGCAAACAACGCAATTATCACAACACATAGGTTGTAACATGGCTATTATTTCCTGGCTTACAGTGATTTTAGCCACGCACCGGTACTGCTGTTGAAAGCCATATGTAGTGTGTGTGGCACATCAAGTTACAGTATATTCATTATATAACTTAACTAGCCAACATACATTTGGTGAAAACAAGTTATAGTCACTGGCTGACTGGCTGGCTGGCTAGAGTTATCAATGTTTTCAATGGTGATGAATGAGAGCTATAGTTAACCAGCTAACAAACAATGCAACAAAAGTGTAATTTAGGATTTTTAAAATACTCCAACAGGCTCTGAATTTCAGGAATCACAGTTGTCCCTGGTGCACTGTTAAATTATTTAACCATTTAAACTAAGACTTTTTGGATGAAAACTATGTTTTTAATATTGCCCTCATTGTCTTTCATGGATTTGAAACTTGAGTCTGTGGCATAGGACTCCAACTTGGTCAGCAAAAGTTGCTAATTGGCCCATATTTGGGTCCGGGGATTATTGAAGGGTCAATAAAGAAAGAGTAAGGACTTGGGAGGTTCGGCTCTTTTTACTGACTCTGATCTTTTCAACTCGATCAGTCAAAACAACGAATCTTTCAATTCATTTCGTTCATTTGATTCAGTTATGCCCAGAGCCCGCAGGACCTCCTACCAGCGAACGATGAACTAAAAACTTGAAAGAATCATGATTCTACAAGATTCTCATTCACCATATTGGGCTTATCGGAGCTGTCAGCTGTGACAGACTTATACAAGGTTGCTTCAAACAATGTACATTTGTGAATGCTAGGTATACAAATAAGATTATTTATTGATACCTTTGAAACAAGGGTCTAGTTGCGGCCGCAACCGGACTAGACTTTTAACGACTTTTGGCGAAATAGAATTACTTGACTGCCGCGAGGGATTTAAGCACGATATCGTTCGCAAACTGCAGCAGCCCCCAAACAACTCGTTCTCGAGTCCGAGTGTTGAGCAGAGTAGGATGTGTATGTTTTGGCTCAACAACGCTGTGTCAATCAACAACATTCAATAATCAATGAATTGCAGTCATTATTGCGCCATGTGCTCAATGATATTTTCTTCTCTATACTACTGTCTGCATAGACAGTTGGAGGTCAGAGCACGTCTCCGAAGCCACTGAGCCGGATGAGCGTGTATTAATTATTATAATTTTGTATTTATTTCACCTTTATTTAATCCTGCTGTAGAATTAATTGTGGCCAGCAGGTGAAACAAACGACTAAAATGAACGAGTCACTCGGAAAAACGAAAATCAGTAAAATCGAGTCGTTCAAAAGTAACTAATCATTCGCGAACCGCACATCACTAACAAGGACCCAGTATGGATTATCCATCTCCGCAAAATGGTGTAATACAGTTACTATATCTTGACAAGACAAACAAATATTCAAGATTTCCCTAATATCATCAAATCAATAAATCAGAGCATGTTTCTGGGCTTATTCAGTAGTTCTGACCTAATTATGTAGATTCATGTTGAAAAATAATGTAAAAATAAGTTGTAAATTATACTGTTGCTGCTTCCTGTTTTTTTATTTATATAACTCAGTGTCAAAATAGTGTTTTTAAATGTCCAAATTCTTAATCAATATCCTGAAATAGGGCGTGATATTTTGAAGGAAAAATATTAAAATGACTCTCTACACACACACGTGTCAAACTTGTGTTCAGATTGTATTTTGTTAAATTAGTACTTTATAAGCTGCACACGCACCACAATTTGCCCAGCATCCACTCGAAGCTGGAATTTATCAGCCTGTTCCACTGTAATCAATAGCATGTGCAAATTAATCACTCACATCATATTGTATGGAAATCAATGGAACTGGGACAATTCGCTATGCTACAGATGTAGGATCTTAATTTGACCACCCTGTTGGAGGAGAACTTTCCTGCAATGCAGGAAATGTAAAACTTGTAGTGCATTTGAGGTTTAAAAAGGCTTCTGAAGTTGTAATTTCCACTTTTACATTTTAGACTTGATTTTCATTAAGAAAAATGTATCAACCCATACAAAAACTGTAATTAATCATAACCCACAAAATAATCCATATTTCCTGTTGCTGCAGGTTAATTTTCTTGCTGTAGCAAACTGGCACAAATGAAGATCCTGCATCTGTACATGCCCAATTTGCGCTCTTCTAAAAGACAAACCTCAAAGAACTTGAGTATACTAAACTCAACAAAAAAAGAAATGTCCCTTTTTCAGGACCCTGTCTTTCAAAGATAATTCGTAAAAATCCAAATAACTTCACAGATCTTCATTGTAAAGGGTTTAAACACTGTTTCCCATGCTTGTTCAATGAATCATAAACAATGAATGAACATGCACCTGTGGAACGGTGTTTAAGACACTAACAGCTTACATATGGTAGGCAATTAAGGTCATAGCTATGAAAACTTAGGACACTAAAGAGGCCTTTCTACTGACTCTGAAAAACAACAAAAGAAAGATGCCTAGGGTCCCTGCTCATCTGCATGAACGTGCCTTAGGCATGCTGCAAGGAGGAATGAGGACTGCAGATGTGGCCAGGGCAATAAATTGCAATGTCCGTACTGTGAGACGCCTAAGAAAGCGCTACAGGGAGACAGGAAGGACAGCTGATCGTCCTCACAGTGGCATTACACCTGCGGGATAGGTACAGGATGGCAACAAATACTGCCCGAGTTATACCAGGAATGCACAATCCCTCCATCAGTGCTCAGATTGTCTGCAATAGGCTGAGAGAGGCTGGACTGAGGGCTTGTAGGCCTGTTGTAAGGCAGGTCCTCACAAGACATTACCGTCAACAATGTCGCCTATGGGCACAAACCCACCGTCGCTGGACCAGACAGGACTGGCAAATCTGCTCTTCACTGACGAGTTGCAGTTTTGTCTCACCAGGGGTGATGGTCGGATTTGCGTTTGTCGTCGAAGGAATGAGCGTTACACCGAGGCCCGTACTCTGGAGCAGGATCGATTTGGAGGTGGAGGGTCTGTCATAGTCTGGGGCGGTGTGTCACAGCATCATCGGACTGAGCTTGATGCCATTGCTGGCAATCTCAACGCAGTGCGTTACAGGGAAGACATCCTCCTCCCTCATGTGGTACGCCTCCTGCAGGATCATCCTGACATGGCCCTCCAGCATGACAATGCCACCAGCCATACGGCTCATTCTGTGCATGATTTCCTGCAAGACAGGAATGTCAGTGTTCTGCCATGGCCAGCGAAGAGCCCGGATCTCAATCCCATTTAGCATGTCTGGGACCTGTTGGATCGGAAGGTGAGGGCTAGGGCCATTCCCCCCAGAAATGTCTGGCAACTTGCAGGTGTCTTGGTGAAAGAGTGGGGTAACATCTCACAGCAAGAACTGGCAAATCTGGTGCAGTCCATGAGGAGGAGATGCACTGCAGTACTTAATGCAGCTTTGTTCAGGGACACATTATTCAATTTCTGTTAGTCACATGTTTGTGGAACTTGTTCAGTTTATGTCTCAGTTGTTGAATCTTGTTATGGTCATACAAATACTTACACATGTTAAGTTTGTTGAAAATAAACGCAGTTGACAGTGAGAGGACGTTTATTTTTTTGCTGAGTTTACATATATCAGATGATAGATGAGAACCTGTTGTAGCCATTTATCAATTTATAGCTCTGTGAGACAATCATTTAGGTACAGTTGAAGTCGGAAGTTTACATACACCTTAGCCAAATACATTTAAACTCAGTTTTTCACAATTCCTGACATTTAATCCTAGTAAAAATTGTCTGAGGTCAGTTAGGTTCACCACTTTATTTTAAGAATGTGAAATGTCAGAATAATAGTAGAGAGAAGGATTTATTTCAGCTTTGATTTCTTGCATCACATTCCCAGTGGGTCAGAGGTTAATATACACTCAATTAGTATTTGGTAGCATTGCCTTTTGAATTGTTTAACTTGGGTCAAACGTTTCAGGTAGCCTTCCACAAGCTTCCTACAATAAGTAGGGTGAATTTTGGCTCATTCCTCCTGACAGAGCTGGTGTAACTGAGTCAGGTTTGTAGGCCTCCTCGCTCGTACACACTTCAGTTCTGCCCACAAATTTTCTATAGGATTGAGGTCAAGGCTTTGTGATGGCCACTCCAATACCTTGACTTTGTTGTCCTTAAGACATTTTGCCACAACTTTGGAAGTATGCTTGGGGTCATTGTCCATTTGGAAGACCCATTTGCGACCAAGCTTTAACTTGCTGACTGATGTCTTGAGATGTTGCTTCAATATATCCACAGAATTTTCCTTCCACAAGATGCCATCCATTTTGTCAAGTGCACCAGACCCTCCTGCAGCAAAGAACCCCCACAACATGATGATGCCACCCCCGTGCTTCACGGTTGGGATGGTGTTCGTCGGCTTTCAAGCCTCCCCCTTTCTCCTCCAAACATAACGATGGTCATTATGGACAAACAGTTCTATTTTTGTTTCGTCAGACCAGAGGACATATCTCCAAAAAGTACGATCTTTGTCCACATGTGCAGTTGCAAACCGTAGTCTGGCTTTTTTATGGCGGTTTTAGAGCAGTGGCTTCTTCCTTGCTGAGCGGCCTTTCAGGTTATGTCGATATAGGACTCGTTTTACTGTGGATATAGATACCTTTGTAACTGTTTCCTCCAGCATCTTTACAAGGTCCTTTGCTGTTGTTCTGAGATTGATTTGCACTTTTCGCACCAAAGTACGTTCATCTCTAGGAGACAGAATGAGTCTCCTTCCTGAGCGGTATGACGGCTGCGTGGTCCCATGGTGTTTATTCTTGCGTACTATTGTTTGTACAGATGAGCGTGGTACCTTCAGGCATTTGGAAATTGCTCCCAAGGATGAACCAGACTTGTGGAGGTCTACAATTTTTTGTTGTTCAGTTCTTGGCTGATTTCTTCTGATTTTCCCATGATGTCAAGCAAAGAGGTACTGAGTTTGTAGGTAGGCCTTGAAAAACATCCACAGGTACACCTCCAATTGACTCAAATGATGTCAATTAGCCTATCAGAAGCTTATAAAGCTATGACATCATTTTCTGGAATTTTCCAAGCTATTTAAAGGCACAGTCAACTTAGTGTATGTAAACTTCTGACCCACTGGAATTGTGATACAGTGAATTATAAGTGAAATAATTTGTCTGTAAATATTTGTTGGAAAAATTACGTGTGTCATGCACACAGTAGATGTCCTAACCGACTTGCCAAAACTATAGCTTGTTAACAAGAAATTTGTGGAGTGGTTGAAAAATGATTTTTAATGACTCCAAGCTAAGTGTATGTAAACTTCCGACATCAACTGTAAATGGCCTATACGGAAAAGGAAACAACACTTTTATTGACCTCATAATTTTTATGAATCACCACCTCACATCGGTTTCTAGATAGCGACAGGGGTGAAACCTACAGTATGATCCCTTAATGATGTCACATTAAATCCATTTCAATCAGTGTAGATGAAGGGGAGGAGACAGGTTAAAGAAGGTTTTTTAAGCCTTGAGACAATTGAGACATCGATTATGTATGTACGCCATTTAGAGGGTGAATGGGCAAGACAAAATATTTAAGTGGCTTTGAACGGGGTATGATAATAGGTGCCAGGCGCACCGGTTTGAATGTGTCAAGAACTGCAACGCTGCTGGGTTTTTCACGCACAACATTTTCCCGTGTGTATCAAGCATGGTCCACCAACCAAAGGACATCCAGCCAACTTGAGCTGTGGGAAGCATTGGAGTCAACATGGGCCAGCAATCCTGTGGAACGCTTTCGACACCTCATATTCCATGCCCTGACAAATTGAGGCAGTTCAATATTAGGAAGGTGTTCCTAATGTTTTGTACACAGTTCATATCCACAGTGTTGTATAAGTGTACTTGTTTCTACCCAATATTTAGCGCTTTGAAATGTATGTGGGGCTCATTAGCATATTTGGGGCATGTTTGCCATTGAGTGCCTTGCTCAAGGGCACATCAACAAATGTCTCACCTAGTCAGCGCTGGTATTTGAACAAGCGACCTTTCAGTTACTAGTCCAAAACGTTCTTAATCGCTAGGCTACCTGCCAGTAGTTGTCAAAGGTTGAGCACCTAATTTTGCACTGTCAGTTCTGAAATCTTTGTAAGCACATGTGATATTAACCTCTTGGCGTTCCCCTAGGATAGGGGGCGCTAAAGCGATTTTTGAAAAAAAATCGTGCCCATTTTAAACTACTCAAACTCAGAAGCTAGGATATGCATATAATTAATACTTGTGGATAGAAAACACCCTAAAGGTTCTAAAACTGTTTGAATGGTGTCTGTGAGTATAACAGAACTCATATGGCAGTCAAAACCCCGAGACCGATCGTAACAGGATGTGGAATTCTGAATTGTGGACTCAACTTCACATCTTTGCCTATTAATCACACCGTGAGCTATGGTTCATTGAGCACTTCCTATTGCTTCCACTAGATGTCCCCAGTCTTTACAAAGTGGTTTGAGTCTCCTACTGTTAAAACTGAATGAATGAGACGCTGTTGAAATTGGTCACATGAGGAGGGCCATCACCATTATGACGCCGGCGGCCCTGTCTACCCTCCCCTTTCGAAACGTTTTGAAACACAATGCAATCGTCCCCCTCGAATCTTATTGGCTCTCTTGTTGAAACAGGCCCTGAAGATTTATGTTATACAACGTTTGACATGTTTGAACGAACCTAAATGGAAAAAAAATGCTTTTTCTCGAAATAGCTGTCCCGTGGCCGACGGAAGTTTTAGAGCAGCCTTCAGACGCGCTAACAAGAACAAGCTTTTGGAACATAAAGGAGTAATATTTTCGAACGAAAATACATTTGTTGTGGACCTGGGATTCCTGGAAGTGCTTTCTGATGAAGACAACCAAAGGTAAGGGATTATTGACAATAGTATACAAGACTAGATGTGATATGCGATTGTTCCAAGATGGCGCAGACCTATATTTACTAGGTAATTTTCTGAGTATCGCATCCCCTTTTATCGCAAAGTGTGATTACCCAGTAAAGTTATTTTTAAATCTGGTATTACAGGTGCTTTCAAGAGATATTCATCTATAAATCTTAGAATGACAATATTACATTTTAAAAATGTTTTCGAATAGTAATTTAGTAAATTGTAGCACTGTTTCACCGGATGCATTTGAGGGAAAATAGTTAGTCAACGTTACGCACCGATGTAAAATGCTGTTTTTATATATAAATATGAACTTTATCGAACAAAAGAATGCATATATTGTGTAACATGATGTCCTAGGTGTGTCATCTGATGAAGATTGTCAAAGGTTAGTGCTGCATTTAGCTGTTTTTTGGTTATTTGTGATGCATGTGGTTGGTCGGAAAATGGCTATGTGGCTACTTTTACGATATACTCCTCTAACATAATCTAATGTTTTGCTTTTGCTGTAAAGCCTTTTTGAAATCGGACAACGTGGTTCGATTCAGGAGAGGTGTATCTATAAAACGATATAATTTGGAATTATTATTATTTATTTTTTTATTATTACATTTTGTTATGCTAATGGCGATATGATTTTTCGCTGGATGTCAGGCCGCACAGGGGTTAAAGGGCTGCACTGTTAAGAGGTAACTGTGCAGTAAGTTAGTTGCCTGGAAGTTACTGTGAATTTAGTGTTACCTAATTAGCAACCAGCTGTAAAATTCACAGTAACTTAATACCTTAACTGGCAACCTGTCAGTAAGCTATTGTAGAATGAACAGTAACATACTTGCAACTAGCTGCCAGTAGCTCAATTAACTTTTCTGATAACAAGAACGCTTAAACCATTAGGACCCAACTATTAAGCGTTCTTTGTGGTGAGCACACTTGGAACCCAGCCTCACCTGGGCTCAACCTCTAAGTTGACAACAAGCTTACCTTCCTGCCACACCATCAGGTCAGTGAGAGTGACAGAGATCAACCACAGTAAGTTACTACTTCCAGCAAGCTAACAGTAAGTAATTGAAAATGAAACATGAACTTCCCGGTGAACAACTGCCATTAACACTAGAACTGCCAAGACGGTCAATCTGACCGTTTTCAATTTCAATAACTTCATTTCAATAAAAACCTTGAACCCACCTGTCCCTGACTTTTCTTAAATATGTGTATTTTACACTCTAGCAGGACATTCAGATAAATATCATAAAACAAAGACTTGATGACCATTTCATCCTCAAAGCGCCATGCTGGTCAAAATGACCGTATATTTAACAGTAGAATAGCTGGGCCTCGAGGAGTACCAATAGCCACCAGTCTAATAAAACCATTTAACAAGAAAAGCATGGCCTCGTTGGACCACCCTTTATCAAATCAAACTTTATTTGTCACATGCACCAAATACAACAAGTGTAGACCTTACCGTGAAATGCTTACTTACAAGCCCTTAACCAACAGTGCAGTTCAAGAAGAGTTAAGAAAATATTCACTCAATAAACTAAAGTAAAAAATAATAAAAAAGTAACACAATAAAATAGCAATAACGAGGCTATATACAGGGGGTACCGGTACCGAGTCAATGTGCGGGGGTACAGGTTAGTCGAGGTAATTTGTACATGTAGGTAGTGGTAAAGTGACTATGCATAGATAATAAACAACGTGTAGCAGCAGTGTACAAAAAACAAATGGAGGGGCGGGTTTCAATGTAAATAGTCCGGTGGCCAGTTCAGCAGTCTTATGGCTTGGGGGAAGAAGCTGTTAAGGAGCCTTTTGGTCCTAGACTTAGCGCTCCGGTACCGCTTACTGTGCGGTAGCAGAGAAAACAGTCTTGACTTGGGTGACTGGAGTCGCTGACAATTTTTTTGGCTTTCATCTGACACCGCCTATTATATAGGTCCTGCATGGCTGGAAGCTTTGCGCCATTGATATACTGGGCCGTACGCACTACTCTCTGTAGCGCCTTATGGTCAGATGCCGAGCAGTTGCCATACCAGGCGGTGATGCAACCGGTCAGGATGCTCTCGATGGTGCAGCTGTAGAACTTTTGGAGGATCTGGGGACCCATGCCAAATCTTTTCAGTCTCCTGAGGGGGAAAAGGTGTTGTCGTGCCCTCTTCAGGACTGTCTTCATGCCAATGTCCTTTGGTTGTGTTTATAAAGGTCTTATCTAACATTAAAATATGAAATGTAAATATTTGAAAGAACATAATAACATTTTCATTAGTTTATGTTACTGTGTAAAATAAATGTTAATAGTGGAGTGCCTTTGTTAAAACTATGAAACAAAAAGCATGTGAGTTGAAACACAGCTTATTTTTATAATGTTAAAACAAATACAAAATAATGGTAAAAGAAATAAAACAAACCGCAAGACACGCGGTCAATGAAGAAAATGTACCAAAATATCAGTAGCCTACACATCAGTATAAGCGCAAAGCGTGCTTCTAAATAATGTCACAGATCTGAGTCGGATCTGATAGGATGGTCTCAAGTATGTGTAATTTCAGCAAGGCAGTTAACCCACTGTTCCCTGGGTGCTGTGGATGTTGATTAAGGCAGCCCCCTGCACTTCTCTGATTCAGAGGGGTTGGGTTTAATACGGAAGACACATTTCAGTTGAATACATTCAGTTGGACAACTGACTAGGTATCCTTTCCCTTATTCACAACATTGACATCAGCAAACCACGATACCATACATGTGAGGCTGGTTGGACGTACTACCAAATTCTCTTAAACAAAGTTTATGGTAGAGAAATTAACATTAAATTCTCTGGCAACAGATCTGGTGGACATTCCTGCAGTCAGCATGCCAATTGCACGCTCCCTCAAAACTTGAGGCATCTGTGCATTGTGTTGTGTGACAAAACTGCTCATTTTAGAGTGGCCTTTTATTATCCCAAGCACAAGGTGCACCTGTGTAATGATCATGCTATTTAATCAGCTTCTTAATATGCCACATCTGTCAGTTGGATGGATTATCTTGGCAAAGGAGAAATGCTCACTAACAGGGAAGTAAACAAATTTGTGCACAAAATTTGAGAACAATAAGCTTTTTGTGCATATGGAACATTTCTGGGATGTTTTATTTCAGCTCATGAAACATAGGACCAACACTTTACATGTTGCCATTATATTTTTGTTCAGTGTTCTTTAACTTTTGATACTTATGTATATTTTAGCAATTACATTTACTTTTAATACTTAAGTATATTTAAAACCAAAT
Organism: Salmo salar; assembly: GCF_965601325.2. Taxonomy (NCBI): domain Eukaryota; kingdom Metazoa; phylum Chordata; class Actinopteri; order Salmoniformes; family Salmonidae; genus Salmo; species Salmo salar. Next base: position 83,208,685 of record NC_138291.1, on the reverse strand, counting down.
ACTTTTCGACTTTTACTCAAGTAATATTTTACTGGGTGCCACTTTCGAGCTTTAAGGCTTCTTACTTCAGTATGACAATTGGGTACTGTTTCCACCACTGGTTTGAGCTCATTTAGCTGTTATCCCTTGTCCCAACAGTCATCACAAATCTTTGTCACTTTCACTTGATTGCAACACTTCCCACAAACAAGTTGCTTGCAGCTGTCATAGGTTCTGTTGCGATTGCATCTGCCCACCTTACAGTTTCTCCTCCCCGGAAGCTGTGCACAATTTGGAACAAGCAATGGCTCGCGTGGACACTTTGTTGCTGTTGCTAATGCTGCTGCTAATGCTGCTTCTGCTGCTGCGGTCATCATATGTCTCTCAAGTAGCCTGTGTTCCAGACTAGAGGTCGACCGATTAATCGGAATGGCCAATTAATTAGGGCCGATTTCAAGTTTTCATAACAATCGTAAATCAGTATTTTTGGACACCGATTTGGCCGAATTATTATTATTATTTTTTTATATATATTTTTTTACACCTTTATTTAACTAGGCAAGTCAGTTAAGAACACATTCTTATTTTCAATGACGGCCTAGGAACGGTGGGTTAACTGCCTTGTTCAGGGGCAGAACGACAGATTTTTACGGGGATTCGTTTTTGCAACCTTCCTGTTACTAGTCCAACGCTCTAACCACCTGCCTTACATTGCACTCCACGAGGAGCCTGCGTGGCAGGCTGACTACCTGTTACGCAAGGGCAGCAAGAAGCCAATGTAAGTTGCTAGCTAGCATTAAACTTATAAAAAACAATCAATCTTCACATAATCACTAGTTAACTACACATGGTTGATGATATTACTAGTTTATCTAGCGTGTCCTGCGTTGCATATAATCGATGCGGTGCCTGTTAATTTCTCATCGAATCACAGCCTACTTCGCCAAACGGGTGATGATTTAGCACTGTCGTTGCACCAAACCTAACCATAAACATCAATGCCTTTCTTTAAAATCAATACACAAGTATATATTTTTAAACCTGCATATTTAGTTAATATTGCCTGCTAACATGAATTTCTTATAATTAGGGAAATTGTGTCACTTCTCTTGCGTTCCGTGCAAGCAGTCAGGGTATATGCAGCAGTTTGGGCCGCCTGGCTCGTTGCGAACTGTGTGAAGTCCATTTATTCCTAACAAAAACTGTCATTAATTTGCCAGAATTGTACATAATTATGACATAACATTGAAGGTTGTACAATGTAACAGCAATATTTAGACTTAGGGATGCCACCCGTTAGATAAAATACGGAAAGGTTCCGTATTTCACTGAAAGAATAAACGTTTTGTTTTCAATAGTTTCCGGATTCGACCATATTAATGACCAAAGGCTCGTATTTCTGTGTGTTATTATGTTATAATTAAGTCTATGATTTGATATTTGATAGAGCAGTCTGACTGAGTGATGGTAGGCAGCAGCAGGCTCGTAAGCATTCATTCAAACAGCACTTTAGTGCGTTTGCCAGCAGCTCTTCACAATGCTTCAAGCATTGAGCTGTTCATGACTTCAAGCCTATCAACTCCCGAGATTAGGCTGGTGTAACCGATGTGAAATGGCTAGCTAGTTAGCGGGGTGCGCGCTAATAGCGTTTCAATCGGTGACGTCACTCACTCTGAGACTTGGAGTAGTTGTTCCCCTTGCTCTGCAAGGGCCGCGGCTTTTGTGGAGCGACGGGTAACACTGCTTCGAGGGTGGCTGTTGTCGATGTGTTCCTGGTTTGAGCCCAGGTAGGGGCGAGGAGAGGGACGGAAGCTATACTGTTACACTGACAATACTAAAGTGCCTATAAGAACATCCAATAGTCAAAGGTATATGAAATACAAATGGTATAGAGAGAAATAGTCCTATAAATCCTATAATAACTACAACCTAAAACTTCTTACCTGGGAATATTGAAGACTCATGTTAAAAGGAACCACCAGCTTTCATATGTTCTCATGTTCTGAGCAAGGAACTTAAACTTTAGCTTTTTTACATGGCACATATTACACTTTTACTTTCTTCTCCAACACTTTGGTTTTGCATTATTTAAACCAAATTGAACATGTTTCATTATTTATTTGAGGCTAAATTGATTTTATTGATGTATTATATTAAGTTAAAATAAGTGTTCATTCAGTATTGTTGTAATTGTCAGTATTACAAATAAATAAAAGTAAAATGAAAATCGGCCGATTAATCGGGAGCGGCTTTTTTGCCCACCCAATAATCGGCATCGATATCGGCGTTGAAAAATCATAATCGGTCGACCTCTATTCCAGACTCATGATGAAGTCTCTCCTGTTCATGGTGTTGTTCATACACTGCTTGAACAACACATGTGCGTTGATAGCAGCAAACTCAAACATGTTGTAGAAGAACACAGCAACAGGCCAGCAACGAGTTCCTCCTTTCACCTAGTACAGCCGAGCCATCTGATCCGAAACATTATATGACACTCGTTCACCTGCTGCCAGATATGGATGCTTTAATAAGCATGAATCAGAATAATAATCATCAGAGATGTCATGATTAATTTTTTCCCTGCCATCTGAGTCGTTTTCATTCAGATCTTGTAGCAACGCTAACGCAGCATGTGCATCCATTTGTCTTTGTCTTGCCATTGTAAATTATGCTCCCACTGTGTAGCCTACTTCAAGTAGGCCTATAGTAGACTAATAAGACTGCTTGGATTCGGTGGACTGATACAGGGTACACTGTTATGAGAATATAATTAGAATAGATGAATACAATAGAATGGCCCGCCCTGTTCTTAATTCACAATTGGTGATTACATAATTATACATTGTTCGCTTCCCGTCGCTCATCAACTCTCCCATTCTCCCCCTTTCTCCCTCATCATACTATACTTCATTTTTGAATCTGCTATTATAAGTGTGAAAATAGTTTTGTTATAGTTTAGGTTCAGTTTCGAGGCAATTATCGGGTGATTATCAACGGGGCACGGTACAGGTAGCCTAGTGGTTAGAGCGTTGGGAAAGTAACCAAAATGTTGCTAGATCGAATCCCCGAGCTGACAAGGAATAAATCTGTCGCTCTGCCCCTGAACAAGGCAGTTCACCCACTATTCCCCTCTAGGCGTCCTTGTAAATAAGAATTTGTTCTTAACTGACTTGCCTAGTTAAATAAAGGTTAAATGAAATAAAAAATGCAACTATCAGAGAAGGAGCGGAGCAGGCTGGGAAAAACCATTAGAGAAATGACATCCCCTACTAAAACTGGTTATAACTCCAGTTCTGTTCGTGATATTAAGATTCTAACAACGACAGTGTGTTATATACAGCGCCTTCAGAAAGTATTCATACCTCTTGACTTATTCCACATTTTGTTGTGTTACAGCCTGAATTGAAAATCTACACACAATACCTCATAATGACAAAGTGAAAACATGTTTTTTTTTGCAAACGAATTGAAAATGAAAAACCTATTTTGCATACGTATTCACACCCCTGAGTCAATACTTTGTAGAAGCACCTTTGGCAGTGATTACAGCTGTGAGTCTTTCTGGGTAAGTCTCTAAGAGCTTTTCACACCTAGATTGTGCAACATTTTACTGGAGCCCCCGCCAACACATTGCCCCACCTAACTTTGAAAGTGAAGTGTAAGTGTGGTAAACAAGTCATTTTAAAACAATAATACCTTAATTAAAATGTAAAAATACTGTATTGTTATGGCAACTCAGTAAACGGTAACTTACTGTCAAATTACAGGTCATTTTTAACAGTGTCTGCCATAAGCACATCTGAAGTATCCTATAAGTATACATTTTTAACCTTTTATTAGTTCTACTTGGAATCAGAGTCTTCGTGAAAGGGTTCTAAATGGAACTCAAAAGGGTTCCGCTACAGGGAGATATCAAATTGTTGTACAGTATGTGGCACCCAAAAGGGTTCACCCATAGGGACAAATGATAGAATGTCTATTGGTTCTAATCTTTTGACAATCTTTATCATACTGTCACATTGGCATAAATGATTCAGGAGACAGACGCAGGAATGTGTAATAGGGTTTTTTATTTCTTACCCAAATTACGGCGTGCCGTGTAAAGTCACAGGGAAAAAGACCAAACAAACACTATACAAAACACAGGGTAGAAACCCAAAACAAAAGAGCGAAGAGTACCTCAAATAATCCTTGAGGCCGGTGTGCACCAGCACACCGGCCTCAAGGATGATCACAGGAATGCAGTGCGGGTCATACACGACCCAACGCTGCTGCCGACGTTGCGACGTCGTCGGTCAGGCCAGTTGCCGAAGTTGCGGCGCCGTTGGACAGCCCAATAGCAGGCGGTGTCAGAGGAAGGCCCTAAAAATTGTCAAAGACCCCAGCCACAGACTGTTTTCTCTACTACCGCATGGCAAGCGGTACTGGAGTGCCAAGTCTAGGACAAAAAGGCTTCTCAACAGTTTTTACCCCCAAGTCATAAGATTCCTGAACAAGTAATCAAATGGCTACCCGGACAATTTGCAATGTGTGCCCCCCCCCCCCCAACCCCTCTTTTACGCTGCTGCTACTCTCTGTTTATCATACAGTGCCTTGCGAAAGTATTCGGCCCCCTTGAACTTTTCGACCTTTTGCCACATTTCAGGCTTCAAACATAAAGATATAAAACTGTAATTTTTTGTGAAGAATCAACAACAAGTGGGACACAATCATGAAGTGGATGAAATTTATTGGATATTTCAAACTTTTTTAACAAATTAAAAACGGAAAAATTGGGCGTGCAAAATTATTCAGCCCCCTTAAGTTAATACTTTGTAGCGCCACCTTTTGCTGCGATTACAGCTGTAAGTTGCTTGGGGTATGTCTCTATCAGTTTTGCACATCGAGAGACTGAAATTTTTGCCCATCCTCCTTGCAAAACAGCTCGAGCTCAGTGAGGTTGGATGGAGAGCGTTTGTGAACAGCAGTTTTCAGTTCTTTCCACAGATTCTCGATTGGATTCAGGTCTGGACTTTGACTTGGCCATTCTAACACCTGGATATGTTTATTTGTGAACCATTCCATTGTAGATTTTGCTTTATGTTTTGGATCATTGTCTTGTTGGAAGACAAATCTCCGTCCCAGTCTCATGTCTTTTGCAGACTCCATCAGGTTTTCTTCCAGAATGGTCCTGTATTTGGCTCCATCCATCTTCCCATCAATTTTAACCATCTTCCCTGCCCCTGCTGAAGAAAAGCAGGCCCAAACCATGATGCTGCCACCACCATGTTTGACAGTGGGGATGGTGTGTTCAGGGTGATGAGCTGTGTTGCTTTTACGCCAAACATAACGTTTTGCATTGTTGCCAAAAAGTTTGATTTTGGTTTCATCTGACCAGAGCACCTTCTTCCACATGTTTGGTGTGTCTCCCAGGTGGCTAGTGGCAAACTTTAAACGACACTTTTTATGGATATCTTTAAGAAATGGCTTTCTTCTTGCCACTCTTCCATAAAGGCCAGATTTGTGCTGTATACGACTGATTGTTGTCCTATGGACAGAGTCTCCCACCTCAGCTGTAGATCTCTGCAGTTCATCCAGAGTGATCATGGGCCTCTTGGCTGCATCTCTGATCAGTCTTCTCCTTGTATGAGCTGAAAGTTTAGAGGGACGGCCGGGTCTTCGTAGATTTGCAGTGGTCTGATACTCCTTCCATTTCAATATTATCGCTTGCACAGTGCTCCTTGGGATGTTTAAAGCTTGGGAAATGTTTTTGTATCCAAATCCGGCTTTAAACTTCTCCACAACAGTATCTCGGACCTGCCTGGTGTGTTCCTTGTTCTTCATGATGCTCTCTGTGCTTTAAACGGACCTCTGAGACTATCACAGAGCAGGTGCATTTATACGGAGACTTGATTACACACAGGTGGATTCTATTTATCATCATTAGTCATTTAGGTCAACATTGGATCATTCAGAGATCCTCACTGAACTTCTGGAGAGAGTTTGCTGCACTGAAAGCACTGAAAGTAAAGGGGCTGATAATTTTGCACGGCCAATTTTTCAGTTTTTTATTTGTTAAAAAAGTTTGAAATATCCAATAAATTTCGTTCCACTTCATAATTGTGTCCCACTTGTTGTTGATTCTTCACAAAAAATTACAGTTTTATATCTTTATGTTTGAAGCCTGAAATGTGGCAAAAGGTTGAAAAGTTCAAGGGGGCCGAATACTTTCGCAAGGCACTGTATATGCATAGTCACTTTAACTTTCCATTTATGTACATACTACCTCAATTGGCCCGACCAACCAGTGCCCCAGCACATTGGCTAACTGGGCTATCTGCATTGTGTCCCGCCACCCGCCACCCACCAACCCCTCTTTTACGCTACTGCTACTCTCTGTTCATCATATATGCATAGTCACTTTAACCATATCTACATGTACATACTACCTCAATCAGCCTGACTAACCGGTGTCTGTATGTAGCCTCGCTACTGTTATAGCCTCGCTACTGTATATAGCCTCGTGACTGTTATTTTATTTCTTTACTTACCTATTGTTCACCTAATACCTTTCTTGCACTGTTGGTTAGAGCCTGTGTGTAAGAATTTCACTGTAAGGTCTACACCTGTTGTATTCGGCGCACATGACAAATACACTTTGATTTGGAGATGGTTTAGGTACAGTAGTGTCATTTATTAATATTTCTAACCCTAGCAGTCATTCTGAATGCACATTGGGGGAATCCACTCTGGCTGGATTCCAATAGATATTAAATGTAACTTTGCAAGCCAGCTTAATGTAACTCTAAACTGGTTTTGCTTTAGCTTATGATGGTTACCAGTGTACAAAAGACAGGGAAGGCTGGTCACCAGCGTAAACACAATGAAGGTTGGTCAGCAGCAAAAACACAATGAAGGCTGGTCAGCAGCGAAAACACAATGAAGGCTGGTTTGCCAGCATAACCAACTAGACCATGCTGGTCAGACCAGCTTGACCATAATGGTCTGACAGAAAAACCAGCTAGACCATGCTGGTCAGCCAGCAGAACCAGCTAGACCATGCTGGTCAGACCACCTTGACCAGCATGACATTTATGCTGGTCTATGCAATTCTTTTCAGCAGGGAAGGTCAACATGTGTCCCTCATGTATGAATAAACATTCTGTGTAAAGTGTCCGTTGCTTCCACAGTTCCTTGTAACTGATGATATGACATTTCATAACTACAAACACTTGTAGTGTGAGTCCATGTAGGTGAATCAGATGACATGCAGTGCCACACACACGCAACATTGAACATTGACTGTTTAATGGTTCCACAGTGCCTCTAGATTCTACTGTTTCCATGGTTCCCATTGAAAGGCAACAGGTGGCAACAGATGAAGAGAGAGAGAGAGAGAGAGGGGGGCAGTGGGGTGGAAAGGTATAATGGGAAGGAAGTGACTGTACAGGATGTATGTGTGTGTGTGTGTGTGTGTGTGTGTGTGTGTGTGTGTGTGTGTGTGTGTGTGTGTGTGTGTGTGTGTGTGTGTGCCCGCGCATGTGCATGTGCATGTCTGAGTGTTACTGAGATAGAGGTTTAACCTCTCTAGGGTCGGCGGGACGAAATCGTCCCACCTACGTAACAGCCAGTGGAATCCTGTGGCGCGTTATTCAAATACCTTAGAAATGCTATTACTTCAATTTCTCAAACATATGACTATTTTACACCATTTTAAAGACAAGACTCTCGTTAATCTAACCACACTGTCCGATTTCAAAAAGGCTTTACAATGAAAGCAAAACATTAGATTATGTCAGCAGAGTACCCAGCCAGAAATAATCAGACACCCATTTTTCAAGCTAGCATATAATGTCACAAAAACCCAGAAGACAGCTAAATGCAGCACTAACCTTTGATGATCTTCATCAGATGATACACCTAGGACATTATGTTATACAATACATGCATGTTTTGTTCAATCAAGTTCATATTTATATCAAAAACCAGCTTTTTACATTAGCATGTGATGTTCAGAACTAGCATACCCCCCGCAAACTTCCGGTGAATTTACCAAAATTTTACTAAATTACTCACCATAAACGTTCATAAAAAGCATAACAATTATTTTAAGAATTATAGATACAGAACTCCTCTATGCACTCGATATGTCCGATTTTAAAATAGCTTTTCGGTGAAAGCACATTTTGCAATATTCTAAGTAGATAGCCCGGCATCACAGGGCTAGCTATTTAGACACCCAGCAAGTTTAGCACTCACCAAAGTCAGATTTACTATAAGAAAAATGTTATTACCTTTGGTGTTCTTTGTCAGAATGCACTCCCAGGACTTCTACTTCAATAACAAATGTTGGTTTGGTCCCAAATAATCCATAGTTATATCCAAACAGCGGCGTTTTGTTCGTGCGTTCAAGACACTATCCGAAAGGGTAAAGAAGGGTGACGAGCACGACGCATTTCGTGACAAAAAAATTCAAAATATTCCATTACCGTACTTCGAAGCATGTCAACCGCTGTTTAAAATCTATTTTATGCAATTTTTCTCGTAAAAAAAGCGATAATATTCCGACCGGGAATCTGCGTTTAGGTAAAAAGACGAAAGAAAATAAAGCATGGGGTCGACTCATGCACGCGCCTAAGGCCATTGTCCTCTGATCGGCCACTTGCCAAAAGCGCAAATGTGTTTTAGCCTGGGGCTGCCTCGATATCATTCAGCTTTTTCCCGGGCTCTGAGAGCCTATGGGAGCCGTAGGAAGTGTCACGTTACAGCAAAGATCCTCAGTCTTCAATAAACAGAGACAAGAAGAACAAGATCTTGTCAGAGAGGGCACTTCCTGTAAGGAATCTTCTCAGGTTTTTGCCTGCCATATGAGTTCTGTTATACTCACAGACACCATTCAAACAGTTTTAGAAACTTTAGGGTGTTTTCTATCCAAAGCCAATAATTATATGCATATTCTAGCTACTGGGCAGGAGTAGTAACCAGATTAAATCGGGTACGTTTTTTATCCGGCCGTGTCAATACTGCCCCCTACCCCCAACAGGTTAAATAGCAAGGCGATTTATCTTCATTTTTAAAGAGAATACCAATTATCTCATAAGAACAGACTGTCCCTCTTAAGAATGAATACTGGAAGTGGCCCTTAATTAAGTAGAATGATCATTACACAGGTGCACCTTGTGCTGGTGACAATAAAAGGCCACTCTAAAATGTGCAGTTTTTTCACACAACACAATGCCACAGATGTCTCAAGTTTTGAGGGAGTGTGCAATTGGCATGCTGACTGCAGGAATGTCCACCAGAGCTGTTTCCAGAATATTGAATGTTAATTTCTCTACCATAAGACACCTCCAACATTGTTTTAGAGAATTTGGCAGTATGTCCAACCGGCTTCACAACAGCAGACCATGTGTAACCACACCAGCCCAGGACCTCCACATCCGGCTTCTTCACCTGCGAGATCGTCTGAGACCAGCCCTTTTGTGGGGAAAAATGTATTCTGATTGGCTGGGCCTGGCACCACCCACTGGGGAGATTAGGACCTAATTAATTAATTTCAAATGACTGATTTCCTTATATGAACTGTAACTCAGTAAAATCATTGAACTTGTTGCATGATGCGTTTATACTTTTGTTCAGTATATATCACTGCCAAAGTATTGGCTTGGTGGCCAAAACAATTATCTCCATTGATCAATACGTAAAGATAATTGTAATGGTCATAAACAGTCAAAATCATGTTTTTCATGAAATTGGATGATATTTGAATGAAACCAGATCAAAGTATGAAAAATGACTGTTGCTTCTACAGTAATAAAGTTTGATCATAAAGTTACTGGTCCCCTACCCCATGTCAAACACTTGGATTCAAGAGGATGGATTATTAAGGGGATAGGGGATAGGATATTTTAATACACCAATCTTAACATTATATTATCTTACCTAATTTAAATAAGTACCGCCTTGTAAACAACATCAGAGAAGGCGTGTTTGCGGAGAGGCGTGGTTTATATAGCTAGATAGCTACTCTACTGGTGTCAAAATGTAACAGTAGGGTGTCAGCAAATATAATTAAATGTTTACACTATTCATCTATGGCAAAGATACTTGTGTCTGGTGTTAGCTAGTTACTAGCTAGCTCTTCAGTCAGCATGGAACAAAAGGGGGGGAGGGTCGTTCAAAACTCTGACGCAGTTGTCATGTCAACACATCCGTCAGTGCTGGTGTGACTCGCATCATAAGAGACATGACAAATGGGAGATGTATAAAAACAAATGACATCATTGGCGCAATTTTAATATTGTTTGAGCTGCTTTGTGTATCACCAAATTTGCTCGAGATGATTTCACTGCATTCAAGTTTCTTGACATAGGCATTTCAAAGAGCTGTCAGTCAAGGTGAGCTCATGAATATAAACTCCCCGCCCACTCAGCCTCTATTTTCAAAAATCTGATTCCCAAATTTTAAGCATTTCTATCCCCAACAAATATTATGGGTGATATTTTAGTCACTCAAATGGCTATTTTACATGGGAATCAGAATTACTTTTCGGGACATTTAAGAATCCTCTGAAAGGCCAAACTATGTGGATGGAGTTTAAGGCAGGGAATATGTGAGGGTTGTGTTTGTTTTGATTAACCTTGTTGTATGTATTGTATTGATATTATTTATTGTGTGTTCATGTCCACTGGGCTCCCTAGCAAATGAGACTCATGTCTCAATGGTGACCTACCCTGCAGAAATGAAAGTTACAAAAATGGTTAAAATAATAATGTCATATGCCAAATTAGGAACCACTTTGGCCAACCTGTAGACTAGATGTCATAGCCATGCATTTCTGGAATTGTCAGGAATTGTATGCATTTGAGCAAAGATGCAAGATGCATGCATCTCTGGAATACATTGTAAGAGTTAGAAAAATAGAGAGATAGAGAGAAAATGGGTGAGTGAGAGGGGGAGAGAGAGAGAAAGAGGGGGATATGGATGTCAGCAAGTAGGGGAACAATGTTTGAAGAAAATGAGAACATCCTGGCCTCATTTGGAACAAAAGAGCAGAGAACAATGGCAGTTGACATAGTCACTATACTCCTCTAAAGAACTTGCATTCACTCGGTGTCTTTGAGATTTATTTAGGGCTACAGTCACAGTGAGATACTCTGTGAGATATGAATAGCCTCCATTCATGTTTCGAGTCTGTCTTTAAAAAAGCTGCCAATGTTGATGATCTGCATTCAGCTCCAAGTAAACAACTTTGACTGCCGCTAATAGATCATTGCTGAGAGAAAGAGAAAAAGCCTGAAAGAGAAGCTGACATTTTTTAACAATAACATCTCATATTTGTTTTATTCAATACTGGCAAATGGCTTCTGGCAGCTTCTATACACATTTTTTTTTTAAATAGTATAGAAATACAATAGTATAGAGTAGCTCTCCATTACATTAACCTCAGATCTTAAAAATGTGAAAAGCAGAAACTGGACAGAGTTAGGAGAGGGTTACCCACACACACACACACACACACACACACACACACACACACACACACACACACACACACACACACACACACACACACACACACACACACACACACACACACACACACACACACACACACACACACACACACACACACACACACACACACACACACACACATATTCACTGACACCTATGAGGTAACATGAGAAAAAGAAGGATGAACAGCATTTTAGGGAGAGGGGCTGAAGCACGTGAGGTGCTTTGATCCTCTGAGGGGTTTAGAATAATCTAGAGGTCATGGCGGGTTGATACCAGGGCCGTCACTCAGACTAGAGGTCACCAAGGTCTCCCAAAGAAGAAGGTTAGGGTACTTAATCCTATAAAACTGACCCCTCAAACACACACACACACACACACACACACACACACACACACACACACACACACACACACACACACACACACACACACACATGGACATGCACACACGTACATACACATGCAGGCAGGCACACACACAGACACATGCAGGTAGACACACACACACGTAGGCACTAGGCAGACACACACACAGACACACGCACACTCATACACTAGCCTCACACCTCTGCCAATTTCGCTCTAATGCGCACATTCCTCCATTGACATGCACACACACCTCAACATCCCATTTCCACAAAAACACACCCACCCAACACACACACACCCACACCCTCTCCACACACCCACCGAGAGAGTTGATCTGACCTGTTAGCACGCAAGACCGGCCTGACCTCACACAGATCGTGACCAGAAGAAAGTCTTTAGCCCATCATGAGTTTACCTCAACTGACGCAACATTTCATGAGGCACTTATACTCACACATAATGATAGCATCCAAAATGGCACCCCTTTATAGTGCACTATAGGCCTTGGTCAAAAGTAGTGCCCTGTATAGGGAATACAGTGCCATTTGGGACACAGATTCATGCCTTTCACACATCACTCCAGAACATCACAGATCATGAATGACTAAAGACCTAATCTTCTTATTAGATTACTAATACTTAAGAGAATAAGGCTTTTCTCTTTAAATAACATTCAGAGCTTAAGTCAAGCTAAAGTCTCCTCTGTTTGATAATGACTAATATAAGAACATTTATTTTCTGTCGGATTGATAATGATTAATATGCATTTATGCAATCCTTTGTGTCCCTGTTGGGAGGAATACAAGTTTTTTATCATGTGAATTTTTGGGGTGCATCTTGTTCCTCCTAAAAGTAGCTTGTCTCATCTGTGTCCCAAATGGCACCCTATACCCTATATCAGTGTTATACAACTCCAGTCCACGAGTACCCCCAACCGTACACATTTTTACTGTAGCCCTAGACAAGCACACTTGATTCAACTTGTCATATAATCATCAAGCCCTCATTTAGTTTAATCAAGTGAGTTTGTCTGGGGCTACCCAAAAAAGTATTGCTGATGGGGTACCAAAGGACTGGAGTTGGGAAACACTGCCCTATCTGGTGCAATACTCTTGACCAGATCTGGTCAAATGTAGTGCACAATATAGGGAATAGGCTACAATTATTCATCACACTCTTTCTTATTTTTTTATTGATTATTTCTTTCTTTTTTGTCTTTCACGTTCCCTTTTTTTCCATCCCACTCTTTCTTTTTCCATTCCAGTACACCTTCCATCTCTATCTTTCTTCCCTTGCTCTGTTTCTTTCCCTCTCCATCTCTATTTTTCAGTTCACTCTTTTGTCTATATACTTACATTTCCAGGCAGGGAATATCCTGCAATAATTGGCTGTTGAGACTGTTCTGTTCAGTTTTATTTACAGTTTTTTCTAATTGCTTAAGCACTATCTTTGAAACAATAGGCTATTTTTGCAAAACTCTACATACTAATCACAAAGCCTTACACCAAACCAGCAAAACATTATACATCACTTGCAAAAGCAAACAATTCTTGCAATTCTTGCATCAATACAGTACACACAAACTGTCATTTGAATAAGCACATGAAGCACCAACTACGCACTGATAGTATAAATGAAAAATACATGTGACTTTTGCTTTTTCTGTGTGTAGGGCTTAGCAGTTTGCAATAAAGTTTTGTCATACATGTAGTAAACACACATACACACAGGTATCCAAATGTGTAAAGTATGGATGTGTATTCCGAACATAACACACTATCAATACAAAAAGGGGGAAAGGTTTTGTTCTAACACTCCTCAAACAACAAAAGGCAAAATAGTGTAGCAATGTAGTGACCAATGTTAACGGTTTTGCTAGAAGTGTGTTATTAAATTACCAACTGAGTGTAAAGCAGAGAACGTGCATTCAGTTTAGCACACTTGGTAAATGCATTGGCTACAAGTGTTAATGGTTTCAGAGATAGTACTTCAAGAATCACTTTTAGTGTTTAAGCATTCAGGAAAAAAATGTAATTTGATGGGAATTCACTAAGAAGCTGCTCCCTCTTGATTTTAGAAAGAAAAATGTATATTTCCTACAATTCTACACATTTTGCCATGGGGTGTAGAGAAAATGTTGCAGTTTTAAAGGCCTAGTGCAGTCAGGAATGTGATTTTCCTGAGTTTTATATACACTGAGTGTACAAAAAAATTAGGAACACCTTCCTAATATGGAGTTGCACCCCCCTTTGCCCTCAGAACAGCCTCAATTCACCAGGGCATTGACTCTACAAGGTGTCAAATGCGTTCCACAGGGATGCTGGCCCATGTTGAAGCTGATGCTTCCCACAGTTGTGTCAAGTTGGCCGGATGTCCTTTGGGTGGTGGACCGTTCCTGATACACACGGGAAACAGTTGAGAGTGAAAAACCAAGCAGTGTTGCATTTCGTGACACTAACTGGTGCGCCTGGCACCTACTACCATACCCCGTTCAATGCACTTAAATCCTTTGTCTTGCCCATTCATCCTCTGAATGGCACACATACACAATCCATGTCTCAACTGTATCAAGGGTTAAAAATCATTCTTTAACCTGTCTCCTCCCCTTCATCTACACCGATTGAAGTCGATTTAACAAATGACATCAATAAGGGATCATAGCTTTCACCTGGATTCACCTGGTCAGTCTGTGTCATGGAAAGAGCAGGTGCTCCTAATGTTAGGTACTTAATTGTTACACAGAAATGATTTGATATGGGCCTCCCAAGTGGCGCAGCGGTCTAAGGTACTGCATCGCAGTGCTTGAGGCGTTACTACAGACCCGGGTTTGATCCCGGGATGTGTCGCAGTGAGACCCATGAGGCGGTGCACAATTGGCCTAGCGTCGTACCGGGTTAGGAGAGGGTTTGGCCTCCCGGGATGTCCTTGTCCCATTGTGCTCTAGCGACTCCTGTGGTGGGCCGGGCACAGTGCACGCTGACAAGGTCGCCAGGTGCACGGTGTTTCCTCCGACACATTGGAGCGGCTGGCTTCCGGGTTAAGCAAGCTGTGCGGCTTGGCAGGGTCGGGTTTCGGAGGACGTATGGCTCACGATTACTACTTATCTCAATTTGATATTGAGATAAAAACGGCTGCATTGGACCTTTAAAGCAAAGTTTCTGCAATTCTACAAATTTTGTAATGACTTATGCCATGTTAATATGATATCTGAGTGAGAATGACTAACAGCATCAATGAGGACCCCCTGGAGGTCAGGGCACGTGCCCTGCGAGCCCGGTCGGTTTTCTACATGTTAAGATAACTGGATAGACTAACAACCAATCTAAAAAGTCTTAGCTGAAATGGCTAATTGAGGGACTGTCAGTGACTGACATAAGAGAAAATCTGCTGATGCATAAACACATTTCTAAATTGCACCTGGAGTATTCTACTATTTTTACTCTCAATAGTAAGTTGAGACCTCTCCCTCCGTCTGACTGTGTGTGTGTGTTTGATAAGGTGAGGATATGTATGATTGGATATTGGATTCCCACAGTGTGAATGCTTGATCACGACCCTGATGTTCCCTGAAGTACGCTTTGTCTGTGTGTGTGTGGGTGGATGGATGGTGGATGGAATGACTACCATTGATTATCAGGAGACATGTGCAAATAAAACACAAACACACGGAAACACACACACACACACACACACACACACACACACACACACACACACACACACACACACACACACACACACACACACACACACACACACACACACACACACACACACACACACACACACTTTATCGGCTAGGGGAAAGGTGTTTGTTTAGCTTTAATGCAAAAGCTACGTTCTAAAAACCATGAGAACGTCAAAATACATTTACGTGTAATTTTCAATTAGGTTACCACTTTAAAAAGCAGCGTTCCTTCTAGGTCAGGGCTCTCCAACCCAGTTTCTGGAGAGCTACTGTCCTGTAGGTTTTCGCTCTAACCCTAATCTAGCGCACTTGATTGTAGTAATTAGCTGCGGTTGAAACCTAAACCTACAGAAGGGTAGCTTTCCAGGAACAGGGTTGGAAAGCCCAGATCTAGGTAGAGTCAGTGGCAGTGAAAATGAAATGTTAAAATTAACTAAAACCACCTGGTCGCCATGACTGCAGGTCTGGCAATGAATCATCAGAGGGAGCGATATAAAAGAGAGAGAGAACAAACATGTTGACTGTTTGTGAGAAAAAGAGACACAGGGTAGGGAATTTCAGCGATGACAAATTTCGGCGATCACTTTAGAATCTCAGAGTGGCTTTAGGTAATTTTAGAAAGAGATTTTAATGTTACATATATAGATCAGATATGGATCAACACTTTAATTATGCATCCAGACGCAACATGTAAAGTGTTGGTCCCATGTTTCATGAGCTGAAATAAAAGATCCCAGAAATGTTCCATCTGCACAGAAAGCTTATTTCTCTAAAGATTTTTGCACAAATTTGTTTACACCCCTGTAAATTAGCATTTCTCCTTTGCCAAGATAATTCATCCACCTGACAGGTGTGGCATATCAAAAAGCAGATTAAACAATATGCTCATCACACAGGTGCTGGGTACAATAAAAGGTCTGTCACATGGAATTGACGCTGGAGAGACGAAGCAGGTACGGGGAGTAAAACATTTCATATTTAACGGACATGGAACGTGACAAGAACAGCGAACAGGTAACACAAACCAAAAAAACTATTAATGCAGAAGTGGGGAACAGAGCTGGGGAACTGACAAATATAGGGGAGGTAATAACAGGTGATGTGTGAGTCCAGGTGAGTCCAATATCGCTGATGCGCGTGACGAGGGAAGGCAGGTGTGCGTAATGGATGATAGGAGTGCGTGATGCAGGGCAGCCTGGCGCCCTCAAGCGCCGGGGGGAGAGAGGGAGCAGACGTGACAAAGTCACTCTAAAATGTGCAGTTTTGGCACACAACACAATGCCACAGATGTCTCAAGTTTGGAGGGAGCATGCAATTGGCATGCTGACTGCAGGAATGTCCACCAGAGCTGTTGCCAGATAATTTAATGTTAATTTCTCTACCATAAGCCACCTCCGACGTCATTTTAGAGAATTTGGCAGTATGTCAAATGGGCCGCACAACCACAGACCACATGTATGGCGTTGTGTGGGCAAGAGGTTTGCTGATGTCAACGGTGTGAACATAGTTCCCCATGGTGGCGGTGGGGTTATGGTACGGGCAGTGTCATGACTGACCACGAGAATCCAAATAGGTCAGATCAGGTTTGCAATGAATAACTTCAAATCAGACCCCATCTCACCCGTAGAGGGGGAAGGAAAGAACTAGTGGGGATCAACAACTCACATCCTGTTGTAAATCAAGAGAGAAGATTCAGGCCTGTGCTCTCCAAATTCATCAAAGGAATGTGCTTTGGTCAGAGAATAGTCAGAGGCGATCTATAGGACACTAATGTCATTTTGTTTGGTATTTTGTGATGTCATTAAAAATGTAATAAAGGAAATACTGTATCCACTAAATGGATAAAGTTTCCATACTATGGGTTGTGCATGTAATATGAAAAATTATGAAAGTGTTTTTGTTAAGAGATGGAACTGATTTGAGAATTTATGTAAACGTTGTGATAACGATGTTTGTTTTCCATAACTTCGCACAGTGAGTAATCACCGCCCCGGAGTGAGGTCAGAGAGCGTGCCAGCCTGCCCGAACAGCCCCCTTTGAGCAAAAGATATGAATGATGGGTTACGAATTAACACATCAGACCAGAAATGCGTGAAGCTGCAGCTGCGCATTTAAAATGGTTTGAACTTTGAATCTCAACACGAGCTGGAGACGATAAACTCACCTCCCGCACAATCACTGGTACGGCTGATTAGCTGTCCTAAGTAAAGTATCTTCGAAAGCGGATTTAAGTTGGACCATCCTGTTACTCTGCTCAAACCACTGTATAACGCTACTCTCATCACCCCACCGGGAACCATCGATACGGCTGGCTAGCCTATCTTCAAAGAAGTATCTTCAAGAGTGAATGGAAGGAAAATCAACTCTGTAGTTCTGTTCAGGACTACATGACAAGTCACTGGATACCGGACAACTACGAAGGACAACAGTAAAAGAGTTGTTGGAACCATTTCGGACAATCAAAGCCTTACAAGCATGCCGCAAAATGGCCCAACCCCCTTTCCAACCCCCTTTCCCTTTCCAAAGTGTAAAGGATCTTTACACAATTTCTGAAAGCTGAAAATGTCCCAGTTCTTCCATGGCCTGCATACTCACCAGACATGTCACCCGTTGAGCATGACTGGGATGCTCTGGATCAACATGTACGACAGCGTGTTCCAATTCGTGCCAGTATTGAGTAATTTCGCACAGCCATTGAAGAGGAGTGGGACAATATTGCACAGGCCACAATCAACAGCCAAATCAACTCTATGCAAAAGAGATGTGTCGGGCTGCATGAGACAAATACAGAGTTTTTTTTATCCACGCCCCTACTTTTTTTTTAAAGGTATCTGTGACCAACAATCAGTGCACACGGAAGGTTTTCAGACTCCTTGACTTTTTCCACGTCTTGTTACGTTACAGTCGTACTCTAAAATTGATTAAATCGTTTTTTTCCCTCATCAGTCTACACACAATTCCCCATAATGACGAAGCAAAAACAGTTATTTAGAAATTTTGGCAAATTGAAAAAAAAATAAAGAAATATTACATTTACATAAGTATTCAGACCCTTTACTAAATTTGTTGAAGCACCTTTGGCAGTGATTACAGCCTCAAGTCTTCTTGGGTATGACGCTATAAGCTTGGCACACCTGTATTTGGGGATTTCTCTTAATCTTTTCTGTAGATACTCTCAAGCTCTGTCAGGTTGTATGGGGATCGTCGCTGCACGGCTGTTTTCAGGTCTCTCCAGAGATGTTCGATCGGGTTAAAGTCCGGGCTCTGGCTGGGCCACTCAAGGACATTCAGAGACTTATCGCAAAGCCCCTCCTGTGTTGTCTTGGCTGTATGCTAAGGGTTGTTGTCCTGTTGGAAGGGACCTTTGCCACAGTCTGAGGTCCTGAGCGCTCCATATAAGGTTTTCATCAAGGATCTCGCTGTACTTTGCTCTGTTCATCTTTCCCACGATCCTGACTCGTCTCTCAGTCCCTGCCACTGAAAAACATCCCCACAGCATGATGCTGCTACTACCATGCTTCACCATAGGGATGGTGCCAGGTTTCCTCCTGACGTGACGCTTGGCATTCAGGCCAAAGGGTTAAATCTTGGTTTCATCAGACCAGAAAATCTTGTTTCTCATGGTCTGAGAGTACTTTATGTGTCTTTTGGCAAAGTCCAAGTGGGCTGTCATGTGCCTTTTACAGAGGAGTGGCTTCTGTCTGGCCACTCTACCATAAATGCATGATTGGTGGAGTGTAGCAGAGATGGTTGTCCTTCTGGAAGGTTCTCTCAACTCCACAGAAGAACTCTGTCAGAGTGACCATCGGGTTCTTGGTCACCTCCATGACCAGGGCCCTTCTCCCCCGATTGCTCAGTTTGGCCGGTCGGCCAGCTCTAAGAAGATTCTTGGTGGTTCCAAACTTCTTTCATTTAAAAATGATGGAGGCCACTGTGTTCTTGGGGACCTTCAATGTTGCAAAAATGTTTTGGTACCCTCTCCCAGATCTGTGCCTCGAAATAATCCTGTCTCAGAGCTCTGCGGTCAAATAATTTGACCTAATGGTTTGGTTTTTGCCCTGACATGCACTGTCAACTGTGGGACCTTATATAAACAGGTGTGTGCCTTTCCAAATCATGTCCAATCAATTTAATTTACCACAGGTGGACTCCAATAGAGTTGTGGAAAGATCTAAAGGATGATCAATGGAAACAGGATGCACCTGAGCTCAATTTCGAGTCTCATAGCAAAGGGTCTGAATACTTATGTAAATAAAGCTTCTGTTTTTTATTTTTAATACATTAGCAAAAATGTCAAAAAAATCTGTTTTCGCTTTGTCATTCTGGGGTATTTTGTGTAGATTGATGAGGATTCTTTTTTATTTAATCCCTTTTAGAATAAGGCTGTAACATATAATGTGGAAAAAGGGAAGGGGTCTGAATACTTTCCAAATGCAATGTATCTGTATTCCCAGTCATGTGAAATCCATAGATTAGAGCCAAATTAATTTATTTAAATTGACTGATTTGCTTATATGAACCGTAACTAACTTGAAATTGTTGCATGTTGCGTTTATATGTTTGTTCAGTATAGTTTGAAGCCAACATAATGGATATCACAACAACGAGAGGTGCTCAAATAAACGTAGCTTCAAGTATTGGGAGTATATAGCATTCTACATAGTAGTACAGTGTGTGAAATTTTGAAAATGTAGTCATCAAAGCTTGGATTAAGGCTGTCCCCATCAACAACAAAAAAACATTTGTCGACTGAGCATCAATTGATTGGTTGAAATTATAAAACGGGTGTTTTTCTATATACTGTACAAACACACCCTATTTTTGAATAAAATCCCCTATATATTGGCTACTGAGCTTGTCTGATGCTTTAAGCACTGCGATTAAAAATTAAGACACACAAATTACTAAAGAGGGAGCCAGAGATCAATAGCCTTACCAGAAGAAAAAACCTGGACCTGACTTTCTGCAGATTCTTCCGTTACGCTCCTGAAGTTGCCGGTAATAGGCTACACCAGCGGTCGGCAACCTTTTCCATTTGGAGTACCAAGTTATCTTGCCATTTCTACTGATCTGCGTGGCAGTTATGATTTTCATATTCTAATTTCCGTGGAACAGTTTCATATCATTTATAAAAAGTCTTCATATCTCAAAATCAATGTAACTTGGGTAATCAAAATGAAATCTAAATGAAAATGATACAAATCTAAAAGTAACTTCTATTTCCATTGCCAATATGTAAAAATAGCCTACATAAAGACAACAGATAAAAACATTGCAGCCCGCAGGTATAAAATATCCTGATAAAAATAAATATCCTATAAATCACATTGGCTAAGCATGGCCTGTCTGCAAGGAACTTGAAACATTGTATCAACTGTTAACTTGGTCAAGCTCAAAGCTCCTGCTAGCAAACTTGCAACATTGTATAAAATATTCTGGGTCCCCAGAGTTTCCAGCTGGACAGAGACACAGCTGTATGATAAGAAGTAATCAAGTAGGCCTATTTTATGACATTTCCACCGGATCAGAGTGCTAAGTTGCTAAGTTGTTATCGAAAGGGAGAGATCTGGAAAGATGTTTCAAATAGGCTACGTTGAGGAACTATTGTCATTCTCAGTGGATGTAGAAAAAATAAAAAATAAATGTTCACTTGCTTTTTGAGGTGAAGAAAACATTACTTTGAGAAGCTCCATGGAGATGGAGAGTTAAGACAATCAGAAATAGTATCAGATCCCCAAATGGGCACATTATAGGCCAACATTTACATGCAGGCCAGGTAGCCTAGGCCTACTTCTATATGTAATCAGGTGCATGTCGATACTCATGATTGACAAGAGCACTCTAAACAAAACTCTTAAATTGAATGAAATAAACCAAAACCTTTTTCTCACAAGTGTAGCCTAGGTTGTGTGCATTGCAAACAACGCATCCACTCCTACAATGACAACGGT
Organism: Salmo salar; assembly: GCF_965601325.2. Classification (NCBI taxonomy): domain Eukaryota; kingdom Metazoa; phylum Chordata; class Actinopteri; order Salmoniformes; family Salmonidae; genus Salmo; species Salmo salar. The sequence continues at coordinate 83,187,196 of NC_138291.1, read as the reverse complement.
AAAAATGTAATAATAATATATTGAATGCATTAACAGAAATTACCATAACCAAACAAGCATTGTAGATGAGCAATTATGGTAATTAACAGTAAATGTACTACTGATGCTACTGGTGTGTCACGATCGTCGTACAGAGCGGACCAAGGCGCAGCGTGAGTTGAGTTCCACATAATTTTAAATCACAGTGAAACAACAAAAACAACAAAACATCCAACGACCGTGAAGTACAGCGCGCACATAGGCACTAACTGAAACAATATCCCACAAAGCAGGTGGGAGAAAGGGCTTCCTAAATATGACCCCCAATTAGAGGCAACGATTACCAGCTGCCTCTAATTGGGAACCATACAAACCACCAACATAGAATAACTCTATGGTCAGGTCGTGACATGGTGTGCCATCCCCACGGCCTACGCAATGGATTAGTCCACTCAGACAGGTGTAAATCAGACAGGTGTCCTAAAGCACAGACAGGGAGGTGTGGGAAGATGAAGGGAGGAAGAGGGATGGAGAGGTGAAAGCAGATGAGGGGACCACTGGCACTCCAACCCCATCATGATGACAAGCACTGAAACTTCTGTTCTCTGGAACAGCAGCAGCTGGTGTGTGTGTGTGTGTGTGTGTGTGTGTGTGTGTGTGTGTGTGTGTGTGTGTGTGTGTGTGTGTGTGTGTGTGTGTGTGTGTGTGTGTGTGTGTGAGTGTGTGTGTGTGTGTGTGTGTGTGTGTATGTGTGTGTGTGTGTGTGTGTGTTGGTTGGTTGGTTCTTCAATCCTTGTGGGGACCCAAGATCCCCAAAAGTCCCCACAAGGATAGTAAAAGAAGGAAAATTCTCCCTCGTTGGGACATTTCCCACGTCCCCATGAAGACAAAGGCTATTTTAAGCTTAGGGTTAGAATTATGGTTAGGGTAAGGGGTTAGGTTTAGGGTTTGTGTTACGAGTTAAGTTTAGGGTTACGGAAAATTGGATTTTGAATGGAAATCAATTTTAGGTCCCCACGAGGATAGAAGAACAAAACTGTGTATGTTGCCAGGCTGTCTGTTTGTGGGTGGTAGGATTGATCCAGTGTCCTAGCTTAGTAAAGCCCAGTAAATCCAGTGATCTGACGCACTAAAGCCTTTTGGCTGGCTGCAACGCACAGCTTCAGACACGTCAACAAGCACACGGATCAACACTCAATCACACACACTTTCACATAAACACACACACATTCCTCCTCTCTCCAGCTCCTTTTCTCAGCTCCCATCATGATCCAGCATTCCTCTAGAGTCTAGACTCTACAAGCTTCGCAAACACTTTATTTTTTTATTTTTTTCACCTTTATTTAACCAGGTAGGCTAGTTGAGAACAAGTTCTCATTTGCAACTGCGACCTGGCCAAGATAAAGCGTAGCAATTTGACACATACAACAACACACAGTTACACATGGAATAAACAAAACATACAGTCAATAATACAGTAGAACAAAATAAATTAAAAGTCTATGCAAATGAGGTAAGTTTAGGCAATAAATAGGCCATGGTGGCGAAGTAATTACAATATAGCAATTAAACACTGGAATGGAAGATGTGCAGAAGATGAATGTGCAAGTAGAGATACTTGGGTGCAAAGGAGCAAGATAAATAAATAAATACAGTATGGGGATGAGGTAGGTAGATAGATGGGCTGTTTACAGATGGGCCATGTACAGGTGCAGTGATCTGTGAGCTGCTCTGACAGCTGCTGCTTAAAGCTAGTGAGGGAGATATGAGTCTCCAGCTTCAGAGATCTTTGCAGTTCGTTCCAGTCATTGGCAGCAGAAAACTGGAAGGAAAGACGACTAAAGGAGGAATTGGCTTTGGGGGTGACCAGTGAGATATACCTGCTGGAGTGCATGCTACAAGTGGGGGCTGCTATGGTGACCAGTGAGCTGAGATAAGGCAGGGCTTTACCTAGCAGAGACTTGTAGATGACCTGTAGCCAGTGGGTTTGGCGACGAGTATGAAGCATGGGCCAACCAACGAGAGCGTACAGGTCGCCATGGTGGGTAGTGTATGGGGCTTTGGTGACAAAACGGATGGCACTGTGATACACTGCATCCAGTTTGTTGAGTAGAGTGTTGGAGGCTATTTTATAGATGACATCACCGAAGTCGAGGATTGGTAGGATGGTCAGTTTTACGAGGGTATGTTTGGCAGCCTGAGTGAAGGACGCGTTGTTGCGATATAGGAAGCCGATTCTAGATTTCATTTTGGATTGGAGATGCTTAATGTGAGTCAAGAAGGAGAGTTTACAGTCTAACCAGACACCCAGGTATTTGTAGTTGTCCACGTATTCTAAGTGAGAGCCGTCCAGAGTAGTGATGCTGGACGGGAGAGCAGGTGCGGGCAGTGATCGATTGAATAGCATGCATTTCGTTTTACTTGTGTTTAAGAGCAGTTGGAGGCCACGGAAGGAGAGTTGTATGGCATTGAAGCTCGTCTGGAGGTTAGTTAACACAGTGTCCAAAGAGGGGCCAGAAGTATACAGAATGGTGTCGTCTGCGTAGAGGAGGATCAGAGAATCACCAGCAGCAAGAGCAACATCATTGATCTATACAGAGAAGAGAGTCGGCCCGAGAATTGAACCCTGTGGCACACCCATAGAGACTGCCAGAGGTCCGGGCAACAGGCCCTCCGATTTGACACACTGAACTCTATCAGAGAAGTAATTGGTAAACCAGGCGAGGCAATCGTTTGAGAAACCAAGGCAGTCGAGTCTGCCAATAAGAATGTGGTGATTGACAGAGTCGAAAGCCTTGGGCAGGTCGATGAATACGGCTGCACAGTAATGTCTCTTATCGATGGCGGTTATGATGTCGTTTAGGACCTTGAGCGTGGCCAGCTCTGAAACCAGATTGCAGAGCGAGAAGGTACGGTGGGATTTGAAATAGTCGGTAATCTGTTTGTTAACTTGGCTTTCGAAGACCTTAGAAAGACAGGGTAGGATAGATATATTATTTATTTATTTCTCTCCAAAACTCTTGAACGTGCCGTCCTTGGCCAGCTCTCCTGCTATCTCTCTCAGAATGACCTTCTTGATCCTAATCAGTCAGGTTTCAAGACTGGGCATTCAACTGAGACTGCTCTTCTCTGTGTCACGGAGGCTCTCCGCACTGCTAAAGCTAACTCTCTCTCCTCTGCTCTCATCCTTCTAGACCTATCTGCTGCCTTTGATACTGTGAACCATCAGATCCTCCTCTCCACCCTCTCCGAGTTGGGCATCTCCGGCGCGGCCCACGCTTGGATTGCGTCCTACCTGACAGGTCGCTCCTACCAGGTGGCGTGGCGAGAATCTGTCTCCGCACCATGCGCTCTCACCACTGGTGTCCCCCAGGGCTCTGTTCTAGGCCCTCTCCTATTCTCGCTATACACCAAGTCACTTGGCTCTGTCATATCCTCACATGGTCTCTCCTATCATTGCTATGCAGACGACACACAATTAATCTTCTCCTTTCCCCCTTCTGATAACCAGGCGGCGAATCGCATCTCTGCATGTCTGTCAGACATATCAGTGTGGATGACGGATCACCAGCTCAAGCTGAACCTCGGCAAGACGGAGCTGCTCTTCCTCCCGGGGAAGGACTGCCCGTTCCATGATCTCGCCATCACGGTTGACAACTCCCTTGTGTCCTCCTCCCAGAGTGCTAAGAACCTTGGCGTGATCCTGGACAACACCCTGTCGTTCTCCACTAACATCAAGGCGGTGACCCGATCCTGTAGGTTCATGCTCTACAACATTGGCAGAGTACGACCCTGCCTCACACAGGAAGCGGCGCAGGTCCTAATCCAGGCACTTGTCATCTCCCGTCTGGATTACTGCAACTCGCTGTTGGCTGGGCTCCCTGCCTGTGCCATTAAACCCCTACAACTCATCCAGAACGCCGCAGCCCGTCTGGTGTTCAACCTTCCCAAGTTCTCTCACGTCACCCCGCTCCTCCGCTCTCTCCACTGGCTTCCAGTTGAAGCTCGCATCCGCTACAAGACCATGGTGATTGCCTACGGAGCTGTGAAGGGAACGGCACCTCCATACCTTCAGGCTCTGATCAGGCCCTACACCCAAACAAGGGCACTGCGTTCATCCACCACTGGCCTGCTGGCCCCCCTACCTCTGAGGAAGCACAGTTCCCGCTCAGCCCAGTCAAAACTGTTCGCTGCTCTGGCACCCCAATGGTGGAACAAGCTCCCTCACGACGCCAGGACAGCGGAGTCAATCACCACCTTCCGGAGACACCTCAAACCCCACCTCTTTAAGGAATACCTAGGATAGGATAAAGTAATCCTTCTAACCCCCCCCCCCCCCCCCCCCTTAAAAGATTTAGATGCACTATTGTAAAGTGGTTGTTGTTCCACTGGATATCATAAGGTGAATGCACCATTTTGTAAGTCGCTCTGGATAAGAGCGTCTGCTAAATGACTTAAATGTAAATGTAAATATAGGTCTGTAGCAGTTTGGGTCTAGAGTGTCACCCCCTTTGAAGAGGGGGATGACCGCGGCAGCTTTCCAATCTTTGGGAATCTCAGGCAATACGAAAGAGAGGTTAAACAGGCTAGTAATAGGGGTTGCAACAATTTCGGCAGATAATTTTTGAAAGAGAGGGTCCAGATTGTCTAGGCCTTCTGATTTGTATGGGTCCAGATTTTGCAGCTCTTTCAGAACATCAGCTATCTGGATTTGGGTGAAGGAGAAATGGTGGGGGCATTGGCGGGTTGCTGTGGAGGGTGCCGGGAAGTTGACCGGGGTAGGGGTAGCCAGTTGGAAAGCATGGCCAGCCGTAGAGAAATGCTTATTGAAATTCTCAATTATAGTGGATTTATCGGTGGTAACAGTGTTTCCTAGCCTCAGAGCAGTGGGCAGCTGGGAGGTGGTGCTCTTATTCTCCATGGATTTACAGTGTCCCAAAACTTTTTGGAGTTAGTACTACAGGATGCAAATTTCTGTTTGAAAAAGCTAGCCTTAGCTTTTCTAACTGCCTGTGTATATATGTTCCTAACTTCCCTGAAAAGTTGCATATCACGGGGGTTAATCGATGCTAATGCAGAACGCCACAGGATGTTTTTGTGCTGGTCAAGGGCAGACAGGTCTGGAGTGAACCAAGGACAATATCTATTCCTAGTTCAAAATGTTTTGAATGGGGCATGCTTATTTAAATTGGTGAGGAAGGCACTTTTAAAGAATAGCCAGGCATCATCTACTGACGGGATGAGGTCAATGTCATTCCAGGATACCCCGGCCAAGTCGATTAGAAAGGCCTGCTCGCAGAAGTGTTTTAGGGAGCGTTTGACAGTGATGAGGGGTGGTCGCTTGGTCGCAGACCCATTACGGATGCAGGCAATGAGGCAGTGATCGCTGAGATCTTGATTGAAAACAGCAGAGGTGTATTTGGAGGGCGAGTTAGTTATGATGACATCTATGAGGGTGCCCGTGTTTACGGATTTGGGGTTGTACCTGGTAGGTTCATTGATAATTTGTGTGAGATTGAGGGCATCAAGCTTAGATTGTAGGATGGCCGGGGTGTTAACCATGTCCCAGTTTAGGTCACCTAGTAGCACGACCTCAGAAGATAGATGGGGGGCAATCAATTCACATATGGTATAGAGGGCACAGCTGGGGGCAGAGGGAGGTCTATAGCAAGCGGCAACAGTGAGAGGCTTGTTTCTGGAAAGGTGATTTTTTAGAAGTAGAAGCTCGAATTGTTTGGGTACAGACCTGGATAGTAAGACAGAACTCTGAAGGCTATCTTTGAAGTAGATTGCAACACCGCCCCCTTTGGCAGTTCTACCTTGGCGGAAAATCTTATAGTTAGCTATGGAGATTTCAGGGTTTTTGGTGGTTTTCCTAAGCCAGGATTCAGACACGGCTAAGACATCCGGGTTGGCAGAGTGTGCTAAAGCAGTGAGTAAAACAAACTTAGGGAGGAGGCTTCTAATGTTAACATGCATGAAACCAAGGCTTTTACGGTTACAGAAGTCAACAAATGAGAGCACCTGGGGAATAGGAGTGGAGGTAGGCACTGCAGGACCTGGATTAACCTCCACATCACCAGAGGAACAGAGGAGAAGTAGGATAAGGGTCTGGCTAAAGGCTATACGAACTGGCCGTCTAGCATGTTTGGAACAGAGAGTAAAAGGAGCAGATTTCTGGGCACGATAGCATAGATTCAAGGCATAGTGTACAGACAAAGGTAAGGTAGGATGTGAGTACATTGGAGGTAAACCTAGGCATTGAGTAATGATGAGAGAGATATAACCACGTTTAAACCAGGTGATGTCATCGCATATGTAGGAGGTGGAACAACATGGTTGGTTAAGGCATATTGAGCAGGGCTAGAGGCTCTACAGTGAAATAAGACAGTAATCACTAACCAGAACAGTAATGGACGAGGCATATTGATATTAGAGAGAGGCATGCGTAGCCAAGTGAACATATGGGTCCAGTGAGTGGTTGGGCTGACTGGGGACACGGCGATTCAGACAGTTTGCAGTCCGATGCTAACAAGCTAACAGTTAGTAGGCCGGGGCTAAACAAGCTAGCAGTTAGCAGACCGGGTTAGCAAGCAAGCAGTTGGCAGACCGGGGCAGGCAAGCTAGCAGTTAGCAGACCGGGGCAAGCAAGCTAGCAGTTAACAGACCGGTGCTAGCAAGTTAGCCTTGGGGGTAAGTCTGTTTTTGCCTCTTCGTGCGGTGACGTCGATAGACCAGTCGTGGAATTAGTAGGGTTCCAAGTAGCTCTAGGTAGCTAGTAGGCCGAATGGGCCTTCAGCGGACGTCGCGGCTGAGGGGCCTGTTGGAGTAGAAGGGGTCCGGATATTGTAGCCCAGGAGTGAGCTTCGGTGGTAGCACAGGAGCCCTGGCCAGGCTAGCTTCAGGCTAATTGGTGCTTGCTCCGGGATGGAAACACTAGTCAGGAGTAGTCACACGGGATTGCGGTTAGCTAGTTGCGAAGATCCAGATGAAAATGTTCAGAGTTTGCGGTAGGAATCCCGGGATATGGGGGGAAAAAATTACAAATAATAATAGGTCCGTTATGCTCTGGTTTGAGTCACATTGTTCGAACTGGCGAGAGCTTTCCGAGCTAAAGGTTAGCTGATGACCGCTAGCAATGGTTTGATGACTGTTAGTTGGTAGGTAGTTAGCTGGCTAGCTTCAGTTGAGGGATTCCAGATCCGAAGTAAATAGAAATACTTTAGAAAAAAAACAGATCCACGCCACATTGGGTGAGGCGGGTTACAGGAGAGTATTTAGGAGTTGAGGTTTAGGAAAATATTTTTAAAAGATATGCGAAGAAAAAGATGTAAAAATATATAAAAAGATATACAAGGGACACGACAGGACAAAGACAAAGATGTGTGACTGCTACGCCATCTTGGATGGCCTACACTCTGGCCCACACACAATGGACTGGCAGGTAAAAGACAGAGCGACAGAGAAAAGGTACTGTACTGTTGCATCATCTCAACTCAGATAATCAAAAGACAGAGAGAAACAGCTACTGCAACACTGGCAGTCAAAGGGAGAGCAAAGTAGACAAGTGTGTGTGTATGTGAATGACTGCATATTGTGTGTGTGATCGACTGATGTTCTACACACACAATGACTACATTATCTGCAGTGAAAGCCAGTGGGGCCCGCGGAACTATTATGAAGTGCCGTTTCTGGCTGTGGGTTGCCATGGTGACACACCCAATGGTATAAGAGTGGCAGCGTTCGGAAGAGATAGGCCAGGGGATATAGCTAATAAATAGGCAATCAGGTTGATTAGTTTCATCCTGGAGGGGTTTGCGCCATTTCACACTGTCTCTGGAATTAGGGGCTTTCACAATTCTGCTTTGAGTTGAGCAAGGGAGGGTCTTGTACATGATTGCTCATGTGCCACAAGTACAAGGACGCACTCATGGACACACACACACACACACACACACACACACACACACACACACACACACACACACACACACACACACCACACACACACACACACACACACACACACACACACTGTACTCCTCTGATAATGCCTTACAGAGGTCCATTGAGGAGTTTGAATAGAGACTTTGTAGAGGTAAGAAAGGGGACACAGCAGACCCAACACACACCCTGGGTCTAAGTAGAGGCTTTAGAGAACACATAGAAGAGATGCATTACACAAGACTATAGCCCCTCCACACACACACTACAGACAGACCCAAACCCCTCCATTCATTCATCAATCACTAGAGCCTATTGGTATGTGTGGCAGACAGGAGAAAGCTCAATGGACTTCTATAGTGATTCCATTCAAACGGCTCTTCTTTAACCTATGGTAGCCTGGTATAGGCAGAATAGGGTATGGGATTGTGTTATAGTTGATGATGTGTTGAGAAGTTTTTTATTTTTATTGTCACAATAAAAAGGTGCAATGAAATGTGTTGTTTTACAGGGGTCAGCCATGGTAGTACGGCACCCCTGGAGCAAATTAGGGTTAAGTGCCTTGCTCAAGGGCACATAGACAGATATGTCACCTTGTTGGGTATTTGAACCAGCAACCTCTTTGGTTACTGGCTCAATGTTCTAACCGCTAGGCTAGAGTACAAGCCGTACTAGAGTACTTGAGCTTTTTCTTGTTGACCTGGGGTTTAGGGTTAAAGGTTAAGGTTAGGGTAAGTGGTTAAGATCAACGTTAGAGGTTAGAAAGTGCTGTACACTACATTCTCGCCAGACATCATGACAACCATGTATTTGCAAAACACACAGATGGTTTGTGTGTGTGTGTGTGTGTGTCTCTCTCTCTCTCTCTCTCTCTCTCTCTCTCTCTCTCTCTCTCGCTCCTCTATCCATCTCTGTGAAATATGGAGTCAGCTACAGTATGTTGAGATGCATTCATTCCTCAGCTCTCAGAGCGTGTGTGGAGTGTGTGTGTGTGTAGCGTGAGTGTTGAGCGTGTCCTTTCCACATCAGCACACGTGTCAGACGTGTATAAAGGCCATAACAACCCATTTATGTTGGTGTATGTTTTAGTTATGTAATGTATTGATTGTTGCTGCCTTCTTGGCCAGGTCTCCCTTGAAAAAGAGACTCTGGGTCTCAATGGACTTTTCCTGGTTAAATAAAGGTTAAATAAAAAACGTTTCCACACCTCTGACATGAACATGTGTGTGTGTTTGTGTGTGTGCCTGTGCGTGCGTGCGTGCGTGTGTGTGCTTGTAGGTGGTTGTTTTGGACTTTCATGACTGAAATGTTAAAGTATCGTCTATTTCAAACGTACTAATATCAGGTGATTTGAATGTCTGGTCACCTATTGTTTGACTGTCTTCAGCCAAATGCTGATCTTTTGCCCAATTATTGTTGCGGTATAAGGGACAGTATGGTTGTACACGTGCACACACACACGCCCCCCTCCACCCAACTATGGATCCCAGATCCAAGGACACTCTGATAATACGCACATTAATCTCCATGGCTACGGAAGTCCTTGGGCATCCTAACACAGTATAATAATATTCCATCAACATGCCCCAGGTAACGGCCACTAAGCTGCCAAGGCCAGACACTGCTATCCACCTAACACTATACAGTAAGTGCTGTTGGATTGGCTAATTAACTAGCAAATGCCAAAGCTGTAAATGTGCAGTGTAATACTAATCAATGTATTACAATGCACAAAATAGCAATTATAGTTACTGGGAATTAAGTAAAATATGCAAAAGACAAAAGAATATTATACTGAGCAATTCACTATCCACAACAGGTTGGTCGCATCATGTTATCCAATCAAGAGATCTCTTACACACTCTCCATCAGAGAGACCCTATTGGCTCAGAGCAGTGAGCCCGAAAGGTCTTCGAAGAGGTTCATTATTGCTAGAACGTGGCTTAAGCTATTTATTCATTCTTATAAAATATTGTACCCTCTGCAGTGGGGACATAGAGAAAATGTGAGCTGAGAATAAACTAGAAACAAATTAGCTGAAAGCTAATGCTTTGAATGAAGAGATTTGTTAATAAACTTGTTGAGCTGCAGACTATTTACAAAAATAACTGATTGGATTTATATACTGCTTTTCCAGATGCACAAAGTGCTTAGAACGGGGGTAAAATAGACCACTATAATCAACTCCTGATTTTTCTTTACAAATCTCTCTACCGTAATTACCAGAGACTGCTCTGATAATGACATGCAAAGTCTGCGTCCCAAATAGCACCCCATTACCTTTATAGTGGACTACCTTTGACCACAACTATAGGGCTCTGGTCAGAAGTAGTGCACTATGTAGGGAAAAGGGTGCCATTTGGGACACACCCTCTATCTACAATCCCAATTGTGCAGCTGCCAGACAGCGAGACACAAGAAACGAGAGGACACTTACTTCTTCCTGGTCTCGTATCTGCCTGTGGATCCAAGACTCTGTAGAGGATGAAAAGAGAAGATCATAATTTTGTATGTTTGAGCACGGAGCTACGAATGCATAATACAACATCAATTCATGGGAAATTCCATTCTACATAAATTGTCTCAGCAAAGTGGATCAATATTTAGCCAATAGTCCCCCCACCCTTCAGTTCCCTTAGTTTTCCTGGAAAGACCAGACGTAAAGGCTAAATGGTAAAGGTTAAATAGTAAAACAGTATGTATCTCACTGAACTAAAACTGTGATGGGAAAGCAAGACATACGTGGACTACTTCCACAGAGAATGGACGAATTAAGAAAAAGAGGAGTTGATTAATTGGAAAAGGATTCACTGAGTACAAACCAGAGATAACACGTTCAAGCAAATCCCCTTGTTTCCAACGTGGTCCCATGAAGTGAAATGTAGGGTGTAGCTATTATTCTCTTCAGATGACCTTCATACAATATTAACTGGTTTTACACTACGTGGTCAAAGGTATGTGCTCACCGAACATATCATTCCAATATCATGGGCATTAATATGGAGTTGGCTCCTACTTTTCTGGGTAGGCTTTCCACTAGCTGTTGGAACATTGCTGCGGGGACTTGCTCCCATTCACCCACAAGAGCATTAGTGAGGTGGGACACTGATGTTGGGCTATTAGGCCTGTTGGGCTAGTAGGCGTTCCAATTCATCCCAAAGGCGTTCGATGGGGCTGAGGTCAGGGCTATGTGCAGGCCAGTCAAGTTCTTCCACAAACCATTTCTGTATTGACCTTGCTTTGTGCATGTCATGCTGAAACAGGAAAGGGCCTTCCCCAAACTGTTGCAACAAAGTTGGAAGCACAGAATCGTCTAGAATGTCATTATATGCTGTAGCGTTAAGATTTCTCTTCACTGGAACTAACGGGCCTAGGCCGAATCATGAACAACATCCCCAGACCATTATTCCACTGAACTTTACAGTTGGCCTATGCATTCAGGCATGCAGTCTTCCCTGTGGCTCAGTTGGTAGAGCATGGTGTTTGCAATGCCAGCATGGTGTGTGCAACGCCAGGGTTGGGGGTTAGATTCCCACGGGGGGCCAGTACAAAAAAAAAAAAAAGAAATGTATGCATTCACTACTGTAAGTCGCTCTGGATAAGAGCGTCTGCTAAATGACTAAAATGTAAAATGTAGCGTTCTCCTGTCATCTGCCAAACCCAGATTAGTTTGTCGGACTGCTAGATGGTCAAGTGTGATTCATCACTCCAGAGAATGTGTTTCCACTGCTCCAGAGTCCAATGGCGGAGAGCTTTACAACACTCCAGCTGACGCTTGGCATTATGCATGGTGATATTAGGCTTGTGTGGCTGCTCAGCCATGGAAACCCATTTCATGAAGCTCCTGACGAACAGTTATTGTGCTGACATTGCTCCAGAGGCAGTTTGGAACTCAGTAGTGAGTGTTGCAACTGAGGACAGACTATTTTTACGCGCTACAAGCGGTCCCGTTCTGTGAGCTTGTGTGGCCTACCACTTCGAGGCTTAGCTGTTGTTGCTCCTAAACGTTTCCACTTCACAATAAGAGCACCGATAATTGACCGGGGCAGCTCTAGCAGGGCAGAAATTTGACAAACTGACTTGTTGGAAAGGTGGCATCCTATGACAATGCCATGTTGAAAGTCACTGAGGTCTTCAGTAAGGCCATTCTACTGCCAATGTTTGTCTATGGAGAATGCAAGCCGGGGTGCTCGATTTTATATACCTGTCAGAAACGGGTGTGGATGAAATAGCCGAATCCACTAATTTGAAGGGGTGTCCACATGCTTTTATATATACAGTGCATTCAGAAAGTATTCAAACCCCTTTCCATTTTCCACATTTTGTTATGTTACAGCCTTATTCTCAATCTACACACAATACCTCATAATGAAATATTGAAAACAGGTCTTAGAAATAAATAAAAAAATTCTAAACAGAAATACCTTATTTACATAAGTATTCAGACCCTTTGCTATGAGACACGAAATTGAGCTCAGGTGCATCCTGTTTCCATTGATCATCTTTGAGATCTTTCCAGAACTTAATTGGAGTCCAGCTGTGGTTAAATTCAAATGAACAGACATGATTTGGAAAGGTCCCACAGTTGACAGTGCATGTCAGAGCAAAAACCAAGTCATGAGGTCAAATTAATTGTCCATAGAGCTCTGAGACAGGATTGTGTCGAGGCACAGATCTGGGGAAGGGTACCAAAACATTTATGCAGCATTGAAGGACCCCAAGAAGACAGTGGCATCCATCATTCTTAAATGGAAGAAGTTTGAACCAACAAGACTCTTCCTAGAGCTGGCCGCCCGGCCAAACTGAACAATCGCGGAAGAAGGGCCTTGGTCATGGAGGTGAACAAGAACCCAATGGTCACTCTGACAGAGCTCCAGAGTTCCTCTGTGGAGATGAGAGAACATTCCAGAAGGACAACCATCTCTGCAGCACTCCACCAATCAGGCCTTTATGGTAGAGTGGCCAGACGGAAGCCACTCCTCAGTAAAAGTAACATGACAGCCCACTTGGAGTTTTCCAAAAGAAGAAACAAGATTCTCTGGTCTGACAAAACCAAGATTGAACTCTTTGGCCTCAATGTCAAGTGTCACGTCTGGAGGAATCCTGGCACCATCCCTACGGTGAAGCATGGTGATGGCAGCATCATGCTGTGGGGATGTTTTTCAGCGGCAGGGACTGGGAGACTAGTTAGGATCGAGGGAAAGATGAACGGTGCAAAGTACAGAGATCCTTGATGAAAACCTGCTCCAGAGCGCTCAGGACCTCAGACTGGGGTAAAGGTTCACCTTCCTACAGTTCAACGACCCTTAGCACACAGCCAAGACAATGTGGGAGTGGCTTCGGGACAAGTCTCTGAATGTCCTTGAGTGGCCCAGGCAGAGCCCGGTCTTGAACATCTCTAGAGAGACCTGAAAACAGCTGTGCAGTGACGCTCCCCATCCAACCTGACAGAGATTGAGAGGATCTGCAGAAAATAATTGGAGAAACTCCCCAAAAACAGGTGGGCCAAGCTTGTAGCGTCATACCCAAGAAGACTCGAGGCTGTAATCGCTGCAAAAGGTGCTTAGACAAAGTACTGAGTAAAGAGTCTGAATACTTAAGTAAATGTTATATCAGATTTTTTATTTGTATAAATTTGCAAAAATTTCTAAAAACCTGTTTTTGCTTTGTCATTATTGTGTGTAGATTGATGAGGGGGGAAACAATTTTATCAATTTTAGAATAAGGCTGTAACATAACAAAATGTGGAAAAAGTCAAGGGGTGTGAATACTTTCCGAATGTAGGTTTACTGAGAAAGCTCAAGGGTTTCTATGGTTTTATATGGCTATAGAACAAACTAGTTTCCTTGTATTCAGTTATTGCTGACGACATCACTGTACACTATACAGTATTTCAATTAAAGAACACGTTCCAAGAAACAATTCATTACACAAACACACACACCCTCCAATTGAAGAAAGACATTTTCCAAGAAACAATCATGCACTAATGCACTGGTGGCAGGGGGTAAATGCTCTGTTGTCGTAACAACGTGGCAGAATGCTGAGGGAAAATGACTATCATTATAGCTGTTTGTACGTTACGCTGACTTTAATAAACAGAAAAGACACAACCTTACTTCTCGAAACAGGGATTTCTATTACAAGATGGACAACGACATTCAATTTAATTTTATTATATCACATTCTATTCACCTCTCTTCTATTTAAGTAATAAGGCTAGAGTGTGTGTAGTATATGGTCAATATACCACGGCTAAGGGCTGCTCTTAAGAACGACGCAACGCGGAGTGCCTGGATACAGTCGTTAGCCATGCTATATTGGCCATATCTCACAAACCCAGAGGTGCCTTATTGCTATTATAAACTGTTTACCAACGTAATTAGAGCAGTAAAAATAATTGTTTTGTCATACGTGGTATGTGGTCTGATATACCATGGCTGTCAGCCAATCAGATTTCAGGGCTCGAACCACCCAGATTACAATCTGTTTTATTCCAGTGCCTTCTCTGATGTGTTTCAGTGTGCTGTGTTGTACCAGTGTGTTTGAGCAGCAGTATAATGGATGTGCAGTGTTCTCTTTGTATGGACAGATTCTGTGTCTCCTGCCAGCTCTAAAATGAGACTATCGCTCATCAAACCACTACATGAGAAGAGTGGGAGCTGTAAGCATCACATACACACCCAGAGACAAAACACAAACACACACACACGCAGGCACACACGCACACACACAGGAGACAGTCGTGACTCTGAAATCATCCAAACACTCAATGCCCTCTCACATCGCTGTCGGCTACATGTCCCTGCGCAGTCTGATGGGAAACTGGTAAGTAATAAATAACCTAACAACACAGATAATACTTTATTGAAAGAAATCAAAATGTTCTATTTATAAAACTCTAGGCGGTTGTACTCCGGGAATGCCTGCAGGGCACATGTAACATAGGTCAACATATCTGTCGCTCTCTTTTTTCCCTCGCTCTTTCTCCCATGTTCTTTCTCCTTGCAAAGCCTTGAAGCTCCCTGGAGTGGAATATGGTCTATTCTTCTCCCGGGGTAAGACTATTCAGAGTATGGCTAGTTGAGATGGTGTCAGCAGCAACTAGCAGCCAGGGCCGGCTCTTGTGTACCTCATAATGGAGTGGTTCTAACCAGAATAAGAACAACGTCCTCCTGTTCGTGGTAATGCATCAACAACCAGGGCTCCTGTTCGTGGTAATGCATCAACAACCAGGGCTCCTGTTCGTGGTAATGCATCAACAACCAGGGCTCCTGTTCGTGGTAATGCATCAACAACCAGGGCTCCTGTTCGTGGTAATGCATCAACAACCAGGGCTCCTGTTCGTGGTAATGCATCAACAACCAGGGCTCCTGTTCGTGGTAATGCATCAACAACCAGGGCTCCTGTTCGTGGTAATGCATCAACAACCAGGGCTCCTGTTCGTGGTAATGCATCAACAACCAGGGCTCCTGTTCGTGGTAATGCATCAACAACCAGGGCTCCTGTTCGTGGTAATGCATCAACAACCAGGGCTCCTGTTCGTGGTAATGCATCAACAACCAGGGCTCCTGTTCGTGGTAATGCATAAACAACCAGGGCTCCTGTGAGGTCTGCACATGTTCTCAACTCGTGCTGTTGTGTAAAGACGCTACCTATCCACCTTTTGTCCTAGGAGCGAACATTTCTTCATGGTCATAGTTCCCTCACAATGAACAATTTCTTTTATCAGGCCATGTGCTTTGGAAAATGTTAAGTGTATTGGACAGCTTGTATTACAGCCTCCATCTGTCCGTCTGTCGAAACAGGTTATAGTGCAGAGCTACAGCAGGAGCATACCTAAACAGGTGTTGTCCGTCTGTCCATCTGTTCCAGCTAAAGGTAGAGCTAGGTGTGCATACTAAAACAGCCCATAGGTAATGTTGTCCATCTGTCTGTCTGTCCCAGTGGAGGTATAGCGCTACCTCTGCATTCTGAAGTGAAAGGGAGGGACATTTATACCCCAAGTGTCCCTATGCTGTTCAATAATAAACCACTTTGAGCACTTAAAATTCCCCTTTCAATTAAATCCATTATAATTTACATTATAAAGCAATTACATGCATCGCACACTGTATACCAGGGTCAGAAATAAGCCTGCCCATAAGACACACTCCACTGAATCAATAAAGAGGATGTCATTCTCATACGTAGTTTTTTAGTGCATTCTATTCCCTATGGGCCCTGGTCAAAAGTATTGCACCATTATGGGTTATTATACAGAAGTGGTGCAAATTGGGTGTTCCATTTTTATTTAATTTTTTTCACCAAACTAACTTTCAGCACACGTCTTCCTGAACTGTATGTCACATAGACATGATACTACTCACACACTTTGTTTGTATTGCATATTTGAAATACTTACGTGAATTCCTTAACACCCCACAACATGTGTCACTACCGAAACATAGTGAAAAAGGTGCAATAAAGGTAAAACAATGCACAGTAGTGACCATTTTGATTAACTTTCTATTACAGATTCATTGTAGAAATTGAATTTGCATACATAAAAATACAAATATGTAAAAGTAAGGTTTTTAGCCTGATTTCAAAACATTTACATTTCCTTTAGAGAAAATGTATCTCTATAATAGTTCTCTGTAAAATGTAAAATGTTGATTGTATGAATTGGAAACTTGTTGACTGACTGAATTATGTTGTTAAATGTTTAAATGTTTACTTTATCTATCTTTATTTTGGCAAAATAACAGGTGTTTTGGTGTCAAGTATCAATCATAGTGATAAATGGAGGACTCTAGATGAATATAACTCAATTTAGAAAAGACATGGCCATTGATGGCATTTAAAAGTAGTGAACTAGGTGGGGATTCCTACAGTGAGGGGAAAAAAGTATTTGATCCCCTGCTGTTTTTGTACGTTTGCCCACAGACAAAGAAATGATCAGTCTATAATTTTAATGGTAGGTTTATTTGAACAGTGAGAGATAGAATAACAACAAAAATATCCAGAAAAACGCATGTCAAAAATGTCATAAATTGATTTGCATTTTAATGAGGGAAATAAGTATTTGACCCCTCTGCAAAACATGACTTAGTACTTGGTGGCAAAACCCTTGTTGGCAATCACAGAGGTCAGACGTTTCTTGTAGTTGGCCACCAGGTTTGCACACAACTCAGGAGGGATTTTGTCCCACTCCTCTTTGCAGATCTTCTCCAAGTCATTAAGGTTTTGAGGCTGACGTTTGGCAACTCGAACCTCCACAGATTTTCTATGGGATTAAGGTCTGGAGACTGGCTAGGCCACTACAGGACCTTAATGTGCTTCTTCTTGAGCCACTCCTTTGTTGCCTTGGCCGTGTGTTTTTGGTCGTTGTCATGCTGGAATACCCACCCTCGACCCATTTTCAATGGCCTGGCTGAGGGAAAGAGGTTCTCACCCAAGATTTGACGGTACATGGCCCCGTCCATCGTCCCTTTGATGAGGTGAAGTTGTCCTGTCCCCTTAGCAGAAAAACACCCCCAAAGCATAATGTTTCCACCTCCATGTTTGACGGTGGGGATGGTGTTCTTGGGGTCACAGGCAGCATTCCTCCTCCAAACACGGCGAGTTGAGTTGATGCCAAAGAGCTCCATTTTGGTCTCATCTGACCACAACACTTTCACCCAGTTGTCCTCTGAATCATTCAGATGTTCATTGGCAAACTTCAGACGGCATGTATATGTGCTTTCTTGAGCAGGGGGACCTTGCGGGCGCTGCAGGATTTCAGTCCTTCACAGGGTAGTGTGTTACCAATTGTTTTCTTGGTGACTATGGTCCCAGCTGCCTTGAGATCATTGACAAGATCCCTCCGTGTAGTTCTGGGCAGATTCCTCACCGTTCTCATGATCACTGCAACTCCACGAGGTGAGATCTTGCATGGAGCCCCAGGCCGAGGGAGATTGACAGTTCTTTTGTGTTTCTTCCATTTGCGAATAATCGCACCAACTGTTGTCACCTTCTCACCAAGCTGCTTGGCGATGGTCTTGTAGCCCATTCCAGCCTTGTGTAGGTCTACAATCTTGTCCCTGACAACCTTGGAGAGCTCTTTGGTCTTGGCCATGGTGGAGAGTTTGGAATCTGATTGATTGATTGCTTCTGTGGACAGGTGTCTTTTATACAGGTAATAAACTGAGATTAGGAGCACTCCCTTTAAGAGTGTGCTCCTAATCTCAGCTCGTTACCAGTATAAAAGACACCTGGGAGCCAGAAATCTTTCTGATTGAGAGGGGGTCAAATACTTATTTCCCTCATTAAAATGCTAATCTATTTATAACATTTTTGACATGCGTTTTTCTGGATTTTTTTGTTATTGTTCTGTCTCTCACTGTTCAAATAAACCTACCATTAAAATTATAGACTGATCATTTCTTTGTCAGTGGGCAAACGTACAAAATAAGCAGGGGATCAAATACTTTTTCCCCCTCACTGTATAGGTTGAGAGTGATCAGCCAATGATCATAGAGCAGGGATGGGCAACTCCAGTCCTCGGGGACCGGAGTGGTGTCACACTTTTTCCCTGTCCCTTGCAAACACAGCTGATTAAACTAATTGCATTCTAAACGGAAGATTATGATTAATTGATTATTGGAGTCAGGTGTTTTTAGCTGGAGCTGGGGAAAAAGTGTGACACTGATCAGGCCCCCCGAGGACTGGAGTTGCCCATCGCTGTCATACTGCATTGTCTTCTTCAAATTGAGCTGCCTTTGGTTTGTAAACCAAAGGCTAAGGTAATATCCACGAGCCAAGACCAAGATTTATACCGGGACATTGGTCCCAAGATCCAGTCCAAGACCCAGTGAGTTTAGACCATGACAAGTTAAAACCAAATGTATGTGGTCTTGTGTGGTCTCAAGACCAAGACGTCAAGAGTCCATGGGCCCTTTTTTAAATTGTAAGAAACTCAAGTAGAGTAAACTCGAATACAGTACAGTAGAACACAGTACAGTAGAGCACAGTCAAGTACAGTAGAGCGCAGTCCAGTAGAGTAGAGCGCAGTACAGTAGAGCACAGTCAAGTACAGTAGAGCACAGTCAAGTACAGTAGAGCACAGTCAAGTACAGTAGAGCACAGTACTAGAGCACAGTACAGTAGAGCACAGTCCAGTAGAGCACAGTCCAGTAGAGTAGAGCACAGTACAGTAGAGCACAGTCAAGTACAGTAGAGCACAGTACAGTAGAGTAGAGCACAGTACAGTTGGGTATAGTAGAGCACAGTACAGTAGAGCACAGTACAGTAGAGTAGAGCACAGTACAGTAGAGCACAGTCAAGTACAGTAGAGCACAGTACAGTAGAGCACAGTCAAGTACAGTAGAGCACAGTACTAGAGCACAGTACAGTAGAGCACAGTCAAGTACAGTAGAGCACAGTACAGTAGGGTATAGTAGAGCACAGTACAGTAGAGCAGTGATTCCCAACCTTTTTTTAAATTCTTGATGGATATAACATTTTGCGCCACACCTACAATTTCCCTTCTCATTTATTTAGTGGTAATGACCATCTCATCTAATCTGCAAATAATACATTTTTGTGTGACAGGCTTTTTACAGATAAAATAGGGTTTATTTCAAAATGTAGCTTTCATAGTTCCTAAATTTGTGTGAACTCTTTTAAGAGCGTCCCACAAATCTGTGCCAGAATTATTATTTTTTAGCTCCGGTAAAATAGGTCTTTAGTTTTGAACAGTTTGTGCTAGAGAAGAGCTACACTACATGCTCGTCGAACATCTCATTCCAAAATCATAGGCATTAATATGGAGTTGGTCCCCCCTTTGCTGCTATAACAGCCTCCACTCTTCTGAGAAAGCTTTCCACTAGATGTTGGAACATTGCGAGGACTTGCTTCCATTCAGCCACAAGAGCATTAGCAATGTCGGCCACTGATATTGGGCAATTAGACCTGGCTTGCAGTTTGTGTTCCAATTCCTGCAAAAGGTGTTCAATGGGGTTGAGGTCAGAGCTCTGTGTAAGTCAGTCAAGTTCTTGCTCACCGATCTCGACAAACCATTTCTATATGGACCTCGCTTTGTCTACGGGGGCATTGTCATGCTGAAACAGTAAAGGGCCTTCCCCAGACTGTTGCCACATAGTTAGACGCACAGAATTGTCTAGAATGCCATTGTATACTGTAGCGTTAACATTTCCCTTCACTGGAACTAAGGGGCCTAGATCGAACCATGAAAAACAGCCCCAGAAAATTATTCCTCCTCCACCTAACTTTACAGTTGTCACTATGCATTCAGGCTGGTAGCATTCTGGCATCCACCAAACCCAGATTCGTCCGTCAGACTGCCAATGATGAAGCATGACTCTATGGCACGTTACTAAAGTGTCAGCCATTGTTGCCATTAATGCTAGTTAGTGCTAGTTTGACCACCAGAGGGCATCTTTGAAAAGCATTTGACTGTTTTTAATATTGGCTGTACTAGAGAATTTAAAACCTTTTTGTAAGAACATAGGATATGGGATTCATTTTAAGAAATGTAGCTTAATTAATTTGATTAATATTATGGTGTTTCTATTCCAAGAAAAATGAAAAATGAAACCCGCAAAAACCTGAGAAAAAAATCCAACCAGGAAGTGGATTGTAGTTTTTCAAGACTGGGCCTATTCAGTATACAGTGACTTAGAGTTCAATTTGCACTTCCTAAGACTTCCACTAGATGTCAACAGTCTTTAGAACGTGTTTCAGGCTTTTGCAGGCAAGAGAGAGCGAACAAGACCTCCTGGAGTCTGATGACCGAGAGAATGACAGGCCACAATTACGCGCATTCACGTGAGGAGGTAGCTGTGTTCCATAACATTTTTGAAGACATTGGAATAGTCCGGTTGGAATATTACTGAAGTTTTACGTTAAAAAGGCCCTAAAGATTGATGTTTTACAATGTTTGACATGTTTCAACTAACGTAAATATAACTTTTTGTCGTGAAATTTTCGGCGCGCTTCCTACATTTGGAGTATCTTACTGAACGCGCAAACAACAAGGAGGTATTTGGACATCAATTATGGACTTTATCGAACAAAACAACATTTATTGTGGACCTGGGATTCCTGGAAGTGCCTTCTGATGAAGATCATCAAAGGTAAGTGAATATTTATAATGCCATTTATGATTTTAGATGACTCCAAAATGGCAGGTATCTGTATTGCCTGGTGTATTTTTCTGAGCGCAGTACTCAGATTATTGCAAAGTGTGCTTTCCCCGTGAAGCTTTTTTGAAATCTGTCACAGCGGTTGCATAAAGGAGATGTTCATCTATAATTCTTTGAATAACAGTTTAATATTTTAGAAACGTTTATGATGAGTATTTTTGTAAATTGTTGTGCTGATTCACTGGCAGTATTGGAGGCCAAATATTTTCTGAACATCACGCGCCAATGTAAAATGCTGTTTTTGGATATAAATATGAACTTTATCGAACAAAACATACATGTATTGTATAACATAATGTCCTAGGAGTGTCATCTGATGAAGATCGTCAAAGGTTAGTGCTTCATTTCGCTGTGTTTTGGGCTTTATTGACACATGTCCTTGCTTGGAAAATGGCTGTGTGATTATTTTTGTCTATGTACTCTCCTAACATAATCTAATGTTTTGCTTTCGCTGTAAAGCCTTTTTGAAATCGGACAATGTGGTTACATCAAGGAGACGTGTATCTTTAAAATGGTGTAAAATAGTGGTATGTTTGAGAAAGTTGAATTATGACGACATTGTGTTGTTTTTGAATTTGCCGCCCTGATATTTCCCTGGCTGTGTCCCGCAGGTGGGACGCTGGAGTCCCGCAGGTGGGACGCTGGAGTCCCACCTAGCCCATAGAAGTTAGACTACCGATAGATCAGTGTTCAAACTCCCCCTTGTGATAGCGTGGTGCAATGACAAAATGCCACCATCTACCACTAATGGTAGCAGGCATAAGCTCAAAACTTTTAAAGGAATAACCACTGTATGGCTAAGTCCAGAGCCATATATTAAGAAATAAATGACTCTTGCTAAGGCTAATCAGTCTTGCCTGTGCTAATGGTTTTCACAGACGAAGTTAAATGAATCCTACAGACGAAGAACCGTATATGTGACATTTTTCAAAAAAAACGAGATATACATGAAAAATCATTATTGGACACCCTTTTTCTATAGTGAACCGGTTTCACAAGCTTTCCACGCGCTAATTAACAATATGTTTAAATTTAAAGATAGGCTCTCGTGGAATAACCGTTTATGTGCACCACTCAGAATGGACGGACAAGCGCACAACTTTTCTGTTGCTGATGAAAATCACCGAAATGTGGGAAAGAAACGTAAAACAAAACTAAAAGAATGGAAAGACAGGCAAAGGAAGATCTTACGGGATGCGGGAAAACCCTATACAAATCGTAAGGGTCAAGAAAAAACTGGGAAAAGCTGTCCAAAAGAGGTATGTGGAAGAACCGTATATCAAACAATCAAGCTAGCTAGCTATAGAGTACAGTAACTAACATGTATGTTCTGGGTTGTCTAATTTGTAACTATAGAGAAAACATATTAGCTAAAGTTCGTTGGCTACTAACTTATACATTATCGTTACAAATGTTATTGCTAGATTATAGAAGAAACATAGCTAGCTACTTTTTGTCCATCCACCGGATGATTCGACATGGCTACAGTAGCTAGCTAGTTATATGTAACGTTACACTGTATCCTGCAGGGAAGAGCGTGTTCCACGACGTGCAGAAAGGATTGTGGAAAGTTGATTGATGAGCGCAAGCTGCATCTGTTCAACAGTTTCTACACTGTCCCATACGAGAAACAACAAGCACAACCAGCAAAACCATTCAAGGTGATGAGGATGCAATGTGAAGACTTCAGTCACCTCCCAGATTCTGTTCTCAAGCGACCAGCTGGACTACAGATCACTTCAGTGAGGTGGTTAAAAGTCACATGTATTGCACAGAGAATAGTTTACTAACATCCCATCAACATGCAACATGTTGTTCTAACAATAAAATATCCTAATGATTCCCTTTTTTTATTCATTACAATATACATCTCTGTCACCACATTTAGCATCAACTCTAAGCAGTTAATACTTATTTACTGCTGTCACCTCAGTACAGAAGGACGTTTCTTGCCTTTAGCATGGGTTTAACGCAATTCAAAACTTAATTGCAGATCATAGTGTTAAACGCAAAGAGAATGGTTTTCTGAACGTTTTGTAATATTGACCTTAGGGACCTGCATAATGGACATGCATATTGGCACATCACATTGATCCATATTTGATATGTACAAGTTGTACTTCTTTTGATTGAATTAATTTAATTGTATTCTATTTTTGTAGTTATTCTATGGTATGTTCACATTGAGGGCTTCATTTTAAATGAGACTAAGATTTCATGACTCAACTTTTAAGAAAAGTCATCGGTGCTAAAGTTGATAGACCACCTTTAAATGAACCTCCATTAAATGAATTAACTACATATTGCATTTAAGTTATTTACATGAAGGGCATCTGTACTTGAAAGTACTTAAAACATCATATCAGGTATTAAAAAAGGACATCTTACAAGTGTCATGCAAAATGTCACATATACTGTTCTTCCACAAACTGAAATCATCACTGGAGATATACTGTTCTTCCACATTCTAAAAATTAAAACGGCAATAAAAAAAGTATTTTTTTAAATAACAAAAAAATATCAATTGTTGTTGGAAGAAATGAGTATGGTGAATTATTTGTCAACCATAAAACACCCAATGTGGTACACACAATGAATAATATAAAAATAACTGATTATCTTAAAATGGAAAAATTGTCACATATATGGTTCTTCGTCTGTAGGATTCAAATGATACAAATGACTTTGCTTGTGATGCACGCCCCTCAAATTATACAAATGTAACAGCCTTACCGAACTGGACTTTAAACAACGATATAGATGTAACCATGATCTATTCAATGTATTATCTGAGCGGAACTGGTGCACCCAGGGCAAAATTCCATGTGCATTCCACATGTCACATTTGTAAGTGAGTTTTCAAAAAAACTATCAAGAGAAAAAGTTTAGGAAAAGTTTTGCCGCACACCTGAGAGTTCCTCAAGGCACTGTTGGGAACCACTGGAGTAGAGTACAGCACCTTATAGACATCGATGTTTTAGACAAATAAATGTCAATGTTTGTGCTCTTGGATGGTTGGAGCTCCCCTGCTGGCTATGCATCTGCGGCCCCCCTTTTGACAGCTCTCTGATCAATTCCTCCACGAAGCTTTATAAAATGTCAAAAAAAATCATAATTAAGTGGGGTCTCAACTTACTCTTGCGACTTTTGGAATGACGCACAACTGTCTATTTAAAGGTCCCACAGTTGGCAGTGCATGTCAGAGCAAAAACAAAGCCATGAGGTCGAAGGAATTGTCCGTAGAGCTCCGAGACAGAATTGTGTCGAGACACAGATCTGGGGAAAATGTCTGCAGCATTGAAGGTTCCCAAGAACACAGTGGCCTCCATCATTCTTAAATGGAAGAAGTTTGGAACCACCAAGACTCTTCTTAGAGCTGGCCGCCCAGCCAAACTGAGCAATTGGGGGAGAAGGGCCTTGGTCAGGGAGGTGACCAAGAACCCGATGGTCACTCTGACAGGGCTCTAGAGTTCCTCTGTGGAGATGGGAGAACCTTCCAGAAGGCCAACCATCTCTGCAGCACTTCACCAATCAGGCCTTTATGGTAGAGTGGCCAGACAGAAGCAACTTCTCAGTAAAAGGCACATGACAGCCCGCTTGGAGTTGGCTAAAAGGTACCTAAACAACTCTCAGACAACGAGAAACAATATTCTCTGGTCTGATGAAACCAAGATTTAACTATTTGGCCTGAATGCCAAGGGTCACATCTGGAGGAAACCTGGCACCATCCCTAGAGTGAAGCATGGTGGTGGCAGCATCATGCTGTGGGGATGCTTTTCAGCAGCCGGGACTGGGAGACTAGTCAGGATCGAGGGAAAGATGAACGGAGCAAAGTACATAAAGATCCTTGATGAAAATCTGCTCCAGAGCGCTCAGGACCTTAGACTGGGTTCTCCTTCCAACAGTGCCTTGACACAATCCTGTCTCTGAGCTCTACGGACAAATCCTTTGACCTCATGGCTTGGTTTTTGCTCCAATATGCACTGTCAACTGTGGGACCTTATTTGGACAGGTGTGTGCTTTTCCAAATCATGACCAATTAATTGAATTTACATCAGGTGGACTCCAATCAAGTTGTAGAAACATCTCAAGGATGATCAATGGAAACAGGATGCACCTGAGCTCAATTTAGAGTCTCATAGCAAAGGGTCTGAATACTTATGTAAGTAAGGTATTTCTGTTTTTTGTTTTTAATAAATGTTTTTCGCTTCATCGTTATGGGGTATTGTGTGTAGATTGATGAGGGTTTTTATTTAATTAATCAATTTTAGAATAAGGCTGTAACATAAGAAAATGTGGAAAAAGTCAAGGGGTCTGAATACTTACCGAATGCACTGTAAATTATATTTCAGTGTTTTATTTTTGATACTTTTACAAAAATTTCTACAAACCTGTTTTTGCTTTGTCATTATGGGGTATTGTATGTAGATTGATGAGGGGAAAAACTGCGTAATACATTTTAGAATAAGGCTGTAACGTAACAAAATGTGGAAAAGGTCAAGGGGTCTGAATACTTTCCAAATGCACTGTATATCTCTATGATGTCAATTGTTTTGGTTTCGATTTGGAAAATGTTGACTTATTTTAGACATTAAAGAATCCCCATAGCTAACATATGGCTGGCTATGTCATTTGCACAGATGTACATCCCAGCAAACACATGTTTTTGTCCCAAAACCATACCATACACATTTCTTGACACATTAGATGTCGGTAGTGACACTTCTTAAAAATCCCATCACCTGGTGATATCTGTAGGGGTGTGGTTTAAGGCACATTCATTCCACAGTCTTGTAATGTTTGTGTTTCGGTAGTTACATCAAAAGGTGGGACAGCATAGTTTTGAGAAAGATGTTTAAAAATAAACAAAATAACTAATTAAATCAGTATCGTTCAATGTAATAATAGAGCAACAAGCTGTTCTATTAAAATAATAGTGTTAAATCATGAATTGCTTCACGTTTAGGAGTCCATGTTGGGGACAGCCACCTCTCAATAGAAATGTGTATAAACAATGACTTTGTACTATATTAATTTAATATATTTCTTATTGCCTTGGATTGAAAGTAAATGTCCTAAGTTCGGAGACTTAACAGGAGACTTAAATAGTTTTTTTGTGGTGGGACTGCAATTTACACCACTTCTGTAGAATCACCCATATAGGTAATAGGGTTCCATTTGAAACAGCCCCCTGACTAGCGTGTTGATATTTGGTGAATGTCATTCTCTCTCTAGGCTGCTCTGTTCTGCTGTCCTGTCGCTTTAATGTCTGAGGTTCTCTCAGTCTGCTAATTCAGTCACTGTGAGTGTGTGTGCACGTGCGTGCGTGCGTGTGCAAGGCAACAGATAGCAATGCAACGGACTGCTTCAGGTTCACCTCCTACAGCTCTGTAATTACTGAGGACAGAGATAGAACCATGACCTTTACTGGAAGGGGAGAATTGAAAGAGAGAGAGTGTTCTTTTCACTTTTGTTTATTATCTATTTAACTTGGGGAGAGAGTGAGAGAGAGATGGGAGAGAGAGAGTGAGAGAGAGATGGGAGAAAGAGTGAAAGAGGTCGGAGAGAGAGGTGGGAGAGAGAGAGATGGGAAAGAGAGGTGGAAGAGAGAGGCGGGAGAGAGAGGTGGGAGAGAGAGGTGGGAGAAAGCAGGAGAGAAAGAGGTGGGAGAGAAAGAGGTGGGAAAGAGATAGTGGGAGAGAGAACGAGATGGGATAGAGAGACAGAAAGAGAGAGAGAAAGATGTGGGAGAGAGAGTAGGGAGAGAGAAAGACGTGGGAGAGAGAAAGAACGAGGTGGGAGAGAGAGAGATGGGGGAGAGAGAGACAGAGATGGGAAAGACGGAGAGAAAGAGAGGTGGGAGAGAAAGAGAGGCCGGAGAGAGATAGGTGTGAGACAGAGGTGGGAGAGAAAGAGGGAGGGGTGGGAGTGTGTGTGAGAGAAAGAGAGGTGGGAGAGAAAGAGAGGCCGGAGAGAGATAGGTGTGAGACAGAGAGGTGGGAGAGAAAGAGGGAGGGGTGGGAGTGTGTGTGAGAGAGAGAGGGGTGGGAGAGAGAGAGAATGAGATAAAGGCATCATTACATTTAATTGACTTGAATTCACAGACACAGAAAATCTATATATTATGGATATCATGAACTGCTTAGTTTAAATAATCTGTTTAAGTGGGAAATTGCCTGGCGCCCAGCAGGAGAGGTGTTGGCAGGCTGTGATACACTAGCTGATCCATACATAACACTTTTACTACTGTAGTATCTTTCATCTGTGGTTTCCATAAATAAATAAAAACGGAAAAAAATGTCACCACAGGCCTGATGGAAACAGCTAATTTGTTGGTAAACTTTGCAAATGTTGACAAAGCAAAATACGGTAGACAAGGTGGGATAATGTTTTTTGTTGGTGAAATAGATTATGCAAAAATTGCGGGGAAATTGCTTTTAATGTGCAAATATTGACATAATAACCATCTTGTCGAGGTAAACTTGGAGTCACACGATGCTATGTTGTGTGCTCCTCCCACTGTGACTTGGAAAAGCACGCACAGTTTACTATGCTACAGATGAAATAAGTTAAGAACTTCACAGGGTGGTGAAAGTGCACGGTGATGAGCTTGATGCTCCTTTCCAATAAACATTGAGGGTCTTGATTTGTATGGTGATGACATGATGGTAGGTGCCTGGCTGCGAGTTGACAAATAACAACAATCCTGCGCCTATCCATGACCTCATCATGTACCCTCCACACTGTATCTGCAAGCTGTTGGCTAGAGTGCACATGCCAAGACCAGAGTGGGCACATTTGCTGTTTATTGAAGACTTTTTTCTGCCAAAACCTTTGACAGAGATACAAACAAGATGGACACACTTAGAAACGTTTCTTTAAAAGTTTTACAACTAGGTGCTTTTTATGTGAACTACGTCATGACGCGCAGCTTTGTATCTGCAACAAGTTTGTTTGATAGAAACTAAAATAAAAGCAGATTTATTAATGATCCCCATTTGGATCCCCCAGTTCCTGCCAAGGCAGCAGCTACTCTTCCTGGGGTCCAGCAACATTAAGGCAGTTATATACAATAACAAATATTACATGACATAACATTTCATAACACTTTTCACAACACATTAAGTGTGTTCCCTCAGGCCACTATTCTACTACCACATATCTACAATACAAAATGTATGTATATGTGTGTGTAGAGTGCGTGTGTAATCACGTGAATATGTATAAGTGTGTGTGTGTGTGTGTGTGTGTGTGTGTGTGTGTGTGTGTGTCTTCACAGTCCCTGCTGTGGTGTATTTTATATTTTTAAAATCTAATTCTACTGCTTGCATCAGTTACCTGACGTGGAATAGAGTTCCATGTAGTCATGGCTATGTGGTACTGTGTGCCTCCCATAGTCTGTAAGAGACCTCTGCTGTGTACCGGAAATCCCCAAAAGTCCTCACAAGGATAGTAAAACAAGGTACTCTTTCCCTCTTTGGCGCTTTTCCCACATCCCAATGAGGACAAAGGTTGTTTTATGCTTAGGGTTTAGGTTTAGGGTTACAACTGGGGTTAGGGATATCAATAGGGGTTAGGGCTTAAGGTTAGGGGCTGGGGAAAAAGGATTTTCAATGGAAATCAATTTTAGGTCCCCACAAGGATAGTAAAACATATGCTGTATGTGTTTGAGTGTGTGGCTGCATGCATACGTATGTGCATGCGTGTGTTCATCCTAACAGTGCTCTCTCTGTAGGGTAAGAACACTACCTAAGGGCCCTTGGCCATCCCCTGGGAACTCTCTCATACAGTAATGTACCCTACGGCCCTGTACAACTACATCTAGACAGGCTACTGCTTCTCATCAAGCCAGCTGTCAAGCCAGCTGTCAAGCCTGTCTCTCCCTACTCATGAGCTGATGGGTGGGTGAGCTGAATGTTTTAACATACTGTACCTTAGAGGTCTCATGCTGTTGTAAAGACAAGTAATAATACTCCTAAGCTAAAGCGTACAAACTGTAGGTATGCACAATGTGATATATATTTTTTTAAATGGCACTATACGTATTATATTATAGAATTATACTGAGCAAAAATATAAACGCAACATGCAACAATTTCAAAGATGTTACTGAGTTACAGCTCATATAGGGAAATCAGTCAATTTAAATACATTCATTAGGCCCTAATCTATGGATTTCACATGACTAAGAATACAGATATGCATCTGTTGGTCACAGAAACCTTTAAAGAAAAGTAGGGGTGTGGATCAGAAAACCACTGAGTATCTGGTGTGACCACCATTTGCTTCATGCAGCGCGACACATCTCCTTTACATAGAGTTGGTCAGGCTGTTGATTGTGGCCGTGGAATGTTGTCCCACTCCTCTTCAATGACTGTGCGAAGTTTCTGGATATTGGCAGGAACTGGGACACGTTGTCGTACACATCCACATCATCCCAAACATGCTCAATGGGTGTCATGTCTGGTGAGTAAGCAGGCAGGGTAAGAACTGGGACATTTTCAGCTTCCCGGAATTGTATGCAGATCCTTGCGACATGGGGCCGAGCATTATCATGCTGAAACGTGAGGTGGCATCTGTTGAATTGTGTTGTGTGACAAAACTGCACATTTTAGAGTGGCTTTTTTTGTCCCCAGCACAAAATGCACCTGTGTAATGATCATGCTGGTTAATCAGCTTCTTGATATGCCACACCAGTCAGGTGTATGGATTATCTTGGCAAAGGAGAAATGCTCACTAACAGGGATGCAAACAAATTTGTGTAAAACATTTGAGAGAAATTTGCTTTTTGTGCATATGGACCATTTCTGGGATCTTTTATTTCAGCTCATGAAACATGGGACCAACACTTTACATGTTTTTATATTTTTGTTCAGTGTAGAATTGAATGCAAGTAAAACTAAGTACAGTGCATTTGAAAAGTATTCAGACCCCTTGACCTTTTCTACATGTTGTTACATTACAGCGTTATTCTAAAATGTATTAAATAAAACATTTTCCTCATCCATCTACACACAATACCCCATAATGACAAAGCGAAAACAGGTTTTTAGAAATGTTTGCAAATGTATTAAAAATATAAAACAGACATACCTTATTTACACAAGTATTCAGACCTTTGCTATGAGACTCGAAATTGAGCTCAGGTGCATCTTGTTTACATTGATTATCTTTGAGATGTTTCTACAACTTGATTGGAGTCCACCTGTGGTAAAGTCAATTGATTGGACATGATTTGGAAAGGCACACACCTGTCTATAAAAGTGCATGTCAGAGCAAAAACCAAGCCATGAGGTCGAAGGAATTCTTTGTAGAGCTCCGAGACAGGATTGTGTCGAGGCACAGATCTGGAGAAGGGTACTAAAAAATGCAGCATTGAAGGTCCCCAAGAACACAGTGACCTCCATCATTCTTAAATGGAAGCGGTTTGGAAACAACAAGACTACCTAGAGCTGGCTGCCCGGCCAAACTGAGCAATCGGCGGAAAAGGGCCTTGGTCAGGGAGGTGACCAAGAACCCGATGGTCATTCTGACAGAGCTCCAGAGTTCCTCTGTGGAGATGGGATAACCTTCCAGAAGGACAACCATCTCTGCAGAACTCCACCAATCAGGCCTTTATGGCAGAGTGGCCAGACGGAAGACATTCCTCAGTAAAAGGCACATGACAGCCCGTTTGGAGTTTGCCAAAAGGCACCTGGAAGAAACCTGGCACCTTCCCACCGCAAAGCATGGTGGTGGCAGCATCATGCTGTGGGGATGTTCTTCAGCGAAAGGGACTGGGAGACTAGTCAGGATCGAAGGAAAGATGAACGGAGCAAAGAACAGAGAGATCCTTGATGAAAACCTGCTCCAGAGCGCTCAGGAACTCAGACTGGGGTAAGGTTCACCTTCAGACTGGTCAACGACCCTTAGCTCACAGCCAAGAAAACACAGGAGAGGCTTCGGGACAAGTCTCTGAATGTGCTTGAGTAGCCCAGCCAGAGCCCGGACTTGAACCCAATCGAAAATCTCTGGAGAGACCTGAAAATAGCTGTGCAGCGAACCTCCCCATCCAATGTGACTGTCACAAACCTCTTTGTCAGAAGATATGTTGAAATCGCTGTCGGAAAAAGTGGACCAATATGCAGCGGATTGCGTGCTCATCATCATTTATTTTCAATGTGAACACGAGGAAAAAACAAACAAAACTCACGACAGGAACAGTGTAGCGGGCTAAACAAAAGCAGTGCTAACATACAACTACCCACAAGTGACAAACAAAACACACACCTACTTATAGGACTCCCAATCAGAAGCAACTAGAAACACCTGCCTCCAATTGAGAGTCCAGCAACCAAATCTGCACATAGAAAACTTAACCTAGAACCTACTCATATTAAAACATACACCACAAAACCCCGGAACACATACATAACACACCCCTCTAAGCAATACACAACAAACCCCCACCATACAAAACAAACATACCTCTGCCACGCCCTGACCAAATAATACAAATAATCCTCTATACTGGTCAGGACATGACAGTGACAGAGCTTGAGAGGATCTGCAGAGAAGAATGGGAGAAACTCCCCAAATACAGGTGTGCCAAGCTTGTAGCATCATACCCAAGAAAACTTGAGGCTGTAATCGATGCCAAAGGTGCAAAGTACTGAGTAAAGGATCTGAATAGTTACAGTTGAAGTCGGAAGTTTACATACACTTATGTTGGAGTCATTAAAACTCGTTTTTCAACAACTCCACAAAATTCTTGTTTACAAACCAGTTTTAGCAAGTCGGTCAGGACATCTACTTTGTTCATGACACAAGTAATTTTTCCAACAATTGTTTACAGTCAGATTATTTCACTTATAATTCACTGTATCACAATTCCAGTGGGTCAGAACTTTACATACACCAAGTAGACTGTGCCTTTAAACAGCTTGGAAAATTCCAGAAAATGATGTCATGGCTTTAGAAGCTTCTGATAGGCTAATTGACATCATTTGAGTCAATTGGAGGTGTACCTGTGGATGTATTTCAAGGCCTACCTTCAAACTCAGTACCTCTTTGCTTGACATCATGGGAAATCAAAAGAAATCAGCCAAGACCTCAGAAAAGAATTGAGGACCTCCACAAGTCTGGTTCATCCTTGGGAGCAATTTCCAAATGCCTGAAGGTACCACGTTCCTCTGTACAAACAATAGTACGAATGTATAAACACCCTGGGACCACGCAGCCGTCATGCCGCTCAGGAAGGAGACTCCTAGAGATGAACGTACTTTGGTGCGAAAAGTGCAAATCAATCCTAGAACAACAGCAAAGGACCTTGTAAAGATGCTGGAGGAAATAGGTACAAAACTATCTATATCCACAGTAAAACGAGTCCCATATCGACATAACCTGAAAGGCCGCTCAGCAAGGAAGAAGCCACTGCTCCAAAACCGCCATAAAAAAGCCAAACTACGTTTTGCAACTGCACATGGGGACAAAGATCATACTTTTAGGAGAACTGTCCTCTGGTCTGATGAAACAAAAATAGAACTGTTTGGCCATAATGACCATCGTTATGTTTGGAGGAAAAAGGGGGAGGCTTGCAAGCCGAAGAACACCATCCCAACCGTGAAGCATGGAGGTGGCAGCATCATGTTGTGGGGGTGCTTGCTGCAGGAGGTTCTGGTGCACTTCACAAAATAGATGGCATCTTGAGGAAGGAAAATTATGTGGATATATTGAAGCAACATCTCATGACATCAATCAGGAAGTTAAAGCTTGGTCGCAAATGGGTCTTCCAAATGGACAATGACCCCAAGCATACTTCCAAAGTTGTGGCAAAATATCTTAAGGACAACAAAGTCAAGGTATTGGAGTGGCCATCACAAAGCCCTGACCTCAATCCTATAGAATATTTGTGGGCAGAACTGAAAAAGTGTGTGCGAGCAAGGAGGCCTACAAACCTGACTCAGTTACACAAGCTCTGTCAGGTGGAATGGGCCAAAATTCACCCATCTAATTGTGGGAAGCTTGTGGAAGGCTACCCAAAATGTTTGCCCCAAGTTAAACAATTTAAAGGCAATGCTACCAAATACTAATTGAGTGTATGTAAACTTCTGACCCACTGGGAATGTGATGAAAGAAATAAAAGCTGAAATAAATAATTCTCTGTACTACTATTCTGACATTTCACATTCTTAAAATAAAGTGGTGATCCTAACTGACCTAAAACAGGGAATTTTTACTAGGATTAAATGTCAGGAATTGTGAAAAACTGAGTTTAAATGTACTTGGCTAAAGTGTATGTAAACTTCCGACTTCAACTGTATGTAAATGGGGTATTTCAGTTTTTCTAAATTTCTAAAAACCTATTTTTGCTTTGTCATTATGGGATATTGTGTGTAGATTGACGAGGATTTGTATTTATTTAATCCATTTTAGAATAAGGCTGTAACGTATCAAAATGTGGAAGAAGTTGAGGGGTCTGAATACTTTCCGAAAGCACTGTATATGTTCTTCTCTAGAGCTCATGAAAATAACTCTGATTTAAGCATATGTACTTTGGATGGTGCCCATACTGACCGTGTCCGTGCTTACAAATATCTGGGCATCTAGATAGATTAAAAGCTGTATTTTAAAAAGCATATTGATGAATTAGTTAAGAAGTTGAGAATAA
The DNA here is from genome assembly GCF_965601325.2 of Salmo salar. NCBI lineage: Eukaryota > Metazoa > Chordata > Actinopteri > Salmoniformes > Salmonidae > Salmo > Salmo salar. The sequence continues at coordinate 83,153,437 of NC_138291.1, read as the reverse complement.
AAATGGACTTCTATAGAAATCGGTCATGCCTCTCTCTTAATAGTAGAAAGCAGATTATTCGGTCGACGTTCCTACCAGTTATGACTATGGTGACAACTTCTATTGTATATGAACGCAGCTGACACTTCATTGAATATTAAGTTTATCATAGTGAACTGCCAGTTCTTGACTTGGTCAGGAGCTCACTGGAGCTGATGATGTTGATATGTACAGTACATTTAGATTATTCCATCTTACTGCTAAATGTCTCTCTGTGAACATGAACTGATCACTGAATGTCTTTCTTTAGCACCATAACATCCCTAACAAGCATGACCCTGTTCATACAGTTGTATCTTAATGTGGAGTAAATTATCATCACACACACACGGAGTCTTAACGCGCCACGTTTCTCACGGGAGGAGAAAGGAGTGGTCACAAACCAACGCTCAGCGTATCTGAACTAAAATAGCCCCACTCTCTCTCTCTCCGCCCCAGACAGTCCAGCCCTCCTTACAGTCCTTCTCACTTCACCTTGCTAATTTGAACAAGGCTTTATTTTGCTGTTTGTCAGCAGCTGAACTGTAGCGGGGTTGTTAGGCCTCTCCCATGGCTAATTAGGGGACCAATGCTAGCATTCATGGCCCAGCGCGGAGCCCCGTTCTGGGGGAGGCCGTGGCCGCGCTGTCCCTCCTGGCAGCCAGCTCCTGGCACCTCCAAGGCCCTGCGGCCGCCATATTAAGTGACTGCTGAAATTCATGGCCCTGCCTGCCTGCGCTGTGCTGGGCTGCCCAAGGTAGGGGTGTGGGTTACTGTGTGTGTTGGGGAGAATGGGGGTGGGGGTTACCAATGACAACGCATGCTTTCTCAAACACCCTAGAGCAGGAACGACACATTAGTAAATACTGTGGCTACACTATTTCTTTATTTACTACTGGGAGGTGAGACGTGAGCAATTATACACAAAGTATGGAAGTGTGTGGTGTGTGTGTACGCAATATACTGAATGTTATGTATGCATTTTTACGTGTGTCAGTTGGTGTGTGTGAACTCATATCTTATTCACATACACACTGCGCAGGGAGGTGTGTATATGAGGGCAGAACAGCCATCCTCCTTTCTGAGCGGTTTTGTTTGAAGGGATTAGTCTTAATAAAATGGCAATGTGAAATCATCCAACTAATATTTCATGCTGGGGGTAATGCATGGAGCAGAACAGCCTGCTTGACTTGTCCCGTGATATGATTAGTCCATGGGGAATAGGTTGGTTAATACACCCTCTGTACTGTCCTGCATGGGTCTCTCTGTGTGTGTGTGTGTGTGTGTGTGTGTGTGTGTGTGTGTGTGTGTGTGTGTGTGTGTGTGTGTGGTGTGTGTGGAGAAACAGAGACTAATGACATGAATAAGCTAAACATGAATGAGTAACTCACATCTCCGTGTATGTGATGTGTAGTTACACTATCCACAGTTTTCTAATGTATTAGGACTGATGAAGATTACATCAATTACAAAGGGTAATTCTCCTGAGAAAATATAGTGTGCTTGCTTCAGCTGTCCAAAATCATGTTGTATTTACAAGGGACATGCAGCAGCAGTGATGGAAAAAGTACCCAATTGTCAAAAGTAAAGATACCTTAATAGAAGTCAAGCAGTAAAATACTACTTCAGTACAAGTCTAAAAGTATTAGATTTAAAATATGCTTAAGTATCAAAAGTAAATGTAATTGCTAAAATATACTTAAGTATCAAAAGTAAAAGTATAAATCATCATAATTCCTTATATGACGCAAACCAGATGGCACCATTAATTTACGGATAGCCAGGGGCACACACACCAACACTCAGACATCATTTACAACCTAAGCATTTGTGTTTAGTGAGTCTGCCAGATCAGAGGCTGTAAGGATGACCAGGGATGTTCTCTTGATAAGTGCGTGAATTGGACCATTTTCCTGTCCTGCTAAGCATTCAAAATGTAACGTACTTTTGGGTGTCAGGGAAAATATATGTAATGAGTAAAAAGTACATTACTTTCTTTAGGAATGTTGTGGAGTAAAAGCAAAAGTTATCCCCAAAAAACGTATAGTAAAGTAAAGTACAGATACCCAAACAATCTACTTAAGTAGTACTTTAAAGTAATTTTACTTAAGTACTTTACACCACTGCTATACAGTAAGTTGGGCACCAGGGTTTTTGACATAAACCTGCAAGTGGCCATCTGTTTTCATATCATGAGTAGGACCCTGAGTTTTCCTGACCAAGTGAGAAGACTGTAGCTAGGACCCCAAGTTAATCCTGGCTGGGTCAGGAAAAACTCCTGTCCCTAGCCAACGGCTACGCACAATGTAACTCCTGCACCAGTAAGTTACTGTATACAGTGCTTTTTTCCCCTTTTTTTTACATTACAGCCTTATTCTAAAATGTATCAAATATTTTTTCCCCTCATCAATCTACACACAACACCCCATAATAACAAAGCGAAAACAGGTTATTTGATTATTATTATTTTTTTTAATTCAGACCCCCTTCACTATGAGACTCGAAATTGAGCTCAGGTGCATCCTGTTTCCATTGATCAACATTGAGATGTTTCTACAACTTGATTGGAGTCTACCTGTGGTAAATTCAATTGATTGGACATGACACACCTGTCTATATAAGGTCCCACTGTTGACAGTGCATGTCAGAGCAAAAACCAAGCCATGAGGTCAACGGAATTGTCTGCAGAGCGCCGAGACAGGATTATGTCGAGGCACAGATCTGGGGAAGGGTACCAAAACATTTATGCAGCATTGAAGGTCCCCAAGAACACAGTGGCCTCCATCATTCTTAAGTGGAAGATGTTTGGAACCAACAAGACTCTTCCTAGAGCTGGCCACCTTGCCAAACTGAGCAATCGGGGGAGAAGGGCCTTGGTCAAGGAGGTGACCAAGAACCAGATGGTCTCTCGGTGGTAACGATGGTCACTCTGACAGAGCAACACAGGAGTGGCTTCGGGACAAGTCTCTGAATGTCCTTGAGTTAGAGCTCGGACTTGAACCCGATCGAATATCTCTGGAGAGACCTGAAAATAGCTATGCAGCAACACTCCCCATCCAACCAGACAGATCTTGAGAGGATCTGGGAGAAACTGATTGGACATGGTTCACGCTTTCAGTTTTCGAGCAAAACACTGAATTTAACCATGGCAAGGAGAATATGGCAGAATACAAACAGAGTGGTCATTCCATCCGCGAGGCAATCAAACAGGCAAAACGTCAGTATAGAGACAGAGTGGAGTCGCAATTCAACGGCTCAGACACAAGATGTACGTGGCAAGGTCTACAGACAATCATGGACTACAAAAGGAAAACCAGCGACGTCGCAGACACTGACGTCTTGCTTCCGGACAAGCTGAACACTTTCTTTGCCTGCTTTGAGGATAACACAGTGCCACCAACGCGGCCAGCTACCAAGGACTGTGGGCTCTCCTTCTCTGTGGCCGACATGAGTAAAACGTTTAAATACGTTAACCCTCGCAAGGCTGCCGGCCCAGACGGATCCCTAGCCGCGTCCTCAGAGCATGCGCAGACAAGCTGGCTGGTGTGTTTACGGACATATTCAATCTCTCCCTATCCCAGTCTGCTGTCTCCACATGCTTCAAGGTGGTCACCATTGTTCCTGTACCCAAGAAAGCAAAGGTAACGGAACTAAATGACTATCGCCCCGTAAGACTCACTTCTGTCATCATAAAGTGCTTTGAGAGACTAGTCAAGAATCATATCACCTCCACCTTACCTGTCACCCTAGACACACTTCAATTTGCTTACCGCCCCAATAGGTCCATAGACGATGCAATCGCCATCACATTTGGACAAGAGGAATACCTATGTAAGAATTCTGTTAATTGACTATAGCTCAGCATTCAACAACATAGTACATAGTATAGTAACATAGGAAGCTCATCATTAAGTGAGGCCCTGGGTCTGAACCCCGCCCTGTGCAATTGGGTCATGGACTTCCTGACAGGCCGCCCCCAGGTGGTGAAGGTAGGAAACAACTCCTCCACTTCTCTGATCCTCAACACTGGGGTACCACAAGGGTGCATGCTCAGCCCCCTCCTGTACTCCCTGTTCACCCATGACTGCGTGGCCATGCACGCCTCCAAGTCAAGAGGCTGAAGAAATTTGGCTTGTCACCTAAAACCCTTACAAACCTTTACAGATGCACAATTGAGAGCATCCTGTCGGGCTGTATCAACGCCTGGTATGGCAATTGCACCGCCAACAACCACAGGACTTTAATAATGTCACTTGAATCATGTTTACATACCTTGCATTACTCATCTCATACTGTATGTATATACTGTATTCTATACTATCTACTGTATCTTAGTCTATGCCACTCTGACATTGCTCGTCCATATATTTATACATTCTTAATTCCTTTACTTAGATTTGTGTTTATTAGGTATTTGCTGTGAAATTGATATATAATACTTGTTAGATATTGCTACACTGTCGGAACTAGAAGCACAAGCATTTTGATACACCCACAATAACATCTGCTAAACACGTGTATGTGACCAATAAAATACAGGTGTGCCAAGCTTGTAGCGTCATACCCAAGAAGACTTGGGTAATCGCTGCCAAAGGTGCTTCAACAAAGTACTGAGTAAAGGGTTTGAATACTAATGTAAATGTGATATTTCCAGTTTCATGTTTAATAAATGTGCAAACATTTCCAAAAACCTGTTTTTGCTTTGTCATTATGGGGTATTGTGTGTAGATTGAAGAGACATTTTTTTTATATACATTTTAGAATAAGGCTGTAACGTATAAGGGATTTGAATACTTTCCGAATGCACTGTATATAATTCATACAGTAGCATAATTAACAGGTGAAGATTACAGCTGTAAGCAGTTGGCAAGGAGACACAGGAAAGACGTGTGTTTGCTGATTATTGTAGGCGTAACTCATTATACCAGTAGCGTGTGTACGTGCATGAAATTATGCTGTAAGTACACCTGCTGTTATATCAACAGGACAATTGGGGTCGAACGTAACATCAGCATTCTACAACTCCCTCTTGACTTCCGGAAATTAGTTCTCATCAGCACACAAACACACACAAGATGATGTAGTTAGAGACATGTGCACCAGTACCTGTACCTGATAGTGTTTACAACTACCTACTGTATGTAACATTTGTCTCTCTTAATAATACATGGATTGTACAGAAAAGCCCCAAACAACAATTTGATCAGTTACATTTTGGGATGCTCCTGGATAAAAGCAGAGAGGCACTGAGAGTCTGGAAATGTACCCTGTTATATAGGAACTCAATGGCAGTCAGTCAAAGTGACACTGACAGAGACGGAAAGAAACATTTGTTTATTGTTGTGCTAAACAGGGATCATCTGGAAAAGAAACCTCAGCATTGACTTGACTCGCTGTCATAATAAAGGGGGGAAAAACAGGGTGATTGGAAATATGGAGTTGAAGACTAAGGTAAATAGATAACCCCGTCACCTCAAAAATAGTAGCAGAAGAAGAGGTCCAGAGTCAGAGAGGACAAGCTTGACCCCATTTTAGTCTTTAGGGGAAACACCCCCACTACACTACATTGAAAAAAAATCAACAGCTCAAACAAGGACCATTCCACATGGCAGCCTAATGAAAATATGTGCGTAGAATTAGTGAGATGTGTGTCTAGAGAAAATGAGTGTGAAAGTGTGTGTAGACTGTGTGTACAGTGTGTGGGGATTATTTGCCACTGAGCTGTGGGGACTGCGTTTCTGCGGTGTATAATGTGTGTGTGTGTGTGTGTTTTATGCTGTGGTGTTTGACTAATAGACAGGCTGAAGGTGGGTCTGGACTCCTGATGGCTGTGGCAGACACCGGGGAATACACCCTGAGCATGAAAAGAGGAGAGGAGGAAGAGACGAGAAAAGAGGAGAGGAGAAGGAGAGGAGACGAGAAAAGAGGAGAGGAGAAGGAGAGGAGACGAGAAAAGAGGAGAGGAGAAGGAGAGGAGACGAGAAAAGAGGAGAGGAGAAGGAGAGGAGACCAGAAAAGAGGAGAGGAGAAGGAGAGGAGACCAGAAAAAAAGGGGAATGGGGGGGGGTGCAGTTAATAACATTACAGAACAACAGTGTTACAAAAGAAACTACCCCTGCAGCTCCACGCTCAAATGATTATATTTACAAAGTAGAAAGACAGATCTTTTCCTCCTCATAACAGGCTTCAGTCAGACAGCATCAAGGCTATTTCAGCAGCCCGCCTGCCACCTGTCGTGCTGCACTGCACTGCGCTCCCCTCTCAGAACCGAGACAAACTTTCCACAAAAACAAAAGGCCGTTCCCGCTCGTCTTTTATGACACCCAAGGCAAATAGAGCTGTGGATTTTCCAACGGGAGCCTAAGTGACGGGCCTGGGAGAAAAACACTGGAATAGTTGTGTCACTAAGCGGTCTGTCTCTCTCCGTCTCTCTCTCCTACTTTAGAGACATTGGTTACATTTTTACCTGACTAACTCATCCGGAATGACAATTCTGCTGTGGCTAGAGGTAAAATACATTGGCTGTACCTCAAATAACACCATTAGTTTGGGATAGAGCCATTATTTCTTTGTATCTGGCTCTGGCTAAAAGTAGTGCACTACATAGGTAATAACTAGATGTCCTTATTCTAAGAATGAGTAAGGAGAAAGAGAAAAGGCCAAAAAAGGAAGTAGATGTGTTTTTATGACATCCTCTGTGAGTCAGCAGTCCCATAGCTCTACCCAGGATTCATAGGGACATTTGGACCTGATATTGACAGTTAGGGGTAACAATGGCTGACTTACTGGAAGATGGTCCAGAAACAGAGGGGCTTATCAGCCAGTACATATGGAGATAATATCCAACTGACATGACTGAAATTCAACTGTAATGAGACAAAGAGAAAATGCAGTAGAATGTTTGGCTAAAACATAGAATGAACATGCTTAGAGGGCTTGGAAGTGATCAGGCCTACTTATTACCTAACCATCAATGGTGGCAAAAACAAATGCCCCTAAAATTCGATCTCTCAAGGACATCATTCTGTCAACTAGAGTTTCAATGTTACATCAGAGACGCTGGGACTTTCCTCCCACACACATTAGACCTGTTTCCTAATCAGCCACACAGTCAGTCAGGGAAAACTTTGGGCCATGGTAATGTCAGAGGAGGATATTAGATCTGGCTATGATACAGTTGCTTAGCGACTGCTTCACACCGTTTCAGACTGACGTATGACTCTATATGTATTGCGATTCAATACTGTGATTTTATTAAGATTACATGGTCCAAACATATTGCTCACCATATGTCTGCTGTAGAGGGACAAGAGAGAGCCATGAGAAAATGATTTTGCTGAAAACAAATTGGCTCCTTATTTAAAAAGAAGACGGAGAACAAGAAATTAAGGAAAAACACTGGAATTTTGGTGCAGATAGAGCAAACTAAGGCCAAAATATTATTGCGATACTGTCAAAACGATACGACAGAGTATTTATTGTCAAAAATAATATTCAGATATGTAACTGCATCGATTTCCCCCCCCATCACTAGAATTATTGTGGTATGTCAATACTGTAGCTGTTGATCAGTCTGAAAACCCAGCACCGAGCTTCTGCTTCACGGCAACCAAAAACACTTCATTGCACCAAAGCGATACATTGCTCTGTATAGCTCTTGCTCCATTAATCTTTCCTCGATTCCTCCCATCCTCTCTCCTCGCCTCCTTCTCAAAACTGAAGAAAGTCAGAGTGGAGGAACTTTGGACCTTCTAGTCAAATATGATTGAGAAGGAAGCAAAGAGAGAGGACGCAATGAAGTCCCTTCCATAACCCCTCATCTTGAAGTACAGAGACAATTCAGCAACTCTTGGAGGACAATGGAAGTGAATAAAAAAAGCTTATTTATTGGTCAAAGTTTCAGCTTTTCGCCACCTTCAGAGTTTTTTCTACAACTGCCATTGTCCTCCAAGAGTTGCTGAATCTCCTTTTTACTTCAGGTTGCTCCTCAATTCATGCACCTTGGTTGGAGAGGGTTACGCCAGTGCTCCCTTCCCATAACCACTCATCTTCACAGGGTCAGAAGGGGTCAACTCAAGAATACCTCCTCTAACCCCTCATCTTTAGGTCCTGTTGTCGACCAGGAGAAAATCAAGGCCGTTCTCACTGCAATAAAGGTCAAGCTGTTTGAAAACCCACCACAGAGCAACTGCGCAGCAACCAAAAACACTTAAATGTGCCAAAGCACATTACTCTGTATGGCTCCTTCACAAGTTATCTTTACTCGATTCCTCCCATCCACTCTTCTTGCCTCCTTTTCAAAACCCATTGTAGAAGAAGGTAAAAGAGTGAAAGGCCCTTGAGTGAAGGGCTCTGGACCTTCTACTCCAAACTATGATTCAGAAGGAAGCGAGGTGAGAGGATGCAATGAATCACAGAAAGACAACTTGAGAAAGAATCCTTTTCAATCTATTAATAAACATAATCTCCATGCAGAACACAGGAAACCAGCACAACCAGTCTCAGTCATTAATGTAGCATAACGTCAACCTACATCCCGTTCACCGACTGACCTTTTAACCCCCTGGATTGCTTTTCAAAATATTTTCAATACTTCTGTGTACCCCATGTCCCACCAATACGTATGTATTTTGAGGAGGGCCCTCAAGATATTCCTAAATTCTGACTACACAACATACTCAGTGGCCTACCAAACCCTACAGATAAAACTGTTGCAGCAGAGACCTTAAATGTGCAGAGTTCAAGCGAATTCTCCAGCTGGCTGCCACCTACAAGGGACCGGGAGTAAGGACAAAGCAGGGCAGGCAACTACGGGTGATAAGATGTAACACTGGATTCCAATACCATCATTAGTTAGGTTTTTAAACAGACACTAAATATAGTTTTTGTTAATGTGTTTCTCATTTAATCATGTTCTTGTATCTTATGTGAGCAGGACATTTTATTCATCACAAACTCCCAAAGTGCTCCATTGGAATATGTATTTGTGTAAATAAAACCCACAGACTCTAATTTGAGTAAATGTTTTCAGATAGTCGTCCTCTCTTCCAGTGCCTCATCAAAGGAAGGTTAGGAGGCAGGTCTGATCTGCTCTGTGCTGTGCCAAGCCCAGACTGACTGACTCACAGCAGTGTGGGAAGGCTACAGAATGTACTACTCAGGAAACAGTCATAACTAACATTTGAGGAGGTTTAGGTGAGGTTTTCAAGAGAAGTGTTTTGTACCGTGTTATATAAAAATACTTACCCTAGAGGTATCTAAGTAATGCAGAAGAGGCATGGCATATTGTTTGATTGGCAGACGCCAAAAGGAATGGAGAAACTCTACAGACGTTATAAAATAGACTTGCATACGCCCTTACACTCTCATTCTCTCTGACAGACACACTTACCCTGCTGCACAAAAAGTCTAAAAGCCCTTGGGGCTATAAGATTCTATCTGCACAAAGCATAGTTCTGAGATATTGAGCATCAAAGTTTTCACATCCCAGATCTCAGAACTGTTTTGTAGTGAATTCCTATTTCATAACCCATAAAGGTCCTCGTCTTAAAGGTACCTAACATGCAGAGTATCAAAATCTTGTGTATTTGTAAATCTGTTTTATTAGGTCTTATGGCTCTGAAATATCAATCTGGACCTGGCACTTCTGAATTAGACATGTTCAGTTTTTATGAAAACTGTAGCTATTTGAATACACAAATGATAGAATAACACTATTTTACCAAGATAGAGTCAGAACACATCATCAAATACTAAGATCAACAGACGAATTACTGTCATGACTGAACAATGACATGACATCATTTACTTTCAGATTTCTGACAGTGTTGTTGTTTTCTTGCGTGACATTATTGCTGGCTAGATTAACCTAGACCATACTTCGAGGGAGATGGCATAGACATGTATTCCGAATGGTCCGTTTGTATTTGCTCAGGCTTGTGACTGGCTTGCAGATAGAACCTTATAGCGGCAAATTCAAATGGGTTTATGCAGAGAGAACTTTCTAAAATCTAACTTCATAGACATATGAAGAACCATCTAAAAATCATGTATATATGACTAACTCGTTTATGACAAAAATGTCAGATAGAACCTTATAGTCCCAAGGTCTCAAAACTCTTAGTCACACAACCACCACCACCACGACACACACACACACACACACACACACACACACACACACACACACACACACACACACACACACACACACACACACACACACACACCCCCCCCCCCCCCCCCCCCCCCCCCCTATATTTCTGCACAGTCCTGTACTCACATGTATGTTCCTGAGTTTCTTCTTGCCTCTCTCCAGCCTGCTGAGGAGTCTGTGGTGCTGCTGCTCTCTGGGCGCCGACTGCATCAGACGGTCGTCAACGGATACAGTCTTCCTCAGAGCCGCCCGCTCACCCGCTGTCTCTCCCTCACCCGCTGCTGTTGCTGTCTCACCCAGGGGGAGGCTTCTCACACCCGGGGCCGGTGCTGGGGTTGGGGCCTGGGCTGATGATATGGGAGATGGCTCTGTTCTGTCGAAGTCCCGCTGCACTGAGCCTGGACAACAGAAACCAGAGATGCACCACTGATAACCTACACCAGCATAGACAAAGAGAGATAGTATACAATGCCACACACACACACACGCGCACACACACATGCATACGCCCGCACACACACACATTCAGAAAGCAATGGCACACAAAAAGAAAATATATAGAGATCAATAGACAATTAGAGAGAAAGAGAAAAGGAAAGAACTGAAGGAATACAAGTGAACATATTGTGTGGGAGTGAATTGCTCCTTTGGCACCGTCTTAGATAGAACACCAGGATTAATAGTCTCACTTTGTCTGCAAACAAACAAAACTTAACTGGTCTCTGGTCACCTCAAAGATATGTGCAATCACAAGCAAACACCTCAAACACACACACACACATTTAATCTGCTGTCCTCCTCTCTTCCCAGCTGTCAGGTGAGGCGGTTTCATCTTTCTCTCTGCTCAGTGTGTCTGTCTGCTGTTGTGTGTGTGTGTGTGTGTGTGTGTGTGTGTGTGTGTGTGTGTGTGTGTGTGTGTGTGTGTGTGTGTGTGTGTGTGTGTGTGTGTGTGTGTGTGTGTGTGTGTGACACAAACAAGCACGCACACCTATACACACACACACAGGAACAATATCAATTGCATACTCCTTGCGTCCTCTCTCCTTGTCTCCTCCTCAAAACTCATTGGATGAGAATGCCAGAGGTCCCTCCCCTCTGACCTTCTCCTCAAATATGGTATGTGGAGGCGGCGAGATGAGAGGATGCGAGGAGTACGCAAGTGAGATCATCCCATACACACATATACACTCAAACTCAGCAGACACTAGCACACTTTTAAGCTGGTGTACTCAGACAGAAAACATGATCAAAGTCAAGAGACTTCATACCAGACTAATAGAAAAATAATTATACTTTAGACATTATGAAGAGATGTCACACACGCACAAATCTGCTGTCCTTCTCTCTTCCCTCCTTCAACTTTCTCAGGTGAGGCGGTTTCATTTTTCACTCTGCTCACTGTGTTTGTCTGTCGGCTGTTGCGAGTGTGTGAGTATGTTTATGTGATAAATGTGATAAACATACAGATACGGTTGTGTGTGTATGTATGTGTGCATGCAAGCGTGTGTCTGTGTGTGTCTGTGTGCACGCGAGTGTGGGTGTGTGTGTGCACGTGAGCGTAAGCGTGTGTGTGTGTGTCTGCGTGCACACAAGCGTGTGTGTGTGTGTCTGCAGTAGAATGTATCAGGCTCGTCTCATGGGCTAGCTCAACACCTGAGAGCAGCTCTGTACTGGCAGAATGACAGAAGCCCTAACCAGCCCATTAAATCTGCATGAAGGCCTCATTCAGCCTATACGCCACCCTTTTATTATTAGAACTACCATTCAAAGCCAATATTAGCTCAGACTTAAGGATATCCCACATACGTCTGGCCAATATGTACAAAATATCATATCACAGTATTTTTCTCTTTTTTGAAGGTAGGACGGTATTTGGCGTTTCTGAATAATAAAAGTTCTAAATATGCTTTATTGGTAGTTCATGGCAACAAATGAAAATCGAAGTGGTTTTAGTGGGCTTTCTCCATTCTGATTGCTTTATACTGTTCAACCAAACTTCAACCCAAAATAATAGGAGCACAAAACTGACAGTGAACTAGTCCTATTTGTAGAACATTAAGTAGGAATCAAAATCCTATTTTGTAGCCTCAAACTCCGGTACTCGAGCAATGGTTTCCATTTGCACAGTTATTTGTTCACTTCAAGCATTCAATTGCATCATTTTCAAACATTTCTTAATTTCCTGCACTAATTTGTTATTGTCTACCCACTGTCACGTTTCTTTTGTCTTTGTATGCCTCTATTTTGTAAAAATAATTGTACAAAATATATTTTATTAGAATAATTATCCTGACTGTTTCTTTTTCGGCTTCAATTGCAGATCTTACATTCGCCACTAGGAGTAGTCGGCCGATTTCCAGGGGTCTATTTGGCAAGCTTGCCCTCCCGAAGTTGTTGACTTGTCATCCTAGAAAATGTCCAGCTGCAGATTATGCACGCTGAGGCTGTCTGTTCTGCAAACCTCAAAGCGCATGCGTATCAGATGGTACAGTATGTGCGCACATTTGTTGGTCGCCTGAGTCAGTAGCTTTGTTCCAGGGCATCAGCGTACTACGCACATACCAGTCGGCGCACTAGCTCTTGCCCAGGCCGTTATGTTAACCACTGTTGCTTGTGCAGCTAGCAAAGATTTTTATAAGTAAACCAAGATAGACCACAGCCTGTCGTTTCCAATGGGAACAAATTAGTCATAATGGGCAGAACAAGCAAGGAGGTGGGCAGAGCCAAGCACAAGCAAGCGAGATCCTATTTGCCTGTTATGACATGTATCTGCATATTTCCGTTCCCTATATTTCCATTGGGGAACGCCTACTCTGTGAAGTGCGCGTGTGCAATAACTCAATTTGCAATCCTTCTAAACAGTGCAATTTCTTACAACTTTGGCAAATGGGCAAAGTCTACAAAACTTAGTCCACTCTGCTCAAAACAGATTCTAGTTTTGGGAACAGAAAACTGTATTGAGATCAAAAGTTTCATCGATGAGAAAATTTGCTACCATATTTGGTAGTGAGTGGAAACGCTAAGCGGATGCTTCACATTTATACATCCGGTGAAATATCGGTCTCATTGTTCTATCTGTGTAGCTATTACACACTAGCTAGTTAGCACGTTTACACTAGCTAGCTAGTACCCAAGCTAGTGCACATTAGCTATCTAGCAGCCTGGTACACACTAGCTAGCTTGTACACACTAGCTGTAGTACACACTAACTGTAGTACACACTAGCTGTAGTACACACTAGCTAGTACCTAGCTTCTAATTCTAAATGTAATTTCAACACCAGTGCTGTTGGTGGTGGTAAGGCACCATTTGACCTGTCTGAGCTTTTATGTCTCACAGTGTCTGTATCCTGAGAATGTATCTGCTGGATCAGTACTCAGCTGTTAGCAACTTCTTATTGGTGATAAAAATGGATTGATTGCTATAATTGTTTTAGTCATTAGTGAATTATTTAATGTAAAAAATATATTAAATCATGAAAATACCGTTATAGAATGTCCATTAAAAACTCAAACCAGAGCTTGAATGAATACCGCTATCTTTTTTTTAACGGTTTACCGCCCAACCCAAATCCCACAGACACTCTGTTCATTGCAATATAGTGGGTATTACACATAATAATTCATATTTTATAGTAGTAAGATACAAAATAAAAATAAAACCCTATACAATTCCTATACTTAAATATACTTTGCTTAACTTTAAAATGGACACTTAACACCCAGTTTAGTCACACTTTATTTGGATAGTCTGGATTTTTCATCTCATAAAATCAACAAACTATTTGTTGATAAGCAACTGCTTGCTAACGTTACGGTAAGGTTTAGAATTAGGGTTAGGGTATGGGTCATGTTTAGGGCTAGGGTAAGGGTTAAGGTTAGGGTTGGAGGTAGGGTTAGGGTTAGTAGGGTTAGTGGAAATGTTACTGATAGTCTACAGATGGACTATCCAAATAAAGTATCATCTGGCACTTGCAACGCCAGGGTTGTGGGATCAATTCCCGGGGGACCAGTACCAGAATGTATGCATTCACTCCTGTAAGTCGCTCTGGATAAGAGTGTCTGCTAAATTAGTAAAATGTAATGTAAACTCATTCTATATACTCAAGTGACTATCATGTGCTTTACACTAGAGTACAATAGAGGCTGTGAGAACTATAGTTAAAAGCAGTGGGTGGCGTTGACACCCCGCAGGTGATCGCTGACAGATTGCGGCCAACATCTCAAATCAAATCAAATTTTATTTGTCACATACACATGGTTAGCAGATGTTAATGCGAGTGTAGCGAAATGCTTGTGCTTCTAGTTCCGACCATGCAGTAATATCTAACAAGTAATCTAACCTAACAATTTCACAACAACTACCTTATACACACAAGTGTAAAGGAATGAATAAGAATATGTACATCAAAATATATGAATGAGTGATGGGCGAACGGCATAGGCAAGATGCAGTAGATGGTATAGAGTATAGCATATACATGAGATGAGAAGAGTAATGTAGGGTATGTAAACATTGTATAAAGTGGCATTGTTTAAAGTGGCTAGTGATACATCTGCTTTTAGTCGTTAGTCTTTGCAGTGTGTTTTTTCCTATACATCTCTGGTTGGTATGTATACTGCTCTAGAGAGCTCTCCAGACAAATGTGTGTGTGTGTGTGTGTGTGTGTGTGTGTGTGTGTGTGTGTGTGTGTGTGTGTGTGCTGTGTGCTGTGCTGTGTGTGTGTGTGTGTGTGTGTGTGTGTGTTGTTGATGCAGAGAGCTCTCCAGACAAGTGTGTGTGTGTGTGTGTGTGTGTGTGTGTGTGTGTGTGTTGTTGCTATAGAGAGCTCTCCAGACGTGTGTGTGTGTTGTTGTTGTTGTTGTTGTTGCAGTAGAGAGTTCTACAGACCACACTGGTAGGCAACACTACTCATCAGAGGCCCCTGTAATTCAAGACCATCCGTCATCATATGACAGTTAACAGGTGCTCTAGTCTTACATAAGGCTAGGTAGTTTCTAAAGTACAGTCTGGAGGGGCTGGGGGAACCAATACCTCATGACCAGTATCTTCTTCAGGGGTGCAGGCTTTTGTTCCAGCACAGCATTAACACAACTGATTTCACTAAATGAAATGCTTTTCAAGTCATTGGTTAGTTAATTGAATACCAGTCTGTAGCTTTTCAGAGGGGTATGGGAGAGTGGGGTATGTTGAGCAAAATGGTAAATTGAGCTACCCTTTCTAGGAAACCATACACAAAATGTATAATTTCACCAAACACTTAGGAAGAGGTCATCATTTAACCTGTTTGGGATAGGGGGCAGTATTTTCACGTTCGGATGAAAAGCATGCCCAGAGTAAACTGCCTGCTACTCAGGCCCAGAAGCTAAGATATGCATATTATTAGATTTGTATAGAAAACACTCTGACGTTTCCAAAACTGTTTGAATGATGTCTGTGAGTATAACAGAACTCATATGGCAGGCGAAAACCTGAGAAAAATCCAACCAGGAAGTGGGAAATCTGAGGTTTGTAGTTTGTCAAGTGATTGCCTATCCAATATACAGTGTCTGTGGGGTCAGATTGCACTTCCTAAGGCCTCCACTAGATGTCAACAGTCTTTAGAACGTTGTTTCAGGCTTCTACTGTGAAGGGGGAGAGAATAAGAGCTGTTTGAATCAGGGGTCTGGCAGAATGCCATGAGCTAAGTCTCACGCGCAGCCGTGAGCACGAACTGCGTTCCCTTTCATTTCTAAAGACAAAATAATTGTCTGGATGGAATATTATTGAAGATTTATGATAAAAACATCCTAAAGATTGATTCTATACATCGTTTGACATGTTTCTACGAACTGTAATGGAACTTTTTTTTACTTTTCGTCTGAACTTAGTGCTCGCGCATTGTGCATTTGGAATAGTGAACTGAACACGCGAACAAAAAGGAGGTATTTGGACATAAATATGGACTTTATCGAACCAAAACAAACATTTATTGTGGAACTGGGATTCCTGGGAGTGCATTCCGATGAAGATCATCAAAGGTAAGTGAATATTTATAATGCTATTTCTCACTTTTGTTGACTCCACAACATGGCGGGTATCTGTATGGCTTGTTTTAGTGGCTGAGCGCTGTACTCAGATTATTGCAAGGTGTGCTTTCGTCGTAAAGCTTTTTGGAAATCTGACCCAGCAGTTGCATTAAGGAGAAGTTTATCTTTAATTCTATGCTTAACACTTGTATCTTTCATCAAAATCACCGGATGTTTTGTAGGCAAAACATTACTGAACGTAACGCGCCAATGAAAACTGAGATTTTTGGATATAAATATGAACTTTATCGAACAAAACATACATGTATTGTGTAACATAAAGTCCTATGACTGCCATCTGATGAAGATCAAAGGTTAGTGATTAATTTTATCTCTATTTCTGCTTTTTGGGACTCCTCTCTTTGGCTGGAAAATGTCTGTATGTTTTTTTGTGACTAGGCACTGACCTAACATAATCACAAGGTATGCTTTCGCCATAAAGCCTTTTTGAAATCGGACACCGTGGTTGGATTAACAAGAAGTTAAGCTTTAATTTGGTGTATTGCACTTGAATGTATGAAAGTTAAATATTTCAACAACAACAAAAATAATTTTGCGCTCTGCGATTTCACCAGATATTGTCGAGGGGTTCCGCTAGCCACAACAGGTTAATGGAGTCTGCAAAGAAAGAAACCACATGGAAAAAGTGGTAGGCAAGATAGATCCAAAAAACAGCTTGTATCTAAACCAAAGTAGATCATGTTAAGATTATTCTATACACCAGTTGGGGTCTCTATAATCTTCAATATGAGGTCCAAACCTAGCATGAAAGTGCATCCTTGTAGCTGTGTGTGCTAAAATATTCAAAATGGTTGCCTTGGGGTAAGCTGAGCCAATGGCTATGGGGTACGTTGAGCAAATGGTTGAGCCAAAGGCAAGTTGAGCAAATTAAAGTGTTTTCTTCCCATACGTAATGCAAGGCATTATTGCTCAGATCGAAGGTAACAACGGGGCCTGGCCTATGTTAAAAGCGCAAAGTGTTTGTTAGGCATTAAGCCTGTATTAAAATGTGCTTAAAATTATTAAATTACAAAAAAGTGAGTGTGATTGTGTTTAATTGTGTTTGAGAAATAAAGATAGAGATTGTTTTAAAAAGATAGTGGTATTAACTCATTCAGTTCAGTACAGAAATGTGCAGGCGGCTTAATTTACCCTGTCACGTGGCTCAACTTACCACAGAGACCACTTTTTTTGGACAAACTATGTTTTCAAAACTGTAATGTTTACATGAATTCTGATTATTTCCAGGGACACACAACATCCTGAAATGTATGTAGATAATGTATCTTTGTTAGAAATAATACTATATTTCCCTTGACTGAGTGATGCTGAATCTAAAAAAATGGCTCAACTTACCACACTCTCCCCTATACTACAAAGCATAATCAATGAGTTAGCCAGTTAACGTTGATGAACAACCAGAAATAACTATTGATTGTCTTGTTCATTAAGAAAGCTAAACTTAGATAAGTGTTGTGATAGGCCATGCCCATTTCAAGCTTATCTTTCAAAAAAATAAAAGGCTATTTTAGAACATTTAGGCAAGTAAGCTGGCGAACTCCTTGATCCTGCTTTGTAGTATACCCCTCAGGCTCAGGGTTGGTGGCTAGTCATAAAGTGTAATGAAATATAGGATTCCGTCACCGCCATGGTGACCCATACTGCTCACCACATGCTGTGTACTGGGGATAATTAAAGGGAGATGTCCTACTGTGAATAGCCATTTAGATGTCCAGGTGACACGAGTTAGTATTTAAAAATATTTAACTAGGCAAGTCAGTTAAGAACAAATACTTATTTACAATGACAGCCTAGGAACAGTGGGTTAACTGCCTTGTACAGTGGCAGAACGACAGATTTTTACCTTGGCAGCTCGGGGATTCGATCTAGCAACATTTTGGTTACTCGCCAAATCTCTAACCACTAGGCTACCTGCCGCCCCAACAAATAAAGAGTAGACATCTTTCTTTTCCAGACAATTTTTGATTTTTGAAAGCCCTCCCCATCACCTTATGTTTTAAATGACTACCTCTGACTTTGCTGATAGCTGTGCTAATGAGGAAAAGTTTGACTTACTATGACTGTGATATTTATTTACTTACTAGAAATTTTGCAAGATGAAATCTCTTGAGATGCAGAATGTTGTTTTTAAGTGTCCCAAAAAAATGAATACTTAGTAACAAGAATAATATTGCAACTACTGTCTAATAATAATAACACAATGAAAAAATAATAAAAAACGTAAATGAATAGCATAAAAAAAGTCCTTGGACAACTACTAATAGGCCGAAAACGAATAAAGACTACAGCTACAACTGCTAATACAACTTATAAAAATAAGTATCTATACTAGAGGTCGACCGATTAATCGGAATGGCTGATTAATTAGGGCCGATTTCAAGTTTTCATAACAATCGGAAATCGGTAATTTTGGACACCGATTTGGCCATTTTTTTTTTTTTTAGACCTTTATTTAACTAGGCAAGTCAGTTAAGAACACATTCTTATTTTCAATGACGGTCTAGGAACGGTGGGTTAACTGCCTTTTTCAGGGGCAGAATGACAGATTTTTACCTTGTCAGCTCAGGGATTCAATCTTGCAACCTTACGGTTAACTAGTCCAACGCTCTAACCACCTGCTTTACATTGCACTCCACGAGGTAACGCGAATGCAGTAAGAAGCCAAGGTAAGTTGCTAGCTAGCATTAAACTTATCTTAGAAAAAACAATCAATCAATCATAATCACTAGTTAACTACACATGGTTGATGATATTACCAGTTTATCTAGCCTGTCCTGCGTTGCATATAATCGCTTAGGTACACGTTGCTCCAACCATAAACATCAATGCCTTTCTTAAAATCAATACACAAGTATATATTTTTAAACCTGCATATTTAGTTAATATTGCCTGCTAACATGAATTTCTTTTAACTAGGGAATATGTGTCACTTCTCTTGCAAACAGAGTCAGGGTATATGCAGCAGTTTGGGCCACCTGGCTCATTGCGAACTGTGAAGACTATTTCTTCCTAACAAAGACAGCCGACTTCGCCAAACGAGGGATGATTTAACAAAAGTGCATTTGCGAAAAAAAACAATCGTTGCACGACTGTACCTAACCATAAACATCAATGCCTTTCTTAAAATCAATACACAGAAGTATATATTTTTAAACCTGCATATTTAGCTAAAAGAAATCCAGGTTAGCAGGCAATATTAACCAGGTGAAATTGTGTCATTTTGCGTTCATTGCATGCTGTCAGGGTATATGCAACAGTTTGGGCCGCCTGGCTCGTTGCAAACTAATTTGCCAGAATTGTACGTAATTATGACATAACACTGAAGGTTGTGCAATGTAACAGGAATAACGTTTTGTTTTCGAGATGATAGTTTCCGGATTCGACCATATTAATGACCTAAGGCTCGTGTTTCTGTGTGTTATTATGTTATAATTAAGTCTATGATTTGATAGAGCAGTCTGACTGAGCAGTGGTAGGCAGCAGCAGACTCGTAAGCATTCATTCAAAATAGCACTTTCGTGCGTTTTGCCAGCAGCCCTTCGCAATGCATTGCGCTGTTTATGACTTCAAGCCTATCAACTCCCAAGATGAGGCTGGTGTAACCGATGTGAAATGGCTAGCTAGTTAGCCGGGTGCGCGCTAATAGCGTTTCAAACGTCACTCGCTCTGAGACTTGGAGTAGTTGTTTCCCCTTGCTCTACATGGGTAACGCTGCTTCGAGGGTGGCTTTTGTCGATGTGTTCCTGGTTCAAGCCCAGGTAGGAGCGAGGAGAGGGACGGAAGCTATACTGTTACACTGGCAATACTAAAGTGCCTATAAGAACATCCAATAGTCAAAGGTATATGAAATACAAATCGTATAGAGAGAAATAGTCCTATAATAACTACAACCTAAAACATCTTACCTGGGAATATTGACGACTCATGTTAAAAGGAAACACCAGCTTTCATATGTTCTCATGTTCTGAGCAAGGAACTTAAACGTTAGCTTTTTTACATGGCACATATTGCACTTTTACTTTCTTCTCCAACACTTTGTTTTTGCGTTATTTAAACCAAATTGAACATGTTTCATTATTTATTTGAGGCTAAATTGATTTTATTGATGTATTATATTAAGTTAAAATAAGTGTTCATTCAGTATTGTTGTAATTGTCATTATTACAAATAAATATATATATATTTTTAAATCAGCCGATTAATTGGTATTGGCAGTTGTTTGGGGGCCTCCAATAATCGGTATCGGTATTGTCGTTGGAAAATCATAATCGGTCGACCTCTAATCTATACAGTGCCTTCAGAAAGTATTCATACCCCTTGACTTATTCCACATTTTGTTATTTTACAGCCTGAATTAAAAATGCATTAAATATTTCTCACCCACCAACACACAATTATGGGGTTGTTTTTAGAAATTTTTGCTAATTTAAATCAAATCAAAAAAATTTATTGAACAGGAAATACAGAAATATCTCATTTATATTCAGTACCGGTCAAAAGTTGACACACCAACACCTTCCAGGGTTCATGAGGTAGTCACCTGGAATGCATTTCAATTACCAGATGTGCCTTGTTAAGTTAATTTGTGGAATTTCTTTCCAACTTAATGTGTTTGAGCCAATCAGTTGTGTTGTGACAAGGTAGGGGTGGTATCCAGAAGATAGTCATATTTGGTAAAAGACCAAGTCCATTTTATGGCAGGAACAGCTCAAATAAGCAGAAAGAAACGACAGTCCATCATTACTTTAAGACATGAAGGTCAGTCAATTCCCAACATTTCAAGAACTTTGAAAGTTTCTTCAAGTGCAGTTGCAAAAAACATCAAGCGCAATGATGAAACTGGCTCTCATGAGGACCGCCACAGGAAAGGAAGACCCAGAGTTACCTCTGCTGCAGAGGATGAGTTCATTAGAGTTACCAGCCTTAGAAATTGCAGCTCAAATAAATGCTTCAGAGATCAAGTAACGGACACATCTGAACATCAACTGTTTAGAGGAGACTGCGTGAATCAGGCCTTCATGATCAAATTGCTGCAAAGAAACCACTACTAAAGGACACCAATAATAATAAGAGACTTGCTTGGGGGCAAGAAACACGAGCAATGGACATTAGACTGGTGGAAATCTGTCTTTTGGTCTGATGAGTTCAGATTTTACATTTTTGGTTCCAACCGAAAATCTTTATGAGATGCAAAGTAGGTGAACGGATGATCTCCGCATGTGTGGTTCTCACCGTGAAGCGTGGAGGAGGAGGTGTGATGGTGCTTTGCTGGTGACACTGTCAGTGATTTATTTAGAATTCAAGGCACACTTAACCTGTCTGGGCTAGGTGGCAGTATTTTAAACAGGTTACTACTCTGGGCCAGAAACTAGAATATGCATATTATTGGTAGATTTGGATAGAAAACACTCTGAAGTTTCTAAAACTGTTTGAATAGTGTCTGTGAGTATAACAGAACTCATATGGCAGGCAAAAACCTGAGAAAAATCCAAGCAGGAAGTGAAAAGTCTGAGAATTGTAGTTCTTCTTTTGATTCTCTATCGAAACTACAGTGTATGTGGGGAAAGTGGTTTGAGCCTTCCCCTGTCACTGGGCAGAGTATAGGAGCTCAGATACTGAGTGGTCTGCCTGGCAACAAAGGGATTGGATATGCGCAGTCACGCGAGCACGCCGTTCCTTCTTTTTCTTCTTGAATGAATATGCTATTGTCCGGTTGGAATATTATCGCAATTCTACATTAAAAATACCATAAAGATTGATTTTAAACAGCGTTTGACATGCTTCTAAGTACGGTAATGGAACATTTTGACTTTTAGTCTCTCGTTCCACGCTCGCGCGTTATGCCTTTGAATAAGTGATCTGTACGCACGAACAAAACGGAGGTATTTGTACATAAATATGGATTATTTCGAACAAAAACAACATTTCTTGTGGAAGTAGCAGTCCAGGGAGTGCATTCTGACGAAGATCAGCAAAGGTAAGAGAATATTTCGAATACTAATTCTGAGTTTAGGTGGCCCCGAACTTGGCGGGTGTCTGAATAGCTCACCGTGATGGCTGAGCTATGTACTCAGAATATTGAAAAATGTGCTTTCTCTGTAAAGATATTTTAAAATCTGACACAGCGGTTGCATCCAGGGGTAGTCTATCTATAATTCTTTAAATAATTGTTATATATTTTGTCAACGCTTATGATGAGTATTTTTGTAAATTGATGTGCACATTCACCGGACGTTTTGGTGGGATTACATTTTCTGAACATCACGCACCAATGTAAAATGCTGTTTTTGGATATAAATATGAACCTGTAGCTCAGTTGGTAGAGCATGGTGTTTGCAACACCAGGGTTGTGGGTTCGATTCCCACGGGGGGCCAGCACAGAAAAAAAAAAATGTATGAAATGTATGCATTCACTACTGTAAGTCGCTCTGGATAAGAGCGTCTGCTAAATGACTAAAAATGTAAATGTAAATGTAATGAACTTTATCGAACAAAACATACATGTATTGTGTAACATAATGTCCTAGGAGTGTCATCTGATGAAGATCGTCAAAGGTTAGTGCTTCATTTAGCTGTGTTTTGGGCATTATTGACACATGTCCTTGCTTGGAAAATGGCTGTGTGATTATTTTTGTCTATGTTCTCTCCTAACATAATCTAATGTTTTGCTTTCGCTGTAAACTACATTTTGTAGTTTTTGAATTTGCCGCCATGATATTTCACTGGCTGTGTCCCACCTAGCCCATAGAAGTTAACCAGCATGGCTACCACATGATTCTGCAGCGATACGCCATCCCATCTGGTTTGCGCTTAGTGGGACTATCATTTGTTTTTCAACAGGATCCAATGATCCAAAACACACCTCCAAGCTGTGTAAGGGCTATTTGACCAAGGAGAGTGATGGAGTGCTGTATCAGATGACCTGGCCTCCACAATCATCTGACCTCAACCCAATTGAGATGGTTTGGGATGAGTTGGACAACATAGTGAAGGAAAAGCAGCCAACAAGGGCTCAGCATATGTGGAAACTCCTTCAAGACTGTTGGAAAAGCATTCCTCATGAAGCTAGTTGAGGGAATGCCAAGAGTGTGCAAAGCTGTCATCAAGGCAAATGGTGGCTACTTAGAAAAATCTCAAATATAAAATATATTTTGATTTGTTTAACCTCTATGGGCTAGGTGGGACGCTAGCGTGCCACCCGTGGTGCACTCCATCAACAGCA
This sequence comes from Salmo salar, assembly GCF_965601325.2. NCBI lineage: Eukaryota > Metazoa > Chordata > Actinopteri > Salmoniformes > Salmonidae > Salmo > Salmo salar. The sequence continues at coordinate 83,129,952 of NC_138291.1, read as the reverse complement.
GGTGCATTTCAAGAGCGGCAAATTTGAATCCAAATAAATGTCAAAATTCAAATTTTTCAAACATACAACTATTTTACACCCTTTGAAAGATAAACATCTCCTTAATCTAACCACGTTTTACGATTTCAAAAAGGTTTTACGGCGAAAGCATAAATTTAGAGTATGTTAGGACAGTACATTTACAAGAGTTGTGTGTAATGTTTTGTCAATTCAAAGACAGGGTCACCAAAACCATAAAACCAGCTAAAATTATGCACTAACCTTTTACAATCTCCATCAGATGACACTCCTAGGACATTATGTTAGACAATGCATGCATTTTTAGTTCTATCAAGTTCATATTTATATCCAAAAACAGCGTTTTACTATGAAATTGATGTTGAGGAAATCGTTTCCCTCCAATAACCGGCAGTCAAGTCAGCACCACTAATTAAATAATTAAAATTAGAAAACATTGGTAAAATATTATATTGTCATTTAAAGAATTATAGATTTACATCTCTTGAACGCAATCAACTTGCCAGATTTAAAAATAACCTTACTGGGAAATCACACTTTGCAATAATCTGAGCACTGCGCCCAGAAAAATACGCGTTGCGATACAGACTAGACGTCATGTTGGGGAGATCTAAAATCGAAAATACTATGTAAATAATCCATTACCTTTGATTCTCTTCATCAGATGTCACTTCCAGGTATCACAGGTCCATAACGAATGTAGTTTTGTTCAAAAAAGCTCATCATTTATGTCCAAAAATCTCCGTCTTGTTAGCACATGATCTAAGCCAGCCGGACTTCTCGTCATGAACGAGGGGAAAACATATATTTACGTTCGTTCAAACATGTCAAACGTTGTATAGCATAAATCATTAGGGCCTTTTTTAACCAGAACATGAATAATATTCAAGGTGGACGAATGCATACTCTTTTATAACGTATTGGAACGAGGGTACCCAACATGAACTCGCGCGCCAGGTGTCTAATGGGCCATCATCGTTCCATGGCTCTTGTTCGGTCAGATCTCCCTCCAGAAGACTCAAAACACTTTGTAAAGGCTGGTGACATCTAGTGGAAGCAATAGGAAGTGCCAAAATATTCCTCAGCCCCTGTGTTTTTCAATGGGATAGGTTTAAAGGTAATACAACACATCAGGTATCCACTTCCTGTCAGAAAATGTCTCAGGGTTTTGCCTGCCAAATGAGTTCTGTTATACTCACAGACACCATTCAAACAGTTTTAGAAAATTTAGGGTGTTTTCTATCCATATGTAATAAGTATATGCATATTCTAGTTACTGGGTAGGAGTGGTAACCAGATTAAATCGGGTATGTTTTTTTATCCAGCCGTGTCAATACTGCCCCCTAGCCCTAACAGGTTAACACTTTTTTGGTTACTACATGATTCCATATGCGTTATTTCATAGTTTTGATGTCTTCACTATTATTCTAAAATGTAGAAAATAGTAAAAATAAAGAAAAACCATTGAATGAGTGGGTGTGTCCAAACGTTTGACTGGTACTGTATTATTCTCACCCCTTTACTATGACACTCCAAACTGAGCTCAGGTGCATCCAATAGCACCTGTGGCTAGGGCGGTCACAAACTTTAGTCAGCCAGTGATTGTCGAGCAAATAACTGTCGATCTCACTGTAATTTACCATTAATTAACAAACACATTCTGCATCTCTTGACTTTCACACAGACTACAAGCCACTGATGCAGACCTTTGGAACACCTACATTTGAAAAAGTCGAATAAATCCATGTATTATAGCCTATACCTTCACAATAAATCCATTATTTATTTTAGACAGGTCTAAAGAAGCATGGTATGAAGAAAATGTAGTCTATTTCAGAAGAACAGAATAGTATACTCTGAGTTTTCCTTATGTTAGGTCCTAATGCGGCTATGCCAAATGGCTGTGGGCTACACTAGCTCATTTAGCAGGCAAGATTTGCTTAGAATTCCATGGCATTATTTTATAGTATGAAGAATACAATTGAACCAAGCTGAATAAAATATTAATATTTTCTTCAAATGATCTGAGGGAGTGAGCACATGCAGCTATTCTGTGTTGAGCGGTTAACAAAGAAATAGGTATTCCTATATGCTTAATTTAGAGTTATTAATGTAACTTTAGTTGTTCTACAAACATTGGGCTATATGTTTAGATTTTTTTGTATAGATTTTAAGGCTGCGTGATGCAACTAATGATGATTTGAAAAAAAGTCACTTGAAAGGCATGAGCTCTGCTTTGTTTTTTTGCGCAGGCTGTATACACTTCATTAGTCTCTCATTCACAATTTGACAAGCACTTGATAATGCTTTGAATTTCACGGCGGTATCGTCTTTTCGGCTGTAATGCACCCAAAAAAAAATCCATGCGTTTGTTGTGCCCTTCTCCCTGAGTGCTGCGCGCTCTCCATCATGTGATTGTTTTTTTCTCACAGGCTACAAGTAAAGACAGACACATCGGGGACGCAACTGCAACTTAATTCACAAGTGATAAGCTAATATTGTCACCCATCAGATTATTCTTGCTTTAATCTTGTCTTTACATATACTAAATAATATATGTGTGACATTTGTATTGATTCAGAATGGACCATTATCATGCACCTGTCTCTAAACAGGGGCAGTGGAAAAAAATACATGTCATCTATGCATTTAAATAGCGAATGGAGGGCGCTTTCTCGTGATTCCTTTTCATGGCAGCCAGGTAGGCTATACTCCTGTTGTAAAGATAAGCAATGTGCTTAATATTAGGAAAGTTGAGAAATAAATATAGTAGGCCTAGCCTATAGAAAGCTGATGGGATCCTACTCTTTTAATAGAGGCCATCACTCTGTTTTCTCCTGCAATTGCATAGCTTATAGAAATGTTGCACAACATGAGCTCATGAGCTCTCATGAAGTGTTGGATTCGATTTTTGATTACATTTGCATTGATGTCAGAGTGATTAGAGGGACAGTAGAGTGCTGAGTACCAGGCAGTTAGCAAGTTTGGTAGGCTACTAATGACCATCAGCAGCATCAGAGCTTGGAGAAGTCTAATTACCGTGACTAAACGGTCACGTGGAATTTGACTGCCTTCATGACTCGTGATTGCCGGTGTGGCGGTAATACGGTAACCGCAACAGCCCTACCTGTGGCCAATTAAATTGTTAGGAAATTATTTAAAAAGAAGCACACCTGTCTATATAAGTTCCCACAGTTGACAGTGCATGTCAGAGAGAAAACAACTAATCCAATTGAACATGCTTCGAACTAATGATGAGTGTTTGAAGTGGAGGGAGTACAGGGCTTAGCATGTCTCTCGAGGAGGCTAAAAATAGATTGTGGCATGGAAAAATGTAATATTTTTCAGAAGGAATCGGGTAATTGGTTAAGGGAGGAGGCTTGGAAGGAAAGAGAGGAGGTTGAAAAGAATGAGGGAGGCAGAAGATGGGTTTGAATCTGTTGAAGCTAGCAATAACAAGGGAGAGGGTATGTCGAGGAAGATTGGTGTCAAGTTCAAACAGAGTGAGCCAGATGCCAGTTCGAATTCTGGAGGTGAAATGAAAGGGGTAGAAGGTGTTGTGAGGGGCTCGGAGCCCGAGCCTTGAATTGATGGACATGATTATGATAAAGATATGTTTGGCCCAGTAGGAATGAGAATTTTGAAGAGGGTGGAAGCAGGCCTTTTGGCTGATTCATGGGTAGTTTCAAGTTGGGTGGAAAGGATGGTGGGTGCTGTTGAGTCGGTGAAGGTAACCCGAAGTGGACTTGTGAGGTTTGTTTGTTTCTTCAGATGAGAGGGAGCAGATGCTCTGTGCGACGCAACTTTGGTCAAGATCTGTTTCTTTGGAACTAGGCACCACTGAAAGGAGTGATTTCTGAGGTAGCATTAGGTGTGGAAGTGGAGCAATTGAAGTTGAAGATTCCTGGTGTTTGTGACACCAGCCGTTTGGTGCAACGCAGACCCGGTGGTGAGCGTGGTGAAACAGTCACTGTCAGTCCTTTTGCGCTTTGAGTCAGTCTCTACCTGACAAATTCATGGTAAGATATATCAGTTATCCGGTTAGAGCTTTTGTGCCGAACCCACTGCTGTATTTCAGGTGTCACGTTTATGGTCATGTTGCAGCAGTATGTAGAGATTCCAAGATGTGGGAAGTGTGCAGAAAGGCATGGGATAGAGGATTGTGTCGTTTCTGTGGATAAGGTTGCTTGTGTCAACTGTAGGGGTACACATGTTGGTGGGGATCGGAAGTGTCTGGTGCGAGAGAGACAGGTTGAGGTGGCTAGAGTCAGAGTAGTGCGGAAGGTGTCGTATGCTGAGGCTGGTGAAGAAAGTAGAGAAGGATGGGTCAAGGGTCAGGGATTCTGAAAGGATCCCTGTGAATAGTAGATCAAGCACAGAGGAATAGGCCAATGAGTGATACATGCTTCAGTAAGGTTGCATTCATAGCAATGGTTATCAACTGTACAGCAGAAATGAAATGTAAATTACAGAAAATAGATGTGGTGGCAGCTGCAGAGAAGTACTTGGGTGTACGATAGTTGACTTCAGAAGGGTTACAGGGTGTGTGGAGTGGTAGTGTCCCATCGTCTCAGCCCGTTGGCCAGGGGTAGGATCAGATAGGGCTAAAGTAGTGGAATAAGGTGCCGGGTTTTAATGAGTATAGGTTTAATTGGTAGAGTAATTAAAATATGTTTATTTTTTTCAGTTCCCCTTTCCCATTTTGTATCACAAAGTGTAATGGATCTATACAATAGTTCAGTTGGGGGCGGTAATGCAACATATTGGATGCAAACCACCACTAAACCTCACTGAAGAAGAAGAAGAAGAAGAAGAAGAAGAAGCTTGCATGTCAGAAGTGCATGTCAGAGCAGAAACTATACCATGACGTCCCAACTATCTGTCAATCTCCGAGATTTAATTGTGATGAGGCATATTTCTGGGGAAGTGCATAAAACAATTTATAGACTGTTGAAAGCAATAGCACAGTGGTCTCCATCATTGGGAAGTGGAAAAATATGGAACTACCCAGAGCTGGCCGTCCAACCAAACTGAGCAACCGGGCAAGAAAGACCTTGGTCCGGGTCCAGCCAAAGCCCAGACTTGAATCCCATTGGAAATCTGTGGAAAGACTTGAAGATTGCTGTTCACTGCCACTCCACATGTAATTTAACAGAGCGAAAAAATCTGCAAGGAAAAATGGGAGAAAATCCCCAAATCCAGATGTCCAAAGCCGATACAGACATACCCAAGACGACTCAAATTTCAATCACTTTGCAAAATTGTTTTCATTTGTCATTATGGGGTATTGTGTGTAGATGGATGATAGAAAAATATATATTTCATCCATTTTGAATTCAGGCAGTAACACAAAAAAATGTGGAATTAGTCAAGCTGTATGAATACTTTCTGAAGGCACTGTAACTACATATTTACAAATGTCATCACATTGTGATGTTTCTATTAGTTCAAAACACAAACAGTTTGTTCTTAACATTTGAAAAGGGCTTTCTTAAATTCATTGTCTGATTTTAATGCACTTATTTCTATAGGTAAATTATTCCAGTCATTTGGGCCTTTGTATCTGAAAGATCTTACTGATACAGTTGAAGTCGGAAGTTAACATACACCTTAGCTAAATACATTTAAACTCAGTTTTTCACAATTCCTGACATTATATCCAAGTAAAGAATTCCCTGTCTTAGGTCAGTTAGGTTCACCACTTCATTTTAAGATTGTGAAATGTCTGAATAATAGTAGAGAGAATAATTTATTTCAGATTTTATTTCTTTCATCACATTCCCAGTGGGTCAGAAATGTACATGCACTCAATTAGTATTTGGTAGCATTGCCTTAAATTGTTTAACTTGGGTCAAACGTTTTGGGTAGCCTTCCACAAGCTTCCACAATAAGTCGGGTGAATTTTGGCCCATTCCTCCTGACAAAGCTGGTGTAACTGAGTCAGGTTGGTTGGCCTCCTTGCTCGCACACGCTTTTTCAGTTCTGCCCATACATTTTCTATAGGATTGAGGTCAGGGCTCTGTGATGGCCACTCCAATACCTTGACTTTGTTGTCCTTAAGCCATTTTGCCACAACTTTTGAAGTATGCTTGGGGTCATTGTCCATTTGGAAGACCCATTTGCGACCAAGCTTTAACTTCCTGACAGATGTCTTGAGATGTTGCTTCAATATATCTACTTAATTTTCCTCCCTCATGATGTCATCTATTTTGTGAAGTGCACGAGTCCCTCCTGCAGCAAAGTACCCCCACAACATGATGCTACCACCCCCGTGCTTCACGGTTGGGATGGTGTTCTTCGGCTTGCAAGCATCCCCCTTTTCCCTCCAAACATAACAATGGTCATTATGGCCAAACAGTTCTATTTTTGTTTCATCAGACCAGAGGACATTTCTCCAAAAAGTATGATATTTGTCCCCATGTGCAGTTGCAAACCGTAGTCTGGCTTTTTTATGGCGGTTTTGGAGCAGTGGCTTCTTCCTTGCTGAGTGGCCTTTGAGGTTGTGTCGAAATAGGACTCATTTTACTGTGGATACAGATCCTTTGTACTGGTTCCCGCCAGCATTTTCACAAGGTCCTTTGCTGTTGTTCTGAGATTGATTTGCACTTTTCGCACCGAAGTACGTTCATCTCTAGGAGACAGAACACGTCTCCTTCCTGAGCGGTATGACGGCTGCGAGGTCCCATGGTGTTTATACTTGCGTACTATTGTTTGTACAGATGAACGTGGTACCTTCAGGCATTTGGAAATTGCTCCCAAGGATGAACCAGACTAGTGGAGGTCTACAGTTTTTCTCTGAGGTCTCGGTTGATTTCTTTTGATTTTCCCTGATGTCAAGCATAGAGGCACTGAGTTTGAAGGTAGGCCTTGAAATACATCCACAGGTACACCTCCAATTGACTCAAATTATGCCAATTAGCATACCAGAAGCTTCTAAAGCCATGACATCATTTTCTGGAATTTTCCAAGCTGTTTAAAGGAACAGTCAACTTAGTGTATGTAAACTTCTGACCCACTGGAATTGTGACACAGTGAATTATAAGTGAAATAATCTGTCTGTAAACAATTATTGGAAAAATTACTTGTGTCATGCACAAAGTAGATGTCCTAACCGACTTGCCAAAACTATAGTTTGTTAACAAGAAATTTGTGGAGTGGTTGAAAAAACGAGGTTTAATGACTCCAACATAAGTGTATGTAAACTTCCGACTTCAACTGTATGTGTGATGTGACATGTGGTTGTCTTACCTAGCTACCTTAAAAGGACAATCCCACAAATTTTCAACCTCATGTTCATTATGTCCAGCAGAATACCAGTTTATACATATGTGACAACGGCACATTTTTAAATCACAGTTTCTTACTTTTAATTCTACCCTGTGATGTCACAGAAACCTTTTTTTAGGACCTTCTTATCTTTTTAACCACAGATCATGGAAACGGGCCATTTTCACAAATGTAGACACCGGTATACTGAATGTGAGGTTGAAAAGTGGCAGAATTGCCCTTTAAGATGAATTCACTAAGTAAGTCACTCTGGATAAGATCATCTGCTTAATGACTAAAATGTAAATGCAAATGTATCCTTTAAATTATTCTGAAAGTTCTGAAATGTAATTCATCCTTGAAATTATTCATAAATCATTCAGAACGTTCTGAAATTATTTCAATGCTTTCAAATCATGTATTAGCAAACAAAAACATTATATACCTAATGTTTTCCTGGCAGTGGAACACTGAGGACCGCTCCAGACCACTAGAACACTTCCTATGCTGCCGTATAATTAGGGGAAAACAGGAAGTAAAAACAATCAAACAAAACCTGACGCATGGTAATGAGCTAAGAGGATGGTTTCCATGACAACTGTTGCTACTCCAGAGCCATCACAGCTGGGGGTCTAGCAAGGGAGAGAGGGATGTGACCGACAAAGGAGAAAGGGAGCGAGGGGAGAAATTATCGAGGAAAGGGAGAAAAAAGTAGAGGCAGCAAGGGGGGAGAGAAAGAGAGGAAGAGATGCTGACAAAGAGACAAAGAGAATGAAAGATGTGGGTATAGAGTGAAGAGAGAGAGGGGAAAGGAAGATATTAACAAAAAAGAGCAAGAGAGAAGAGAGCAAATTAGAGATTCTGGAAGTGAAGAGAAACCGACAGGAAAGAGGAGATTCTGACAGGGAAGAAAAACCGACAGGAAAGAGGAGATTCTGACAAAAGAGAAAGATAATGACAAAGTGTACCATGAGAGAATAGGAGAGCTAACTGAAAAGAGAGATGGGAAAAGCGAGATTGTCTGCATAAAAAAAGTGACTCTCCAGTCTCCATCCATTTAGTTCTCCCCTCTCCCTACATCTCTCTTCTTCCTCGCCTCTCCCTCCATCTTTCTTCCTCTCCCTCCATGTCTGCCTCCTCTCTTCTCCCACCATCTCTTAGCCTCCTCTACTCCCTCAATCTCTGCTATTCTCCCCCATCCTTCCTCTACTCCTGCCATGCAGAGAGACAGACTGTAAAGTGCCAAAGCAGTCGCATCTAATGGGACTCAGGCTGTGCTTCAGCCATCAGCAGGGGAAGGATGGGAAGGAAGCTAACAGTCTAATCACTTGTTAACCTCTATGGGCTAGGCGCTTGCGTCCCACCTACGTAACAGCCACTGCCAGCCTGTGGCGCGATTTTCAAAACCTTAAAAATCCTATTACTTCAATTTCTCAAACATATGACTATTTTACAGCCATTTAAAGACAAGACTCTCGTTAATCTAACCACACTGTCCGATTTCAAAAAGGCTTTACAACGAAAGCAAAACATTAGATTATGTCAGCAGAGTACCAAGCCAGAAATAATCAGACACCCATTTTTCAAGCCAGCATATAATGTCACCAAAACCCAGAAGACAGCTAAATGCAGCACTCACCTTTGATGATCTTCATCAGATGACAACCCTAGGACATTATGTTATACAATACATGCATGTTTTGTTCAATCAAGTTCATATTTATATCAAAAACCAGCTTTTTACATTAGCATGTGACGTTCAGAACTAGCATACCCCCCGCAAACTTCCGGGGAATTCGCTAACATTTTACTAAATTACTCACGATAAACGTTCACAAAAAGCATAACAATTATTTTAAGAATTATAGATACAGACCTCCTCTATGCACTCGATATGTCCGATTTTAAAATAGCTTTTTGGTGAAAGCACATTTTGCAATATTCTAAGTACATAGCCCAGGCATCACGGGCTCGCTATTTAGACACCCGGCAAGTTTAGCACTCACCATAATCATATTTACTATTATAAAAGTTTGATTACCTTTTGTTGTCTTCGTCAGAATGCACACCCAGGACTGCTACTTCAATAACAAATGTTGGTTTGGTCCAAAATAATCCATCGTTATATCCGAATAGCGGCGTTTTGTTCGTGCGTTCCAGACACTATCCGAAATAGTAAAGAAGTGTCGCGCGCATGGCGCAATTCGTGACAATAAAATTCTAAATATTCCATTACCGTACTTCGAAGCATGTCAACCGCTGTTTAAAATCAATTTTTACGACATTTTTCTCGTAGAAAAGCGATAATATTCCGACAGGGAATCTCCTTTTCGGCAAACAGAGGAAAAAATCCCAAAGGCGGGGGCGGTCGGGGTCACGTGCATAAGCCCAGTGTCCCTTGATCGGCCACTTGAGAAAGGCGATAATGTGTTTCAGCCTGGGGCTGGAATGACGACATTCTGTTTTTTCCCGGGCTCTGAGCGCCTATGGACGACGTGGGAAGTGTCACGTTAGAGCAGAGATCCTTAGTAAATGATAGAGATGGAAAAGAAGTTCAAGAAATGGTCAGACAGGCCACTTCCTGTAAAGGAATCTCTCAGGTTTTGACCTGCCATTTGAGTTCTGTTATACTCACAGACACCATTCAAATTTAGGGTGTTTTCTATCCATATGTAATAAGTATATGCATATTCTAGTTACTGGGTAGGAGTGGTAACCAGATTAAATCGGGTATGTTTTTTATCCAGCCGTGTCAATACTGCCCCCTAGCCCTAACAGGTTAATAGTGCAGAGCTTTTAGCTGGAACACTCACAGACATACAGCATGAAAAATAAAAGTGACAACATTAGCAAACTCACTCACTCATACGTATAGTACACACAAAGTTGATACTGAAAAACAAGTAGAGTGACCATAAAATGTCCACAGCATCTGAGCTACAGAACTCAACATCCACTTATATACACTGCTCAAAAAAATAAAGGGAACACTTAAACAACACAATGTAACTCCAATTCAATCACACTTCTGTGAAATCAAACTGTCCACTTAGGAAGCAACACTGATTGACAATAGATTTCACATGCTGTTGTGCAAATGGAATAGACAACAGGTGGAAATTATAGGCAATTAGCAAGACACCCCCAATAAAGGAGTGGTTCTGCAGCTGGGGACCACAGACCACTTCTCAGTTCCTATGCTTCCTGGCTGATGTTTTGGTCACTTTTGAATGCTGGCGGTGCTTTCACTCTAGTGGTAGCATGAGACGGAGTCTACAACCCACACAAGTGGCTCAGGTAGTGCAGCTCATCCAGGATGGCACATCAATGCGAGCTGTGGCAAGAAGGTTTGCTGTGTCTGTCAGCGTAGTGTCCAGAGCATGGAGGCGCTACCAGGAGACAGGCCAGTACATCAGGAGACGTGGAGGAGGCCGTAGGAGGGCAACAACCCAGCAGCAGGACCGCTACCTCCGCCTTTGTGCAAGGAAGAGCAGGAGAAGCACTGCCAGAGCCCTGCAAAATGACCTACAGCAGGCCACAAATGTGCATGTGTCTGCTCAAACGGTCAGAAACACTCCATGAGGGTGGTATGAGGGCCCGACGTCCACAGGTGGGGGTTGTGCTTACAGCCCAAAACCGTGCAGGACGTTTGGCATTTGCCAGAGAACACCAAGATTGGCAAATTTACCACTGGCGCCCTGTGCTCTTCACAGATGAAAGCAGTTCACACTGAGCACGTGACAGACTTGACAGAGTCTGGAGACGCCATGGAGAACGTTCTGCTGCCTGCAACATCCTCCAGCATGACCGGTTTGGCGGTGGGTCAGTCATGGTGTAGGGTGGCATTTCTTTGGGGGGCCGCACAGCCCTCCATGTGCTCGCCAGAGGTAGCCTGACTGCCATTAGGTACTAAGATGAGATCCTCAGACCCCTTGTGAGACCATATGCTGGTGCGGTTGGCCCTGGGGTTCCTCCTAGTTCCTGCAAGAGGAAGGCATTGATGCTATAGACTGGCCTGCCCGTTCCCCAGACCTGAATCCAATTGAGCACATCTGGGACATCATGTCTCGCTCCATCCACCAACGCCACGTTGGTGGATGGAGCGAAATGGCTAGCTAGTTAGCGGGTGCGCGCTAATAGCGTTTCAAACGTCACTCGCTCTGAGACTTGGAGTAGTTGTTCTTCCCCTTGCTCTGCATGGGTAACGCTGCTTCAAGGGTGGCTGTTGTCGATGTGTTCCTGGTTTGAGCCCAGGTAGGAGCGAGGAGAGGGACGGAAGCTATACTGTTACACTGGCAATACTAAAGTGCCTATAAGAACATCCAATAGTCAAAGGTATATGAAATACAAATCGTATAGAGAGAAATAGTCCTATAATAACTACAACCTAAAACATCTTACCTGGGAATATTGACGACTCATGTTAAAAGGAACCACCAGCTTTCATATGTTCCCATGTTCTGAGCAAGGTACTTAAACGTTAGCTTTCTTACATGGCACATATTGCACTTATACTTCCTTCTCCAACACTTTGTTTTTGCATTATTTAAACCAAATTGAACATGTTTCATTATTTATTTGAGGCTAAATTGATTTTATTGATGTATTATATTAAGTTAAAATAAGTGTCCATTCAGTATTGTTGTAATTGTCATTATTACAAAAAACAATAAATCGGGCGATTAATCGGTATCGGCTTTTTTGGCCCTCCAATAATCGGTATCGGCGGTGAAAAAAATTATAATCGGTCGACCTCTATTACACATACAGTTTAGGTACAATGATTAAGAAACTACACAAGACAAACAAAACAATCACAGATAACAGATAAATAAAATACAGCAAAGAATTACATTTACACATAAGTTATTCTCCTAACAGCACAAGACATTGTATTACCCGAAACAGTTACAAGCAATACAAAAATTAAAATGCTTCAATAAATATTTAAAATGAGCAAGGGGGACAAGAGTCTCAAGTTTAAGTTTAGTCTGCAGGCTATTCCATAGGCAAGGAGAGTAACAGGAAAAGGCAACCATACCCAACTCTGTGGAAATCGCATGGGCCTCAAGTGTAATCCATGCTTGAGACCTGGTTTTAGGAATTATAATTATAATATTGATGAGTGATGATAAATAAGAAGGTAGCTTATTCAGAAGTGCTTTATAGACAAACACGAGAGCATGTTGTTCTCGTCTCACGGACAGCGAAGTCCACTACACTCCCTCTCTTGCTCTTGGTCCTCATCTTTGTAAGTCACCTTGATTTTGCACCTGTGTGTTTTATCAGTTTCTTTAAGAAAATATTTAGCGAACTCCATGACAGTAGCTAAAGCAAGGGGCTATAGCAGCACCCAAGTAGACTACAAATGCTTGCTGGGCCAGGCATGCTCTGAGCTCGTAAAGTGAGCGCTACTGGAGTGAAATTGGGGCGGGCGAGAAGGCCGACTCCAGCCTTTGGGAATCTTGCTCCATGCTCCAGTCAAATTGGGCACGCTCTGCTCCTTGCTCCACTCCAGCTCCTTTCACATACTCTGCCATGCACGCACACACGTAGCCACAAAGCTCCACACAGTCAAGTTCACTTTACAATAACCTCTGAACTGAAAAGTTGAGAGCCCTAGTTTCAGACACTTACAATAGTGAAAACATTCCATCTACGCAATGCAAATATACAGGTAACTGCCAAAATAAAGGAAACACCAACACAAAGTGTCTTAATAGGATGTTGGGTCACCATGAGCCAGAACAGCTTCAATGCACCTAGGCATAGATTCTACAAGAGTCTGGAACTCTATTGGAGGGACGTGACATCGTTCTTCGAGAAATAATATAATTTGGTGTTTTGATGATGGTGGTGGAAAACACTGTCTCAGGCGCCGCTCCAGAATCTCCCATAAGGTTCAATTGGGTTGAGATCTGGTGACTGCGACGGCCATGGCATATGGTTTACATCGTTTCCATGCTCATCAAACCATTCAGTGACCACCCCTTGCTCTGTGGACGGGGGCATTGTCATCCTATGGGGGCATGGCTATGGAAGTCAAAATAGGCCCAATATTTGCCTGCTCAGAATGTTTATACTTGACCTGATACATGATGGGATGTTAATTGCTTTATTAACTCAGGACCTACACCTGTGTGGAAGCACCTGCTTTATATATATATATTTTTCATCCCTCATTTACTGAAGAGTTTCCTTTATTCTGGCAGTTAATGTAGCTGCTGATATTAAGTATCCATTTTATCTTCTGTATAGTTCAAATTATACTCAATAGCTAAGACAATGTATGCCAACAGAGCATAATAAGACGCTGACTGGTTATACACTGAGTGTACAAAACATTAAGGACACCTCTTTCCATGACATAGACTGATCAGGTGAATCCAGGTGAAAGCTATGATCCCTTATTGATGTCTATTGTTAAATCCACTTCAAATAAGTGTAGATGAAGGGGAGGAGACAGGTTATAGAAGGATTTTCAAGCCTTGAGAAATGGATTGTGTGTGTGTGCCATTCAGAGGGTGAATGGACAAGACAAAAGATTTAAGTGCCTTTGAACGGGGTATGGAAGTAGGTGCCAGGTGCAGCAGTTTGTGTCAGGAACTGCAACACTGCTGGGTTTTTCACGCTCAACAATTTCCCGTGTGTATCAAGAATGGGTGGTGGATCAAAGGACATCCAGCCAACTTGACACAACTGTGGGAAGCATTAGAGTCAACATGGGCCAGAAACCCTGTGGAACGCTTTCGACACCTTGTAGAGTCCATGTCCTGATGAATTGAGGCTGTTCTGAGGGCAAAAGTAGGGGGTGCAACTCAATATTAGGAAGGGCTCACATGCGCTGAATACAACAGGTGTAGGCCTTACAGTGAAATGCTTACTTACAAGCCCTTAACCAACAGTGCCGTTTTAAGAAGATGCCTACAAAAAAGTAAGAGATAAGAATAATAAATAATTAAACAGCAGCAGTAAATAACAATAGTGGGGCTAAATACAGGGAGTACTGGTACAGAGTCAATGTCAATGTGCGGGGGCACCAATGTCGAGGTAATTGAGGTAATATGTACATGTAGGTAGAGTTATTAAAGTGAATATGCATAGATAATAACAGAGAGTAGCATCAACGCTCCGGGGGGGCAATGCAAATAGCCCGGTTAGCCATTTGATTAGCTGTTCATGAGTCTTATGGCTTGGAGGTAGAAGCTTTTTAGGAGCATCTTGGACCTAGACTTGGCGCTCCGGTAACGCTTGCTGAGTGGTAGCAGAGAGAACAGTCTATGACTAGGGTGGCTGGAGTCTTTGACAATTTTTAGGGCCATCCTCTGACACCACCGGGTATAGAGGTCCTGGATGGCAGGAAGCTTGGCCCCGGTGATGTACTGGGCCGTACACACTACCCTCTGTAGTGCCTTGCGGTCGGAGGCCGAGCAGTTGCCATACGAGGCAGTAATGCAACCCGTTAATGTTTTGTACACTCAGTGCAAATAACTTGCTATGACATTCATGCCAATGCCGTTGTAAGCTATATCGACTAATCGACCTCAAAGTCAATATCATAATTCACACCTCCACATTAGCAAGGGAATCCAACATGTCCAATTCTCAGGATCGCAACAGAATGAGATGATTCATTCATTAATAATGTCACAAAGTACATTTCAGAAGCAAAAATGACACTGAATGACATTTGACTATGTCATGATTGGAAGTACATGTTGTCATTGAACAGTGACTTCTGTCATCATGACACAGGAGGAGGAAAACCAGAGCATCGCGATTGCAGCGCCAGGACAGTGGGTTCAATTCCTGAGACCGCCCATACGTACAAAATGTATGCATGCATGACTAAGTTGCTTTCGATAAAATCATCTGCATACTGGCATATATTATTATTAACCAAGGAATATCAATATCTGATTTCCATATCTATTTCTATCATTTGCATTTCTTGAACTTCAAATATAGGCGTGGGATGAAGTTGCCCCTGATCTAAGGTCAGTTTGGTGTTTTTGCTCATAAAGGAAGTCTGAGAGATTCAAATAGATATTGACGTTCAAGTGTTGTGTTCGAGTCCACCTAAAGCAAGACCGATTCAAGGCCAAGACCAGAGCAAATCAAGTCAGAGTCAAGACCAAGAATGGAGTAGGGTGTGAGACTGAGTCAAGACCGAACAAGAAAAATGCATGTCCAATTCAAGACGATGACTGTAATTTTGTCAAATTGCCAACAAATAAGAGTTCCAAATGTTCAGTATTCTGTGTTCATTTTTCATTAGTATATAGATTCTTTAGACATTCAAAATGGTGAAAAAAAAAACATGCTGAGGGCAAATAGAGAACCACTCCACAAATTATCACTAAAGCAATTTTGCTGCAATTGTACACATTTTGCCATGGGCCAGAGCGAAGATTGAGCAATTTAAAACAAATACTTAATGCAATTCTACTCATTTTGCCATGGGAGGGAAATGTTTGCCGTTTTTAATATGATATATGAGCGAGTGACTAACAAAATCAATGGGGCCCCGGAATGGTAATTCAACCATGATTACTACAAGCTGGCCGCTAAACTAACTTACTAGTAATCAAAAAACATTTTCGCTGACATGGGCTAATTGAGTGACTGTCAGTGACTGACATAACAAGAGAAAAACTGCTGATGCATAAACACATTTTGAAATTACACCTTGTGTATTCTACTTTTCTAAATCTCAACAGTGAATTGAGACGCCAACTGAGTTCCTAAAATATATATACTGTATACACACACACACACACAGGGTTCCGAAATTACTGACACCATTGATAAAGATAAGCAATAATGTATATTGCTGTATAAAATACATCACTTAAATACTGAGTTATATTGCATGCTCAAACAAATGGATGCTACCATGACTACGCATAATCCTGAATAAATCATGAAATAATGAGTGAGAAAGTTACAGAGGGTCAAAGAATATGTTAACCTCCCGTTATTTGTAATGGTGAGAAGTTAACATGTCTTGGGGGTATGATCTTTGACCCTCTGTAACTTTCTCACTCATAATTACAGCCATGTATGGGCCTGGGTGTTTTTCCCCACAAAAGGGCTTTATTACTGACAGAAATAAGCCTCATCATTGTCACTGACAGGGATGTACACACATTTGGGTACAACATTTGAGAGAAATAAGCTTTTTGTGTGTATGGAAAACTTCTGGAATATTTTATTCCAGTTTATGAAACATGGGATCAACACATTACATGTTGGGTTTATATTTTTGTTCGGTATAGTATAAAATAATATAATTTCCTCCTTTTTTTATTAACATAGGTCAGTATTTGAATAATTTATTTTATACTGTTATTAATGCTCATCTTTATCAAGCATGTCAAGAATTTCAGACCCCACTGTGTGTGTGTGTGTAAGCGTGTATATATGGAATCATGTAGTAACCAAAAAAAGTGTTAAACAAATCAAAATAGATTTTATATTTGAGATTCTTCAAAGTAGCCACCCTTTGCCTTCATGGCAGCTTTGCACCCTCTTGGCATTCTCTAACCAGCTTCACCTGGAATGCTTTTCCAACAGTCTTGAAGGAGTTCCCACATATGCTGAGCACTTGTTGGCTGCTTTTCCTTCACTCTGTGGTCCAACTCACCCCAAACCATCTTAATTGGGTTGAGGTTGGGTGATTGTGGAGGCCAGGTCATCTGATGCAGCACTCCATCACTCTGCTTGGTCAAATAGCCCTTACACAGCCTGGAGGTGTGTTTTGAGTCATTGTCCTGTTGAAAAACAAATGATAATTCCACAAAGCGCAAACCAGATGGGATGGCGTATTGCTGCAGAATGCTGTGATAGTCATGCTGGTTAAGTGTGCCTTGAATTCAAAATAAATCACTGACATTGTCACTAGCAAAGCAGCCCCACACCATCACACCTCCTCCTCCATGCTTCACAGTGGGAACCACACATGCGGAGATCCTCCGTTCACCTACTCGGTGTCTCAATTTTGACTCAGACCACAAGGACAGATTTCCACCGGTCTAATGTCCATTGCTTGTGTTTCTTGGCCCAAGCAAGTCCCTTCTTCTTATTGGTGTCCTTTAGTAGTGGTTTCTTTGCAGAAATTTGACCATGAAGGCTTAATTCACACAGTCTCCTCTGAACAGTTGATGTTGAGATGTGTCTGTTGAACTCTGAAGCATTTATTTGGGCTGCAATTTGAGGTGACCTAAACTCTAATGAACTTGTCCTCTGCAGCAGAGGTAACTCTGGGTCTTCCTTTCCTGTAGTGGTTCTCATGAGAGCCAGTTTCATCATAGCGCTTGATGGTTTTTGCGACTGCACCTGAAGAAACTTTCAAAGTTCTTGACAGTTTCTGGATTAACTGACCTTCATGTCTTAAAGTAATGATGGACTGTTGTTTCTCTTTGCTTATTTGAGCTGTTCTTACCATAATATGGACTTGGTCTTTTACCAAATAGTGCTATCTTCTGTATACAACCCCTGCCTTGTCACAACACAACTGATTGGCTCAAATTCATTAAGGAAAAAAAATCCATAAATTAACTTTTAACAAGGCACACCTGTTAATTAAAATGCATTCCAGATGACTACCTCACGAAGCTGGTTGAGAGAATGCCAAGAGTGTGCCAATAATGTGCCGAGCTGTCATCAAGGCTACTTTGAAGAACCTCAAAAATATACATTTTGGGGGGGGATTGATCCACAGACCTACATCAGCTGCCCCTCCCTGATGGAGGCTAATCTTTGTAGTTGCTGACATATGATAGAGTTGCTGAAAAAGAACACTACTACTTTGACTGCCTGTCTACCTCCTGCTTAGCCAATGTTTGCAATGATGATGAAAAAAAATACATAAAATTGCTAATTAGACTGTGTCTGTGTCTTGCTTGTGTTCGATATGCTGCCTAGATGGCTGCATGTAACTCCCCACTTGAGTTTTGCATTGGCGAAAAAATCTATCTGCAAGTTTGTCTTTTGTGTACAATATACTGTAAATAGCTGCATGTAGCCTAACTCCCCTCCTGAAAAAAGAACATGAAATCATGCTTGTGCTGAACAGGCATGGAATGCAATAGTTTAAACATGTACTTTGTGTACAACATGAAGTTTGTAGGCTACACATCAACAAAGGCTTTCATCGCTGATCAAGGAGGGGATCAAGGAGGGGAAAGCGGCAGCGGAGCACTGTGCAGCAGCTACAGAAAGAAAAAAAATCCTTCACATGCGCAGAATTCTCTATCTATAGCTACTGCAAATCGGGTTTCCAGAAAATCCGGAACCGCAGCCAATCCATAGACAAAAATACTAAATATGATACAATTTTCCCCGGTCTCCCCTTACTAATGGTGAGCGTGCAACTTTCAAACAATTTCCCCCACTCTTCCATACCAGCGTATCAAGGAAATTCTGATGAGCGCGACAAAGTTTGAGGATATTTTTCAACGTTCAACGAGAGTAAAGGACAGTAGGTAACTAATGTTATGAGAAAAGTAAGAAGCCCATGTTTCAATAGGCGATAAGATAGTAAAGTTTCATGAAAGGAGTGTGGAAATTGTGGCCTGGCGAAGCAGTTTTATTTTTATATTTCTTATTTACCCTTTATTTTTATTTCACCTTTATTTAACCAGGTAGGCAGTTGAGAACAAGTTCTCATTGAGAACTGCGAACTGGCCAAGATAAAGCAAAGCAGTGCGACAAAAACAACAACACAGAGTTACACATGGGATAAACAAACGTACAGTCAATAACACAATAGAAAAATATGTATACAGTGTGTGCAAATTGAGTAAGGAGGTAAGGCAACAGAAGCTAGCCAGCTCAATAGCTACTAGCTAGTAGTCAGCTAACCACTGCTAGCGGTCATCAGCTAACCTTTAGCTCGGAAAGCTCTCGCCAGCTTGTACAACGCGACTCAAACCAGAGCATACCGGACCTATTTTCTCTCCATATCCCCGGATTCCTACCGCAAGCTCTGGACCTTTTCACCTGGATCATCGCAGCTAGCTAGCTGCAATCCGAGTCACTACTCCTGGCTAACGTCTGTCCCAAAGCAAGCACCAATTAGCCTGGAGCGAGCCCATGCTAGGCCCATTCTCCCGGCAAGCTGAAGAGGCCCATCAGCCACTCCTGGGTTACAATACCCGGACCCCTTCTACTGCCGGTACAGAGCACGGAACCCCGCTGATCCCTCACGACTGGACTACCGACGTAATCTGCTCGAGAGGGTACTCAACTGGCCCCCACGTCGCGACGTCCCCTGAATGTCCATCTGCTAGCCTGCTAGCCGCGGTCCGCTAGCTGTGGCCCGCTAGCTGTCTAGAGCATATTGGACTCTTAGCTGAATCGATACATCAGCCAATTTCTTGGACCACTATACCTATTTTTCCAATTGGACTTGGACCCCTCTGCTACTCAGAACCCTACTAATCCATCACGACTGGTCTATCGACGTCACCGCACGCGGAGGCTAAAACAGACTTTCCTCCGTCGCGACGTCCCTCTAAGGCCTTTCTGCTAGCTTGCTAGCCACGGCCTGCTAGTTGTCTGAATCGATGTGTCTCCAGCCAGCCCAACGACTCACTGGACCCCTATGATCCCTCAGCTACGCATGCCTCTCCCTAATATCAATATGCCTTGTCCATTACTGTTCTGGTTAGTGAATATTGTCTTATTTCACTGTAGAGCCTCTAGCCCTGCTCAATATGCCTTAACCAACCATTTAGTTCCACCTCCCACATACGCGGTGACATCACCTGGTTTAAACGTCTCTAGAGACAATATCTCTCTCATCATTACTCAATGCCTAGGTTTACCTCCAATGTACTCACGTCCTACCATACTTTTGTCTGTACATTATGCCTTGAATCTATTCTACGACGTCCAGAAATCTGCTCCTTTTACTCTCTGTTCCGAACGTACTAGACGACCAGTTCTGACAGCCTTTAGCCGTACCCTTATCCTACTCCTCCTCTGGTGATGTAGAGGTTAATCCAGGCCCTGCAGTGCCTAGCTCCACTCCTACGCCCCAGGTGCTCTCATTTGTTGACTTCTGTAACCGTAAAAGCCTTGGTTTCATGTATGTTAACATTAGAAGCCTCCTCCCTAAGTTTGTTTTATTCACTGCTTTAGCACACTCTGCTAAACCGGATGTCCTAGCCGTGTCTGAATCCTGGATTAGGATAACCACCAAAAACCCTGAAATTTCCGTCCCTAACTATAACATTTTCCGACAAGATAGAACTGCCAAAGGGGGCGGTGTTGCAATCTACTGCAGAGATAGCCTGCAGAGTTCTGTCTTACTATCCAGGTCTGTACCCAAACAATTTGAGCTTCTACATTTAAAAATCCACCTTTCCAGAAACAAGTCTCTAACCATTGCCGCTTGCTATAGACCACTCTCTGACCCCAGATGTGCCCTGGACACCATATGTGAATTGATTGCACCCAATCTATCTTCAGAGCTCGTGCTGCTAGGTGACCTAAACTGGGACATGCTTAGCACCCCAGCCATCCTACAATCTAAGCTCGATGCCCTCAATCTCACACAAATTATCAATGAACCCACCAGGTATAACCCCAAATCCGTAAACACGGGAACCCTCAAAGATATCATCCTAACCAACTTGCCCTCCAAATACACCTCTGCTGTTTTCAACCAAGATCTCAGTGATCACTGCCTCATTGCCTGCATCCGTAATGGATCTGCGGTCAAACGACCACCCCTCATCACTGTCTAACGCTCCCTAAAACACTTCAGCAAGCAGGCCTTTCTAATCGACCTGGCCCGGGTATCCTGGAAGGATATTGACCTCATCCCGTCAGTAGAGGATGCCTGGTTATTCTTCAAAAGTGCCTTCCTCACCATCTTAAAACCTGTTGGGGCTAGGGGGCAGTATTGAGAATTTTGAAAAAAAGATGTGCCCATTTTTAACTGCCTCCTACACCAACTCAGAAGCTAGAATATGCATATTATTGTTCAGGTTTGGATAGAAAACACTCTGAATTTTCTAAAACTGTTTGAATGGTGTCTGTAAGTATAACAGAACTCATATGGCAGTCAAAACCCTGAGACAAATTCTGACAGGAAGTGGATACCTGATGTGTTGAATTACCTTTAAGCCTATGCCATTGAAACACACAGGGGCTTATTAATCGTTGAGCACTCCCTATGGCTTCCACTAGATGTCACCAGTCTTTACAAAGTGTTTTGAGTCTTATACTGTGAGATCTGACCGAACAAGAGCCTTGGAACGGTGGTGGCCGATTAGACTCTGGCGCGCGAGTTCATGTTGGGTACTCTCGTTCCAATACGTTTTAAAAGAGAATGCAATCGTCCGCCTTGAATATTATTCATGTTCTGGTTAAAAAAGGCACTAATGATTTATGCTATACAACGTTTGACATGTTTGAACGAACGTAAATATTTTTTTCCCCCTCGTTCATGAAGAGAAGTCCGGCGGGCATAGATCATGTGCTAACAACACGGAGCTTTTTGGACATAAATTATGAGCTTTTTCGAACAAAACTACATTTGTTATGGACCTGGGATTCCTGGAAGTGACATCTGATGAAGAGAATCAAAGGTAATGGATTATTTACATAGTATTTTCGATCTCTCCAACATGGCGGTTAGTCTGTATCGCAAAGCGTATTTTTCTGGGCGCAGTGCTCAGATTATTGCAAAGTGTGATTTCCCAGTAAGGTTATTTTTAAATCTGGCAATCCGGTTGCGTTCAAGAGATGTAAATCTATAATTCTTTGAATGACAATATACTATTTTACCAATGTTTTCGAATAGTAATTATTTAATTTGTTGTGCTGATTGACTGGCGGTTATTGGAGGGAAACGATTTCCTCAACATCAACGCCATAGTAAAACACTGTTTTTGGATATAAATATGAACTTGATAGAACAAAAAATGCATGTATTGTCTAACATAATGTCCTAGGAGTGTCATCTGATGGAGATTGTCAAAGGTTAGTGCATAATTTTAGCTGGTTTTCTGCTTTTGGTGACGCCTGTCTTTGAATTGACAAAACATTACACACAGCTATTGTCAATGTACTCTCCTAACATAATCTAACTTTATGCTTTCGCCGTAAAGCCTTTTTGAAATCGGACAACGTGGTTAGATTAAGGAGATGTTTATCTTTCAAAGGGTGTAAGATAGTTGTATGTTTGAGAAATTTGAATTATGACATTTAATTGTTTTCAAATTTCGCGCTCTTGATATTTCACCTGTTGTTGATAGGGTGTACCAGGGGTGGGACGCTTGCGTCCCACATAGCCCATAGAGGTTAAATAAGCATGCCCCATTCTATTTTTTTTAACCAGGAACAGATATAGCCCTTGGTTCTCTCCAGACCTGACTGCCCTTGACCAGCACAAAAACATCCTGCGGCGTTCTGCATTAGCATCGAATAGCCCCCCGATATGCAACTTTCAGGGAAGTTAGGAACCAATATACACAGGCAGTTAAGAAAGCTAAGGCTAGCTTTTTCAAGCAGAAATTTGCATCCTGTAGCACAAACTCAAAAAAGTTCTGGGACACTGTAAAGGCCATGGAGAATAAGAGCACCTCCTCCAAGCTGCCCACTGCATTGAGGCTAGGAAACACTGTCACCACCGATAAATCCACTATAATTGAGAATTTCAATAAGCATTTTTCTACGGCTGGCCATGCTTTCCACCTTGCTACCCCTACCCCGATCAACAGCCCTGCACCCCCCACAGCAACTCGCCCTAGCCTCCCCCATTTCTCCTTCACCCAAATCCAGATAGCTGATGTTCTGAACGAGCTGCAAAATCTGTACCGTTACAAATCAGCAGGGCTAGACAATCTGGACCCTCTAAAATTATCTGCAGAAATTATTGCAACCCCTATTACTAGCCTGTTCAACCTTTCTTTCGTATCGTCTGAGATTCCCAAAGATTGGAATGCTGCCGCGGTCATCCCCCTCTTCAAAGGGGGAGACACTCTAGACCCAAACTGCTACAGACCTATATCTATCCTACCCTGCCTTTCTAAGGTCTTCAAAAGCCAAGTTAAATAGATTACCGACCATTTCGAATCCCACAGTACCTTCTCCGCTATGCAATCTGGTTTCAGAGCTGGTCACGGCTAGGACATCAGGGTTGGAGGAGCGTGCTAAAGCAGTGAATAAAACAAACTTAGGGAGGAGGCTTCTAATGTTAACATGCATGAAAACAAGGCTTTTACGGTTACAGAAGTCAACAAATGAGAGCACCTGGGGAGTAGGAGTGGAGCTAGGCACTGCAGGGCCTGGATTAACCTCTACATCACCAGAGGAACAGAGGAGGAGTAGGATGAGAGAACGGCTAAAGGCTATAAGAACTGCTTGTCTAGCGCTTTGGGAACAGAGATTAAAGGAGCAGATTTCTGGGCGTCGTAGGATAGATTCAGGGCATTGTGTACAGACAAGGGTATGTTAGGGTGCGAGTACAGTGGGGGTAAACCTAGGCATTGAGTGACGATGAGAGAGGTTGCATCTCTGGAGGCGCCAGTTAAGCCAGGTGTGGTCTCCGCATGTGTGGGGGGTGGGACAAGGGGGCTATCTGAGGCATGTTGAGCAGGACTAGGGGCTCCGCAGTAAAATAAAACAATGAAAGCTGCCCTAAACAACAGTATACAAGGCATATTGACATTAGAAAAAGGCAACTAGGCAAGTCAGTTAACAACAAATTCTTATTTACAATGACGGCCTACCAAAAGGCAAAAGGCCTCCTACGGGGACGGGGGCTAGGATTAAAAATCAATAAATAAAACATAAATATAGCACAAAACACACATCACGACAAGAGAGACACAACACTACATTAAGAGAGACCTAAGACAATAACATAGCAAGGCAGCAACACATGACAACACAGCGTGGTAGCAACACAACATAACAATATGGTAGCAACATAACATGGTAGCAGCACAAAACATGGTACAAACATTATTGGGCACAGACAATAGCACAAAGGACAAGAAGGTAGAGACAACAATACATCACACAAAGCAGCCACAACTGTCAGTAAGAGTGTCCATGATTGAGTCATTGAATGAAGAGAGAGATAAAACTGTCCAGTTTGAGTGTTTGTTGCAGCTCGTTCCAGTCGCTAGCTGCAGCGAACTGAAAAGAGGAGCGACCCAGGGATGTGTGTGCTTTCGGGACCTTTAACAGAATGTGACTGGCAGAACGGGTGTTGTATGTGGAGGATGAGGGCTACAGTATATATCTCAGATGGGGGGAGTGAGGCCTAAGAGGTTTTTATAAATAACCATCAACCAGTGGGTCTTGCGACGGGTATACAGAGATGACCAGTTTACAGAGGAGTATAGAGTGCAGTGATGTGTCCTATAATGAGCATTGGTGGCAAATCTGATGGCAGAATGGTAAATTACATCTAGCCGCTCGAGAGCACCATTATCTGCCGATCTATAACTTATGTCTCCGTAATCTAGCATGGGTAGGATGGTCATCTGAATCAGGGTTAGTTTGGCAGCTGGGGTGAAAGAAGAGCGATTACGATAGAGGAAACCATGTCTAGATTTAACTTTAGCCTGCAGCTTTGATATGTGCTGAGAGAAGGACAGTGTGCTGTCTAGCCGTACTCCCAAGTACTTGTATGAGGTGACTACCTCAAGCTCTAAACCCTCAGAGGTAATAATTACACCTGTCAGGAGAGGGGCATTCTTCTTACCAAACCACGTGACCTTTGTTTTGGAGGTGTTAAGAACAAGGTTAAGGGTAGAGAAAGCTTGTTGGACATTAAGAAAGCTTTGTTGTAGAGCATTTAACACAAAATAAAGGGGCCAGCTGAGTATAAGATCGTATCATCTGCATATAAATAAATGGATGAGAGAGCTTCCTACTGCCTGATCTATGTTGTTGATGTAAATTGAGAAGAGCGTGGGGCCTAGGATTGAGCCTTGTGGTACTCCCTTGGTGGCAGGCAGTGGCTGAGACAGCAGATTTTCTGACTTTATACACTGCACTCTTTGAGAGAGGTAGTTAGCAAACCAGGCCAAAGACCCCTCAGAGACACCAATACTCCTCAGCTGGCGCACAAGAATGGAATGGTCTACCGTATCAAAATTGCTTAGAATCAAGGGCAATGGTGACATCATTGAGAACCTTTAAGGCTGCTGGGACACATCCATAACTTGAGTGGAAACCAGATTGCATACCAGAGAGAACACTATAGACATCAAGAAAGCCAGTCAGTTGATTATTGACATGTTTTTCCAACACTTTTGCTAAACAGGGCAAAATAGAAACAGGCCGATAACAGTTAGGATCAGCTTGATCTCCCCCTTTAAATAAAGGACGAACCATGGCTGCCTTCCAAGCAATGGGAACC
The DNA here is from genome assembly GCF_965601325.2 of Salmo salar. Lineage (NCBI taxonomy): Eukaryota > Metazoa > Chordata > Actinopteri > Salmoniformes > Salmonidae > Salmo > Salmo salar. The sequence goes on along the minus strand of NC_138291.1, from coordinate 83,104,280 downwards.
TCCCCAGAAAGGAGAGACAGGTTAAAAAGGTCAGAGATAGGCTTGGTGGTGATAGTGGCAGCAACCTTAAAGAAGAAAGGGTCTAAACCATCTGACCCAGATCATTTTTGGGGGTCAAGTTTCAGGAGCTCCTTTAGCACCTCGGACTCAGTGACTGCCTGCAGGGAGAAACTTTGTAGCGGGGCAGGGGAAAAAGAGGGAGAAGCATCAGGGATAGTCACAGAAGGGGTGGGAGATGAGGAAATGTTGGACGGGCAAGGAGGCATGGCTGAGTCAAATAGGAATCCTGAATTAATGGTGATTAAAGAGCTCAGCCATGTGCTTCTTGTCAGTAACCACCACATCATCAACATTAAGGGACATGGGCAGCTGTGAGGAGATGGGTTTATTCTCCAGGTCTTTAACCGTTTTACAGAACTTTTTGGGGTTAGACCCACAGAGAGAGAACTGCTTCTTATAGTAACTAACGTTGGCCTTCCGGATATCCTGAGTGCACTTATTTCTCATTTGCCTGAACGAGAGCCAGTCAGCCTGAGTATGCGTGTGCTGAGCCTTTCACCAAATGCAATTCTTGAGGTGGAGTAACTCTGCAAGATCACTGTCGAACCAGGGGCTGTACCTGTTTTTAATTCTCATTTTCTTTATGGGGGTGTGTTTGTCAACAATACAACTGAAAATATAAAAAAGAAGGTCCAAGCATCTTCGCCTGAAGGGATCAAGCTGATTCTATACCATTTTACAGAGGCCAGATCATGAAGGAAGGCTTGCTCATTAAAGTGTTTTAGCAAGCGTCTATGACAAATCAGGACAGGTCGTTTCACTCAGCATCCATTATGAACACAGGCTGTAAAACAGTGATCACTAAGGTCATTGCAGAAAACACCAGACTGATACCTATCAGGATTAATTGTAAGACCAACATCATGGAGAGTAGCCTTTTCTGGGTGTTTGGAGTCATACCTTGTGGGATTGGTAGTAATCTGAGAAAGATTTAGGTAGTCCCATTGCTTTAGGACTTGGGTCAGGTGGTTTAAGCATGTCCCAGTTTAGGTCACCTAGCAGGACAAATTCAGACTTAGTGAAAGGGGCCAGGAGAGAGCTTAGGGCAGGTAGGGTACAGGCCGGTGCTGATGGAGGACGATAACACCCAGCAACAGTCAACAAAGAGCTATTTGAAAGTTTAATGCTTAAAACCAGCAAATCAAATTGTTTGGGGACAGACTTGGTGGAGACAACCGAGCACTGAATGTGATCCTTGGTAAAGTTTGCCACTCCCCCACCTTTGGAAGATCTGTCTTGCTGAAAAAGGTTATAACCAGAAAGGTTAACATCAGTATTCAAAACTCCCTTTCTTAACCACGTCTCTGTAATGACCAACCCATCTGGATTGGAGCTGTGAACCCACACTTTCAATTGATCCATTTTAGGTAATAAGCTTCTAGTGTTAACGTGCAGAAAACCCAGGCTTTTACAGGAGCAGAAATCAGTGAAGCAGATATCAGAGTACAAGTCAGAATTGGGGCTAGCAAATGTAGATGGGCCAGGGTGTACATGCACATTTCCAGATAATAGTTTAATGCGCTGACGGAATGGAAGCAGATACTGTAATCACATAAACATTTATTCTACACTGAAACAAGACCGAGACACTCAATGTGTGGTCTCGAGACCGGACTCAACACTGACATTAACTCATTTTCTACCGAGAGTTGAGATATTGGAGTGGTATGATACTGTTGAGTTAGGTCCTACTCTGGCAGCACAGTGCTTGTATTAGACTAGAGCTCCCTCTAGTGGCGTAAAGGTAAAACTCCTAGTTCAAATACTTCTGGTTAGACTTCTGACACCTAACAGCAGAGCGGGAGAGGAGATAGAGAGATTAAACACACATCTCCTAACAGGAAGAAGTCTTTATCATTCCCCATAAGGGTGGAGCTGAGACACACACACACACACTAATACAGGAAGCATGCCACTCCACAGCATAAACATGACCATCAGTGAAAAATCAACACAGATCTGAGGGAAGAGAATGTTCACCACTGAGAAGTGAAGGAGTTGTAAAATAAAACAAGAGGTTAATGAGGTCCTTGACTCACCCTACCCAACTTGACATAGATAGAGAGAAGGAGGCTGACAGAGAAAGATAGATAGGAGGAGGCTGAAAGAGAAAGAAAGATATTGAGAAGGAGGCTGACAGAAAGATAGAGAGAAGGAGACTGACAGAAAGATAGAGGAGGCTGACAGAGAAAGCAAACAGAGATAATAGTTATACAGTCTAGAGAAAGAGAAAAAACGAGCGTGAGACATAAGGAGGGAGACAGACAGAGAAAGAGAGATAGCTAGACTGACAGACAGATAATTAGGTCAGTGTGTACCTGTAGAGGTCCAGTGTAGTCCCCCGGGGCTGGCTGCCAATCTCCTGCGCTTCCTGACACTGACCCCGACCTGGGGGGTTATGTTGCACGGCGTAGAGGACAGGATGGGGGCTAAGGGTGTGGCCAGGAATGGGATTTCCCGCCCCAGTGCAGGGGTCAGGAACATGGCCTCCCTATCTAGAGGTCTACGACAGGCACAGGAAGTAGAAGACACAAGACAGGAAGTTAACACCTGTAGACCTCTGGATTGACCAAGTACAACTCGTCTTTTTCTGGACTGACCAATTAAAACGGGTCTATATCTGTATTTAAAAATGTATTTTAGATATTTTTTCATCAATTTTGTTTTGGAGTGGAAAGGTTCCAAAAGCATGCTAGTGGTGGTCTAGCTTGTCTGGTCTGGCTGTACAATAAGCAGTATGGACAAAACCAGTAGGAATGTCAACACTATTAACCATAAAGGAATTTCAGTATATTGGTATGAATGAACAGTGTGTGCACTCCAAATGGCCCCCGTTTCCCTATATAGTGATCTTCTTTTGACCAGGGCCCAGAGGGCTCTATTAAAAGTAGTGCACTGTGTAGGAATTTAGGGTGCCATTTCAGTGATTTAGAAAACACTGCTTTTGAATTATACGAGCAGTTGACAAGCAATTACTATAGACTTAAATCCTGATACATGATCTTGCCCCCAAGATCATATAAAATAAATAGCAGACATTTCAGAACAAATTAGTCAGGATTATTCTTAAACTTCCAGCACTTACACATCTTGACTATTCCCACTTTGAAAGCCTTAGATGGCTCAAAGTGGAGGAGAGAGTCGCTCAGATTAAATTGTGTCTGGTACATCAGATTGTCCACAGTATGGTCTCCAGGTACCTATGTAACTATTTTAACTTGGTAACTATTCACTAGGAGTGAAACTGACGCTGTTCCTTTTCGATATTAAAGTGGTATGGGGAAAGAAACTTTTTTATACTCAGCTGCCATTCTTTGGAATAATTTTCAGAATAATTTGAAACGTATAACTTCCATAGGTAGTTTCAAGTTTTCACTGAAAAAAATTGCTAAATAGTAGCATGTCTCAAAAGTAAGTCGTATTAGTACGTGGCTGAGAAGGAAATGCCTGGGATAGCATATGGTCTGCCTTTTGGTACCTGTTGTATATCATATTGTGATTGTCTTGTATATATATTAGGGATTGATTGTTCTATATACACTGCTCAAAAAAATAAAGGGAACACTTAAACAACACAATGTAACTCCAAGTCAATCACACTTCTGTGAAATCAAACTGTCCACTTAGGAAGCAACACTGATTGACAATAAATTTCACATGCTGTTGTGCAAATGGAATAGACAGGTGGAAATTATAGGCAATTAGCAAGACACCCCCAATAAAGGAGTGGTTCTGCAGGTGGGGACCACAGACCACTTCTCAGTTCCTATGCTCCTATGCTTCCTGGCTGATGTTTTAGTCACTTTTGAATGCTGGCGGTGCTTTCACTCTAGTGGTAGCATGAGACGGAGTCTACAACCCACACAAGTGGCTCAGGTAGTGCAGCTCATCCAGGATGGCACATCAATGCGAGCTGTGGCAAGAAGGTTTACTGTGTCTGTCAGCGTAGTGTCCAGAGCATGGAGGCGCTACCAGGAGACAGGCCAGTACATCAGGAGACGTGGAGGAGGCCGTAGGAGGGCAACAACCCAGCAGCAGGACCGCTACCTCCGCCTTTGTACAAGGAAGAGCAGGAGAAGCACTGCCAGAGCCCTGCAAAATGACCTCCAGCAGGCCACAAATGTGCATGTGTCTGTTCAAATGGTCAGAAACAGACTCCATGAGGGTGGTATGAGGGCCCGACGTCCACAGGTGGGGGTTGTGCTTACAGCCCAACACCGTGCAGGACGTTTGGCATTTGCCAGAGAACACCAAGATTGGCAAATTCGCCACTGGCGCCCTGTGCTCTTCACAGATGAAAGCAGGTTCACACTGAGCACATGTGACAGAGTCTGGAGACGCCATGGAGAACGTTCTGCTGCCTGCAACATCCTCCAGCATGACCGGTTTGGCAGTGGGTCAGTCATGGTGTGGGGTGGCATTTCTTTGGGGGGCCGCACAGCCCTCCATGTGCTCGCCAGAGGTAGCCTGACTGCCATTAGGTACTAAGATGAGATCCTCAGACCCCTTGTGAGACCATATGCTGGTGCGGTTGGCCCTGGGTTCCTCCTAATGCAAGACAATGCTAGACTTCAGGTGGCTGGAGTGTGTCAGCAGTTCCTGCAAGAGGAAGGCATTGATGCTATGGACTGGCCCGCCCGTTCCCCAGACCTGAATCCAATTGAGCACATCTGGGACATCATGTCTCGCTCCATCCACCAACGCCACGTTGCACCACAGACTGTCCAGGAGTTGGCGGATGCTTTAGTCCAGGTCTGGGAGGAGATCCATCAGGAGACCATCCGCCACCTCATCAGGAGCATGCCCAGGCGTTGTAGGGAGGTCATAAAGGCACGTGGAGGCCACACACACTACTGAGCCTCATTTTGACTTGTTTTAAGGACATTACATCAAAGTTGGATCAGCCTGTAGTGTGGTTTTCCACTTTAATTTTGAGTGTGACTCCAAATCCAGACCTCCATGGGTTGATAAATTGGATTTCCATTGATTATTTTTGTGTGATTTTGTTGTCAGCACATTCAACTATGTAAAGAAAAAAGTATTTAATAAGATTATTTCTTTCATTCAGATCTAGGATGTGTTGTTTAAGTGTTCCCTTTATTTTTTGGAGCAGTATATTAAGGGTATGTGGCAAAGGGGAGATGTACCTGTCCATAGTTGTTTATTAGGAAAGGGAATTGTACTAAATTATCTCATGTTATGAAACAAACAACAATTGTCTCTGTCATTGTCTGTTGCCACTACAATTGCTGCCTAACCTTGTTGCATTCCCCCTTCCCCCTCCAAAAGGACCACAACGGAAATAAACGTTTAAGGGTTATCCTTGATGATATTCTTAAATTGTATGTGGCGGCGTCACCGGCTGGAGCACCGTTATGTATGTATTTAAAAACAATTGCCTAATAGGGAATAGGGTGCCATTGGGGACGATTATAACATTAGTTAGGGGAAGATGTGATACATTTAATTTTCTGGTTTTCTTTTCAGAGCTCTTGAGTGACACTAATAGTGCCTAATTTGCATCATGGCAGTTTGACACACACATGCATGCACTCACTTTCTCTCTCACACACACACACACAACTCAACTACCAGAAGCTAAAATATTCATGATACATCTCCTGAATGGAAAATCCACGAGATACATGTACAGTAGTCTATGAAACATACAAAGCTAAATAATAAGTCAATGTGTTCTCTTCTCTTAACTATTCAGCCATCTTTGACGATGCCAAAGGCAATTTTTTTAGTTCCGAAAATACAATATAAACATTGCACAAGACCTCAAATACCCATTATCCAGGTAAGTTGAATAGCCTTTCCCAAATCATTAGGAAGCTTACATAACATCTTTGAGCATTAAGCATTAGTCCTAGCCTGAAGCATACTGATTATTCACAGCGGAGATCATATAGCTTTGCTCTTTACATTGGAATTCGGAACTCTATGACTGTACTGCCAATACTTATAGCTGGCACACGACGATGCACAATTCTGCAATCTGCAGTCATAACATTCTGGCCCTCTGATTATAAGCAGCGGATATTACATATCTATAACCTAGTTTTGAATATATTCCTCTATAGTACCTGACTTCAGTGACGTTGTAACTGCGGCTTCTCCATGATCCTCTATGGGTTCCTCTCTTTCTCCTCCGCACGAAAAACTCCACCAACTTCTCCCAACTTGACATAGCTCTTTACCGCAGTAACTCAACATCGACCAATTCTCAAAACATGTTCACTTCTCTATAAATTTGGATCATTTTTTAATCCCTCAACTTTGGACGATTGCAATCGACTTCCATGGACATCAATGTCTGCCACTCACAGCAAGATACATATACCGTGAGAGTTTATGTTGGGGTGACCAGGGGGAGGGGGGAGCTGGGTAAGACTTGGCGACCACTCATTCAAAACTACACTGGCAACATAATCACACATCATGGCACTGAGCTGTTCCCCAGTCAAAAGCAGTGGTGTTCAAAGACCAATAAGTGTCTCAAATGACCAGTGTGTGTGTGTGTGTGTGTGTGTGTGTGTGTGTGGTAACAGCCACTCAGCAGCTAAATCTGGGGAATCAAGAGTCAAGTGCTTCAAGTGTCTCAGTAGTAACTCATGGAGAAAGGCTGGTGGATTGAGCCTTTGTAATGACTGAAAGACTAAACCACACAAGACCACACCGGGGCCTGTGGCTGTATGGGCTTTGAAACCTCCACAGACATTTGATAACACTAGAGAAAACTCAGCTCTTAAAGCGAAGTGCTTGAAATGGGACATTGTTGAAGCTTCTGCCTCTTTTACAATCTTTTAAATAATTGCAAACACTTTAGCTGTGTTTAATTGAGCTTGCCTGTTGCAGTGGAAACAATACAAAAGTCCCAAAAGTGCAAACCTCATCCAGCTGGCAGGCCAAAGCAAACACTCAAAGTGTTTGACATTTGTACCTAGGTCTGATGTACCTGTGTGGTGTGTCTGTCTCGCCAGTCTCGCTGCAGGTGGAGAGGTGTGCTGTAGAGGTGGAGCTTGAGGAGGAGGAGGTAGAGCGGATGGACTCTAGGGCCCTGGGGAGCAGCGTGGAGGGCATGCACAGCCATGTCTCCAGGTCAGAGAACTTAGAATAGCTCAGCATCTCCAGAACACTGACAAGGGAGATAGGAGAGAGGCACAAATACATTTCACCCAAACTGAAAAGATATGACGAGAATTTGGTGCGAATGTAGGCCTATATGGAGTGACATGAGAGATAAAAGACAGAAAGAGAATGGAAAAAGAAAAAGTGATAGAGAGAGAGAGAGAGAGAGGCGAGGGGAGAGAAGGAGAGAAAAGGGAAAGAAGAGAAAGAGAGAGCAAGAGAGAGACAAAGACACAGCGAGAGCAAAAGAGAGGAGGGACAGGGTTTTGGAGCGTACCTGTCCTCCCCCACCCCTGGTATGTCATCCTTCTCGTCTGCAGCCTGGAAGACACAGGAGGTCCTGGAGTCCCGGGACAGCAGCCCACACACCTTATCAGAGTCCAGAGACATCTTCAGCCATAGCTAGGGGGGGAGACGAAAAGAAGTGAGCCAAGAGACATTCAGTTCTATTATCTAATTCAGCATTAAATGGATATCTGTCACTGTCTGTCTTCCCATTGAATGAACACACACACACACACACACACACACACACACACACACACACACACACACACACACACACACACACACACACACACACACACACACACACACACACACACACACACACGGCTTTTCAGGGGGAACAGACAAAGAGAGAAGGGATCACTAAAGGACTGAGAAAGACATTGCCCTCAAGTCATAATATGTAACTACTCAGCCTAGTCCTAATGAAGGTATAATGACTGAACAGTTCGGAAAGAAAACCATGAGCTTTAAACTTCCTTAGTGAATAGTTACTCTGTAACACACCACTCACCTAACACACACCTAAGACTTACCGCAGTGTTTTACCAAAAAGTCTCCGACTTCTGTGTTTACACCTCCACGACCCGGCTCCAGTGTCTCTCTGGGCCATGGCCTCAGTGGACCTGCTCTGACTTGGGGCCAAGGCCAGGCCACTGCTACTTTTCAGCTGGCATTTACATAAAAATGACTAACTGAGAACAGTGGTTAACATCTTCCATGTCTAACGCCTTCTCACAGAGCAACTGTCTTGATGATGCAGAGGTTGTTGATTCTGCTTTTCACAAGTGTCACACTACTGATGGAAACACAGTTTCCAAAAAAGAACACTAGAGCTTACAATAATAATAGTTATTATTATTTGGTGAGTGCTTATATTTGTCCTATTTCACATATTTATTTATTTCACCTTTATTTAGCCAGGTAGGCAATTTGAGAACAAGTTCTCATTTACAACTGCGACCTGGCCAAGATAAAGCAAAGCAGTTCGACACATACGACAACACAGAGTTAGTTACACATGGAATAAACAAACGGAGAGTGGGGTCACAGCCAGGGTCTGCCATTATCATCAATTAGGGTTAAGTGCCTTGCTCAAGGGCACATAGGCATATTTTTCACCTTGTCGGCTCAGGGATTCGACCTTTCCTTTCGGGCCCAGCGCTCTAACCGCTAGGCTAACTGCCGCCTAAGCTTACAATAGCATAATCACTGGCGACACACTGCTGCTGTGTTGGCGAAAGGTCAACAGTAGAATGATGTGTGACAGTAATAGTCCAAATCATTACCCACTTTCCTCCACGTGGCCAATGTTTAGGCTTGTGAGTCAGCCTGTACAGTATGGGCAACTCCCTGGTCAGCATGGAAAAAATGTCAAACTACATCACATAATTCGAAAAGGTATTGCTATAGCTTTATCTTGTATGCAGAAGAAAACGTGCTAGGCTACTGCTACAATAACACACACTGTGTCCCCTGTTAAGATGATATTCCTGCATGCCATAAGAAAATCTTTTCTCTCCTTCATTTCGCCCATCTTTAATTAGCCTACTGTACTTTCCTCCGTGGAACACGACATGAGCTGCTATTCAACGGGAAATTCACTTCAGCTTTACATTATTGCATGAAAGCTTGCTAGTTGTCCCATTAATTATACTTTAACAATGTTGCAGCGAAACTACAATGTTACAGCAAAACGTAGTAATTGCAAAAGCCCCCGGGCGATTTCAAAGCAAGCTGCGGATACATTAAAACGTTCTACTAAGTCTTATGTAGCCTAAAGTTTCCATCTTTGTTTCTTTCCCCCTGAAATCTCAGTTCAGAACAAAACATATGCTCTCCCGAAGCATTCCTTCGTCGTTTACTCCCTGTTACGTGTCTTTCTCTTTTTCTGCCTTTGTCTTGAGTTTGCTGCTGCCTAGCAATACAATAGCCTACATCCCTAAAATGCAGTAGCCTAGCCTAAAAAACAAGGCAGAGGGTAGGCCGGATGTAGGCTAGTTCATACTTTCAAAAAGACTTCGATTTTTAGGAGAACTTACCACGCAAATCCCCAGTTCGACATCATGGGGAGGTCGGACATCAGAGCGCTCGGTAGTCATCAGTTAATTAGCCTATCGTCCCGGACTGAGGATGGGCAGCAGCATCGGATAGCGGACAGCCGGACACCAATCTATAGCCGAGGGAAATGGTCCACATACAATCAGCTAGTTACCACAAGTCCACGTCCTGCGGTAAACAGACTATATTTGGCCACCCCTTGGCTCGTACTTTATGTCAAAAAAAGATTTGAGTCAGTTACTATGAGGAGACCTTCATCATCAGTTCAAAGCAGCCGTCTGAAGGAAAAGATAACTTGGACAGGAAATATTTATGTCGTTAGGCTGTCCGCCCAAAATTGCGAAGACTGCAATTAGGCTCCATCGACGGAGCAATCTGGATAAACAACAGCCCATCTCATCACACATCAACGTGACCACCACATACATGAACGAGCTACATGAAAATACACTTTGAAAAGGAGCTTGATGACTGTTGGTCCTAGGCTACTTGGAACATGGAATAGTTGTATGGAAATGATGATAAAAAGATGTTTGATGGTATTGTTAACTACAACACCACAATAATCAGCCTCTTCATCATTCAAAACTACCACCATCATTATCAGCATCAGTAACCTCACTCACATAAATCAGTGGAAGGCTTATTCTATCACATGTTATCTAGCTGGATGATTTAGCAGATGTTGTAATTTCAACATGGGCCTTAGAAGGAGATTTGTCTTACACATTAAAAACAGTGTTTGCAATATACTCTACAAAAACAATCAATCAGCCTACATCGAATACATAGATTGCCTAATATTTCTCTGATGTATGTGAGACACATAACAGTGTTGTGTTGTGAATGTCGGGATTATAAAAATACATTAATCATTCAATAAGATTCATTTCAGGGATTTGATTTCACGGAGTCCCAAATTGTACCCTATTCCCAGGAAAAATAAAGGCCTTTATAGTGCACTACTTTTTGCGAGGGCCCATATGGCTCTGGTCAAAATGTAGTTCACTATATAGGTAATAGGGTGCCACTTGGGACAGACCCAGGGTTTGGCCAAAGCTTTTAGACTCACTTAAGGATGAACACATTAGAGAAATAATATTATATTCTGGGAACCACACGGATGTTTTATATAATATCATACAGTTTCTTTTTTGGGCTCCATATGTTACAAAATCTATCAGCTTTTCTTCTTTGTAATGATATTCTAAGGTATGTTTTATAGTCACTGTACGTATTATAGTCACTGTCCTTGTTCTCGTTATCACACCACAGGAGGTTGGTGGCTCCTTAATTGGGGAGAACGGGCTCGTGGTAATGTCTGGAGTGGAATCAGTGGCATGTTATCAAATACATCAAACACATGGTTTCCAGGTGTTTGATGCCATTCCATATGCTCCGTTCCAGCCATTATTATGAGCCTTCCTCCCCTCAGCAGCCTCCGCTGCGCCTCCCAAGTGGCGCAGCCTCCCAAGTGGCACAGCGGTCTAAGGCACTGCATTGCAGTGCTAGAGACATCACTACAGACCCTGGTTCATTCCCAGGCTGTGTCACAACCGGCCGTGATCGGGAGTCCAATAAGGTCGGCGCGCAATTGGCCCAGCGTCGTCCGGGTTAAGGGAGGTTTTAGCCGGAGGGGTAGGCCATCATTGTAAATAAGAATTTGTTCTTAACTGACTTGCCTAGTTAAATAAAATTTAAAAAATGTAGCTGTGCATTTTAAAAACATATAATTGGTAAACTATCTTGTATATTCTTCATCCATATTGTTATGTAGTAGATAGCTAAGTGTGGTTGGGCCACAGTCAGCACATTACCATGATACACATTCCACCCCTAGGGGGCAGTGGCTGCCGTGGCCAGGTAAGGAAGCTCTGGTATGCATAAATCTGTGGTATTCACAGATGGGAGAGATTACCGCGCTAATCATCTGAACGAGTGTGATTTACCGGCCCGCAGGGCTTTTGATTTTTAAGGCCTTGGAATTTTCCGTATTATTTGTTGTTTGTCATCAACTGAACGACAATATTATAATTATCACAACTTTTTACTGTAGACCTCAGAGCTAATTTATAAAGCATTTCACTGTAGCTCATCCAAAGCTACAGTGGAGAGAACTGTGTGTATACTGTACCCCAACACACTGTTATTTGTATTCTCAGATATAAGCAATGCTGTAGTGTAGGCACTGTACTCAAATTACCCCCCCCCCCCCCCCCCCCTTAATACAGGAATACAACTCACTTCTTGAATTGAAATTTAATTGACCCTAACCCTGAATGTATGATCTGTATGTGTCCAGGAAACATCTGTTGGATGCTCCCATTCTTACACAGGTCCCACCATGTTTAATGTCAGCCAAGTGACCTGATGAGAGGAAGAGGTTAAGAGAGACATAGAGAGGTGGGTATGGAGAGAGAGAGAGAGAGAGGGGGGGGGGGGGGGTGGAAAAGGATAAGAGAAAAAGAGATACGGTTCCTGTAGGTGTAAATTAACGATTGAAATAAAGAGAGAGTCAAGGTCCAAGGCAGAGGATGAAAAATAGGGAGTAATAAAACAAGGGAGAGACTAAATGAGGAAAAAGAGGGAAAGTTACAAGAGCAGCTCTGGTTTCACTGGTTAGCAGTGCCCTCAGAACTCTGAAGTGAAGACAGCAGAGGAAATGTCCCTATAATTCCCAGTTTCCATGGGGATTCAACCACAGCAACCAGGGATTACCTCATTTCCTGCCTCTGTAATGTAAATATACCATAGCCTGCAGCCTCGGAGAACAGACAGGAAGGAGTTCAGGGTCAAAGGTTACTGTGCCAAAGAGAAGCCAGTGAACAGAGGTAGACTCCTAGCCAGACCAGACCACACATTGGGTGTATCCCCAAACGGCACCCTATTCCCTATAGTGCACTACTTTTGACCAGTGCCCTTTAGACCCAGGTCAAACGTTGTGCACTATATAGGGAAAATGTCACACGGAGCTGAACAGCTGAACCCAAGAGCAGACTCAGACAAGGAGACTGCGATGAGGTAACCAAGGTATTTATTGAAACACGAGAGGAAGATTGAGTGCAGGCCAGGGGAAGCTCGGGCGGGTTGCTGGAAACCAAGTGCAGAGGCTGAGGCTGGAGCGAGTGGTGTGGGGACAGGGTAAGCAGGTCCGGAGGGGAAACCAAGGGAGCGTAGAGTGGGGAATCCAGGACAGAGTAGCAGGACTGACAAGAAGTCGGACTGGAGACAGGGACCAGAGTCAGAGCGGGAAGAACTGTAGCGGAGAGGAAAACAGCATCAAGCAAGGGAAAACAGGCACAACAGGCTAGCAACATGGATTGACTGGGCAGAGATTACAATCTTATTTTTGTAATTTTATTTCACCTTTATTTAACCAGGTAGGCTAGTTGAGAACAAGTTCTCATTTACAACTGCGACCTGGCCAAGATAAAGCAAAGCAGTGCGACACAAACAACAACGCAGAGTTACCCATGGAATAAACAATCATACAGTCAATAACACAATAGAATAGAAAAGGTTGAAAAAGATAGAACTAGAAAAAATCTATATACAGTGTGTGCAAACGAGGTAAGATAAGGGAGGTAAGGCAATAAATAGGCCATAGTGGCAAAATAATTACAATTTAGCAATTAAACACTGGAGTGATAGATGTGCAGAAGATGTGTGTGCAAGTAGAGATACTGGGGTGGAAAGGAGCAAAAAAAGAAAATAAATAACAGTATGGGGATGAGGTAGTTGCATGGGCTATTTACAGATGGGCTATGTACAGGTGCAATGATCTGTGAGCTGCTCTGACAGCTGGTGCTTAAAGTTAGTGAGGGAGATATGAGTCTCCAGCTTCAGTGATTTTTGCAATTCGTTCCAGACATTGGCAGCAGAGAACTAGAAGGAAAGGCAGCCAAAGGAGGAATTGGCTTTGGGGGTGACCAGTGAAATATACCTGCTGGAGCATGTGCTACGGGTGGGTGCTGCTATGGTGACCAGTGAGCTGAGATAAGGCGGGGCTTTACCTAGCAAATTCAAAACTCAGATTCAAAACTCAAAAGGACTGACTATCTCCTGTTTCACTACGCTCGCCACCGGGTCTGCGTCACACCAAAGGGTGGGCGTTACAAACACCAGGAATATTCAACTTCAATTGCTCCACCTCCACACTCAACGCTATCCCAGAAATCACTCCTTTAAATGGTGCCCTGTTCCTAAGAGCAAGCAATAAACAGATCGTGACCCACATGCATGGGGGAAAAAAGTCCACTTCTTCAGCTTACCTTCACCAATTTAACAGTACCCAATGTCCTTTCCACCCAACCTGATACCACATATGGATCAGCTAAAAAGGTAAGGATCCACTTTCTCCAAAAAATCTCACTCACACTGGGCCAGAATCATCTTCATCATAATCCTCGGGATGAGACTGGGATCTTCACCACATCTGTCACCTCAGGTAATTCCCCCTCAACATCATCAACTTTACTATCTACCCTATCGGACCACGCTTTGGGAGACAAAGATCTGTGCTTAATGCCTTTTTTATGCTTTACGGCCTCCATCTTCTTCTCTTCCTGCATTCATTCTTTCTTACTACAAGAGCCAGAACGGGACCAACGATGCTTTTTCGGAGTCATGGCCCTAAGCCACAATGTACTTTCCTCCGTTTCTCTTCTGAGATCCACATGAAATCATCTTTGGAAAAGCTCTCCATATCCTCTTCTGTGACTAGTCTGCAGTCCTTTTCTTCTTCTTCTTCTTCTTCTTCTTCTTCTTCTTCTTCTTCTTCCCAAACATAAACCAATAAATCTGTAATTAATTTTGACATTTTTGCCGAGGAGGTCTTAGTCACCCAATTTTACATCTAACAAATATGTTTGGCGCAGTATCTCATGTGAAAAAATGCGCATGAAAACTATTTGTCTCTTGATGAATGACAACAAACACTTCATTGAAGAATCCCATCCATAATATTCCCACTCCTGCTAGGAATAGTACTGTTGACCAATCCCTGATGAAGGGGCGTAGACTTCGGCTACCAACTTTTCTTTCATTTTAAGATTTTAGCCATTTAGCATGTAAGTGCATACATTTTCGCAAGAAAAAAAATGAGTGTGCACGAACAGCCCAAAACAAACCTGCCGAACAAAAAATCGAACAAAACTGCCCCCAAATTTCATCATAATATATGCACAAACTGTTTTGACTGGGAAGCATGCAACAGGCTTAAGGGATATGGTTAAACTTCCACCTAGCCATTCAGAGGGCAAGATGGAGCTACTACCTAATATGGTTGATAAATGAAGATGTTTTAAGCTTACCGTAGGCTTCCCAGTCGAAACAGTTCCCACATATATTAGGATGACATTTTCTGATGTTTTTGTTTGTTTTAATATCTTAGGCAGGTTTTTTTCTGTCTGTTCGTGCACACAAAAAAATGTGGACTGATAGATGAAATGCGGACAGTCTGAGCACTGATGGAGGAATTGTGCGTTCGTGGTGTAACTCGGGCAGTTGTTGTTGCCATCCTGTACCTGTCCCACAGGTGTGATGTTCGGATGTACCAATCCTGTGCAGGTGTTGTTACACATGGTCTGCCACTGCGAGGGCAATCAGCTGTCCGTCCTGTCTCCCTGTAGCGTTGTCTTAGGTGTCTCACAGTACGGACATTGCAATTTATTGCCCTGGCCACATCTGCAGTCCTCTTGCCTCCTTGCAGCATGCCTAAGGCACGTTCACGTAGATGAGCAGGGACCCTGGGCATCTTTCTTTTGGTGTTTTTCAGAGTCAGTAGAAAGGCCTCTTTAGTGTCCTAAGTTTTCATAACTGTGACCTTAATTGCCTACCGTCTGTAAGCTGTTAGTGTCTTAACGACCGTTCCACTGGTGCATGTTCAATAATTGTTTATGGTTCATTGAACAAGCATGGGAAACAGTGTTTAAACCCTTTACAATGAAGATCTGTGAAGTTATTTGGATTTTTACTAATTATCTTTGAAAGACAAATCCTGAAAAAGGGACGTTTCTTTTTATATTGTCACTGAAAAATATTGTTGGCTGCAACTGTGTTAAACCCGATTTAAACGGTGTACTATAAATGTATATTTTGCAGTTGTGAAATTATTTTGATGTAATATGAAAGTAGAGGCCTCGTAATCTAACGGCAGAAGAGCTAAGTGTGTCGTTAGATGCTTTTTTCCCCTCCCACATCACTGTATATATACACAGAAGACCTCCGCTAAACATAGGATCACATGGTTTATCTGTCTCTCTGTGACCATGATAACTTCAGAACAAATTTGACTACAAATACAAAGTTGCCAATGTCTTTGCAATTAATACAAACAACCAATGACTGCATTAAAATATAAATGCAGTAGGCTATAGGCCTATTTCAATCACATTGAAATACATTTCATGTTCAATAAATTGACTGTAATTTGTCTCAGTATATTAAATGATGTGTAGCCTAACGTGCGCAATGATGTGCAAAGTCTGTGATTTAGTGCATTTTCATTGGATAACGCCTTGATCATACTGATAGCGTCATTGCAAAATAGTATGGAGCATCATCTGGATGTGTGCAACAAAAGTTCACCATTCACCTTCTGCCAAGCCGTCTACGCATACAGTTTGATGCATAGGTTCGATAAATCCAAGATATGCACCACACAGAACGCACTGCAACTGCCTCTGCAACGCAATGCTTCAAGGCATGTTTGATTTGATTTAGGTTCTCTCCAAAATGGCACCCTATTCCCAATATAGTGCACAACTTTTGACCAGGGCCCATAGGGCTTTGGTCTAAAGTATTGCACTATGTAAGGAATAGGGCATCATTTGGGATGTATCCTTAAACCGTTTTCAAAAGTTCAGAGGTTCTCGAGAAACAACAGACCTACTGTTGTGTAAACTTGCGAAATTATCATATCTTGAGCGCTATGTCCGGAGGTCACATAGGACACTCGCCCAACAGTTGCCTCCCTCCGAGCAATTTTCTCTTTGACCTCAACATACCTACAGTATAAATGGTAATAGCAGAGCAATGTTTTTGAAACAGCTGGAATGTATAGACATTTTCCTGATATTTGAGAGTTGTTTTATTGAAATTGCCACAATAACTGCCACCTGCCGGCTGCAATGAGCCATGCAAAACTATGGAAGCCCATTCCCGCCACCATAAAAAAAATGTTGATAGGCCTACTGGCTAAAAATGTTGAGATATGTAAGTCAAGTCATTTTGAGATACACAATTAAAACTTCGTAGGCCTAAGTACACATTTTTAGATAGTAGATCATGAATATAGAATACTAATTTGTTGCCTTACAATCTGGAATTAAAATAGATTTTTGGGGGGGTTGTATCATTTGATTTACACAACATGCCTACCACTTTGAAGATGCAAAATAATTTTTATTGTGAAACAAACAAGAAATAAGACAAAAAAAAACAGAAAACTTGAGCGTGCATAACTATTCACCCCCCAAAGTCAATACTTTGTAGAGCCACCTTTTGCAGCAATTACAGCTGCAAGTCTCTTGGGGTATGTCTCTATAAGCTTGGTACATCTAGCCACTGGGATTTTTGCCCATTCTTCAAGGCAAAACTGCTCCAGCTCCTTCAAGTTGGATGGGTTCCACTGGTGTACAGCAATCTTTAAGTCATACCACAGATTCTCAATTGGATTGAGGTCTGGGCTTTGACTAGGCCATTCCAAAACATGTAAATGTTTCCTTTTAAACCACTCAAGTGTTGCTTTAGCAGTATGCTTAGGGTCATTGTCCTGTTGAAAGGTGAACCTCCGTCCCAGTCTCAAATCTCTGGAAGACTAAAACAGGTTTCCCTCAAGAATTTCCCTGTATTTTGCGCCATCCTTCATTCCTTCAATTCTGACCAGTTTCCCAGGCCCTGCCGATGAAAAACATCCCCACAGCATGATGCTGCCACCACCATGCTTCACTTTGGGGATGGTATTCTCGAGGTGATGGGAAGTGTTGGGTTTGCGCCAGACATAGCGTTTTCCTTAATGGCCAAAAGCTACATTTTAGTCTCATCTGACCAGAGTACCTTCTTCCATATGTTTGTGCAGTCTCCCACATGCCTTTTGGCGAACACCAAACATGTTTGCTTATTTTCTTCTTTAAGCAATGGCTTTTTTTCTGGCCACTCTTCCGTAAAGCCCAGCTCTGTGGAGTGTATGGCTTAAAGTGGTCCTATGGACAGATACTTCAATCTCTGCTGTGGAACTTTGCAGCTCCTTCAGGGTTATCTTTGGTCTCTTTGTTGCCTCTCTGAATAATGCCCTCCTTGCCTGGTCTGTGAGTTTTGGTGGGCGGCCCTCTCTTGGCAGGTTTGTTGTGGTGCCATAGTCTTTCAATTTTTTTATAATGGATTTAATGTTGCTTTGTGGGATGTTCAAAGTTTCTGATATTTTTTTAGAACTCAACCCTGATCTGTACTTCTCCACAACTTTGTCCCTGACCTGTTTGGAGAGCTCCTTGGTCTTCATGGTGCCGCTTGCTTGGTGGTGCCCCTTGCTTAGTGGTGTTGCAGACTCTGGGGCCTTTCAGAACAGGTGTATATATACTGAGATCATGTGACACTTAGATTGCACACAGGTGGACTTTATTTAACTAATTATGTGACTTCTGAAGGTAATTGGTTGCAGATCTTATTTAGGGGCTTCATAGCAAAGGGGCTGAATAGATATGCACGCAAAACTTTTCAGTTTTTTAGAATTGTTTGGAACAAGTCATTTATTTCATTTCACTTCACCAATTTGGACTATTTTGTGAATGTCCATTACATGAAATCCAAATCCAAATTAATTTAAATTACAGGTTGTTATGCCACAAAATAGGAAAAACACCAAGGGGGATGAATACTTTTGCAAGGCACTGTATGTGATTTCAGAGTTGGCACCACAGGACCCAGAGTGGTGTAGGGAATTGTTTTCCTGGGGCCCAGAGTTTTTCCAGATCTGGTAGACTAACCTTACCAGGTAAAACTCTGTGTATGACATAGTAATAAATCATCTGTAAAAAAAACGATTTTATGTGGGCTATGATGGGACAAGATCTTTTTTTTATCAGGTCATATGGTTAAAAATAAACTCCTGGAAAAACTCTGGTCTTAGGGAGGATGCAAATGTTGAAATACAAAGTGCTGGTGCAAATGCCAGCTCTCCACATATTTGCCGGCGGCCCTGCTGTGCTGATCTCTGCAACGTGGATAGATGGAAATCGCCACACAATGAAAAAACATAACCTATTTGTATGATCTATATGTATTTTATTTTTGGAATGTGGGAATGGGCTTCCATATAAAACAACTAAACATCTCAACTGCCTGGTGAATTATACAAACATTTTGTCAGTGGAATTTTCTATCCCAATGATAATAATTAACAATCAATAAACCTTGACTAATCCCCAAGGTTTGTAAGACACTGGGTTAAGAATAATTAGGCAAGGACTCAGCTTTCTGCAAAAGGTCTGTACAGTTTATTCAGAGAACGTTCTGAAGTCCATTACACAAAGACATTCATTTTATGCTAACTCTCCACCTACGCACATACCTCCACACAAACAGTAGGTGAGTTGCATCCCTCCCTGGAGTTCTCACCACTGTTAATCACTACCCAGTGCTGTCTGCCTTTCCCCCGAGATTAGAGAGACCTTGAGGGTCACTCCCTTTCTTCTCTAAGTTACTCAAAGTTCCTCACTAGGTCGGGTCAAACACAGTCTACTATTTTCTTAGGCACACTAATACACACACACACACACACATTTCATTTTTGTACCGGGCCTCTACTAGACCTTATGGGCCTTTCGATTAGTACTTTAATTATTCATTATACATGCTACATAACTACTAATTACTAATTGGTTATGTGACAGGGTTGGATTCTTTAATCATTTACCTTTGAACATATTATTCCCTTATCACGTTTTCAGTCACAATTTTCTTTTAACACATGTAGCCTAATGATTTGCATGCTATTGATAAAAATGAAAAGTGTAGGTAAATACAGTATTATGTCAATTGTAATTTTGTCCCGATAACTCTGTTCATTGAGAATAAGCCCTTAGACTGTAGATTCCCACTCCAAATGGACTATAGAGTCTTAGAAAAAAGGGTTCCAAAGGGTTCTACATGGAACCAAAAGGGTTCTCCCTGGAACCAAATAAGGCTTTTCAAAGGATGCTCCTATGGGTACAGCCGAAGAACCCTTAAAGGTTCTAGATAGCACCTTTTTTTCTAAGAGTGTAGACAGACAGCAGGGTAAAGACAATAAACCCCACACCAACACACTGTTGGACCTGAATAACTCTCAGCACATGTCAAAGTCAAGCTCGACCATTCTTCTCGTGCTCTGCAGATCAGAGAAGTACCACCATTGAAAACAGGGGATTCCTATGAGGACACAGATTTTAGGTACAGCACAGAAGGTTAGGTTTGTGGACAAAGGGTGAAGCAATCTGGTATGTCCTCTCACTCACGAAGAGTAGTCTAGTCTAGAGTGACAATGGTGACAATGGTGGGAAAAATGAGAAGCCAGCCTATGCCTACTCCTGGCCTAAAAAGTGCCCTCATTGGAGAGTATTCATTTGAAAGTCCAGGAATAGGCTTACTCTGGCTCTGGGGAAATGTCCAAATATGTTTATAATCTTTATCAATAGTGTGTGTAATTGTAGAAAAAGTATGGAAAGTCAGTCAGAAATTACACATTGACAGATTGGACAGCGGAGTCAATCACCACCTTCCGGAGACACCTGAAACCCCACCTCTTTAAGGAATACCTAGGATAGGATAAAGTCATCCTTCTAACCCCCCCCCCCCCCCCTTAAAATATTTAGATGCACTATTGTAAAGTGGTTGTTCCACTGGATATCATAAGGTGAATGCGCCAATTTGTAAGTCGCTCTGGATAAGAGCGTCTGCTAAATGACTTAAATGTAAATGTAAATGTAAATTACATTAGTCTCTTACAAATTACTGCAACTGCAGGAAAATCCCTGTTGCAGCCATTACTTTACATTATACATTATGTCATTGGATCAATGGAGCAATGACATTGTGCAACAATCGAGGGTAATAGTTCCTTGCATCCCTGTGTGGAAATATTGAGTTTCAGTTAAGAAAGCAGTGAATCCAGGAAGGAAAGGGGTCAGATCTACTCCCCATATTGAGGGTCCACTGACCATGTTGCCAAAATCAGTCCCCGAAACAAGGGGTTAAAATAATACAGAGCCATTACTTAAACACACTCACAGACACACACACATGCATGCACACAAACACACACACTTATTTTTTCATTGCGCCGTACAGGTAGCAATGGCTGATAGCTCGCGTAAATGTTGTTTGT
The DNA here is from genome assembly GCF_965601325.2 of Salmo salar. NCBI lineage: Eukaryota > Metazoa > Chordata > Actinopteri > Salmoniformes > Salmonidae > Salmo > Salmo salar. Next base: position 83,083,375 of record NC_138291.1, on the reverse strand, counting down.
TTTTAAGTGTTTTTTGTATCAACATTTTTCGATCAGCTATTTGTTTTTTGATAGCTATTTTGAATCTGTTGTAATTGGTAATCTTGACCAACATTCAAGACTAATGTTGTCTTGTTTGGCTTAGCTAGCTAACAGATGTCTAGATATGGACTGTTTGGATTTGAATGCCCCAACACCATCTTGATGAGAAGCCTGAAGTGGAGAAGTGCATAAGGAGATGGCTTGTGCTAGCTAGTGAACCCACTATTGACCGTTAATTATGTGTGGTGAGCTTTCAGTGCCCTGTGGCAGCAGTAACCTTAGCATCACCCAAGTGGGTGCTACACAGAGTTAGTGAGAGGAGTAGATAGCTACAGTTAGCTAACCATCAAGCAACAAAGCTCAGCGCATGGGCATTGGGGACAGGACAGTGCGCTGCTAAGGCTGCAGACATTATTGTCTCACTGACTCTGACTGGCTCCCTCCTACATGACCATCCATGCTTGACGTTCCTCTGCTCTCAATGCCATCATAACTGCTTCAATTCATCATTCATCCTTCCAGTCCATACCCAGCTAGAACATAACGTTCTGAGAACCATATGTTTCTTAGAGCTTGGTGAGAGCGTGGTTGTCCTATGGTTATTTTACATGCAACCTTTCTGGGAATGCTGCAGGATAGTTGCTGGGCTTTGGAACATTCTCAGCACAAAAAAAAAACATTATTTTCTTGGTATTTAATTACTTTACAGTTCAGTTCCTCCAGGATTCCGTGATTCTGCAATTACAAAATGTTAGGTGGTGCAAATTTATGTTTTTGCACCTCCACTTTTTATACCAGGAAATTATCATAATCCATTGCATAATTCATCCATTTTCAAAAATGTTTTTTAAGAATATATGTATGACCATTTTAGGAATGGTATAATTGAGTAATATGATTACATTTTGCAACCCTGCTCCCCTGTCGAACCAAGATTAATGGTTTTGACCACTAAAGTCTTGCTTTACTACACGCTTCACTGCTTTGATTGGTGCAGCTAAACCACAAGGGTGTATCCTATAATGAACAGGTACCTGCAAAAAAAAATCAAGGAACTTGTTTATCTATTTTGCTGTGCTAACATTAGCTAGCTAGATAAGGTTAGTAAGATAGCTAGCTAAGGTTAGCATGCTATCTAGTTACACTGACAGCTGTCAGTTCCTTATTTGTTGATGTTTTTTGATCTCTCCACATGGAAATCATTACAACTTTCTTTCCCACCCCAAATTCCTGAATATGTATAAGTAGCCTGCATCATTCTTCGGAGGTGGAACCTAAACAAACATTTCTGCTCTAGGACAGGAATTTCGTCAAAATAAGGGTGTCATTGCCCTCTTTAAATTCCGTCCTCAGAACATGAGCAAAACTTTCCATAAAAACCACAAGAACATTTGTGACTCGTTTCAGGAAACTAGGCATACGAATAAAGTACGAATAAATTGTTAAATTGCGAGCCTAGTTGGTTTAGCCACGGAAAAAGACAGGAACCTTCCTGCTAGCCATGATTGGCTGAGATAATGGATGGGCTGGACATGCCGAGAGATGAGTTTGGATTGGTCTGCCATGTAGCACGCTTCTGTCTATAATGAGCTGCTAAGTATGTGTAGGTAATCCTTTCTGACGCAGAATTTTTTTTAAAGATAGCCCTCCACTTTCTGGAGGACCGAGCTTTGAAAGCAGTGGAATGCCGGTGGAAGCAGAGTATGATAGCTAAGGAGATGCCGAAAATGTAGGCGTATGATTGCAAATGCGGAGGGAGTCGAAAAGAGGACACAGAAGGCTGCTGTATAAAACATCTTCAAACTACGGGCAGCCATGGCATCCGTGACAGAGAAGGATAAGAAACCTCCAAATAACCGTTACATTTCGTTCTTAGAGCGTTAATAAAACCTCAGAGAAAAACTTTCAGGGAACCAGAGTAAATGTTCTCAGAACCTCCCTGCAATGTAAAATTAACCCCACAACAGGCTAAATTTCTCAGAATGTTTAAAAAATGTTTTACCGGTCGGGACACTTTGTTCCCACAACCAATGTGAAACCAAAAACATACGTTCACACAACTTCCAAGTAACCTAATGTGCTAGTTGGGTAACTTCCATACTGTGTTACAATGTTATTGTTTTGGGGGTTATTTGTTGTTGTTTTTTATGTGTTTTTGTACATGCAAGTCAGATGTAAATGCCATGTATACAAAAATGTAAAAATAATAAACAAATAATAACACACACACACCGAGCCATTACGTGCTAGGGTTACCGGCCCCTATACAAACATTGTTTAAAGTAACTGTCCAGTCAAAATCTCACTGTTAAAAGTTCATATTCTGTTAACTCATACCCAAGTAATGTTGTTGACGCATACTATATTCGTATTTGTGGCTAAAGCTTTCAAAAACCCTACCTAGATTGTAAGATGGCGCGGGGATGCTTATGTTTTTGCACCTCCACTTGTTTACAGGAAAATGTACATAATCCATTAAATATTTTGTAAATACATTTTTTTTTATTCTGGACATCAGAACAGCAATCACTCACCTCGATCTGCGCGAAGACTTCTACTTCAATGAGTCTTCGGCACAGAACATACTGCTCACCTCGGACCAGGGACCATTGGCGAATGTGCAATCGCTGGAAAACAAACTGGACACGCTTCGTTTCGAGTCTATCCTATCAATAGTGCTGGGATGCTTATGTTTTTGCACGTCTACTTTTTTACAGGAAAATGTACATAATCCATTGGATAATTAGTACATTTCCTATGACCTAGAAAAGTTACTGAACATCAGAACAGAAATCATAAACCTCGATCTGGACGAAGACTTCTACTTCAATGAGTCTTCAATACAGGACATACTGCTCAGCTCGGACCAGAGGCCATTGGCGAATGTGCAATCGCTAGAAAACAAACTGGACACGCTTTGTTCGAGTCTATCCTATCAACGGGACATTAAGAACTGTAATATACTGTACAATGCTTTTCGGAGTAATGGCTGAACAAGGACATGGACAATATACAGTTAGCTGGGTTTTCCATGCATCTGCAGGGCAGAACAGCGGCTTCCGGTAAGATCTGTGAGGATGTGGTGTGTCTCTTTGTCAACAAAGACTGGTGCGCAATCTCTAATATTAAGGAAGTCTTCAAGGTTCTGCTCGCCTGAGTTGGAATACCTCATGATAAGCTGTAGACCATACTTACCAAGAGAGTTTATCTATATTTTTCGTAGCTGTCTGTTTACCACCACAAACCAATGTTGGCACTAAGACCGCACTCAACGAGCTGTACAGGGCCATAAGCAAACAAAAAAATGACCATCCCGTGGCTAGTGATTTTAATGCAGGAAAACTGAAATCTGTTTTACCTAATTTCTACCAGCATGCAACTAGAGAAAAAAAGATCACCTTTACTCCACACACAAAGATGCATACAAAGCTCTTCCTCGCCCTCCATTTGGCAAATCTGACTATAACTCTATCCTCCTGATTCCTGCTTACATTTCAAAAACTCAAACATGAAATACCAGTGATGCCTCAATACGGAAGTGGTCTGATGAAGCGGATGCTAAACTACAGGACAGTTTCGCTAGCACAGACCGGAATATGTTCCAGAATTTATCCGATGACATTGAGGAGTTTACCACATCAGTTACCATCTTCATTAATAAGTGCCTTGACAACATCATCCCCACAGTGACAGTACATGCATATCCCAACCAGAAGCTATGGATTACAGGCAACATCTGCACTGAGCTAAAGGCTAGAGCTACCGCTTTCAAGGAGCGGGACACTGGCAGCATCATGCTGTGGGGATGTTTTTCAGCGGCAGGGACTGGGAGACTATTCAGGATCAAGTGAAATATGAATGGAGCAAAGTACAGAGAGTTTCTTGATGAAAACCTGCTCCAGAGCGCTCAGGACCTCAGACTGGGGCGAAGGTTCACCTTCCATCAGGACAACGACCCTAAGGACACAGCCAGGACAAGGTGGGAGTGGCTTTGGGACAAGTCTCTGAATGTCCTTGAGTGGCCCAGCCAGACACTGGACTTGAACCCAATCGAACATCTCTGGAAAGACCTGAAAATAGCTGTGCAGCGACGCTCCCCATCCAACCTGACAGAGCTTGAGAGGATCTGCAGAGAAGAATGGGAGAAACTCCCCAAATACAGGTGTGCCAAGCTTGTAGCGTCATACCCAAGAAGACTTGAGGCTGTAATCACTGCCAAAGGTGCTTCAACAAAGTACTGAGTAAAGAATCTGAATACTTACAATACCAGTCAAAAGTTTGGACACACCTATTCATTCAAGGATTTTCTTTATTTTTACTATTTTCCACATTGTAAAATAATAGGGAAGACATCAAAACTATGAAATAACACATATGGAATCATGTAGTAACCAAAAAAGTGTTAAATAAATAAAATATATGTTATATTTGAGATTCTTCAAATAGCCACCCTTTGCCTTGATGACAGCTTTGCACACTCTTGGCATTCTCTCAACCAGCTTCCTGAGGAATGCTTTTCCAACAGTCCTGAAGGAGTTCCCACGTATGCTGAGCACTTGTTGGCTGCTATTCCTTCACTCTGCTGTCCAACTCATCCCAAACCATCTCAATTGGGTCGAGGTTGGGGGATTGTGGAGGCCAGGTCATCTGATGCAGCACTCCATCACTCTCCTTGGTCAAATAGCCCTTACACAGCCTGGAGGTGTGTTTTGGGTCATTGTCCTGTTGAAATACAAATGATAGTCCCACTAAGCGCAAACCAGATGGGATGGCGTATCGCTGCTGAATGCTGTGGTAGCCATGCTGGTTAAGTGTGCCTTGAATTCTAAATAAATCACAGACAGTGTCACCAGCAAAGCACCCACACACCAAAACACCTCCTCCTCCATGCTTCACGGTGGGAACCACACATGCAGAGATCATCCGTTCAACTACTCTTCGTTTCAAAAGACAAGGCATTTGGAACCAGAAATCTCAGATTTGGACTCATCAGACGAAAGGACACATTTCCACCAGTCTAATGTCCATTGCTTGTGTTTCTTGGCCCACGCAAGTCTCTTATTATTATTGGTGTTCTTTAGTAGTGGTTTCTTTGCAGCAATTCCACCATGAAGGCCTGATTCACACAGTCTCCTCTGAACAGTTGATGTTGAGATGTGTCTGTTACTTGAACTCTGTGAAGCATTTATTTGGGCTGCAATCTGAGGTGCAGTAAACTCTAATGAACGTATCCTCTGCAGCAGAGGTAACTCTGGGTCTTCCTTTCCTGTGGCGGTCCTCATGAGAGCCAGTTTCATCATAGTGCTTGATGGTTTTTGCGACTGCACATAAAGAAACTTTCAAAGGTCTTTGTTCCGCATTGACTGACCTTCATGTCTTAAAGTAATGATGGACCGTCGTTTCTCTTTGCTTATTTGAGCTGTTCTTGCCATGAAATGGACTTGGTCTTTTACCAAATAGGGTTACCTTCTGTATACCACCCCTACCTTGTCAGAACACAACTGATTGGCTCAAACGCATTAAGAAGGAAAGAAATGCCACAAATTAACTTTTAACAATGCACACCTGTTAATTGAAATGCATTCCAGGTGACTAACTCATGAAGATGATTGAGAGAATGCCAAGATTGTGCAAAGCTGTCATCAAGACAAAGGGTGGCTACTTAAATATATTTTGATTTGATCAACACTTTTTTGGTTACTACATGATTCCATGTGTGTTATTTCATAGTTTTTAATGGCTTCACTATTATTCTACAAAATAGAAAATAGTAAAAATAATAATAATAATAAACTGGAATGAGTAGGTGTGTCCAAACCAGTCATATTTCTTTTTATTTTTATTTTTAATACATATGCAAAAATATCTAAAAACTTGTTTTCGCTTCATCGTTATGGGGTATTGTGTGTATATTGATGAGGGGAACAAATTATGTAATCCATTTTTAAATAAGGCTGTAAAGTAACAAAATGTGGAAAAAGTCAAGGGGTCTGAATACTTTCTGAATGCACTGTATCTACAGTATGTCAATTTCCTCGTACCCCTACACATCGACTCGGTACTGGTACCCCATGTATATCGCCAAGCTATCATTGGTCATTGAGTATTTGTTCCTTGTGTTTCTCGTGTTACAATTGTTTAAATATTGTTATTATTATAATTGTTTTATTATATTCTGCAGTGTTGGGAAGTACGTAAGCATTTCTCTCTTAGTCTGCACCTGTTGTTTACAAAGCATGTGACAATTAACATTTGATTTGACCTCAAACTTGTATCTCTAACAGACCAATTAAAAAATGCTTGCTTTTTCCTCATAAAGGATGATGTAATCCTCCTGAGGATGAGCTGGCCAATCAGCGTCTACTGTATGAATATTTTTTATGACCTGTATAAGCCATTCTGTTGTTGGGGTATGCCCTAACCATTCCAACACAGAAAAGCTGCTTTCTAACATGCTTAATTACAATTTCTTGGAAGGAAAACTGCTAGTAGATACCATAGACTTCCAGTCATTGTGCTAATGCTAGTTAGCATTGGCTCGCAAAACTACCTCTAACTTATTTCATACTAGAGAAAGAGACATCTGACTGAGGAGGTAGATAAAGGGCCTCATTTCCAAAATCCCGAAGTATCCCTTTAATTATAGGTCATTCATATTTAATAGACATCTGGAAACACTGGACAGTTAGTTACTCTAAAGGCCATTCCTCATCAGTGACATAGGTACTCGTTGGCACCTTTAAACACTAGTAGAACTGAACAACATGGATAAGACAAAGTATTATGTCATAACAGTAGACAAGTGAATTTTGCAATTATGTTATTATATACACTACCGGTAAAATAATAAACAACGAATTTAATTTTTGTTTGAATACAGAATCAGATGTGACGCTATGGTCATAAAGACAATGCAATTGTGTTTGCTGTATACTTTAAAATAAGGGTTAAGGGTGGAAAGGGTTAAAAGTTTCCTTGCTCAATAGGTGAGGGGGAGAGGAAAGTCGTGTCTCACAGACACTCCCCTCTTTAGCTATTGATTTCCCCTGCGTGATTCTCCAAGACGATGTAGACCAGATCATTGCAAAGAGCCACAGCTTTCTAGACATGCCTGCACGATACATGGACAGTGTATAGAGACGATAGAAGTGAGTGGAATGAACGGTGGTAGGCTATATATCTCATTCTGGGGAAACCTCTGCGCATATAATACATTTTCATATGTTGGTGCTAAAGTTAAACAGGATAGTCGTATATTCAATCTGTATTTGGACAAAAAACACGAACTGATAATGGACAAAAAAACGAATGGATGACATACAACTTCAAGCTTGAGATTGAACAGGCTGACGGTTGCATTCCCTTACCACAAAGACGCACTGTTTCAGAAGACTGAGAAGAGCTCCAGAATACAGTAAATTCAACTGATGTATTTTACCTTAATTGTGAAATTCACAGTTATTATTTGCACTGAATACTATATTCCTGAAACTACAATATATTCAGCGGTTCGGTGTAAAATATGGAATCAGTCAGCATTTTAAGGTGAGTAATTAGATAGTTTTTTTCATTCAAAATAATCTCCATCACGCGCGCCTAGGCCAACGAATATCGCATCGCATACCAGTTGACATCGACAGAGAAGGGTTGATGACAGATCCCAGCTAGCACATAACGTTCTGAGAACCATAGGTTTCTTAGAGATTGGTGAGAGCGTGGTTGTCCTATGGTTATATTACATACAACCTTTCTGGGAATGGTGCAGGATAGTTGCTTGGCTTTGGAACATTCTCAGCACAAAAAAAAAACAATTTTCTTGGTATTTAATTTCTTTATAGTTCAGTTCCTCCAGGATTCTGAGATTCTGCAATTACAAAATGTTTAGCAAAATCAGCAATGCCCTGCATATTATGCGAGGGTGTGCAAATTTGACCAATCACCACACTATTTCCACATAAAACAGTCAAATAATCGCAATATTATTGCATAAAACTGACCCATCACAGCAAAAGAAAAAGAGGACTATGTTACAAACTGTACTACATTTAGTAACTTACTTTGAAGACATGGTTATTGTGTTTAAATAGGCTTTTGTCATTTGGTACTCTTCATTCAGTGTACTTGTCTTTAACTGCCATTTCCCAAAAGTCAGACTCTTCCCAACTCATTATTCTCAGCTTCAGAAGCATCTGCATTTACCACATTTTGTGTGGTTAACCTTAGATATATTCTCCAGACGTGGCCAGAGGGAATTGTTGATATGCTGTAAACATTTTATTTTACACTGATCAAAATTATAAACGCAACATGTAAAATATTGTGTTTCATGAGCTGAAATAAAAGATCCCAGAAATATTCCATATGCACAAAAAGCTTATTCCTGTCAAATTTTGTGCATACATTTGTTTACATCGCTGTTAGTGAGCATTTATAGTTTGCAAAGGTAATCCATCCACCTGACAGGTGTGGCATATCAAGAAACTGATTAAACAGTGTGATCATTACACAGGTGCAACTTGTGCTGGGGACAATAAAAGGCCACTCTAAATAATGCAATTTTGACACACAATACAATACCACAGATGTCTCAAGTTTTGAGGGAGCATGCAATCGGCATGCTGATTGCAGGAATGTCCACCAGAGCTGTTGGCAGAGAATTTAATGTTAATTTCTCTAGCATAAGCTGCCTCCAATGTTGTTTTACAGAATTTGGCACTACGTCCAACCGGCCTCACAACCGCAGACCATGTGTACGGCATTGTGTGGGCGAGCGGTTTGCTGATGTCAACATTGTTAACAGAGTGCCCCATGGAGGCAGTGGGGTTATGGTATGGGCAAGCATAAGTTACATACAAAGAAGACAATTGCATTTTATTGATTGACAATTTGAATGCACAAAAATACCACAACGAGACCCCGAGGCCCATTGTGAGGCAGATGCATATCTGTATTACTAGTCATGTGCAATCTATAGATTAGAGCCTAATGAATGTATTTCAATTGACTGATTTCCTCATATGAAATGTAACTCTGTAAAATCTTTTGACATTTTTGCATGCCTCCAACGCCTCCAACTCAATCATCAAGTTTACAGGCGACACAACAGGACTAAGCCTGATTATCAACAATGACAAGACGTGAGGGCCCTAGGTGAGTGGTGCCAAGAAAATAACCTTTCCCGCAATGTCAACAAAACGAAGGAGCTGATCGTGGACTTCAGGAGACAGCAGAGGGAGCACGCCCCCATCCACATCGACGGGACCGCAGTGGAGAAGGTGAAAAGCTTCAAGTTCCTCGGAGTACACATAACTGACAATCAGAAATAGTTCACCCACACAGACAATGTGGTGAAGAAGTCGCAACAGCGTCTCTTCAACTTCAGGAGGATGAAAAAATGTGTTTTAGCCCCTAAGACCCTCACAAACTTTTACAGATGCACCATTGAGAGCATCCTGTTGGGCTGTATCACCACCTGGTATTGCAACTGCAGCGCCCGCAACCGCAGGGCTCTCCAGAGGATTGTGCGGTCTGCCCAACGCATCACCGGGGACACATTGCCTGCCCTGCAGGACTCCTACAGCACCCAATGTCACAGGAATGCCAAAAAGATCATCAAGGACATCAACCACCCGAACCACGGCCTGTTCACCCCGGTATTATCCAGAAGGCGAGGTCAGTACAGGTGCATCAAAGCTGGGACCAAGAGACTGAAAAACAGCTTCTATCTCAAGGCCATCCGACTGTTAAATAGTCGTCACTACCCGGCCTCCACCCAGTACTCTGCCCTGAACTTAATTTGTGGAATTTCTTTCCTTCTTATTGCGTTTGAGCCAATCAGTTGTGTTGTGACAAGGTAGGGGTGGTATGCAGAAGATAGCCTTATATGGTAAAAGTTGATATGTGACCCATTTCAGGAAACTAGGCATATGTCGAAGGTCACTACTTCAGAGAGCCGTTTGAACGTAAACTTAAAAAAAATCAAAATGCGTTTTTTTTCAGAAATGCCTTCTCGAACATGTGAACTTTCATGTGCTTTAATAACAAACTTGTTTACCATCTGTAAATACAAATAAAATTGTTAAATTACGACCATAGTTGGTTTAGCCACAGAAAAAGCCAGCAACTTTCCTACTAGTCATGATTGGCAGAGATAATGAGTGGGCTGGACATTTACATTTAAGTCATTTAGCAGACGCTCTTATCCAGAGCGACTTACAAATTGGTGCATTCACCTTATAATATCCAGTGGAACAACCACTTTACAATAGTGCATCAAAATCTTTAAGGGGGGGTTAGAAGGATTACTTTATCCTATCCCAGGTATTCCTTAAAGAGGTGGGGTTTCAGGTGACTCCGGAAGGTGGTGATTGACTCCGCTGTCCTGGCGTCGTGAGGGAGCTTGTTCCACCATTGGGGTGCCAGAGCAGCGAACAGTTTTGACTGGGCTGAGCGGGAACTGTGCTTCCTCAGAGGTAGGGAGGCGAGCAGGCCAGAGGTGGATGAACGCAGTGCCCTTGTTTGGGTGTAGGGCCTGATCAGAGCCTGAAGGTACGGAGGTGCCGTTCCCCTCACAGCTCCATAGGCAAGCACCATGGTCTTGTAGCGGATGCGAGCTTCGACTGGAAGCTAGTGGAGAGAGCGGAGGAGCGGGGTGACGTGAGAGAACTTGGGAAGGTTGAACACCAGACGGGCTGCGGCGTTCTGGATGAGTTGTAGGGGTTTAATGGCACAGGCAGGGAGCCCAGCCAACAACGAGTTGCAGTAATCCAGACGGGAGATGACAAGTGCCTGGATTAGGACCTGCGCCGCTTCCTGTGTGAGGCAGGGTCGTACTCTGCGAATGTTGTAGAGCATGAACCTACAGGATCGGGTCACCGCCTTGATGTTAGTGGAGAACGACAGGGTGTTGTCCAGGGTCACGCCGAGGCTCTTAACACTCTGGGAGGAGGACACAAGGGAGTTGTCAACCGTGATGGCGAGATCATGGAACGGGCAGTCCTTCCCCGGGAGGAAGAGCAGCTCCGTCTTGCCGAGGTTCAGCTTGAGGTGGTGATCCGTCATCCACACTGATATGTCTGCCAGACATGCAGAGATGTGATTCGCCACCTGGTTGTCAGAAGGGGGAAAGGAGAAGATTAATTGTGTGTCATCTGCATAGCAATGATATGAGAGACCATGTGAGGATATGACAGAGCCAAGTGACTTGGTGTATAGCGAGAATAGGAGAGGGCCTAGAACAGAGCCCTGGGGGACACCAGTGGTGAGAGCACGTGGTGCAGAGACAGATTCTCGCCACGCCACCTGGTAGGAGCGACCTGTCAGGTAGGACGCAATCCAAGCGTGGGCCGCGCCGGAGATGCCCAGCTCGGAGAGGGTGGAGAGGAGGATCTGATGGTTCACAGTATCAAAGGCAGCAGATAGGTCTAGAAGGATGAGAGCAGAGGAGAGCGAGTTAGCTTTAGCAGTGCGGAGAGCCTCCGTGACACAGAGAAGAGCAGTCTCAGTTGAATGCCCAGTCTTGAAACCTGACTGATTAGGGATCAAGAAGGTCATTCTGAGAGAGATAGCAAGAGAGCTGGCCAAGGACGGCACGTTCAAGAGTTTTGGAGAGAAAGGAAAGAAGGGATACTGATCTGTAGTTGTTGACATCGGAGGGATCGAGTGTAGGTTTTTTCAGAAGGGGTGCAACTCTCGCTCTCTTGAAGACGGAAGGGACGTAGCCAGCGGTCAAGGATGAGTTGATGAGCGAGGTGAGGTAGGGGAGAAGGTCTCCGGAAATGGTCTGGAGAAGAGAGGAGGGGATAGGGTCAAGTGGGCAGGTTGTTGGGCGGCCGGCCGTCACAAGACGCGAGATTTCATCTGGAGAGAGAGGGGAGAAAGAGGTCAAAGCACAGGGTAGGGCAGTGTGAGCAGGACCAGCGGTGTCGTTTCACTTAGCAAACGAGGATCGGATGTCGTCAACCTTCTTTTCAAAATGGTTGACGAAGTCATCCGCAGAGAGGAAGGAGGGGGGGGGGAGGGGGAGGAGGATTCAGGAGGGAGGAGAAGGTAGCAAAGAGCTTCCTAGGGTTAGAGGCAGATGCTTGGAGTTTAGAGTGGTAGAAAGTGGCTTTAGCAGCAGAGACAGAAGAGGAAAATGTAGAGAGGAGGGAGTGAAAGGATGCCAGGTCCGCAGGGAGGCGAGTTTTCCTCCATTTCCGCTCGGCTGCCCGGAGCCCTGTTCTGTGAGCTCGCAGTGAGTCGTCGAGCCACGGAGCAGGAGGGGAGGACCGAGCCGGCCTGGAGGATAGGGGACAGAGGAAATCAAAGGATGCAGAGAGGGAGGAGAGGAGGGTTGAGGAGGCAGAATCAGGAGATAGGTTGGAGAAGGTTTGAGCAGAGGGAAGAGATGATAGGATGGAAGAGGAGAGAGTAGCGGGAGAGAGAGAGCGAAGGTTGGGACGGCGCAATACCATCCGAGTAGGGGCAGAGTGAGAAGTGTTGGATGAGAGCGAGAGGGAAAAGGATACAAGGTAGTGGTCGGAGACTTGGAGGGGAGTTGCAATGAGATTAGTGGAAGAACAGCATCTAGTAAAGATGAGGTCAAGCGTATTGCCTGCCTTGTGAGTAGGGGGGGAAGGTGAGAGCGTGAGGTCAAAAGAGGAGAGGAGTGGAAAGGAGGCAGAGAGGAATGAGTCAAAGGTAGACGTGGGGAGGTTAAAGTCACCCAGAACTGTGAGAGGTGAGCCATCCTCAGGAAAGGAACTTATCAAGGCGTCAAGCTCATTGATGAACTTTCCAAGCGAACCTGGAGGGCGATAACTGATAAGGATGTTAAGCTTGAAAGGGCTGGTAACTGTGACAGCATGGAATTCAAATGAGGAGATAGACAGATGGGTCAGGGGAGAAAGAGAGAATGTCCACTTGGGAGAGATGAGGATTCCAGTGCCACCACCCCGCTGGCTCGATGCTCTAGGGGTATGCGAGAACACGTATGCAGACGAGGAGAGAGCAGTAGGAGTAGCAGTGTTATCTGTGGTAATCCATGTTTCCGTCAGCGCCAGGAAGTCTAGGGACTGGAGGGTAGCATAGGCTGAGATGAACTCAGCCTTGTTGGCCGCAGACCGGCAGTTCCATAGGCTGCCGGAGACCTGGAACTCCACGTGGGTCGTGCACGCTGGGACCACCAGGTTAGAGTGGCAGCGGCCACGCGGTGTGGAGCGTTTGTATGGCCTGTGCAGAGGGGAGAGAACAGGGATAGACAGACACATAGTAGACAAGCTACAGAAGAGGCTACGCTAATGCAAAGGAGATTGGAATGACAAGTGGACTACACGTCTCGAATGTTCAGAAAGTTAAGCTTACGTTGCAAAAATCTTATTGACTAAAATGACGAAAAATGATACAGTACTGCTGGCTGGTGGAGTAGGCTAGCTAGCAGTGGCTGCGTTGTTGACTTTGAATGTGTAGCTGGCAAGGTAACCTCGATAGTTTCAGTACTACACCTTGTCATGAAACAAAGCAACTTTGTAGCTAGCTAGCTAACATAACACTAATCAAGACGTTCCTTGTAATGTATTTAGTTTCTACAATGCTGCTCGTCGGTAATAGTTGGCTGGGTTAGGAAAAATGGTGTCGCGGGGGACGGAAATAGCTGGCTAGCTAACCTCGATGGCTGGCTAGCTGACCTCGGTAATTACTAAACTACACAATTATCAAGCTATGACAAAGACAACTAAGTAGCTAGCTAGCTAACACTGCACTAGTCAAATCGTTCCGTTGTAAAGTATTAGTATCTACAGCGCTGCTAGTCGGTAACGGTTGGCTAGCTAGCAGTGGGTTAATGATGACTAGGTGTGTTGACTAAGTCTGGCGCCGCGTCGCGCCTGGCTAGCTCACCTCGATAATTACTCAAACTACACAATTATCTTAGATACAGAGACAGCAAAGACAACTATGTAGCTGGCTAACTAACACTAACACCACACTAATCAAGTCGTTACGTTGTAATGTAATCGTTTCTACAGTGCTGCTAGTCGGTAGAAGTTGGCTAGCTAGCAGTGATGACTAGCTAGCTAGCTAGCAGCTAGCAGTGTTGACTACGTTAGGAGGACTACGTTAGGAGGACGAAAGATGAGTTTGGATTGGTCTACCATATAGCACGCTTCTGTCTATTTGAACTGGTCAGTATGTCTAGGTAATCCTGTCTGACGTGGCTTTTTAAAAAATCGAATCAAATCAAATTGTATTAGTCACATGGGCCGAATACAACAGTGAAATGTTTACTTACGAGCCCCTAACCAACAATGCAGTTTAAAAAAAATATATATGGATAAGAATAACAGATGAAAGTAACAAGAAATTAAAGAGCAGCAGTAAAATAACAATAGCGAGACTATATACATGGGGTACCGATACAGAGTCAATGTGCGGGGGCACAGTTGAGGTAGTATGTACTGTACATGTAGGTAGCGTTATTAAAGTGACTATGCATAAAGGACAACAGAGAGTAGCAGTGGTGTAAAGGGGGGAGGGGGGGGCAATGCAAATAGTCTGGGTAGCCATATGACTAGATGTTCAGGAGTCTTATGGCTTGGGGGTAGAAGCTATTTAGAAGCCTCTTGGACCAAAACTTGGCGCTCCGGTACCGCTTTCCGTGCGGTAGCAGAGAGAACCGTCTATGACTAGGGTGGCTGGAGTCTTTGACAATTTTTAGGGCCTTCCTCTGACATCGCATGGTATAGAGGTCCTGGATTGCAGGAACCTGTAGTGCCTTGTGGTCGGAGGCCGAGCAGTTGGCATACCAGGCAGTGATGCAACCTGTCAGGATGCTCTTTTCAGTCTCCTGAAGGGGGAATAGGTTTTGTCATGCCCTCTTCACGACTGTCTTGGTGTGCTTGGACCATGTTAGTTTGTTGGTGATGTGGACACCAAGGAACTTAAAGCTCTCAACCTGCAGCCCCGTTGATGAAAATGGGGGCGTGCTCGATCCTCTTTTTCCTGTAGTCCACAATCATCTCCTTTGTCTTGATCACGTAGAGGGAGAGGTTGTTGTCCTGGCACCACACGGCCAGGTCTCAGACCTCCTCCCTATAGGCTGTCTCGTGGTTGTCGGTTATCAGGCCTACCACTGTTGTGTCATCTGCAAATTTAGTGATGGTGTTGGAGTTGTGCCTGGCCATGCAGTCATGAGTGAACAGGGAGTACAGGAGGGGCCCCTGTGTTGAGGATCAGCGTGGCGGATGTGTTGTTACCTACCCTTACCACCTGTTTGCGGCCCGTCAGGAAGTCCAGGATCCAGTTGCAGAGGGAGGTGTTTAGTCCCAGGGTCCTTAGCTTATTGATGAGCTTTGAGGGCACTATGGTGTTGAATGCTGAGCTGTAGTCAATGTATAGCATTATCACATAGGTGTTCCTTTTGTCCAGGTGGGAAAGGGCAGTGGGGAGTGCAATAGAGATTGCATCATCTGTGGATCTGTTTGGGCGGTATGCAAATTAGAGTGGGTCTAGGGTTTCTGGGATGATGGTGTTGATGTGAGCCATGACCAGTCTTTCAAAGCAATTCATGGCTACAGACGTGAGTGCTATGGGTCGGTAGTCATTTAGGCAGATTACCTTAGTGTTCTTAGGCACGGGCACTATGGTGGTCTGCTTAAAGCATGTTGGTATTACAGACTCGGACAGGGAGAGGTTGAAAATGTCAGTGAAGACACTTGCCAGCTGGTCAGCGCATGCTCGCAGTACACGTCCTAGTAATCCGTCTGGCTCCGCGGCCTTGTGAATGTTGACCTGTTTAAAGGTCTTACTCACATCGGCTGCGGAGAGTGTGATCACACAGTCTTCCGGAACAGCTGGTGCTCTCATGCATGTTTTAATGTTATATGCCTCGAAGCGAGCATAGAAGTAGTTTAGCTCGTCTGGTAGGCTCGTGTCACTGGGCAGCTCTCGGCTGTGCTTCCCTTTGTTGTCTGTAATGGTTTGCAAGCCCTGCCACATCCGACGAGCGTCAGAGCCAATGTAGTACGATTCAAGCTTAGTCCTGTATTGACGCTTTTCCTGTTTGATAGTTCATCGGAGGGCATAGCGGAATTTCTTAGAAGCTTCCGGGTTATAGTCCCACTCCTTGAAAGCGGCAGCTCTAGCCTTTAGCTTAGTGGCGGATGTTGCCTGTAATCCATGGCTTCTGGTTGGGGTATGTACGTACGGTCACTGTGGGGACGACGTCATTGATGCACTTATTGATGAAGACAATGACTGAGGTGGTGTACTCCTCAATGACATCAGAGGAATCCCGGAACATATTCCAGTCTATGCTAGAAAAACAATCCTGTAGCTTAGCATCTGCTTCATCTGACCACTTTTTTATTGATCTAGTCACTGGTGCTTGCTGCTTCAATTTTTTGCTTGTAAGCAGTATTCAGGAGGATAGAATTATGGTCAGATTTGCCAAATGGAGGGCGAGGGAGAGCTTTGTATGCGTCTCTGTGTGGAGTATAGGTGGTCCAGAGTTATTTTTCCTCTGGTTGCACATTTAACATGATGATAGAAATTTGGTCAAATGGATTTAAGTTTCCCTGCAATAAAGTTCCCGGCTACTAGGAGAGCCGCCTCTGGGTGAGCGTTTTCTTGTTTGCTTATGGCAGAATACAGCTCATTCAATGCTGTCTTAATGCCAGCCTCTGACTGCGGGGGTATGTAAACAGCTACAAAGAATACAGATGAAAACTCCCTCGGTAGATAGTGTGGTCTACAGCTTATCATGAGATACTCTACCTTAGGCTAGACTTCCTTAGATATTGTGCACCAGCTGTTATGTACAAAAATACATAGTCCTCCGCCCCTTGTCTTACCGCCGCTGTTCTATGCTGCCGGTACATCGTATAACCAGCCAGCTGTATGTTGATATTTTCGTTCTTCAGCCGCGACTCCGTGAAACATAAAATGTTACAGTTTTTAATGTCTTGCTGGTAGTTTAATCTTCCGTGTAACTCGTCGATTTTATTCTCCAAGGATTGCACGTTTGCTAGCAGAATGCAGAGAAGTGGGGGTTTATTCGATCCCCTACAAATTCTCAGAAGGCAGCCCGCCCTTCGGCCCCTCTTTCACCGCCTCCTCTTCACGCAGATCACAGGGATCGGGGCCTGTTCCCAAGGAAGCAGTATATCCTTCGCGTCTGGCTCATCAGAGTCGTGAAAGGAAAAAAAGGATTCTGCTAGTCTGTGGTGAGTAATCGCAGTCCTGATGTCTAGAAGTTATTTTCGGTCATAAGAGACGATAGTAGCAACATTATGTACAAAATAAGTTTAAAAAATAAGTTACAAACAACGCAAATAAACAAACAAAAAAACACAGTCAGCTGGGGGCACGTAAAAAGTCTGCCTTCTCCGGCGCCATCTTAAATGTATTGCATAGTAGCCGAATGTCAAGTTAAAGTGTACTGTTAGCTAGCTAACGTTAGCTGGCTGGCTCGCTAGCTAACGTTACATGTATGCTCTCCACTTTCTGGAGGACCGAGTTTTGAAATCAGTGGAATTCAAGTATAATAGCTAAGGAGATGGAGAAAACACCTGTCTCCGGATTACATCTTCAAACTAAGGGCAACCATGGCATCCGACAGTAGACGTGTCCATCCATGATGTATACGGGTAAGATAGTCTAGCTTGCTACATTTTCAGATATTACACATTTCTGATTTTGACAAAGTATTTTCATTTCAAGTTAAAGTGTACTGTTAGCTAGCTAGCTAACATTAGCTGGCTGGCTCGCTAGCTAACGTTACGTGTATCATCGTATTATTCGTATCTCAGAGACACGAGTTATAGCCTAATGTTAACCTGTTTGGGCTAGGGGGCAGTATTGAGAATTTTGGAAAAAATATGTGCCCATTTTTAACTGCCTCCTACACCAACTCAGAAGCTAGAATATGCATATTATTGTTCAGGTTTGGATAGAAAACACCCTAAAGTTTCTAAAACTGTTTGAATGGTGTCTGTGAGTATAACAGAACTCCTATGGCAGGCAAAAACCTGACAAGGTTTGATGCAGGAAGTGGCCTGTCTGACAAGGAGTCGTGCGTCTTGCATCTGTTTATTGAAGAGTAAGGATCTTAGCTGTAACGTGACAATTCCCAGGGCTCCAATAGGCTCTCAGAACCCGGGAAAAACCTGAACGATGACGAGGCAGCCTCTGGCTGAAACAGATTATCGCCTTATCCAAGTGGCCGATCAGAGGACCATTGAATGAGGCGCGTGCACGATTTGCCCCCGTGGAGAAATTTCATTCGGCTGTTTAGCTTATTGCAGATTCCCGGTCGGAATATTATCGCTTTTCTATGAGATAAATGGCATAAAAATTGGTTTTAAACAGCGGTTGACATGCTTCGAAGTACGGTAATGGAATATTTAGACATTTTTTGTCACGCCATGCGCCATGCGCACGACCGTTATTTACCATTCGTATAGTGTCTAGAACGCACGAACAAAACAGAGGATATTTGGATATAACGATGGATTATTTGGGACCAAACCTACATTTGTTATTGAAGTAGAAGTCCTGGGAGTGCATTCTGACGAAGAACAGGAAAGGTAAGAACATTTTTCTTATAGGAAATAGGATTTTGGTGAAGGCTAATCTTGCCGGGTGTCTAAATAGCTAGCCGTGATGGCTGGGCTATGTACTTAGAATATTGCAAAATGTGCTTCATCCGAAAAGCTATTTTAAAATCGGACATATCGAGTGCATAGAGGAGTAATGTATCTATAATTCTTAAAATAATTGTTATGCTTTTTGTGAACGTTTATCGTGAGTAATTTAGCAAACTGTTAGTAAATTCCCCGGAAGTTTGCGGGGGGTATGCTTTTTCTGAACGTCACATGCTAATGTAAAAAGCTGTTTTTTGATATAAATATGAACTTGATTGAACAGACATGCATGTATTGTATAACATAATGTCCTAGGTGTGTCATCTGATGAAGATCATAAAAGGTTAGTGCTGCATTTTGCTGTGGTTTGGGTTTTTGTGACATTATATGCTAGCTTGAAAAATGGGTGTCTGATTATTTCTGGCTGGGCACTCTCCTGACATAATCTAATGTTTTGCTTTCGTTGTAAAGCCTTTTTGAAATCGGACAGTGTGGTTAGATTAAGGAGAGTCTTGTCTTTAAATAGCTGTAAAATAGTCATATGTTTGAGAAATTGAAGTAATAGTATTTGAAACGATTCAAAAATCGCGCCACTGAATTCAGGTGGCTGTTACGTAGGTGGGACGAATTCGTCCCGCCTTGCCCATAGAGGTTAACTAGCTAACATTGAACCTGGTTGGTTAGCTACCTGCAGATTAATGCAGGGTAGTAACGTCATGAGTTGTGATTAAGGCCCATTGTTTAGCTAGCTAGCTAGCTACATGTCTTCTCAAAATACTCTCGTCTGAGTGTGCCAGAGTGCAGAATAACTGATGAATTTACGAACGCTCAATACTTGAATATGGCCGTGTCAGTAAACGTCGGCAAAAAAAGCGTAATTAAATTGTTGCCAGCAGCACTGTTATAGTCACCAACGCTCTGGATAACATGAAAACAGCATAACCAGCTCTGCTAAGGTGAGAAAAATGGTCAGAGTGGGGTGTTCTCTCATTACGTGTCTGGAAGTAACTAGCAAACTAGCCAATGTTAGCCAGTTAGCTTGGGTGCTTGACTGCCTTTGTGAGGACAGAACATTAGGATCAACCCTACTCATTGGTCAGAGCATCCAGTGTGCGCTCTGAACGCTCCGAGAACAAAACGCTCTGAATTTACGAATGGACCATCTGACAGCACAGTTGCAGTCACCAACAGCCTAACAACAGCCTAACCAGCTCTGCTAGGGCGAATAATGTTCAGTGAGCTGTTCTCTCATTTGTGTCTGGAAGTAGCTAGCAAGTTAGCTTGGGTGCTTGACTGCTGTTGTTAGTACAGAATGCTAGGATCAACCCTTAGAGAGATGGGTGGGGCTAAAGCTTAAGAGGGTGTGAACGATGCTGAATGGGTATAGACAAAGAAGGGCTCTCCAGTAGTAGTACCAAAACATTCAAAGACCATCAACTTTCAAAGCAAAATTACTTTTGCATTGTTCCTCAACTGGAGTGTATGATATACAATTTTGTAGCTCTGAGTCTCTACTTTTATCCAATGTAAAAAACACAATTTCAAATTTTACTACATGAGACCGATTTGAGCCGGTCAATCACATATTATGGTAAGAACAGCTCAAATAAGCAAAGAGAAATGACAGTCAATCATTACTTTAAGGCAGGAAGGTCAGTCAATGTGGAAAATTTCAAGAACTTTTAAGGTTTCTTCAAGTGCAGTCGCAAAACCCATCAAACGCTATGATGAAACTGGCTCTCATGAGGACCACCACAGGAAAGGAAAACCCAGAGTTAACTCTGCTGCAGAGAATAAGTTCATGAGAGTTATCAGCCTCAGAAATTGCAGCCCAAATAAACACATCTCAACATCAACTGTTCAGAGGAGACTGCGTGAATCCGGCCTTCGTGGTCAAATTTCTGCAAGGAAACCACTACTAAAGTACACCAATAAGAAGAAGAGACTTGCTTGGGCCAAGAAACACGAGCAACAGACATTAGACCGGTGGAAATCTGTCCTTTCGTCTGATGAGCCCAAATTTGAGATTTTTGGTTTCAACCGCTGTGTCTTTGTGAGACCCAGAGTAGGTGAACGGATGATCTCTGCATGTGTTGTTCCCACCGTGAAGCATGGAGGAGGAGGTGTGATGGTGTGGGGGCACTTTGCTCATGACACTGATGGTGATGTATTTAGAATTCAAGGCACACTTAACCAGCATGGCTACCACAGCATTCTGCAGCAATACGCCATCCAATCTGGTTTGCGCTTAGTGGGACTATCATTTGTTTTTCAACAGGACAATGACCCAACACACCTCCAGGCTGTGTAATGGCTATTTGACCAAGAAGGAGAGTGATGGAGTGCTGCAGCAGATGACCTGGCCTACACAATCACCGACCTCAACCCAATTGAGATGGTTTGGGATGAGTTGGACCACAGAGTGAAGGAAAAGCAGCCAACAAGTGCTCAGCATATGTGGGAACTCCTTCAAGACTGTTGGAAAAGCATTCCAGGTGAAGCTGGTTGAGAGAATGCCAAGAGTGAATGCCAAGAGTGTGCAAAGCTGTCATCAAGGCAATTTATTTTATTTGTTTAACCTTTATTTAACTAGGCAATTCAGTTAAGAACAAAGTCTTATTTACAATGACAGCCTACCCTGGCCAAACCATAACAATGCAGGGCCAATTGTGCCCCGCTCTTTGGGACTCCCAATCACGGGTGTGATACAGCCTGGAATCGAACGAGGGTCTGTAGTGACGCCTCTAGTACTGAGATGCAGTGTCTTAGACCGCTGCGTCACTCGGGAGCCCTCGACAAAGGGTAGCTAGTTTGAAGAATCTCAAATATAAAATATATTTTGATTTGTTTAAAAAAAATTGGTTACAACATGATTCCATATGTGTTATTTCATAGTTTTGATGTCTTCACTATTATTCTACAATGCAGAAAATAGTACAAATAAGAAAATCCTTGAATGAGTAGGTGTGTCCAAACTTTTGACTAGTACTGTACATGTCTTTAGTATTTTACAAATATAAAGATAAACAAAGTATTTACCCACAATCTGCTCTGGAAAAGTCTGATCCTGGAGTGTCTTAACAACATTAAACCAACATATTTATGCTGACTTCATCTAGTATCCAGAAGTATATATTTGTGTGGTATGTAAATATGTGCATATATAATTCGATATCGCCTAATTTTCATGTTTTAATTAAATATTTCAGAAAAATTGTAATACAAAAAAGTATTTTATTGATGTCTACATTCAACTTGTAAAAGTTGATTGTGATATGATTCAGATTTTTACATTTATTTTAGGGTGTTGTCCGGCCGTAGGAGTGGGCAATTCCAGTCCTCCAGGGCCTGATTGGTGTCACAGTTTTGCCCCAGCCCCAGCTAATACACCTGACTCCAATAATCACCTAATCATGATCTTCAGTTTAGAATGCAATTTGATTAATCAGCTGTGTTTGTTAGAGATGGAGAAAAAGTGTGCCACCAATCAGGCCCTCGAGGACTGGAGTTGCCCACCCATGTGCCTGGCCTTAAAGTCCCATTCTCAAATTGTTCAGAGAACTTTAAGAAACAACGTTCTTCTGTGGGAATTTCAGTACTTCCACAGAACAAGTTCTACAGTGCCTTGCAAAGGTATTCTTTCCCCTTGGCGTTTTTGCTATTTTGTTGCATTACAACCTGTAATTTAAATGTATTTTTATTTGGATTGCATGTAATGAACATACACAAAATAGTCCAAATTGGTGAAGTGAAATGAAAACAAAATTTATTATTATTATTATTTTTTTTATTAAAAAAAACTGAAAGGTGGTACATGCATTCACCCCCTTTGCTATGAAGGCCCTAAATAAGATCTGGTGCAACCAATTACCTTCAGAAGTCACATACTTAGATTGCACACAGGTGGATGATCTGTCACATGATCTCAGTATATATACACCTGTTCTGAAAGGCCCCAGAGTCTGCAACACCACTAAGTAAGGGGCACCACCAAGCAAGCACCACTATGAAGACAAAGGAGCTCTAAAAACAGGTCACAGACACATTTGTGGAGAAGTACAGATCAGGGTTGGGTTATAAAAAATATCCAAAACTTTGAACATCCCACGGAGCACCATTAAATCCACTATTAAAATGGAAAGAATATAGCACTACAACAAACCTGCCAAGTGAGGGCCGCCCACCAAAACTTACGGACCAGGCAAGGAGGGCATTAATCAGAGAGGCAACAAAGAGACCAAAGATAACCCTGAAGGAGCTGCAAAGCCCCACATCGGAGATTGGAGTGTCTGTCCATAGGACTACTTTAAGCCATACACTCCATAGAGCTGGGCTTTACGGTAGAGTGGCCAGAAAAAAAGCCAAAAGGCATGTGGGAGACTCCCCAAACATATGGAATTAGGTACTCTGGTCAGATGAGACAAATTGAGCTTTTTTGCCATCAAGGAAAACACTATGTCTGGCGCAAACCCAACACCTCTCACCACCCCGAGAACGCCATCCCCACAGTGAAGCATGGTGGTGGCAGCATCATGCTGTGGGGATGGTTTTCATCAGCAGAGACTGGTAAACTGGTCAGAATTGAAGGAATGATCGATGGCGCTAAATACAGGGAAAATCTTGAGGGAAACCTGTTTTAGTCTTCCAGAGATTTGAGACTGGGACGGAGGTTCACCTTCCAGCAGGACAATGACCCTAAGCATACTGCTAAAACAACACTTGAGTGGTTTAAGGGGAAACATTTAAATGTCTTGGAATGGCCTAGTCAAAGCCAAGATCTCAATCCAATTGAGAATCGGTGGAATGACTTAAAGATTGCTGTACACCAGTGGAACCCATCCAACTTGAAGGAGCTGGAGCAGTTTTGCCTTGAAGAATGGGCAAAAATCCCAGTGGCTAGATGTACCAAGCTTATAGAGACATACCCCAAGAGACTTGCAGCTGTAATTGCTGCAAAAGGTGGCTCTAACAAAGAATTGACTTTGGGGGATGAATAGTTATGTACGCTCAAGTTTTCAGTTTTTTGTCTTATTTCTTGTTTGTTTCACAATAAAAATTATTTTGCATCTTCAAAGTGGTAGGCATGTTGTGTAAATCAAATGATACAACCCAACCCCCCCCCAAAAAAAAATACCAACAACAAATATATATATATTTTAATTCCAGGTTGTAAGACAACAAAATAGGAAAAATGCCAAGGGGGTGAATACTTTTGCAAGCCACTGTATTTAATGCCATATTTTTACTACATTCTGGGAACGTTCTAAATCCACACAATAACTATTGCGTTTTGCAGCATATGATGAGTCTTTGCTTCTTGAAAGTCCAATATCTGATAAACTTGACTGCTGACATGCAAAGCATTTTGGGACTGTATCAACAGTGGACTAATGAAAAAAAGTTATATTTAAGCAATGTTTTCAGAACTTTCTGAGAATGTACAGCAAACTCTTTTATGCCAGTTCTTTGCAATAACGGAATGTTAAAAAACATCCACATCAATTGTCTCTAAATTCCATTCTCAGAAAATAAAGAAAACTTTCCCTAAAAAAAAACACAAGAAAACTTTAGCAATGTTCAGAAAACGTTCTAAGATTGTTATTTAAAAACATATATATTCTGTCCTCAGCATCAACAAAAATCTCTCTAGCCTCTATCTTGGTTAAATGTGTTAAGGTGTGTTGGCTGCGCTTACTATTTGGCCACACCTGATCTTATGGAGTGATTGTTTCCTTTGAAATGGGTTCTGTTTGAATAGACTAAAATGAACAGCTTTGTATGCGTAAAAAAACACAGCATCCTAACTCTATCCTGGTGGTGCAGTGGACAAATTCCAGTAATAGAGAACAGGAGCGCACAGGTTCAAATCTCAATGATGCTGTATCAGAATAAAAAAAACTGTTTACATGTTTAATGCCTAAACAAATTAATGTCTTACCCAAAATAAGTATTATTGGAACATTCAGTGAAGGTTTTTAGAAAGTTATTCAAAAACCTCGAAATAACCTTTACATTTCGTTCTTAGAGTGTTAAGAAAACTTTCAATAATAACCAATACAAAGCTTTAACAATATTTAGAAAATGTTCTCAAAATGTTATTAAATTACCTTCAAATAACCTATAATTTGCATTGTCAGAGCATTAATAAAACCTCCCAGTAAAACTTTCTTAGAACCTTCCAGAGTAAAACGTTCTCAGAACCTCCTTGCAACCTCCAAATACATTTTCACAGAGCAAGCGAAATGTTCAGTTTTACCAGTCAGGAAACGTTTGGCTTCATTCCCACAACCAATGTGAAACCAAAACCATACGTTCCCACAACTTCCAAGGAACTAAATGTGCTAGCTGGGATGATACATCATAGCGTTTTTTTTATAGCTTTAGGCTACATTATTTATTTCATCATTAGAGCAGACTGTTTATCAAATTGGCTGGCTCCAGTTTCACGGAGGTGTCGTAATGTTAGCTGCCTTTCTCTGGGAAATTTGACAGTTATGTTGTGCACTGTCGACACCTCACGTCCAACTGGCTACAATGCATCCGGTGGAAATATTACTGCCAGGGCATAGACATTGGCACAGAGATCTTTCATTTCAATGGGAACAGGCTTCAATTTAGAGACATACCTCACCTCACTGTAATTCAGTAAATTGTGAACTGCTGACATCCTTTATTTTTGTGCTAATCCTTAAGGTGTAGTCAGGGTTTTCTCTTTGTTTTCAATATAACTAAAATGTATTTTTCTCTCTCTGTACACCACACTGATTGACAGACTCAACAAGTTGACCACTGAAAGTTAAGATGGCCCACCTTTTCCTAGCTAACAGAATCTCTATGCCAGACGACCCCATCAGCAGAAACTCACCAAAAGTCCCCAAAAGCGCCATGAAAATGCCAACATCAACCTCCGAGAAAGTCCCTACAGAGAAATCCAACAACAAGAAGGACCGTAGCGTCGTCGTGACGACTGTCCCGTTAATCAACGAGATGCAGCTGACAGCGGCCACAGGTGGGGCAGAGATGTCGTGCTACCGGTGCACAGTGCCGTTCGGCGTGGTGGTCCTCATTGCCGGTATTGTGGTAACTGCTGTGGCGTACATGTTCAATTCACACGGCTCCACCATCTCAGTGCTGGGGCTGGTTCTGCTGTCGGCCGGGCTGGCTCTGCTGGGGTTCAGTGCTGTCTGTTGGAGGGTCCGGCTGGGGCAGAAGAAGGACCGGAGGAGGGAGAGTCAAACGGCCCTCATGTCCAACCATGGACTCTGTGTGGTCTGAGCCCTGAGGGAGGTAGGGACTGTTAAATAGATGTCTGAACAATTTGAAGTTTGAATTAAGAGGTAATGAACAGAGACTACTAGAGAGAGATGAGGGATGTCAGAGGTGGTTGGGTATGAAGGACGCACACATTGTCCAAAACAGATGCTTAGCTGAAGGACTAGAATGGCCTAGAAAGACAATCTGTACTGTAGGTAAGATCATATCTGCAAGGACTAGAGTGGCCTACAAAGACTGGCAGGTAGCCTAGCAGTTAAGAGTGTTGAGCCAGTAAACAAAAGGTTGCGGGTTTGAATCCCTGAGCTGACTAGATGAAAAATCTGTTGCAGTACCCTTTAGCAAAACAAGTACAACCCTAATTACTCTGGATAAGAGTGTCTGCTAAATTACAAAAAAATGTAAAGTCTGATTTGTTCTCCCTGGTCATTTGGGAAGATCAGGACTGATCATGAATATGGAAAAAACAAATTATTGGAGAGGAAGGATGGAGTAGGGTGAATTTTCCCCTAGATTCTGATCTTCAGGCATGTTTGCATTTTCCTCACTAATAGTTAAGGTTAGGATTGAGGTAGAGGAAGATCTGTACTTAAGGGAAAATTTCACCCCGGAGCAGAAAGGATAGTTGCACGGTGGACCATGATTCTCCATTCTACTATACTCATGCATGTCATGTGATGCATCTGTGACTCTATGGCTGCTCAATTGATGTTTCAAGTGAACATTTCATAGGTACTTAATGTTATGTTTTAGATATGTAGACAGTAGCTGACTTTACAGGGTCAAATCACCCTTAATTACTGCGTGAAGTGATTGCCTAAATGAAGTCAATGTATCTCTCAAGTTCGATATGCATGATTTTTTTATGCTTCCAATGTACTTTTGTAACTGCCTATTATGCACAATATTGATTAACTTGATACAGTTTGTGCCAAATGTACAGTTTTTCATTGTTAGTATAGTACAAGACCATAGATGTGGCAAAGCAAGTTGTGGTTTCATATGTATCATTGTACTCTGGTAAAGTTGTATTTTCATGATATTTATGACATATCTATTGATATATATTTGGAATATTTGTGCCACTAAACTTAAGATGTTAAATCCATGTGCCAATAAATCTGTCAATCAACCAATAAATCAATCAACCAATCAAATTACATGTTATTCGTATATTTCCCTATTAACAAAAACATCAGTATCAGTAACTAAGACTAAGCCATTTCACTTTGCTCTCTGCATATTGTATTTCTAAATCAAGTTTGGGGAGTTTGAGGGGGCTGGACAGTGGTGGTGGGGTGGGTCGTGGGGGGTAGTTGTATTTATAGTGTGTGTTTACGTTGCTTAGCATCCTTCCAACGCCCATGGAGATAATCAAATCATTGGGTTGCGTCACTGTGGGGCTACCGGCTACAACACGTTGTCGCTTCCAAGGCTCTAACTTTATCTCCACTGGAATGGAGCATGCAGGGAATGCTATGGGAAGAGAGGGGGACAGAGAGCGGGGGGCAGAGTGAGCAAGGAAGAGAGAGAGAGAGAGGGGGAGGAAGAGAGAGAGTGTTGCATCATGACTTAATATAGAGCACTACTTTTATATGTTTATATTAAGTCCTGGTGCCTATGGACATCATGACTTAATGTTCTACTACTGTATCATTGCACATTTCATCGCCTACGTCTATTTTATCCTCCACAGTTACGTCAAGTACTGGGACTCTGTATGTGTGTTTATGTGGATTGTAAGATAATACTCCCTTGTGTATTTATTGAGAACTCTCAAAGTGATGACTGTTGGATCTACAGCTCCGGTGTCGGGGGGGGGGGGGCATTTCGGACGCACACTAACCCCAATAGTGCAATAGTTAGATAGAACCCTATATAATCCTGTTAGCCTGAGTGCCAGCCTGTTTGTTCTATCATCCCAACTCCCAATGACAGCAATGGAGTACACAAGAGCACAGACAGATCTGGGCTAAAACCCTGCTGATTTCCTAGAGAAGATAAGGACAATGAAAGGACAGCCAAGACACACACAACTTGACCCGCTCTTCAGAAGTACGCATGTCAAAAGCAAAGGGATTTCAATCCATCCAGTTTGTCAGAGCACATGGTCAGGAAAAACTCCTGGCCCAACTCCCAGACGAATGGTGTGAAGTTCCTCGATATGAGTGGCAGATTTACTGTCTGACTTGACTTGAGCTGTGAATTTTGATTGTCTTTTTGACTGTGTTGGAGAGCCTGGAGTGTGTGTGTGTGTGTGTGTGGGTGGGGTGGGGTGGGGGGTCCCTGTTCCACTCAGTCCCTCCCTTCCTGAGAACATTGTTGGTGTCGGATTCAGGAACCAGAGGTGTGGCAGCAGTGTCCCCCACCCCTATCTCGCACGCACGCACACACACACACACACACACCTTGTTCCCTGGGAAAGGGCCTGGCACACTACCACAGGGAAATGGATAAGGGACTAACTATTAAAAGGGCTAAGGGATCAGAGAGAGAACAGGAAGTAGGTTAGTGAGACTGTGAGACTACACACCCTTTACTAAAACTTTGAACAATGCCCCTCCACTCCGCCCCAAGGCCCCCAGATGCCAATTGTCATCGCTGGGCACTGCGCTCTGTTTATTTAAGTGAATATGTGCCAATTGTCATCGCTGGGCACCGCGCTCTGTTTATTTAAGTGAATATGATCCTTAATAAATCGCTTCACACCTCTGCAATGGGCTTTAAAATAACCCTGTTCTCAGTCAGCATTGGTTATATAAGGATACTGTAGTTATATCAGTAAAGGTGCGATGAGGACCATGGTACAGTGCTATTCGCAATTTGATGTTTGCTGCAATGCAATTTGACAAATGTCTAGAATCTAGAGTCAACAGGAGTTTGTGAGATGATGCAGTTATAGTGTTTTATAACGTTTTCTGTTAGTTACATGTTTGCAATATTACACTGAAAACCTGATTCTGTGGTTCCAAGTTTTCACATTGCTTGTCTCCGGCAGGTGTAGTTGCTATGAAGTAGGAACATTGCTAGCCAATGACAGTCAGTCCCTTTATTGGTGTAATGGGGCTAATTTCCTACCTGCTCCTCTCCTCTGCCCGGGTCAAGGCAACCATGTTGCTATAACAAAAGGAACAAAGTGTCTGGCCAATTAACTGTGTGTGTATGTGTGTGTGTATGCGTGCGTTGGTGTGTGTGAGACAGTGGCTCAATGTAATGGCTGCTGATGGTAATCCATCCTATCACAGGGAATCAGTGTGTGTGTGGGGGGGGGGGGGGGGGGGGCATCCTGAGAAGTCAAAAGTCATTCTCATTAACTTCCTGTTCCTGTTTTCAGACCTCAGTCAGCATGGCAATAGAGACCCCTTACATTACGCCACGATCACATGATTCATTTAGTGGTGATTTGGAATAGAAAAATTAAGTTAACTTAGGACTTCTGTTCCTAAAATGCATTAGTACTTTTGACGTCAATACACTCTACCCACATTATGGGTACTTGAAAGCATGAGAGTACTTTTAACGGCTGTCCCAAAAACTCCTTTTAACTTTTGAGATTTCCCCACATCTGCACTTGATCTGCAACCTTGTTGGTGGGTTTCATTTCAAAAGCCTTTTATTTGGGGCCGAGTTGGGAGGGATGTAGGCGTTGCTGGATCTCCAAGAGGGAGGAGGACTGTGAGAGGAGGTCTGTGGTTGCGTCACAAATGGCACCCTTTTCCCCATAAGGCTTTGGTCAAAATTAGTGCACTATATAGGGATTAGGGGGCCATTTGTGATGTAGACCAAGTTTGTGAGTTCAGCTGTGACCTCTAGCATCAAATTTGTATTTGATTTATTTAACCTTTATTTAGCCAGACGAGTCCGTCTCAGTTATGAACAGTCTTGAAAGAAGATCGCTCGTTAATGTTTGGGACAGCCAGGGTTCAAACCGAAAGGTCCATCTTTTGATTAAAACATAATGTGCAGACTATTTCCACAATGCTTATCTTTTTCAGAACAACTAAACAGTCTGACATACAAACAGTACAAGGAAATAGAAAGTTCACTACATTCTTATTGGCATGATTCTTTAGGGACCAGAGACAGTATTCATAAAGATTTCAAAGTAGGAGTGCTGATCCAGGATCAGATCCCCTCTGTTAATATAATGTTATACATTATTATCTAAAATCCCCTCCTACTCTGACACTCTTTGTGAATACGGGCCCAGATGCTTAGCTTCCTAGCCTTTTACTACAGTAGAGCCTTCACAGGGGGTATTTAAAGTATGTCCAGTTCCAGCGATTCACATAGCCTTTGCTCATCGGTTCGGTTCCACATCGGCCCCAAGGCAGGTGGCCTCAATGACAGCCCTCACTTCGCCTGAAATAAGCCCACTCTTTTGGATCGGCTGCTTGTTACATTGTATCAGAAATGTAACAAAGTTGTTACTATCATATACACTGAGTGTACAAAACATTAGGAATAGAAACGGACTAGAGCTACGCACAGGCAACATCCTAGAGG
This sequence comes from Salmo salar, assembly GCF_965601325.2. Lineage (NCBI taxonomy): Eukaryota > Metazoa > Chordata > Actinopteri > Salmoniformes > Salmonidae > Salmo > Salmo salar. Next base: position 83,052,956 of record NC_138291.1, on the reverse strand, counting down.
AAACCTTGGTTCAGTCTGCTTTCCAACAGACACTGGGAGACAAATTCACCTTTCAGCAGGACAATAACCTAAAACACAGGGCCAAATATACACTTGAGTTGTTTAACAAGACAACTTTAAATGTTCCTGAGTAGCCAAGTTGCAGTTTTGACTTAAATTGGCTTGATAATCTATGGCAAGACTTGAAAATGACTGTTTAGCAATGATCAACAACCAACTCCAGTCTACCTCCTCTGCTTCAGCCAACTTCTATGTTGATGTCTAGCCAAAGAACACAACAGTTTTATTCATTTGTATATTTATCATGGACCATATATAAAGTATTGCACAACATAAGTATTTAAACAGTAGAGCTTCTTCCCATCTGTTGCCCCTAAAGGTGGACATTACATTAAATGAAGAAACAGGCCATGGCAGTCATGCTAGCACTTTGTAAATTCAAGGTTTACAGGGCAGCAATTTCATGCATTACTAGTATACTAATGTTCAGGGTTGGGTTTACCTGTGTGAACTGAAACTGTAGGTTGGTGGCACCTTAATTGGGGAGGATGGGCTCGTGGTAATGGCTGGAGCAGCGTAAGTAGAATAGTATCAAATTCATCAAACACATAGTTTGATGCCATTCCATTTGCTCCGTTCCAGCCATTATTATTAGCCGTCCCCCCTCAGCAGCCTCCACTGTGTTAAACCATTGTTTACGCTTGCCAATAGGTGGAGATCGCAAATGTCAATTCGTCCCAGTCTGATATTGACATGCAAGCAGTAGGTCACTTTCTGAAATATTGCATTCTATTTTCATATTTATAATGTGTATGAGTTCACTATGTACAGTACATGTCCTGATGTGTGTACAGTGCATTCGGAAAGTATTCAAACCCCTTGACTTTTTCCACATTTTGTTACGTTACAGCATTATTCTAAAATGTATTAAATAGTTTTTTTCCCCTCATCAATCTACACACAATACCCCATAATGACAAAGCAAAAACAGGTGTTTTTAAATGTTAAATGTTAAAAAATGAAATATTACATTTACATAAGTATTCAGACCCTTTACTCAGTACTTTGTTGAAGTACATTTGGCAGCGATTACAGCGTAGAGTCTTCTTGGGTATGACGCTACAAGCTTGGCACACCTGTATTTGGGGAGTTTCTCCCAGTCTTCTCTGCAGATCCTCTCAAGCTCTGTCAGGTTGGATCGGGATTGTCGCTGCACAGCTATTTTCAGGTATCTCCAGAGATGTTCGGTTGGGTTCAAGTCCGGTCTCTGGCTGGGCCACTCAAGGACATTCAGAGACTTGTCCGAAGCCACTCCTGCTTTGTCTTGGCTGTGTGCTTAGGGTCGTTGTCCTGTTGGAAGGGGAACCTTCGCCCTAGTCTTAGGTCCTGATACGCTCTGGAGCAGGTTTTCATCAAGGATCTCTCTGTACTTTGCTCCGTTCATCTTTGCCTTGATCCTGACTAGTCTCCCAGTCCCTGCCTCTGAAATGTATCCCCACAGCATGATGCTGCCACCACTATGGTGCCAGGTTTCCTCCAGACGTGACGCTTGGTATTCAGGCCAAAGAGTTCAATCTTGGTTTCATCAGACCACAGAATGTTGTTTCTCATGGTCTGAGAGTCTTTAGGTGCCTTTTGGCAAACTCCAAGCGGGCTGTCATGTGCCTTTTACTGAGGAGTGGCTTCTGTCTAGCCACTCTACCATAAAGGCCTTATTGGTAGAGTGCTGCAGACATGATTGTCCTTCTGGAAGGTTCTCCCATCTCCACAGAGGAACTCTAGAGCTCTATCAGAGTGACCATCTGGTTCTTGGTCACCTCCCTGACCAAGGCCCTTCTCCCCCGATTGCTCAGTTATGTTACTGATAACAACCAGGGCCGGCCCTAGCCTTTAGGGAGCCCTAAGCAGGCTGATGTGGGATTTTGCAGGCAAAACTTTTAAGTGACCCCCCTCTTGACAGCAGAGAGAAACATTCTACCTTCTTGCCCTTTGTGCTGTTGTCTCTGCCCAGTAATGTTTGTACCATGTTTTGTGCTTCTACCATGTTGTGCTGCTACCATGTTGTTATCATGTTGTGTTGCTACCATGCTGTATTGTCATGGTATTTTGTTGTCTTAGGTCTCTCTTTATGTAGTGTTGTGTTGTCTCTCTTGTCATGATGTGTGTTTTGTCCCATATATATATATATTATTTTTATCCCAGGCCCCATCCCAACATGAGGCCTTTTGCATTGTAAATAAGAATTTGTTCTTACCTGACTTGCCTAGTTAAATAAAGGTTAAAAAAAACAAAAAAAGATTTGTACTTTTACCTGTATAAAAGACACCTGGGAGCCAGAAATCTTTCTGATTGAGAGGGGGTCAAATATTTTTTTTCCCCTCACTGTATCACTTGTTGGCCTATCCCTCTGTACTGGTACAGATCTACTACTCACACCACTCCTTTCAGGATCCCTGCCCTTGCCCCCTTGCCCCATCTTCCTCTACTTGTTCACTGCCTCAGCATATGACAACTTCTGCACCACTCTAACCCTGGAAACCTCAACCTGCCTCTTTCGCACTGGACATTACTGATCCCCAGCCCCAATGGCAGCCCTACAATTAACACATACCACTACTTTCCCCAATTTACATTTACATTTAAGTCATTTAGCAGACGCTCTTATCCAGAGCGACTTACAAATTGGTGCATTCACCTTATAATATCCAGTGGAACAACCACTTTACAATAGTGCATCTAAATCTTTTAAGGGGGGGGTTAGAAGGATTACTTTATCCTATCCCAGGTATTCCTTGTATTCCTTTCTCTTATGCCCTTCTGAACACTTCTCACACCTAGGAACCTCACTCCTACACACTGTTACCAAATGCGCATAAGCTTGACACCTGTAACAACTGATTCCACAGTACCCAACTCTGTTTTCACCCACCCTGAAACCACAAATGGATCAGCCAAAAGGCAAGGGTCCACTTTTTCCAAAAACTTCACTCCTACTGTCACAGACTCATCTTTATCCCTCAGTGCAAGCCTCGTGCTCCATGAACACTACACCTACCACCTCCGATACTTCGCCCTCATTCACTTCAGCTCACTATGTCTTCAGCTCACTATGTCTTCAGCTCACTATGTCTTCAGCTCACTATGTCTTCAGCTCGCGATGCTTACACTTTCTTCCATTCATCTTTAACAAACCAGCTCCCTTTTTGTCTGCTATTTTTAACGTACTCAAGCTCACCGTCTTCCTCCCTCTCCCTTAGACCTCCTCTGCCTCTCTTTTTCCCTCCATTCCTCCTCCGTATTCCAAGTATATGTCTCCTTAGGATAATACTGCACTTTTCCTGTCATACATCTTGTTCTTGTCTTCTCAAGGGACGCCATTTAACCAGCTGTCACAATCTCCGTCCAATCAGCACGAACCCCTCGGGATGTAACGCTCAACAGTGCCTTCCACTTGTAATGCGCTGCTTTGTCTTGATGTTATTTCTTTATTAAGAGCTACCGCAACACTTTTCCATTTCAAACAAGCCCGTTCTTCCAGCCAACATCCCGTGTTGATAGCTCACCATGTGATTCAGCCTGCCTTCTCTGTGAAAATGAATCCTGCTGATGGAACAAGACCGTACTATTCTAACCTTCAACAGTAAGTTGAGACCCTCGACTGGTCGCCTATGTCGCTAATGGCTAGGGCCGGCTCTGCAGGTAACTAGTATCTGCACTGTAAAACCAGAAGTTCTGGCTGCTCAAACATTTTGATGAAACCGATTACCTCAAAAACATTCAGTTAAGAAACTAAAATAGCTGAAGTGAGCAGTACTACCTTCATATGAGTAATACAAGTGCAGTTTGTTTGAGTACAGTATACTTACATTTAACACCCCCAGTAAGCCACGCCTCCAATCATTTCCCAGTGTGCCTTGGCTCTTCAAATGAATTGTAGAGTTACTAACCATGACTGTATTTCCTGGTGACAGAGACATGGTTGTTGAATTCATTTATTATCAGTGCAGTGAGTGAGTTCCTAGGTGAACATTATCATTGAACCATTTCATATATTATAAGGCCTTATGCAGTGGCCTGAAACTCATAGTATGAAGGTCACATCAGGCCTGCAAGAAGTGTTGCAAAATTTCACAAACTTTCCAGTGATCTTCCAACCAGGAGTTCTGGGAAATTTACCAGAATTTTGCCACCCTAAATCTAATTGGAATCTAGCCAGTGTTACCAACAGTTGAAATTTGAATTCACCCACAACCCACATACAGTTGAAGTCAGAAGTTTGCATACATACACCTTAGCCAAATATATTTAAACTTAGTTTTTCAGTTTTGAGTCCGTACCATATTTAATTAATAATGACCTTTCATTGACTTTAATTACAACTTACTAGAAGTATTTGAGTTAAAAATGCCTTGGAGTTTACAGTGTGCAACAAATTATATTTAAGAAAGTAACCTACCCAAACCTGCTAATGTTTATCATCTCAATTGTTGCACTTAATTTGCTGTCCATTAGGTGGTGACACATTTTGTTCTAGTAACCCTACCACTGTGACTTTATGATCCAGCAGTGACTTCCATCAAAGTGACACTTATAAAAAACAGCTTTTGGTACTTTCTGTCCCCAACAGGCATCCTTCCGTTGATCTCGTCATGTCCTTGCAGACATGATTTCTGTTCTATAATCCCTTGTGGTCACCGGTCAAAACCACAGAATGTTTTAGCCTGGTGGTCCAGTCCACCATGCACACAGTCCCTAAAATGAATGCCCTTAAACTTTGTCCTTCCTACGCAAGATACTATGTTCTCATACACAAAGCACTTTACCAAACTATTACAGTGAGTGGGGTATGTTGAGCCATTTTTTACATTCAGCATCACTACATTATGTGGAATATAGTATTCTTTATAACAAAGAGATATTTATTTCAGGATGTTGTGTATCCCTGGAAATAATCTGAATTCATGTAAACATAATAGTTTATAAAACTCCATTTGAGTGTGTGTGTTATGTTGACAGTCCAACAATAATTATGTCCTCCATTTAACTTGTGTATAATTTGGCTTCCAGCAAGGCGACTGTGCAGTTGACAAAATTAAAATGGTGGCTTAAGTTATTAAACTGAGCTATTTTAATAATTGTCAGGAATTCAAGGTTGTCGGAGAGGCGTGGATTAACACGATGCACAAAGCCTTCATATCCACTCTGATCTGATCCCTCACTCTCTATCATTTGCCCCCCCCCCACCCCCCAAGGCTCTGGCTCCTCTGGACGGTGCCCTGTCGTTTCTTCCTTGTGCGGCAGCAGGATATGAAGCATTACCATGGGTTTCATGGAATTCTACCTTGAGATTGACCCCGTGACCCTGAACCTAATCATCCTGGTGGCCAGCTACGTCATCCTCCTTCTCGTTTTCCTCATCTCCTGCATCCTGTACGACTGCCAGGGGAAGGACCCCACCAAGGAGTATGCCCCCACGCCCCCTGTGCCCCCTGCGCCACCCAGCCAGTCGCCCATACGCCTGGTGATCATGCAGAACTCTCCTACCTCGTCTCGCTGTGAGCGGCAGAGCAGCCAGAGTCAGACCCAGAACAACCCGGCTCCTCCAGAACCCAGTAGGAACCACTACGAGCCACCAGCGCTGACGCCCACCCCCGACCTGGGGAGGGAGAAGAGAAGCACCCTGGTCTGACAAGGAGAGGGGAATGAGGTGGTGGGTCCATGACTGAAGAGAAGATAGATACTAAGTACTGGAATTAGACAATGAGGAGGAGAGAGGGAGGAGAGGAAAGAATTTGTTGTATAGCCAAGGACTGCACTGGACTGGATGTCATTAATTGCTGCTGTTTTGTACTTTCTTTTTGATATCGCTGAGGGGAAAGCTACGAAGGTAAGCAGGCAGTTGTTGTTGGTGTGTTTGCCCTCAGAACAACCTCAATTTGTCGGGCATGGACTACAAGGTGTTAAAAGCGTTCCACAGGGATGCTGGCCCATGTTGACTCCAATGCTTTCCATAGTTGTGTCAAGTTGACTGGATGTCCTTTGAGTGGTGGACCATTCTTGATACACACGGGAAACTGTTGAGAATGAAAATCCCAGCAGTGTTGCAGTTTTTGACACACTCTAACCAGTGCGCCTGGCACCTGCTACCATACCCTGTTCAAAGGCACTTAAATCTTTTGTCTTGCCCATTCACCCTCTGAATGGCACACATACACAATCCATGTCTCAATTGTCTCAAGGCTTAAAAATCCTTCTTAAACCTGTCTCCTCCCCTTCATCTACAGTGATTGAACTGGCATCAGTAAGGGATCATAGCTTTCACCTGGACTCACCTGGTCAGTCTATGTCATGGAAAGCGCAGGTGTTGTTCCTAATGTTTTTTACACTCAGTGTCGTTCAAACTTGACATTGGTGAATGCAAGTAACCCCCAAAAAGAAGTCAATCCCTAATGCAGATGTTTTACACTGGGTTCCCCGGTCAAATCAATCAATATATCCAGGCTGTTACCACAGTGTGTGAGTCATCAATGTGATTGGTTAATTGAACACATTTGTTTAATGGAAGGAAACTTGCATGGAAACATTAGCCCAATTCCTTTTGTGGGATGTTTGGAAGAACATGCAAATAGAATAGTGATACGAGACAGTAAAGTGCTTTTAACCTTAAGTCTTGCATGCAGGTGTGACCTGGCATGTAGGGAAGCTGCAGTAAGGGAATCCCCCACCCACATGTATGCTCGCAGACACGGAGACAGATAAACAGACAAACAAACTCACACACACACACAATTTGGCATGCAACATTTTCGAAATGATGAATGATCGGATAGACACATGATGAATGCATTAAAGCAATCCAAGGACAGGCAGACGGTGAGACACTGGGGGACCACTCCCCTATGACAAGAACATTCAGCGACCACCAGACCCTACTATCATCCCCAACCCCCACTACTATAACAAGTCTCAGTCTCTAAGCCCTCTGCTTCTGTTGAAACCTGTCTATCCTTGGCCCTCCAAATCCTGCTTTATCCCGCAGGCACAAACCCCATCAGCAAAATGAATGAGGCCTGAGAGCACAAAGCCTCCGAGTCAATGAATGAATGCATGTCTGGCTTCACTCTGTCAATGATTGACGTATATTTGGTTTTAACATATGAGCGTAAAAGCACTGTGAAACATTGGCTATTGTAAAAGAGTTAAAGCCAGACGCACACTTTCATCCAGAGTGACTCATGATAAGTGCATTCATATAAGGAGGCTAAAAAACAGACACACAGGATGTGTCCCAAATGGCACCCTATTCCCTACATAGTGCACTACCTTTGACCAGAGCTCTGGTTAAAAGTAGTGCACTATATATGGAATAGGGTACAGCTCTGATCAAAAGTAGTGCACTATATATGGAATATGGTGCATTGAGACACATACGCAGTTAAGGTAAATATTTTTATGAGGGGCTTTCCAAAAAGGCAACCTTGCAAATTTAAAGCATCTGTTTTAGTGATCAAAGAAGTGAACCTATTTCACAGAGGAGCACTTTGAAAGCCTCAGTTCTGTTACAATTGTGTCATGTTGAATTTTATGTTTCCTCCATGTTATGTCCCTAAGACATCAGCAGTAAAGTCTGGTGCCCGCTGGGACAGATGTGGACACTTTTAGCATATAGATAGTTTTACTTACACAAATGCATGTGCCACAATGGAGCCCTATGGCAGTTTAAAATAAAGATGCAGTGTGGATTACATAAAATAAAGAGCATGAACATGACTAGAAGAGAGACACATTAATAAAAACATTTCAATTTAAACTACTACACCATCTAGTGTCCGTTTAAAAGCCTAACATTGGACTTTTCTTGTAGTGTCCAGTGTTACATCTGATCTCCCGTAGTTGCTTGCCCTGCCTTGTCCATATTCCACATCACTGATCCCTTGTAGGGTGGCAGCCAGCTGGAGAATTCGCTTGAACCCTGCAGCTTGTCAGAGCTCAACTTAGCCAATAGCCATCATATTTGCCTTAACTGCTACAGGTGTAGGATCTTAATTTGATCACCCTGTTAAGCAGGAAATGTAAACTTGTAGTGTATTCAAGATTTTAAAAGGCTTCTAAGTTTGTAATGTCCACTTAAAAATGTCAGACTTGATTTGCCCTAACTAAATATCTATCAATTCCTACAAAAACCCACTACAAAAATGCAATTCTGCAGCTTAACAAAATGTTGGACTAATTACACTATAGCACTTGCATTGTAGCCTGTTTTGAAATTTATATTATGAAATTGCATTTACCCAGCCTACATGCTTGTAAATACCCTTTGCTATGTTGTTTTTTAATAAGTGATCTTGTCTGAATGTTTTATGACTGCTGCAAAATGTTATTGCCTCTTTGAGGTCATTAATGTTTCCTGAATCTGAAAAATCTCCTTTACTTATAATCCACCCAATAATACACATTTCCTGTTGCTGCGGGATTATTTTCCTGCTGTGAGAAATTGCTCAAGTGAAGATCCTACACCTGTAGTTACAGTAGCTAACATGCATAAAGTAAAATTAGGGATAGTGTTGGGGTTAGGGTCAGGGTTAGGGCTAGGGTTGAGCAAGGGTTAGGGTTTGTGCTAGGTTTAGGGGTAGTGTTTGGGTTAGCTCGATGCTGTAATAGCTTGCTATATCATCTCTGCTAATGAATCAACTGAAGCTATACATCAGTTGAAGGTAATGTCTCCTCTCGCTGTCTTTCCCCAGGGCAGCAGACCAATGGGCAGTCATCACCACTCAGAAACCACGAGACCTCTGACATTATGGAATCACTCTTTTCTCTCCTGTTCACCCCATCGCTACACTGTTGGGCATGAATATGCCAAAGGGCCAGACAACGACGCCCTGCCACACCTCACTAAGAAGGAACCACCTTGAGATCAGAATCTACAGTACACGTATAATGAAGGAACTATGAACTCACGGAGAACTGCAATACCTACAATACCGTTATCTTCGTCCACTGGAAAACTACATATTCCATGCACCTTTTCTGCTGTAATTCTTGAAAAAAAATGATAGTGTCTAGCTTCTTGGACGAAACAGTGTCTACATTGAAATTGATATGCTGCACTTGAATGACAGTGATTGTTTTGGACTAGGTGTACAACTCTTTCAATGAATGTCCCCAATGACTGTCTGTTGTTGTAAATGCTCATCTCATTCTGGTCTGTTGAAACCTTGTCAGGCCCCTTGGCAGCTAGCTACTGTACTAAATGGAAATTTAGCTGACACTTTAATCCAAAACAGATTACAGTTAACACATATTCAGAATATGTGGTCCACTGTTGGAATCAAACCGTCAACTCAAACCAATCAACCAACGAACTAACTAACGAAACAATCAACTGACTAACCAACCAACCAATCAACTGACCAACTAACTAACTACTAACTAAACTAACTAACCAAACATCAGAACCATTCAATGGGCTCGTTCAACATTGCAGCTGACAGTGCAGGTGACTGCCGACTGATTGATCTACAAACCACCTTGCATCACAAATAAATACTCATTATAATTTGTAGATCAGTCGGACAATTACAATTTATCCAGGATACATTATGGTTTTGCAAAGATTTTCTATTATATTCACATGATAGTCGATTGACCGCTCTAACAATAGAAATGCATTTCCTCAAAGATGAAAGGCAGGCGGGAGGAAGCTAGATAAGGTGGGACCATTCTGGCCAATGAAAGGGCAGATATGCGTGTGAACAACAGGCCATAGAGCTAGATAGAGGAATCATATTTGTATCTGTGGCATTATAGCGTCTGTGACAGCATGGGCAGCACCATTGAAACTATGTCCATTTCAAGGTAGTTTATTTTCTTCTTCATCGGCTGATTGCTCCCAACTCATAGGAATCCCCACATAGTTGACAACTTTAAAATGGTGGAAGCCCTCAATGGCAATATGCATTTTAAAACAGGTTATAACCATCATGAGCCCTCCATCTATCTCTATCACAACAGGTACAACTCCGAAATAAAGTTGTTTTTTTCAAAGTTGTCGAAATGCCAGTTGCGTCCACTTATATCAGTGTATTTGTAACAATTGAACCGTTACGAAACTTCTATTAGATCAAATAAGCCTAGGTAGAAAATTAACAATTAAATTCGACACTCTCTCATTGACCTCCATACAAAGATTCCTAAATTCGTGGCCTTATTTTTCGTAGACAGCTTCGCCTCTTCCTCTCTGGCCATTGTCACTACATGACTATCCTCCTCTGCTGGGCCACAACAAGCCTCAGTCATGTCAAGTCATTTGCTCTGCCACGACTTTGAGCCACAATGTTACAACAGATTCATTGTATTGCAGCTACTTCATAGAAACTGGAGGAGAGGGGTAGAAATTTCCCATGGAGATAGTTAGAGACCTCATATTTGTATCTGTCCCATTATGGCACCTGTGACTGTACTGGCAACGCTATTCAGGCTATCTCCATTTTGAAGTAGTGAATTTTCTTTTTATTTTGTGTTTGAAATAAGTGTAAAGCTAATATTGGTGATTTACCACCACCTGCAGTGCTCAAGTCCTAAACCAAATCTTGTGTCATTCATTTATTGTGGCCGCTAGATGGCGGCAATATAGCTTAAAGGCATTTACAAACCATAGCACCCAATTTGAAGAAGACAATGCTCTGATCAATGGCTGATCGCTCCCACCCAGTTGACTACTTTAAAATTGTGGAAGCCATCAATGGCAATGTCCATGCTAAAACATGCTATATCCATGATGAGTTCTCTATCGCTATGAGATTGCCACGACTTGGAGTCGCAACAGCTTCCATGTAGTCCAGCTACTTTATGGAATCTGGGGGAGTCTTCGAGCCACAATGGTACATGAGTTTCCGGTTAGATCAGCTACTTCATTAAAACTGGTGGAGAGGGATATAGAGACTGACATTGATTGGAGCAGGATGTCCTGTGACTGTCCTCCGCTCAGACACATCAAAACTCAGTCACGTCAAGTCATCCACTCTGCCACGACTTTGAAACGAACCAACAGGCAGAGAGTCCTGTCACCGAGGGACTCGACATGATGAAGCCTCTTATGTAAAACATTTTTTTTAAATACTATGGCCTGCTCAGCTCAGTTCCCATCGAGACCAACCAATGATTTGACCAATCACAGCACCCCATTTGCAATGTGAATTGCAGCAAATTATATTTCCCACAGGTTTGAGGAATTACTCAGACTCAACTCCACAGAGTATTATAAAGCGAGGGTTATGTATTCCTTCTGATATCTGCCCTGCTTTGGTCCTCTCTGCAGGGTTACAAACATTTACTCTTCTAAACAGACCAATTTGTTTTGGTCATATTCTGGGCTTGACATCAGTGGTAGTGGTACTAATAAGGAGTGGACATCAGTTAAGTGACTTAGTCTTGTACGGGAGATATGTGTGGCACACAAGAGGGAGGATTTAAAATCAAATTTGACTTGAGCCGATGTTCAAGTGAACTTGGTAGCCTGGGTTGTATTCATTTGGTATGAAATGGAAGCAAACAGGGAGGGACTACCTGGACTTTTTCAATAAGAAACGGTATTTGCTACATGTACACTAATGAATAAAACCCAGGTTTTGGGAAGGCGTTATATATATCATGTAAATTACTAACTGTTGCTCTCAAAATACAGAATATAATTTATCAAATGTAATTTTTGTGGTACATTATTACTATAGTGCATGAATATATAGCACATTAAATAAAAGTTTCACAATAGTATGACTCATCCAAGACCCTCTAAATAATATTGTATAAAAAAGCGAAGAACTAAACTAGCTCCTGTGTTTGTGTGTAGGCTACATGTACACATAACAGACAGAAAAAGTGAGACATTCTACTGCTTCGGAATTTCAAAATGACGATACCAAATCAGCATGATACAGTACATATAACACACACACGGGAGTGGAACCAGGCTGTTGAAGTTCAGCCATGGATGGAAAGCGCCCTCCAGTGGTTACTTTTGGAAACAGTATGTCATCTGATACTTAAAAAAAAAACAGGATCAACTTTAGAGACATTTCTTTCTATGTTTTTTCTCACCGGATGCCATAATGTGAAACCACCAAATTGAACCAAGAGGTCGTAGATTGGTTCCAAATCGGACTCCCCTTTTTTCATCACCCAAAGGAACACAACTATCAGATGATATCAACTGTTTTATTGTGATCATGAGAAACATAATCAAAAGACAGCATGTAAGTGCCCTGGGGAACCCATCATCTGGGGAAAAAATGCACACAAAAAAAAAAAAAAAATCACACAAAAGGAACAAATGAACATGAGATTTAACATGCAGTACAAGTCAAAAGTTTAGTCACACCTACTCATTAAAGGGTTTTTCTTATTTTTACTATTTTCTACATTGTAGAATAATAGTAAAGACATCAAAACTATGAAATAACACACATGGAATCATGCAGTAACCAAAAAAGTGTTAAACAAATTCTTCAAAGTAAAGTAGCCACCCTTTGCCTTGATGACAGCTTTGCACACTCTTGGCATTCTCTCAACCAGCTTCACCTTGAATGCTTTTCCAACAGTCTTGAAGGAGTTCCCACATAAGTTGAGCACTTGTTGGCTGCTTTTCCTTCACTCTGTGGTCCAACTCATCCCAAACCATCTCAATTGGGTTGAGGTCTGGGAGTTGTGGAGGCCAGGTCAGCTGATGCAGCACTCCATCACTCTCCTTCTTGGTAAAATAGCCCTTACACAGCCTGGAGGTGTGTTCTGAGTCATTGTCCTGTTGAAAAACAAATGATTGTCCCACTAAGCTCATACCAGATTGGATGATGTATTGCTGCAGAATGCTGTGGTAGCCATGCTGGTTAAGTGTGCCTTGAATTCTAAATAAATCACTGACAGTGTCACCAGCAAAGCACCCCCACACCATCACACCTCTTCCTCCATGCTTCACGGTGGAAACCACACATGGCAGAGATCATTCATTCACCTACACTGCATCTCACAAAGACACAGCGGTTGGAACCAAAAATCTCATCAGACCAAAGGACAGATTTCCACTTGTCTAATGCCCGTGTTCTTGGCCCAAGTAAGTCTCTTCTTCTTATTGGTGTCCTTTAGTAGTGGTTTCTTTTCAGCAATTCAACCATGAAGGCCTGATTCACACAGTCTCCTCTGAACAGTTGATGTTGAGATGTCTGTTACTTGAACTCTGTGAAGCATTTATTTGGGCTGCAATTTCTGAGGTGCAGTTAACTCTAATTAACTTATCCTATGCAGCAGAGGTAACTCTGGGTCTTCCTTTCCTGTGGCGGTCCTCATGAGATCCAGTTATTATTTAACTAGGCAAGTCAGTTAAGAACAAATTCTTATGTTACAATGACAGCCTACCCCAGCCAAACCCTAACCCGGCAACGACGCTGGGTCAATTGTGTGCCGCCCTATGGGACTCACGATCATGGCCGGTTGTGCTACAGCCCGGGATCAAACCAGGGTCTGTAGTGACGCCTCTAGCACTGAGATGCAGTGCCTTAGACCGCTGCGCCACCCAAGAGCCCCAGTTTCATCATAGCGCTTGTTGGTTTTTGCGACAATGTAGAAAATAGTAAAAAAAAAAAAAAACTCTGGAATGAGTAGGTGTGTCCAAACTTTTGACTGGTACTGTAAGTGTTTGTCTTTGGGACATTACATTATTCCATATCAAAACTACATACAAGTAAGAATTTAAAGAGATCCAGATATCAATATTTTTCTTAGACTACAGCATCTGCTTCTGCAAAGCAAATGAACAATCCAACAAAACATACAAGACAAAATGGCCTGTCGGTTTCATTTGTAATGTGGTCTTTAGTAATGTCCAGGCAAAGTATCTAAAAAACAGCTTTTGTTAAAAGTGAACAAGTTCTTAATATACAAAGTTCATTTTTAAAATACACAAGAAATATATATGTTGGGAAAAATACTGTACAAAAACATGAATATCTTTGTATAAACAATAAAACCTTTAATATATCAATATATCCTTTGTATACTGAAATGTTTTGGTCTATAGTAAAGATATAAAGTGATTAGGGTATATTCCAACGTACTGTATAGGCAACGCCATTCATTCGCCCAACGTACTGTGTGATTGTTATCAGAGGAGGCTGCTGAGAGGAGAACGGCTCATAATAATGGCCGGAACGGAGCAAATGGAATGGCATCAAACACCTGGAATAAATGTGTTTGATAACATTCCACTGATTCCGCTCCAGTCATTACCATGAGCCTGTTCTCCCCAATTAAGGTGCCACCAACCTCCTGTGTTTGTTATATACAGTAGTACATCTGTTACATTCATCTCGTTGGGTCAGAGAGCATCTGTACAGTGTCCATTCTAGGACAATCTCAGTCTCAACAGGACCTCTTTCAATCTGAGCAGGACTGAGAGGCTGTCTTAATACGGACACTGACAGAGAAAAGTCATGCTCGGGAAGAGTAAAAGAAAATGATAAAGTCTATTGTCTATTGCATGGATGCTGATAATGTTCAAATTTGAATGCTTGAAGAGGAAATAAAAACATGCCAGATTATATGTAAATAATACAAGTAATTAAATAAAGAGGGTAGTTTCATGCGTGTCTGTGACAGTAAGCTTGGTAGATAGGAGAACAAGACCCTACTGCTTTATGGGCTTATTGCTTTAGCTTCTGACAGTTCTTCTGTACAACACGGTAAAACAATGATCTGGTGACAGGTAACTTGAAACAACCTGTGTTAACAAAGTTATAAATAACACTGTCATAACCTACAAGCTGTCACAGTCTTACGTCACAATAAGACGTTCATCCATGTTTCTCAATCGTCATATCTCTAAGTTGTTCCAAACGTCAAATTTCAAAGTGTTTAAGGTTAAGTTTAGGCATTAACTCTGAATTCTTAAGGTTAAGCATTAACTCTGAATGGTTAAGGTTAGGGATAGGCTTAAAACAAAAATAGAAAACATCTTTCTATCACTGGATTCAAACATGCAACCTTTGGAATCAGAGGCAGATGCTTACACCCATCCGCAACATCTTGGCAAAACCAAAACCTACTCGAAAGTAACAGTGCTCACTGTTGCCCCTTGTGGCTGTTTTCCACATCATCTCTCGACGTCCTCAGACATGGATAGACGTCGAATACTGACTTGTATCACCGGTAACCTGCCTGGTCATAACACTGCCATACAAATTAAATTAACAAATGACAAAGCTGACATCATAGAATGCTAGCCTGGATGCCAGTCTGTCTCTGCGTTAGCTAACATGCTGTTGCCTCACTCAGGCAACGATGTAGCGTTACTTACTGCAGAAACAGTTGGGTACCCAGGCTTGCTGTATGTAGGCATTAGAGAGGTTTCAAAGTGTGAGCAGTGCAGTGATTCTTCACATCAAGATTCTACACCACAAACAGCTTATCTCTGACAGCATAAGAAAGGGGGGGGGGGTGTGGATTAAAAAGAAAGCTGGATGAATTAGGACAGGTAACGTCAACGGAGACATCTCAGCTGACATAACCTACATTTACAGTATGGAAACCATAGAAAACCATGGCAACCACAGACACAAGATCATCAACAGACGATAACAGATGTTATGGATCAAGAGGGAGTTGGAGGAGGGTAGGTAACATAACATTCAACATACATATTCATTAAAAAATGAAATGCCACAGTAAACGCCGTGGACAATATGTACAAACCACCGTGTAAGGAAAATAACACATAAAATACATTAGCTATGTGTGGATAGATATATAAGAAAGAAAATAATAAAATGAAAACACACATAGCCCAGAAATAAAGGAAACACATTCCGTTTCATACTCATATTTTACACAACGTTATCCCCTTTCACTCTAAAGTGCCAATCAGAGACAGACATGGGTGAGATAAATGGGGGGATTGATTGGGTGGTTGTCTCAGACAGCTGTAAGCTCAGCCTCATATTTGTGTGTGTGTGTTTGTGTTTTTCTTTGTGTGTGTGTGTGTGTGTGTGTGTGTGTGTGTGTGTGTGTGTGTGTGTGTGTGTGTGGTGTGTGTGTGTGTGTGTGTGTGTGTGTGTGTGTGTGTGTGTGTGTGTGTGTGTGTGTAGTCGCCATCTGTGTGTGAGTGTATTCTGTCTCAGTCCCATTACAGAGGTCCGTGTGTGGCCTGGTACTTGACCACTATGTTTTTGGTGCGCCCCAGCTCTCTCCTCAGGTCGCCCACCTCCATCCTCAGCGCTGAATTCTCTTTCTCCAGGAAACCCGCTCGGATGGCGATCTGGTTCTCTTTGAGCCGACGGGCGTCCCGTGACCTCTTGGCAGCCACGTTGTTCTTCTTACGCCTCACCCAATACCTGTCAACCTGCTCGAGAGGTGCAAGGCAAGAGAGCGGGGAGTTAAAAAAGAGGGGAAATGTCCCACTGGGCAAAAACTGATTGAATCAATGTTGTTTCCATGTAATTTCAACCCAAAAAGTCTATGTGATGAAGTTGAATCAATATGGAAAACTAATTGGATTTGCAAAAAGTCATCAACTTAAGGGCATTTCGTCTTTTTTCACCCAACTTTTAACCTAAATCCAATGACGGTGAATAGTTTTGTTGATTTTACGTTTAATGGGAATTTGTTGACAACTCAACCAAATGTAAATCAAAACTAGATATCGAACGGACTTCCGTGCTAGGTGGCACAGTTCATTATAAACTCCTGAGACCTCATTTATAAATGTTGCGTATGTACAAAATATACCCCAAAACATTAGTGTACCAGTTTTCACACAAAAGTTGGCATTTATACAAACTGAACTTGAAGTGAGAATGTGCTTAGCTTCCCGCAAACTTTAGAATATGCACAGTTTTTAGTGGTTAAAGTATTGCATTTCAAGCAGGCAAGAAGCCTGGTATTTTGTGCAAATGTGGGATATGATGACACGCTTATTTATAACTAAAATATAATAACAAGATTCAATAATTTACTGCTAGTGAGAACAGTGAAGATACATTTTTTGCATCTTTGCATTCTAAAATAGTTAGAAACAGGCATCTATAGTACATTTGGAAAGTATTCAGACCCCTTCACTTTTTCAACATTTTGTTACATTACAGCCTAATTATAAAATTGATTAAAAAAAAGGTTTCCCATTAATCTACACACAATACCCCATAATGACAAAGCATTTTTAATACATTTTGCAAATGTATTAAAAATAAAAAACAGAAATACGTTATTTACATAAGTATTCAGACTGCTATGAGACTCGCCATTTTGCTCAGGTGCATCCAGTTGCCATTGATCATCCTTGAGATGTTTCTACAACTTGATTGGTGTACATCTGTGGTAAATTCAATTGATTGGACATGATTTGGAAAGGCACAGAACCTGGCTATATAAGGTCCCACAGTTGGCAGTTCATGTCAGAGCAAAGACTAAGCCATGAGATCGAAGGAATTGTCCGTACAGCTCCGAGACAGGATTGTGTCGAGGCAAAGATCTGGGGAAGGGTACCAAAGCATTTCTGCAGCATTGAAGGTCCCCAAGAACACAGTGGCCTCCATCATTCTTAAATGGAAGAAGTTTGTAAGCACCAACACTTCTTGAGCTGGCCGCTCGGCCAAACTGTGCAATCGGGGAAGAAGGGCCTTGGTCAGGGAGGTGACCAAGAAGGATCTTCATTTTTTTATACATTTGCATTGTGTGTAGATTGATGAGGGAAAAATAACTATTGAATCCATTTTATAATAAGGCTGTAACGTAACAAAATGTGGGAAATGTCAAGGGGTCTGAATACTTTCCCAATGCACTGTATTTCCTTTCTATGATCATTGCAGAATAAATTCCTCACCTTTTCTGACTATGATGGTTTCATACTTGCCAAGTAGCTTATAGGCCTAGAACGTCCCATCTCTCATTTAATTGGACCCACTTAAACATAGTAAATAGAATAAATTCCTCACCACATTTTCTGGCCATGATGGGTTCATATTCTTGAAGAAGCTTTAACCTACAACAAATGACCATGGCATCTCTCATTTCATTTGACCTATTACACTATAATTTCAAGTATTTTGCTCTATGCATCCAAAAGGGAGCGCAGTTGATAATATACAGTAGAATTTAACAGACTGTTGATATTTTGCTTTGAAGTGTGTAGGCTACCACAGTAGGTTTTTTTTTTCTTTTCGAGGTGACATACTAGAAAAGTTATAAAAATTTGCAGCCAGCGCAGTATATTTAGGTTTGGGAAAAAGTTAACGCAAAACATTACTGATTTCAAATGATCTGTTTACAGTTCCACAGCAATTTCCAATTGTTTTTCTCTTTCAGAAACTGTCAGATACAGCAAATGTTACTGTAAAAGTTTAAAACATTCTACCAACACCTCCAGAGACATTTGATCAAGTTTACCATTGCTATTTCCTTTAGAAACTAACTTGGCCTAATTCCAATAATTCCAAAGGATACAGTAAATAAGGGCATTACTGTCACCATAAAAGATGGAGTTTTAATGCTCATTCACGCGTGCATAGTTTCAGCACCGGTCTGATTTTTAATGGGTAACGTGTATGTACGGTATGTGCTAAGTTTATAAATCTCAATATTTGTGTACGTGTGCAGTCTTTTTAGAAATGGCACAGGCAGATATTTAGTGTGAAATGTACGCAACGGTTATACACAAGGCCCCAGACGACCAATATTATAATTTAAAAAAACTCACATATTTCATATAAGCGGGTTAACTGGATTGGTAGCTTTAGCCAACTTTTCATTGGCTTGTTGCTGTGTACCAAAACAGTTGCCTAAGCAACACTGTAAAGGGGTTGCCATGAATTTGGCATTATCTTACAGGCAGTTCCTGGTGAGTAAAATGCTCTAATAAAAATATGATATCAAAGCAAGTACTGGGCAATGACACACAGTACAATACCGTAAAATGTAACAATGAAAAAATGCAGTGGAACTGGCTTTGAGGTCCAGAGTTGAGTTTGAGGGGCCTTTAAAGTATATTTTAAATGCATTCTTTGGGCTATTTACCTGGAGCCAAAACAGGTCAAACACTGTAAAGGGTTTACATTTCGCAGTAGCTTACAGGCAGCTCGTAGCAAGTAAAATGATGTATTTCATATTATAGTACACCTACTGTAATATAAATATAGTATCACAGTACAATACCATAAAGTTGGCTGTATTATACTGTAAAAAAAGAAAAATGCCACTGTAATCAGAATAAATTATGAATGGATGAATGAATTAAATTCATTGAGGGGAGGGGTTTGTATTTTACAATATTTTACTATAATTACAAGGGATTGGTGCAAGCAGGCTGGCTGCTTGATAAAGTGTTTACACATTACAGAATATTACTGAATATTTTGTGTTATATCACTTGACCTTCTAGGGGCCTTAACAAAGGCTTCCAAACTGGCAGCAAAATGCTGTTCAGCAAAATGCTGAACAATTTAAGGTTTAATACTTACTGCCACTCTAATCTGTCATCTATACATTTTCAATAGAGGGAGCATTATAACAACATGTGTGCTAAATTGGTACAGCATTCTCACTCACGGGTGCAACAATTATAGCCTCTTACAAGGCACACCTCAAAATATGTTAATGAGCCAGAAACAACAATACCATGCACCCACTATTGGTCAAAAGGTCTTTGGCGCTCCAAAGATACAGTACGTTCACTCTGTGAAATTAAACACATCCATTTGCTAACTGTCAGAGACAGACCTCTCCCATTAGAAAATGACCCCTCCTCTCTCTCTCTGGCAGCTAGTGGAGTTTTCCCATAACCTTTGTATGGCTGCACAATCAACTTTCAGTCAATTCATTAATGTACTAAAACCATGCATGGATCCACCTTTATGTGAACAAACTTAAAAAGGCAAATCCCCTAAGTCTCTCACACTCACACACCTTGTTTTTATATGGCTTTAGTGTTGTGGTGAAACCAGACTATAATCAGTGTTAATGGCTCTCTGTCTACATGCCATTCATTCACTGTGATTATTATCTATAAATAATAGATGAGTCAGCGTTATGACCAAATCTACCTGCTACATAATAGGGATAACACAGCGCTAAGTCATCTGATAGATTAGATGACACACACACCTTCATGTCATCAGGGAATAACACCTTGCGGGCCTTCTTGAACATGGGCTGTGGTTTGAGCTCCTCGGGGGCAAACTTGCATTTGCGGGGGTCGAACATCTCCTGTCCCGGTACACTGGACAGAGCCAGGTCAGCAGGGTCGGGCTCATAACTCATCGGCACCTGGATGGACTCTGGGTCGATGGGGCTGGGAGTGTTTCTGGATGGCAGGGCTGGAGAGGGGGAGGAAGACAACAACAGGATGTTAGAGACATGGAAATAGGCTAGAGAAATGTATTTGATAGAATTATAGAAATTACCTCTGCATACTTTTTGGTTTGGTGTGTCGGTGCACTATTTTCAAGACATTCATGATAAAAGTGACAAATTGAAAGTAATGCGTTTTTATTCCCAGCACCACAAACAATTGTACAGTTATTATAATGTATCAAGTAGTAGTGACAAACAGTGGCCACCATGGGGCACAAGACACAAAGCTAACACAACCTACACCAAAATGTGCCATTGTGTGAAACATACAAGTGTGAGTACCTACAGTTCCCCTCTTCCCCCTCCAATTCCCATCCAAAATAAACTCTGAACCAACTACTGGACATCGGTTATAAAATGGGTATGTGGACAGGGCTCATATTATAAATCTCTATCCACTTGTCTCTTACACAAACATTATGCATGTATAACCTCTACCTCAGGCTCAACTGCTACCAGAGAGAGTCGGCTGGTGGATGAGATTAATCACACTGATTCGGTCTGAGATTTACAGTATAGATAGATCTATACCTAGCTCAGCACAGCTACACAGGGATGTACTTCAATCAAGAGAAGACAACATATGCTTCTTAGAAGTGAGTAAAGCACCTGCTAATCAGAAGTGCCTGAAACGAGTGACTAAGGAACAGAACATTACACTAATTAGCTAAAGGGATGCACTGAGAGAGATTTGACCTCCAGGTGAAGATTTCACCTCAATCAAGAGAAGGCAATCTGTTTCTCAGAAAAGTGTCTTAAGCTGTGTTTACACACGTAGCCCAATTCAGATCTTTTATTTGCATACCTGATATAAAAAAACAAAAAAAACATGGAATCAGATCTTATTACTTATGATTTATACCACCTCCATATGTGGATCTGAATACTCATACAAACCTGATCCTCCATGTGACCTCTCTCTAGACGCTCAGATCAAATTTCTTTGCTCTGAAGTAAAAAAAATGTGCACATGACCTGCTGTGACCATGACAAATACCCCAACATTTTAAGAAATTGTTTACACAGCTACCCTAAGAACCCAATTGAGGTTTTTCTTCATATCAAATATTTTTTTCTGACTGTCAACACTCAGTGTTACATGTGACCAATATCAGATTTGTGCATTCACACTGATGTAGCCTCTGAAGTAGCATACAGATGCAATGCTCATTTCCTGTCATTGTCCTTTAAAATTCTAGGGTGGTTGTCATGGCAATGGAAGGTAATGTGCAAAACAAACACTTCAGAGTAAAAATATCTTACCTGAGGATCATACTGAAATCAGGACGATTCTGATCTTTTTTCACTAATTGGTCAGATCAGGTCAGGTCTTTACCCAATAATTGGGCAAAATATCAAAAGTGGGCTGCCTGTGTAAACGCAGCCATATAGATGTGGTATAACACCTGCCCTTCAGAAGAAAAGTACTTCAAATGAGTGACTTACAAACAGAACATTGCACTAATTAATCAAGTTAATTAAGCCTTGTTCAAACTGCAGGCCTTAATGCTGAAATCAGTTTTGTTTTTCAAATCTGTGTTGGAATACTGACTGTCCAAACAGTCAGTTACAAGTGACCAAATCGGATCTGTGTGTGTTCAGACAGCAGGCATTTGCTGACATGGCTACACTTGTTGTCATAGTAATGTCGGGTGTGTGCGTAGTGGTGTAGGCTGATTGGTGGTGCTGCTGAAGGTGACAACAATGTCTGCTTTGAATGTTCAAAATCATAGTGTAAGAACACTTTTAAAGCCTTGAAGGATAAGATAATCCAACTTTTAAAACAAGTAATTTTTGGCTAGCCACAGCAGTCAACTATCTATCTAGGTGGCTGTTGAGCTTTCTAGCACATTCACTCATTTGTTTGTAAACAATTAACACACTAGTTAGCTACCACATGTTCTTGTCAAACTGTCAGAGTAGCTAGCAAGCAACAAGATATGCTAAATAACAATCTAAAAACCATTCGAAGTCAAATAAATCAGATTTGACCGCTCAGACACAAGTCGCATGGCCGGGAATCAGAATTGTATCTGATTTCAAACCCCCACCCCCAAACATCTTCCCGCTGTAGTGGTAGGGGTTGGAAGAGAGTAGTCTGACTGGCCTACATGCTGTTTACATTGTGTGTTTTGGGTGTGGTTGGTTATTGTTGGTCCATATGTCGTATAGGTTAAATCAGTGGTTCTAAACTCCGGTCCTCGAGTACCCCCAACAGTACACATTTGTATTGTAACTCTGGTCCTCGAGTACCCCCAACAGTACACATTTGTATTGTAGCCCTGGTCCTCGAGTACCCCCAACAGTACACATTTGTATTGTAACTCTGGTCCTCGAGTACCCCCAACAGTACACATTTGTATTGTAACTCTGGTCCTCGAGTACCCCCAACAGTACACATTTGTATTGTAACTCTGGTCCTCGAGTACCCCCAACAGTACACATTTGTATTGTAACTCTGGTCCTCGAGTACCCCCAACAGTACACATTTGTATTGTAACTCTGGTCCTCGAGTACCCCCAACAGTACACATTTGTATTGTAACTCTGGTCCTCGAGTACCCCCAACAGTACACATTTGTATTGTAGCCCTGGTCCTCGAGTACCCCCAACAGTACACATTTGTATTGTAGCCCTGGTCCTCGAGTACCCCCAACAGTACACATTTGTATTGTAGCCCTGGTCCTCGAGTACCCCCAACAGTACACATTTGTATTGTAACCCTGGTCCTAGAGTACCCCCAACAGTACACATTTGTATTGTAGCCCTGGTCCTCGAGTACCCCCAACAGTACACATTTGTATTGTAACTCTGGTCCTCGAGTACCCCCAACAGTACACATTTGTATTGTAACTCTGGTCCTCGAGTACCCCCAACAGTACACATTTGTATTGTAACTCTGGTCCTCGAGTACCCCCAACAGTACACATTTGTATTGTAACTCTGGTCCTCGAGTACCCCCAACAGTACACATTTGTATTGTAACTCTGGTCCTCGAGTACCCCCAACAGTACACATTTGTATTGTAACTCTGGTCCTCGAGTACCCCCAACAGTACACATTTGTATTGTAACTCTGGTCCTCGAGTACCCCCAACAGTACGCATTTGTATTGTAACTCTGGTCCTCGAGTACCCCCAACAGTACACATTTGTATTGTAGCCCTGGTCCTCGAGTACCCCCAACAGTACACATTTGTATTGTAGCCCTGGTCCTCGAGTACCCCCAACAGTACACATTTGTATTGTAGCCCCAGACAAGCACACCTGATTGAACTTGTCAACTGATCATCAGGCCCTCAATGAGTTGAATCAGGTTTGTTTGTCTGGGGCTACAACCGAAATGTATGCTGTTGGGGGAACTGGAGGACTGGAGTAGGGAACCACTGCATTAGATTCTACAATGTGTGTTAGCTGGGTTCACGTGAGGTACCCCTGATCCTACTTCTGATCATGTCCCAGTCCAGGTAAGTGCAGCACAGTATATACCTAAAACACTGATATTACGCAGAGACAAGCCCAAGTACAGGCAGCCTGAAGCTGTGTGTCTGCATTCTGTGTGCAACACACTTACGGGTCACACCATCTGTTGAATTTCACACCTTTTCCATTCTGGGTTTGTGGCCTCTTCTAAGAAACCTAATAAAGCAGTCCTACACTCTATTCTTACTGGGCCTGCATTTTAATGGGGGCACAGACACTAAGGACTGTGACGGATACATGATTCATCTTTTTCCTTCTCGTCTATTTTTATGTTGACATAATTTGTACTGTATTCTGACACCCTCAGAATGCCTTGGTTGGCTCATCCCAACCCAAGGCCAAGTGTGAAATGAACAGACAGCTCTACACTGCATCTATTGATTTACTCATCGATTACGAGGTGACAATAAAATATGCTGCTGGACCCCTCGAGATGACAGTTCTAAACCTTATTAATTGCAATCGCAACTCTCATAAAAGTGGCCCTCTGTGACTCAGCTGGTAGAGCACAGTACTTTCAACACCAGGGTTGCGGGTTCGATTCCCAGTGTGAACATGAAAATGTATCCACTCACTACTAAGTTGCTCTGGATAAGAGCATCTACTAAAATGTAAAAATAGTGTACATCTAAAACCTTACTAATAAACATGGTGACTAGCAGGTGTATTGTATTTTCACTTCATATGATTGAGATTAGTAGGATCTGAGAGCAGTGCCTAGGGGGAATATTTTCCCTAGTGACAAAAGGCAGGGAAAGGATGAATTTGATGGTGTACTGTAGGTGTGCACATTCTTGCCCCCGCTCCTCCTTGTTTCCCTGTGTGTTTTGGTATGTATGAGAGGTGTGCGTGTGTGTGTTTTACACACCTGTTCTGGTGAGACTACGGAGACAGTTCTGTGCGCCCATGCTTGTGTGTACCAACGTCGATGCACTGGCATGGTTGCTAAGGTCAATCACCGAGGGCGACGGTGTGGGCGGGGCTTGTGACCTACTTGACGTCTGGTGCTGGGACTGTGATTGGTGCTGGTCGCGGTGGACGGCGGTGGCGAGATCAGACGGAATGCCATTTTCCGACAGGAACTCGTCCAGATCCATGTACTCCAGCTGGAAGTTGTCATCATCGTAGGGGAGAGTCTTGTTCCACAGCGTGGGGCCAAGGAAGGCTGACTGTGGGGCACTCCTCTCCTCATCCAAATTCTTCTCCTTCTCTCGCTCCTTCTCAAACCCTAGAGAGAACATTGGGGGGTCCACTGTTAGTACCATGACATTATATATATATATATATATATATATATATATTTAACAATGCTGCTCTATCACAAGGCTTGTATTATGATATTGAATATGCAGCATATTTATTTCAGTTTATTGTATCTGTAATTTGGGAGAATAAAGTATCCTCTATGGCAGGGGTATTCAACTCTTCTTACCTTATGAGGTCTGGAACCTTCTGGTTTTCTGTTCTACCTGATAATTAATTGCACACACCTGGTGTCCCAGGTCTAAATCAGTCCCTGATTAGAGGGGAACAATGAAAAAAAAGCTGAAAGGCAGTGGAACTGGCTTTGGAGTCCAGAGTTGAGTTTTTGAGGGCTCTATGGTATCCACCAGCTCATTTTCAGGGTTAGCTGGTTTGGATAACTGTTTTTGAGGAGCAAAAAAGCTAGTATCTGGAAGTGAATCCCTGTACCTGCTTTAATAATGTTACTTCATAACAATATCTATCACCCAAAGTATCATGCTTGCAATCAATGAATCCATTGTACCAACATACATCACTGACAGCCACTGTGTTAGCGATATGAATAAATACATTCATTTAGGAGTAATAAAGTGAAGGGATAGTTAATTGCTAGCTAATGAACTTGTCAAGTGTTTGTCTGCTGACTAATATCTGAAAACATAGCTACTGTACTGGTGGGGATGGTTTGGCCAAATACAGATATGCACACACATACGCAAACACCTTGGAATTCCTCAGAAAATGATTCCAAGTATATACTGACGTTTTATGAACTCATCCATACGCCTTTATTTGACCAGGTAAGGACAATGAAGTAAATCATTATCAATTTGATCAAACATTTCTAAAATCAATGTATAGCCTAGGCCAGGGTATTCAACTCTTACCCTATGAGGTCCGGAGCCTGCTGCTTTTCTGTTCTACCTGATCATTCATCAGTCCCTGATTAGAGGGGAACAATGAAAAAAGGCAGTGGAACTGGCTTTGAGGTCCAGAGTTGAGTTTGAAGGACCTTTAAAGTATATTTTAAATGCATTCTTTGGGCTATTTACCTGGAGCCAAAACAGGTCAAACACTGTAAAGGGGTTACTGTGTGAATTTGCCAGTAGCTTACAGGCAGCTCGTAGCAAGTAAAATTATGTATTTCATATTACAGTACACCTACTGTAATATAAATAAATCAGATTGTATTCGTCACATACATGTTTAACAGATGTGTAGCGAAATTCTAGAAATGCGGTATCAAAGCAAGTACTGTGTAATGACATACAGTACAATACTGTAAAATAGGCTGTATTATACTATAAAAAGGTCAATGCTACCGTAATCGGAATTCATAAATGGATGAATGAATTACATTCATTGAGGGGAGGGATTGTTTGTATTTCACAGTATTTTATTGCAATTACATGGGATAGGTGCAAGCAGGTTGACTGCTAGGTAAAGTATTTACACATTACAGTAGGTATATTAATGAATATTTGGTGTTTATATCATTTGTACTTCTAGAGACCTTAAAGGCTTCCAAACTGGCAGTGACTAAAGGGCAAAACAGACCAAAAGGACATAGCAAAATGCTCAACCATTTTAGGGTTAAAACTATATGCCACTCCAATCTGTCTCCTAGACAAATGTACAGGGCACTATAACCACATTGCACACTCATCTTCTGCACATCTATCACTTCAGTGTTTAATTGCTATATTGTAATTATTTCACCACTATGGCCTATTTATTGCCTTACCTCTCTTATCCTACCTCATTTGCACACACTGTATATAGACTTTAAAAAAATGTTTTATTGATTGTATGTTTGTTTATTCCAATGTGTAACTCTGTGTTGTTGTTTGTGTCGCACTGCTTTGCTTTATCTTGGCCAGGTCGCAGTTGTAAATGAGAACTTGTTCTCAACTACCCTACCTGGTTAAATGAAGGTGAATATTTTTTTTCGTTTTTTTTTTAAATAGGAGTTAAAATTGTACAGCATTCTCACACACAGGTGCAACAGATATGGCCTCTTACAAGGCATGCCTCAAAATATGTTAATGAGCAAGAAACAACAACACCATACACCCAATAGTAGTTAACAGGTTTTTGGCACTCCAAAAATACTGTTCTGTATTCTGTGTGGTGGAATTACAGTACCATTCGAAATACAGCAATTCTTTGCCCAGGCCACAAAATGTTCTCACAATGAACCATCATTTACAGTATGCTGCAGTAAAAAGTTTGAGCATTTTACTGTTGATAATACCCCAAATTACCGTATAATTTACAGTGTTCTGTTACAGTGTAGATACAAGTAGCTTATCCTATAAATAAACAACACAATAATACATAAATAAACAATGGAATTTAAAAGAAAAGTATATTTCTATACAAATTAGAATAATTTCAATTTAAGATAAGTTGTTCTATAGACTTGGAAAATAATATAATAATAAAAAATACTTATTTCTTACCTTCATTTTGGTGTTCATGTTTGAGGAAGGGTAGTTTCATGGGGTTCTCCAACAGAGACTTCAGTACGCAGTGATTCGACGCAGGTAGAAAACTTGGATTCACCGTGAGGTGTCTGGACATTATTTTATCCATCACTTCTTCCTTTAGCTGTAAAAAAAAATGCACTAAACCTGTTCCTGGGGTATTATTATGCAGATAGGCTAATACAAAATATTAAACAAAACAAATCAATCTAAATCACAAGAATAGGTCGACTTAACCTGTTCAATTAGCCTAACCGGAGAGAAAAATTAACTCAGTGGGCAGATTGCGTGCAAAGCTGGTTCCAGTGCCACCGGCTATTCCAATATCGGCTGTCGTCTGCAGCAGAAGACAGATAGCGTTCACCCATTCCATTCATACCATATGTGAGAACCGAGGTGTGTGACGTCAAACCCTGAGAGATACCGCCCCTCTTTTCTCGCGTGTGTGTGTGTGTGTGTGTGTGTGTGTTTCCCGACCAATTCATCATTACAATGAATGAGGCCAGTATCTAAAAGTGATTAAACGCCACTCAGAAGTTCATTCCGGTCTTTATTCGGTCTGTCGTGAAAGTTACCTATGTAGGCTACTACAGTATATTATAATAGACCTAGTCGTATGCCCTATGGCCTATCATTTATCTCAATGTTTAACAGGGTTCAAAGAAGCAGACATCGCAGGGCTATTCATCACCTGAATGCGCACAGAGAGTAATAGGCCTATTGGCATAATATCCGAGTTTGTGTGTAGAAAATCAAAAAAAAAAAACTGTTATAACATTATGTAGACATAAATTGGCCCTTGTTTCATAATAGGTGCAAGGTGCCATCAGTTTTGAATCCCTTGTTCTCTATGAGAAACGCATCCTCATATGTGAAACACATGACAGATTCACTTTAAATTAGGCTATCATTTGTTCCCACATACATACAATAACAAATGCATATTGAGACTATTTAAAAGCGCTTTTTTCATGTTTCAAACAAGGAACTGTGAGAGCGCAATTTTTTTTATAGAGCGCTTTTTTCGTCGGTCACGCTTTGAACGCACGGAACAAACCCTGTTCACCCTAGAACAGGGTGGAATGACTGGTCACGTGCGTGGGCGCGGTTGACCTACTTTTGTCCAATAGCAGAGCGAGATATCCTGCGCTCGCTGCTCACCCCCTCCCTAGCCAGTTCTCACATTGAACCCCTCATGTGCCTTTGCCCGGGGAGAAAAACAACTCAATCTCACTCTGTACTGGGGAAGAAAAAAGGGCCCGTACTCCTTGAAATAAGTCGTTTAGGCCTACAAATGAACAACTGCAGGATCCTCAACCTGAGTGCTGCCTTCCGCTGCCAGAATCCTCAACCACACCAGATCAACTGATCACATCACAGCAGTAGTGGTGCATGGGTAAAATTACTGAGGAAACCAAGCCAGAAAAAAGCCATATTACAAACTGTTTTGTGATAATTGCTTGTTTGCTCTATAACCTGGTAATTCATATGCCTAGTACTGAATAAGGATTGCTGAGAAAATTAGAAGACACAGTGTCAGAATGAATTCAACCACACCTTTGTTTCAAAACAAAAGGGGAGAGCAACTGTCCCATGAAGTCCACAAAACATATTGCATGTAACAAACAGTTACATGACCTACATCATGGTCAAGCAAGTTAATGTTTCCTACATTTTCAGACTACTAAACACCTATTGATTTAGAACCACGGAGAGTTACCAGATATTGCAAAGAAAACAGGAGCTGCTTCCATTATTCCAGCACCATTTCAACATCATCAAATCACCTATGCCTAGTCTAATACAGTGACAACTAAAATATATTTTAAAAAACAATGTAGTCCAATCAACGTAAGCTAAATATGATGTGGCTGTTCATGGTACTGATTTTTCTGTCTGTGTGTGTGTTCGTGCAAGTAGAAAAAAATGTTGACACCCTACTTGTAGAGAAATGACATCCGCCTCTCTTCCATGTTGACAAAACGATCTATGAATCTGTTGTACACTACATGCTTTTATGTTTTGTTGTCCTAGGCTACCTGGCTAAAAATCTTGCTCGCTAGCCTAACTTCCTTTCATGGGCAATGTTGGCTAGTTAACATTAGCCTTCTACATCTAGCTACATATTGAACTTCCATCCTCTCAGGCCAGGGGCACAATGTATGAATGTATGGTTAGATCAGAATCAGCGTTATAATCATTGGCCAGTACGGAGAATGAAGTAAAACAACAATTCTGAATCCCTATCTCCATCCATGGGAATTTAGGAAAGAGCCAATTTTAGCTAGCTAGCTATCCACCAGAGGAGATGCAACAATTCAAGTTGTTTCTGTCAAATCCGTATTGCTCTTGATATGATGTGATATGATTGGAGTGAAGCCAAATCCAAACTGGCTTCCCATGATACTTTTTTTTTGGTGCGCCAGGACCATTCACAGTTGAGCTCACTAAGTTCAGCTCAAGTCTGATTGGCTATTATTTTATACTTTTTTATCAAGGGAGGCCAAATGCTGGCAAGCTTCGCTTGCAATCAATGCTACGGGCACTGTTTTGCTTGCTTGGATGCTTTCTCAAGTGAAATACATTCAGACTCTTGTGAATTGAAGGAACATTATAAAACACGGAGAGACGATAGATAAATTACTTTTTATTGGCCCATTTTTGTGGGAAATCTTGCTTCCCTTGCCAGCCATGAATACACCCTACTGCATCACAGCAATCCTTATTCCTGGTGGAATTACACTTAGGCAGAAGAGGCAATTGTCTCAGTCCTGAACATAATGCAAATAATAAATAAAAAAATTCTGCATGAGGCCCATGCTCCGCTCGAAGCATAATAAATAAATAACTACAAAGATCCCCATCAAAATCTGTCCGTTTAAAGCAGCAATCAGCAGTAGAAACAATAACAAAGCGGGCTTCCCGCTCCTGGCTCAGTAAAAAGCTGAGGGATGGGGCTGAAGAAACATAACCACTGAAATTCATAGACAAAGCTATGGATGCAAGGACTAACCATCCATGATATCAACATTATAGTTTTAACCATGTTGAGGCTATATAGTGTTTGTTTACATTGACTTTGTTTTCAAACATTGGAGTAAAACAAGCTTATATTTTGGGTACTGTGGGGTACGAGAGAACTAAGCTCATAAGGCATTTATAAGTTATATTCTTCAAGAATCAATGGGTACATATCATTAACAACAATTTATGTAGCAACTGCTGATTGCCCTTTTAAGCTAGAGATGTCAGTTTGTTTGCATGGATCTACATTTTTTGCATGACTCTAAATCCACCGCAGCTGCCAATGTCGGCCTTGTTATTTGTCAGACCAGGAGACATCCTGAAAAATCGGTCTTCTCATGAAGACCCCTTAATGGAAATATGAGACTCTCAAGAACACGATGGTGTTCTCCGTGTCACGGGACTCTTCTGAAGGTAACCCGGAAAATGAATGTTAGTGAATAGAGAATTTCCAGGTAAAAAAAGGTATACAGGCAATTCCACGATAATTAAAAAATATAAATAATTCCTGAGCTTTCTTATATCTCTTAGATATTGGACAGACACTTCCAAACATACTTCCTTTTCATAAAATGTTGGACTATCTGTTTTTCCATGTATGAATCTGGTAATACAATACACATTTATTTTGTAAAAAGACAGGTGCTACTGATAATACCATAGTTGCTGAGGCAGAGGACATGTATGTGTAGCCCATGTATCTCATGCTATCTGGCCAAAAAGATGATGGCATGTCATACTTCTTTTGGCCAGGCAGCTTCAGATACATAGGCTACATACTGTACACTGAGGGTACAAAACATTAGGAACACCTTCCTAATATTGAGTTGCACCCCTTTTGCCCTCAGAACAGCCTCAATTCGTCGGGGTATGGACTCTACAAGATGTCGAAAGCGTTCCACAGAGATACTGGCCCATGCTGATTCCAATGCTTCCCACAGTTGTGTCAAGTTGGCTGGATGTCCTTTGGGTGGTGGACCATTCTTCATACACACGGGAAACTGTTGAGCGTGAAAAACCCAGCAGCTTTGCAGTTATTGACACACTCAAGCCGGTGCGCCTGGCACCTACAATCATACCCCGTTCAAAGGCACTTAAATCTTTTATCTTGCACATTCACCCTCTGAATGGCACACATACACAATCCATGTCTCAATTGTCTCAAGCCTTAAAAATCCTTCTTTAACCTGTCTCCTCCCCTTCATCTACACTGATTGAAGTGGATTTAACAGGTGACATTAATAAGGGATCATAGCTTTCACCTGGATTCTCTTCTGGTCAGTCTATGTCATGGAAAGAGTTTTGCACACTCAGTGTATATATAGTAAGACAGAGGGGCGGTGTTTCAGTTTGCACTTAGTGGCAATATAATTTGTTTTACAAAAGGACAGTGACCCAGCACACCTCCAGGCTGTGTAAGGGCTATTTGACCAAGAAGGAGAGTGATGAAGTGCAGCATCAAATGACCTGGCCTCCACAATCACCTGATCTCAACCCAATTGAGATGGTTTGGGATGAGTTGGACCGCAGAGTGAAGGAAAAGCAGCCAACAAGTGCTCAGTATATGTGGGAACTCCTTCAAGACTGTTGGAAAAACATTCCTCATGAAGCTGGTTGAGAGAATGCCAAGTGTGTGAAAAGCTGTCATCAAGGCAAAGGGTGGCTACTTTGAAGAATCTAAAATCTATTTTGGTTACTACATGATTCCATGTGTGTTATTTCATAGTTTTAATGTCTTCACTATTATTCTATAATGTAGAAAATAGTAAAAATAAAGAAAAACCCTTGAATGAGTAGGTGTGTCCAAATGTTTGACTGGTACTGTACAGTATATACACAGAGTTAAAATAAGGCTAAAAGTAAAACAAATTGACCTGCAGATATTTTTCAAATCCTGATATATACTGTATTTATTTTCAGTTCATAGCAACTACACATTTTCTTATTGTGCAAGCTATGGTCCTCTAATGGAACACTTGCAGGCACATGCAAAGATAGGGTTCAACCAGTGCTTGAGATCTTGCCAGTGATGTCAATCAAATTTCTCTGTAACGAGTCATTGTCACTACTCTTGCTTAAAATGTGTGACAAGTGTTCGTTATAGGCCTATCGCCTGTTCCAAAAAAGTATTCACTACAGATGCAGTTGAAATATTATAAGGAATTGAATTTTTAAAAATTGTGTGGGTGGGGGGGTCATTTTGTAGCACCTTCCCCTCACAAAGATCTTTGCATTGCCCTGAACACTTGAAACAGTGAGTGGGCGATTCACTGCAAGTACAATATTCCCCTGAGCACACTCACTCACTCACTCACTCAAATTCAGAGAGTTGGTCAGATGTAATTTTTAAGCAGACTAGAAATAATTTCAGACAGAGAGAGAGCCCTTTCACATGACTTTGTTTTAATCAATCAAGAAGTGCAATCTATTAGGAATGTCCTATATATCCTTAAGGTCAAAACGGTCTTGTTTTCACTATATTGTGCCTGTACCAATAACAGATTGAAAATAAGATTAGCATGATAAAACAGAATGACCTAAATCAGCCAGTTTGTTATGTACTCCAAGATCTTGATCCTGCTTTGCCCAGCACACACACACTTTAGGCCCCTCAAACTCATCTCTGGAATCGACGCCAGTCCCACTGCATTTTGTCATTGTTCCCCGCTAATCAGGGACTGATTTAGATCTGGGACACCAGATGGGTGCAATTAATTACCAGGTAGAACAGAAAACCATCAGTCTCCGGACCTTGTCAGAGTTCAATAGCCCTGCTCTAGGCTATCTGATAACCCTTTGTTGTGCAATGAAATTAACTGAAAACACCGATTGTGGTTCGACACAGATTTGGCTTCTTTATTTGACAATAAAACATAGCTGGCTTAAGGCCAGCTCTCAAACTACATTTGGTTCTGAGATGCCGAGATTAATTTAGTTTTAAAGTTATTTTTACCTACCTTCTCTGTCTCTGAGGAAATGAATTGATCTCTGCCTTCATTCACTGCTATTTATGTTTCATTTTTTAATAACAGCAACTTTGTCAAGAGAATGAAAATGTTGTGCCAGTAATATAACAAAAGGCTTAAACAGCAGCACTCTGGCTTGAAATGTGTCCCAAATGGCACTCAGGTTCCTTTATAGTCCACTACTTCTGCCCAGGCCCCGTAGGGTGACATTCTGACCAGGCCCTGGAGGGTGACATTCTGACCAGGCCCCGTAGGGTGACATTCTGACCAGGCCTCGTAAGGTGACATTCTGACCAGGCCCCGTAAGGTGACATTCTGACCAGGCCCCGTAGGGTGACATTCTGACCAGGCCCCGTAGGGTGACATTCTGACCAGGCCCCGTAGGGTGACATTCTGACCAGGCCCGGTAAGGTGACATTCTGACCAGGCCCGGTAAGGTGACATTCTGACCAGGCCCCGTAAGGTGACATTCTGACCAGGCCCCGTAGGTTGACATTTGGTAGGCAACTCTGACTCTGGGTTTTAGTGGAATCTCTAGTAAAGCAAGACCAGATGTGTCTCCTCCCAACTAAAGCAGTCAGTCGTCAGTCAGTCAGTCGTCAGTCAGTAGCCCGAACACTCTCACTGTAGAATTATGACGCTGTCGGAAGACTGATCACAAGTAGCACACACTTATACACACACACACTTGTTTTTTCTATCCTCGTGGGAACCTAACATTTATTTCCTATTTTCCCTAAACATAATCTTAACCCGTAACCCTAAACCTTAACCACCTACCCTAATTCTAGCCCTAACCCTAATTCTAACCCTAACCCTAAGTTTAAAATAGCCTTTGTCCTCGTGGGAAAGGGATAATTTCCCTTCTTTTACTATCCTTGTGGGGACTTTGGGGGATTTTAGGTCCCCACAAGGATAAAAGAACAAGACCACACACACACACACACACACACACACACACACACACACACACACACACACACACACACACACACACACACACACACACCCACACACACGTTCTCTCTCTTTCTCACTCATTCAAAGTTCTGTGTTGCATAGAGCCGCGACGAGGAGTAATTCTTCGTTTTATTTTATTAACTTCAATTACAAAACTCACCTAGAAAACAAACAAACAACAATTGCCTTAGTCCCAGTTAAATGTGGATGATCATTGGAAAGATCTGTATCTACTATGAAGTTAGAGATGTTTAGGCCACAGGTAGCACATAGAATGACAAGTAATGATATGCAGAACACTGGAAATGATTGGTTAGACATGAACACAACACACTTGGGGCTCCCAAGTGGCGCAGCGGTTTAAGGCACAGCATCTCAGTGCTAGAGGCGTCACTACAGAACCTGGTTTGATTCCAGGCTGTATCACAACCAGCCGTGATTGGGAGTCCCATAGGGCGGCGCACAATTGGCCCAGCATCGTTAAGGTTTGGCTGGGGTAGGCCGTCAATGTAAATAAGAATTTGTTCTTAACTGACTTGCCGAAGTTAAATAAAAACTAAAAATTAGGCTGCATTTACACAGGCAGCCCAATGATGATATTTTGCCTAATTATTGGCAAAAGATCTGATCTGATTGGTCAAAAGACCAATTAGTGGCAAAAGATCAGAATTAGGCTGCCAGTGTAAACACAGCCTTAAAGATCTTTAAAATACTGTTTTATTGATTGCATAATGAGTTGGAAGCAATACAGGACTCTGAATGGACATGGTATTGCAGTATTTTGAGCAACTGGATAAAGATAGCAATGCTGGGCTCAATTAGTGAGTACTGGTTAAAGAACAGGTTAACTAACAACAGCAAATATGATGATGTTTGATAACTACCCTTGCTATTATATGCTTTCGTTCCTTAATTCTTATTAAAACATGAGTTAGGCTGAGCTTTCAACAGTAAACTCTGGTCTATTGTGACTCAGAAGACAATTCTGAGTTCGGAATGTGGACCTCTCGGAATGGCATTTAAAGGTGCAGCTCAAGGAGCAAACAGAAAGAAAAAGAAAATATCCAGACGACAGCAAAGATAAAGTCACTTCACCGACCAACATTTTCTGCTTTGGAAAACAAAAATACTAATTCTGAACCTGGTTTCAAAGGATGAAAAAGGGTTGTGACATTGTTGAGTTCTTTGAAAAGATGGATGGTGGAGGTGGAGAGATGAAGAGATGAAGAGAGAGTCATTGTTCCTAAAAGAGTTAATAGGAAAGAAGAACATAAATAATAGAGAGGAAGGAGGAGAGGCAATTCCAGTAACCCCATAAAAAAACACAGAGTGAGATAATAAAAAGTCATCATTCAAATCCATTGAACCGGGAAGCTAGCCTTGTGCAATTCATTTGAACATAATTCACTTACGGCTAGTTTCGCTGTAAAAAAAATTACGTTTCCAACCGCATATTCACCAGAACAGCTAATGTAATGCCATTTAATGAAACACTATGAATAGCTAGTTATATGATTTTAAGGACACAAGGTGTTTGTTGGGGCACCTAAAGGGTTCCAGCTAGTTGTCTCTGTATCCACCTCTATGGTTCTTCAGAGTCTCCATTTGTACAGGAGGACAGGCTGAATGACAGGTGTTTCACAGCTGCCTGAGGGGTATACTACGAAACAGATTTGAGGAGTTAGCGAGGTAACTTTGGTCAACTCTGAGTTCGACTCGCGATAACCGTTCATACAAAAGTGGTTCACCTTTTAGCCAGGTAAATTTCTAAGGCAAGGAATCCTTCAGAACTCACAGCTAACTCCACTTACCCTGCATGAAATGACTGAGCCGCGAGTTGAGAACCAATGAAATCAGATTCCCTCCCTCTTGCAAAGATTGCAACATCATCCCCTTCATTTGAGGAAGATGACTGATTACATATTTTATTAATCAAATATTTATGTGTGTAAAAAAATTGTAATGTTCAAATATATCACATTACACTTTTAGTAATGGCATAATGCATTTTAAACTTCACACGCAGTAACAGTTTTGTATGACTTAGCTAATAAAATGATTTTATTGATAGGAGAGGGGAAAAGGGGCTTGTGGTTGTGCATTGAAAAGCACACCCGAGTCGGCATTAAAGATAAATAATAAAATAAAGACAGCACTTTTAAAAGCCTATTTCCCAACATAGCCTGCGGAATTTTCACACTAACTTTTCTTTCATTTTGATTTCGGCAGAAATTCAAATGTGGCACTGACTCGTTCATGGATTGATGTTTCAGCATTGTCTCAATGAAGAGTTCTGCATTCAACTAGCCATGTGTGACATGCATGTGCAGTTACAAGCCTGCTAGAGCTAGCGGCAGGCGGACGAGCAATATCAAATCACATTTTATTGGTCACATACACATATTTAGCAGATGTTATTGCGGGTGTAGCGAAATGCTTGTATCCACCGTGGTAGTACGGATGAAGCCTGAGCTGTAACGTGAAGCTAACTGAAGCTGGTTAACAACCCGGAGTAGATATAGCTTGCTTCGTAGGATTCCCTTCAGGTGTGTTCTTTTCTTCTCATGGGGAGGAGCAACTACAGAACGTTGAGATGTAAATATAATGTACAGGGATGCCTGCCAGGCCTGTCTATTCTCCAACTCCAAGACACACATGATATCTAGTCTATGCATTGCAATACACGTCTATATAAAGATTCTGTAATGTTATACCATATTGAATCTGTCCCAGATCTAAGTCTTGATCTTGCTGGGGTTGGGGTTGGGGTTGGGGGTGGCTGTGCTGTCTGTCCCTTGGCTGCCCCCCCCCCCCCCCTTTTCTCTCAGGCATCCTCATAGCCAGGCTGCAGGTCATTGGATGGGTCCACGATGTTGTCTGCGCCACATAACTGGCACAAGGCAAAAATAGTGCACTAAGCAACACATCACTCTCAGGTCATCACCCCTGAGCCCTGTTCTATTGAAGGGATCAACCTGCTTAACGTCTACAACCTTCTAACCCTAAATAACATCAGTTTAGTGGGTGTCAGTGTGCACTGCTCATGTGGGCTGTGTAATGTTGTGGGTTAGATACTGTAGGTACGGGTTGTTTGACATGGACAGACAGAAGGACACATTCAGAATTACAGAATGCATAGGTGTCATTGAACAATGGTAAAAATACACAGGTGTCCTTGAACAATGGTAAAAATACACAGGTGTCATTGGACAATGTTAATTAATAATGTTGGTTAGACATAATAATGGTGCTCACAAGCCTGGGCACCTGACAGTTCCTGTAATCAACAAAGCAACTGTATATCCCTGTTAGGCAAGACAACAACAAGTAGACTAAAGCGGAAACAGACTGGCATCCAGTGTTACCCATAACGGCGTAAAGTAATCGTGTTGCCCGCGCTGGCGCTGCAGACAGATATAATACAGGACTACTTTTGTGAATAATAAATTTTTTAACCACCCCCAAAAAAGGATCGTTTTTTTTCTTCTGATTTTTCAAGGGGTGCTGCAGTACCCTCAGCACCCCTACTTCCCTGTTCAATAGTGTACTAAGGAAACGACCCAATCTCCAGGGCATGTCACTACCTGTGATACCCACATTACTCCCTAGTCTTTCATTTAGTCATCAAGCACATTACGACACATACCGCAATTCCCTGCATGTTTTCATGCACAGCCAGCAGGGCTAAGAGTGTGCGTAAGACTGAGATTAAAGCAGATCTATGTTTGGGTGAGTATATTATATGGTTTACTGGAGTTGCCGCTCTACGGCAGCAGTTGAATGCTTCTGTCTGTAATAATAGAAGTTCCCATTAATGGAATACAAAAGGGGTGTGACTTTGTGAAACCTTGTCACAACATTGATAGGCATTGATTGATTCTGTAGCTGGGGTTCAATGGATTCTTTGATGATGTATGTTTCTTTGTTGTTAACCCTCAAGCTACCAACATAATTGACATACATTGATTACCAACTGGGGTCATTTTGACCCAATAAGGAACTATTGGAAAAAGCAACAATCATAGCAAAATATATATGTCTTATCAAAACATCCTTAAACATGATTCATTTTAAGTAAATAAAAAAATTACCAAAACACTGTTATTTTATCAAAATTACCATTAATTTGCATATTCTTTCAAACAAAAATATGAAGAAATAGAATGCAAGGTTATTTTGCATTTTGTACATGATCATCAGAATCACCTTTATTCTCTGGACCCAGTTATAACCATAGGTGAATACATAAGGTGCTCCATCTCTGCAGATGATCTGTCTATCTGGTCAAAATCATTAATACAGGTCCCCCGCCACCGTCTGATGATATGTACTGTACAACTTGATATTGTGACTCCAGAGAAACCTGTTTTCAAACTAAGAGTTTTTTAGATTTGCCCTAGAATAACTACTTTTTTGAGAATACACACCAATACAGCCCTCTTTATAGATTCAGAGCCTATCTGAGCGAAAGTAATTTCGAACACAGTCATACAATACGTGGTATTGAATGTAAAATCTTAGGCAAGCACATGGGGAGCTATATCTCTGCAGATAATCTGCCTATTTGGTCAAAATAACTGAGACAGGTCCCCCTGCACCCTATTGTGGTATGGATAACTTGTAATTATGTCTCCAGAGAAACCTAGATTCAAATAAAGGTCTTATTTATCAAAGTACTATAGGCAGAGTTTTTTTTTTTTGGTCAAAATGACCCCAAAGGTCTTGAATTTTTTAAAATATGATATATTATATAACATATTGATACAGAAACACTAAACAATTATTTAGATTTGTTAAGAACAAGTTGATTGACAAAATCATGAAAAATGGGAAAAACTGAATAAAGTATCTTTGGGCTACGATCAGAAATATGCCTCTGGGGTCAAAATGACCCGTCGGTAGCTTGAGGGTTAATAGGAACATGAGCCTAGAGCGTTTAGAAAATGATCCCTGTAGTTGTATTGACTTACTTGATGAAGTATTTGACTCCTGCTGTGTAAGCCTTTTCCCATCCATACAGTATACCTAGAAAGAGAGAGAGAGAGAGAGAGAACGTTTATAAATCAGGGGCGCAACTTTACTGGGGACATTCTGAAATTGCATTTATCATTGGAATGTGATACAAAAGAAGGCTACAGGGTGCTTTAGGACCATGCGGACGCCTCCGAGCGGTCGGGTAGGCTGTTTGGAGTGTTTGTCCGACTGGATAAAAATAAATAAATAAATAATAATCCCCCCACTTCTAAAACCAAAGTTGCGCCCCTATTATAAATACAGTATGTTCTTTGTCAAAGCTAGTCAATGATGGTGATCAAGGTCTTTTGGGGGATTTCTAAGCTTGTTGTTTTTTTCAGAAGATGAAAATCCTTCACACCGCTAACTTGCAAAGTTTCAGTTCATCAAACTTCGTCAGAGTTTAGTGAAACTTGCTGTGCAGGTGTGGTTTCTGTTCCAGTGCATCTGTAACAGTCTGTAACTAGATGTACATTTCTAGGAAAACCATTTTCCTAGAATGGGTAATATTATTCCCTGTGATACTGCAGTCCAATTTGGGTCATTTGGTAACCCAGCACTGGTTAAATAGTGGACAGAACAATGTAGCGTTATTTTGACCCAGCCAGTTGGATTGTGTGAATCACCCAACATGTTGGGTTGTTGTGATTCCCCAAACACGGGTTAATTTGAACATTTGTTGGGCATTTTTTAATCTCATGCCGGGTTGACATAGCAGCTGGGTATTTTTGAAAGTAATAATTAGGTGACTTATTACAGGCGTGACTTTCAGCTAGATCTTATTGGCCACCCATGAGAGTAAATGTTATTTCTGTTCATCATGTTAATTTTACATACTGCAAATATATATATATTTTTAATATTATTTGATGATATTAAGATAATTTATTACATATAATAAGGTATATCACCTTTTTGTATCCCAACAATGGGATTTACATAGAGAAGTGTATGAGTTCCCTAAAAGCCTAAGCTCCATTTAAACTACAAAATGTCTATGTTCAAACATACCATGTGATAACTAAAGAATACATTAACAGGAATGACATTTACTCTCATAGGCGGCTAAAAATATCTATCTGA
Organism: Salmo salar; assembly: GCF_965601325.2. Lineage (NCBI taxonomy): Eukaryota > Metazoa > Chordata > Actinopteri > Salmoniformes > Salmonidae > Salmo > Salmo salar. The sequence continues at coordinate 83,012,308 of NC_138291.1, read as the reverse complement.
ATGCCATGCCCCTACTAAACTACGTCGCCAGTCTTCTGATCTGACCCGCTGGGAATAATCTCTAGCACCCATGAGAGTAAATGTCATTTTTGTTAATCTGTTCTGTTGTATAGTAATCTCATGTTAACTTTTAACATTTTTTTTTTTTTTGTAGCTTCAACTAGGTTTACAGATGTGTATGAGTACCTTAACCCCTTAAATGTAATGGAAAAATTTAGATTTCCACCTAAATAGACATGCCCAAAAGTAACTGCTATTCATGTGTAATTACATGATTCTGACATGCAAAACATTGCTATATTTGGAAAGAAGACATCTGGGAGATTGTGAGGAAATGATCAGAAGATAGATAGGAGTTACATAGTTCAGAATTCACAAGAACACACAATATAACTATTTTTTTTATTTTTATTTTGAAAGTCATCTTTCATTGACAAGCTATAAGGGAATTATTGATGACGAGAGCTGGAAAAAAATCAGATGGCTTTCACAACATGTGAACAATATCAGAAAAGAATGTGATTGATAGACCTAACAACTAGAAATGGGCAGATGTTTTAGTAAGTGGTGTCAGGTGTGGTCACAGGATGTTTCCAAGTCTCTGAGCCAGGTTGCAATAGTTCGCATTACGCATAAACGTTTCTAGGCCTTGCATTGTCCCACCCAGGTCAACTGCATATCCCTGGAAAGCTTATCTCATTTGTTACAAGACTGTCAAGGTGCCATAGTAGCCAATCCCCTGTGTAATGGATGCCTACAGCGTGTAAACAGGCAACATCATATTTGATGCGCAAAGATATAGTCACTCGGTGGACATTCGATGTTGTTATTAAGTCATACATCATCAGATTGTCATCAACATTGTCAATAGGCTAGATTTGTTCCTACTTAAGGATTAATTTGATATCCTCCATGTAGCTATAGCTCAAACACAAAATAAATCAAAGCTTACCTTGTAAGATGTTCTGCTTGGTGAAAACGTGTAAAATAAACATTTTGACTCTCGGGGCTGGTGATCAATAACGGTATGTCACAGGCAGACAAATAAGATATCCTTATGATCCAGGGAGTCCCGGCTTTCGGTGTATATCAACGTATTCCGTGTTTATTTTGTTTATGCTTCAAAACGCTAACCGGAATGTTGGTAGCAGCCATCTTGAAATGAGGTCATCGGCTCGGCCTGCCCTTATACATTCGTATGACCATATAAGGTAGTAAGTCACACGAAAGAGTTGAAGGCACCAATCAATAGCCAAGATACAGCTTTCCACAGACACCCTGCTTTTGCAGATAGGGGCTACCGTTCTAATACCAGATGGAATTGAATAAAATAAAATCAAATATGGGGTCTTTAGATTTAAGAGGTTAAAAGCCTATGCAAATCCTATCCTTGATTTGTCATGGAAAGAGCAGGTGATCCTAATGTTTTGTACACTCAGTGTATGTCTCCCCTTTAATCTGTGTCTGGTTTCTGCTAGTTACTGGCTAGGTAGGTCTTCAGCCAGCATGGAACAAAAGGGGGGGGGTCGCTCAAAACTCTGACACAGTTGTCATGTCAACACATCCATCAGTGTTGCTGTGAACTACATCAGAAGAGACATGTCAAATGGGAGACAAAAAACCTTGACTTCGATATTATTTGAGTTGCTTTGTGTATCACCAAATTTGCTTGCGATTATGTTATTGCAACACTGCCCACTGCATCCAAGTTTCTTGACATAGGTGTTTCAAAGAGCTGTCAGTCAAGGCAAACTCATTAATATAATCTCCCCTCCCACTCAGCCTGCCTTTTCAAACTTCCTGGTAGTTAGACATGAGAGAAAAATTCTTATGAAAAAAATGTGAGCATTTCAATCATGCAAAAACATTATGAGTGATATTTTATTCATTCAAAAGGCTAATTTACATGGGAATCAAAATTACTGTTTGGGACGTCTAATGAAAATAACCCTAAAATATATTTTTCATAATCTATTTCCGTGAGCCAGACTGAAATGCTCAGTTTGATTGTGTGGGTGTTGCGAAATAAATTTGAAGATATGGTCTACAGCCCACCCCCTTGCCCAGATGAACAGTCACTGGTCAATGATAATCAGATCACATCATGATGTGGGCCAAAAGTTCCATCCCACCTGAACAGGCTGACATTTCAGGAATACTTGGTCCACAAAAAGGGTATTACACAATATCAGAGTACCCCTTTAAGATGATGAACAGGAATGACATTTACTTTCATGGGTGGCCAATAAGATCTATCTGAAAGCCACACCTCCAATAAGCCACGCCTCCTGAAAAGTAAAAAACAACCAACTGAAGGTTTAATTAACCCATGTTTCGGTAATCCCGACCAAGTTAGGTTATTCACACAACCCAACTGGTTTGGTCAAAATAACTCATATTTACCCAGTACTGGGTTACCAAATAACCCAAATTGGGTTGATTTTAACTACGCATTTTTTTTTTTGTGGGGACACTGGTGGCCATGTTGGATGTACCATTTGCAATGTTTAATCAATTGATGGTTCTGACATTCTCACTTGGAATTCAGTGTCTCACTCAACGTTCAACACCTGAAATTATGACTGGATTGTGAGAAATCCAATTCATCTTTGGAGCCGTGTCCAAATATATTGGTTTTGATTCTATGGTTACAGTCGCCTCTCACCGAATATAATCCTGTAACTTTTGCTGTAAACAGGAAGTGTCACTGTAGTATACGCATCACAATCACACAATGCACATACTGTACACGGCAACGACGCACCCTCGTAACAAAGAAACATCCCACTGGGCGCACACTGGTTGAATCAACGTTGCTTCCACGTCATTTATACTGAACAAAAATATAAACGCAACGTGCAACAATTTCATTGATTTTACTGAGTTACAGTTTATATAAGGAAATCAGTCAATTGAAATAAATTCATTAGGCCCTAATCTATGGATTTCACATGACTGGGAATACAGATATGCATCTGTTGGTCACAGATACCTTAAAAAAAATGGGCCTCACAATGGGCCTCAGGATCTCGTTGCGGTATTTTTGTGCATTCAAATTGCCATCGATAAAATGCAATTGTGTTCGTTGTCCGTAGCTTATACCTGCACGTACCATAACTCCACTGCAATCATGAGGCACTCAGCAAACTGTTTGCCCACATGACGCCATACACGTGGTCTGCAGTTGTGAGGCCGGTTGGACGTACTGCCAAATTCTCTAAAACGTTAAAGGCGGCTTATGGTAGAGAAATGAACATTAAATTCTTTGGCAACAGCTCTGGTGGACATTCCTGCAGTCAGCATGCCAATTGCACTCTCCCTCAAAACTTGAGACATCTGTGGCATTGTGTTGTGTGACAAACTGAACTTTTTAGAGTGGCCTTTAGAGTGGCCTTTATTGTCCCCAGCACAAGGTGCACCTGTGTGATGATCATGCTGTTTAGTCAGCTTCTTATTATATCACACCTGTCAGGTGGATGGATTATCTTGGCAAAGGATAAATGCTCACTAACAGGGATGTAAACAAATTTGTGCACAAAATCTCAGAGAAATACTTTTTTTTGTGCAGATGGAACATTTCTGGGATCTTTTATTTCAGCTCATGAAACATGGGACCAACACTTTACATGTTGCGTTTATATACGTTAAATCAACGTGGAATAGACACAATTGATTTACCAGCACAACCAGCACTACGACCAGGAATACGACGTTTCCAAAGCGGATCCTTTGTCTGCACCTCCCATGGCATTTGAACTTATTCCAAAGGCTGACCCAAAATCAAATCAAATTCATTTATAAAGCCCTTCTTACATCAGCTGATATCTCAAAGTGCTGTACAGAAACCCAGCCTAAAACCCCAAACAGCAAGCAATGTAACAGCACGATGGCTAGGAAAAACTCCCTAGAAAGGCCAGAACCTAGGAAGAAACCTAGAGAGGAACTAGGCTATGAGGGGTGGCCAGTCCTCTTCTGGCTGTGCCGGGTGGAGATTATAAAGAACATGGCCAAGATATTCAAATGTTCATAGATGACCAGCAGGATCAAATAATAATAATCACAGTGGTTGTTGAGGGTGCAACAGGTCAGCACCTCAGGAGTAAATGTCAGTTGGATTTGGAGTTTCTCCGCTCCGCTTTGCTCCTGCTGTCTCTAGAGAATTGAAAACAGCAGGTCTGGGACAGGTAGCACGTCTGGTGAACAAGTCAGGGTTCCATAGCCGCAGGCAGAACAGTTGAAACTGGAGCAGCAGCACGGCCAGGTGGACTGGGGACTGCAAGGAGTATTTAGGCCAGGTAGTCCTGAGGCATGGTCCTAGGGCTCATGTCCTCCTCCGAGAGAAAGAAAGACAGAATTAGAGAGAGCATACTTAAATTCACACAGGACACCAGATAAGACAGGAGAAATACTCCAGATATAACAGACTGACCCTAGCCCCCCAACACATAAACTACTGCAGCATAAATACTGGAGGCTGAGACAGAAGGGGTCGGGAGACACTGTGGCCCCATCCGATGATACCCCAGACAGGGGCAAACAGGCAGGATATAACCCCACCCACTTAGCCAAAGCACAGCCCCCACATCCTGAGACAAGGCAGAGTATAGCCCGCAAAGATCTCCGCCACGGCACAACCCAAGGGGGGGCGCCAACCCAGACAGGAAGATCACATCAGTGACTCAACCCACTCAAGTGACACACCCCTCCTAGGGACGGCATGGAAGAGCACCAGTAAGCCAGTGACTCAGCCCCTGTAATAGGGTTAGAGGGAGAGAATCCCAGTGGAGAGAGGGGAACTGGCCAGGCAGAGACAGCAAGGGCGGTTCGTTGCTCCAGTGCCTTTCCGTTCACCTTCACACTCCTGGGCCAGACTACACTCAATCATAGGACCTACTGAAGAGATGAGTCTTCAGTAAAGACTTAAAGGTTGAGCCCGAGTCTGCGTCTCTCACATGGGTAGGCAGACCATTCCATAAAAATTGAGCTCTATAGGAGAAAGCCCTGCCTCCAGCTGTTTGCTTAGAAATTCTAGGGACAGTTAGGAGGCCTGCGTCTTGTGACCATAGTGTACATGTAGGTATGTACGGCAGGACCAAATCGGAAAGATAGGTAGGAGCAAGCCCATGTAATGCTTTGTAGGTTAGCAGTAAAACCTTGAAATCAGCCCTTGCTTTAACAGGAAGCCAGTGTAGAGAGGCTAGCACTGGAGTAATATGATCACATTTTTGGTTCTAATCAAGATTCTAGAAGCCGTGTTTGGCACTAACTGAAGTTTAACCTAGAAGTGACAAAGGCATGGATTAATTTTTCTGCATCATTTTTGGTCAGAAAGTTTCAGATTTTTGCAATGTTACGTAGATGGAAAAAAGCTGTCCTTGAAACAGTCTTGATATGTTCGTCAAAAGAGAGATCAGGCTCCAGAGTAACGCCGAGGTCCTTCACAGTTTTAAAGCAACGCTGCCGGAGGAGAGGGTGTCCGGAGCGGTCTTCTAATGAGGCTTCGGATGCGCGCACACCACCCACCGCTCCCGAGTATATTTCTTGCTAATGTCCAGTCCCTAGTTAACAAAGTCGACGAAATCTAGGCAAGAGTTGCTTTCCAAAGAGATAACCGGGATTGTAACATACTCTGTTTCACGGAAACATGGCTAGCTGGGGACATGCTGTCGGAGTCCATAGAGGCAACGGGATTTTCAGTGCATTGCACCAACAGGAATACACATCTCTTCGGTAAGAAGAAGGACGTGGGTGTATGTTTCATGATTAATGACTCATGGTGTAATTGTAACAACATACAGGAACTCAAGTCCTTTTGTTCACCTGACCAAGAATTCCTTAAAATCAAATGCCGACCGTAATTGTCTCCCAAGAGAACTCTCCTCGGTTATCATCACAGCCGTGTATATCCTCCCGTAAGAGGATACCAAGGCGGCCATCAAGGAACTTCACTGTACTTTATGCAAACTGGAAACCATATATCCTGAGGCTGCATTTATTGTAGCTGGGGATTTTAACAAAGCTAATTTGAGAACAAGGCTACCTAAATTCTATTAGCATATCGATTGCTGTACACGAGCGAGTAACACGCTCAATCATCGCTACTCTAACTTCCACGATGCATACAAGGCCCTCCCCAGCCCTCCTTTTGGCAAATCCGACCATGATTCAATCTTGTTGCTCCCCTCCTATAGGCAGAAAGTAAAAACAGGATGCGCCCGTGCTTAGGTCTATCCAACCAATCGGATTCCACGCTTAAAGATTGATTCGATCACATGGACTGGGATATGTTCTGGGTAGCCTCAGATAATAACATTGACGTATACGCTGACACGGTGAGCGAGTTTATAAGGAAGTGTATAGGAGATGTGGTACCCACTATGACTATTAAAACCGTCGCTAACCAGAAACCGTGGATTGATGGCAGCATTTGCGCAAAGCTGAATGCACGTCCCACCGCATTTAATCATGGGAACGGCGACTAAAATATGACCAAATACAAACAGTGTAGTTATTCCCTCCGTAAGGCAATCAAACAAGCAAAGTGTCAGTGTAGAGACAAAGTGGAGTCGCAATTCAACAGCTCAAACACAAGACATATGTGGCAGGGTCTACAGACTATCACGGATTACAAAAAGAAAACAAGCCCCGTTGCGGACATCGACGTCTTGCTCCCAGACAAATTAAACAACTTCTTTGCACACTTTGAGAACAATACAGTGCCACCGACGCAGCCCGCTACCAAAGACTGTGGGCTCTCATTCTCTGATGTGAGTAAAACATTTAAACGTGTTAACCCTCGCAAGGCTGCCGGCCCAGACAGCATCCCTAGCCGCGTCCTCAGAGCATGCGCAGACCAGCTGTCTGGTGTGTTTAGGGACATATTCAATCCCTATCCCAGTCTGCTGTCCCCACATGCTTCAAGATGGCCACCATTGTTCCTGTTCCCATGAAAGCTAAGGTAACTGAACTAAATTACTATTGCCCCGTAGCACTCACTTCTGTCATCATGAAGTGCTTTGAGAGACTAGTCAAGGATCATATCACCTCCACCCTACCTGTCACCGTAGAAACACATCCATTTGCTTACCCCCCCCAATAGGTCCAAAGACAATGCAATCGCCATCACACTGTATACTGCCCTATCCCATCTGGACAAGAGCAATACCTGAGTAAGAATGCTGTTCCTTGACTACAGCTCAGCGTTCAACGCCATAGTACCCTCCAAACTCATCATTAAGCTTGAGACCCTGGGCCTCGACCCTGCCCTGTGCAACTGGGTCCTGGACTTCTTGACGGGCTGCCCCCAGGTGGTGAAGGTAGGAAAAAACATCTCCACTCAGCTGATCCTCAACACCGGGGCCCCACAACGGTGCGTTCTCAGCCCCCTCCTGTACTCCTTGTTCACCCACGACTGCATGGCCATGCACGCCTCCAACACAATCATCACGTTTGCAGACGACACAACAGTGGTAGGCTTGATTACCAACAACGACGAGACAGCCTACAGGGAGGAGGTGAGGGACCTCGGAGTGTGGTGTCAGGAAAATAACCTCTCTGTCACGCCCTGACCTGAGAGAGACGTTTTATTTCTCTATTTTGTTAGGTCAGGGTGTGGGGTGGGCAGTCTGTGTGTTATATTTCTATGTTGTCTTTTTCTTTGATTGGCGAAGTATGGTTCCTAATCAGAGGCAGCTGTCTATCGTTGTCTCTGATTGGGAATCATATTTAGGCAGCACTTTTTCCCTCCTTCAGTGTGGGATCTTGTTTTTGTACAGCACAGTTAGCCTGCAGAACGTGACGTTTCCGTTGTTTGTTGTTTCGTTTTAGTGTTCTGAGTTAAATAAAGAAATATCATGAGCACTTACCACGCTGCGCTTTGGTCTACTCCTTTCGACGATGATCGTCACACTCTCACTCAATGTCAGCAAAAAAAAAAGAGATGATCGTGGACTTCAGGAAACAGCGCACCCCTATCCACATCGACGGGACAGCTGTGGAGAAGGTGGAAAGTTTTAAGTTCCTCTGTGTACAATCACTGACAAACTCAAATGGTCCACGCACACAGACAGTGTGGTGAAGAAGGCGCAACAGCACCTCTTCAACCTCAGGAGGCTGAACAAATGTGGCTTGTCACCGAAAACCCTCACTAACTTTTACAGGTGCACAATTGAGAGCATCCTGTCAGGCTGTATCATTGCCTGGTACGGCAACTGCACCGCACACAACCCGCATATCGACATAACCTGAAAGGCCGCTCAGCAAGGAAGAAGCCACTGCTCCAAAACCGTCATAAAAAAGGCAGACTACGGTTTGCAACTGCACATGGGGACAAAGATCGTACTTTTTGGAGAAATGTCCTCTGGTCTGATGAAACAAAAATAGAACTGTTTGGCCATAATGACCATCGTTATGTTTGGAGGAAAAAGGGGACGCTCGCAAGCCGAAGAACACCACACCGTGCTTCACGGTTGGGATGGCAGCATCATGTTGTGGGGGTGCTTTGCTGCAGGAAGGACTAGATGTATTTGGCTAAGGTGTATGTAAACTTCCGACTTCAACTGTATATAATGTATACTGTATCCTTCACTATCTATTCTTTACTATTTATTGCATCTTAGCCGCTCTGTCACTGCTCATCCATATATTTTATATTTATATATTCTTATCCCATTCCTTTACTAGATTGTGTGTATTACGTAGATTTTGTTGTGGAATTTGTTAGATATTACCTGTTAGATACTGCTGCACTGTCGGTTCTAGAAGCATATGCATTTTGCTACACTCGCAATAACATCTGCTAACCATGTGTACGTGACTAATAAAATTTGATTTGATTTGAACTGATTGAACTTGGCTTTCTGGCTTTTATTTCTGTATCTGCAGCTGGTGCTAACATAGAGAACCAGGAGAGTGAGTGAGTCCCTCGTGCCCAGAGACAGAGCACAAGCTCTGGCCTCGGAAAGAGTAGTGAGAGGAGTCTGGCCACATGAAGCAGGGAGTGCTGAATACTAGCTTTGTCAGGGGCCTTTGCCCCTAACATCCTGGGGCAGTGGACTGAATTAATTTGACTGTTTCTGAGAAATAAAGCATCAAATAAAGCATTAAAGCTGCTTACAACAAACCCCTCAGAATGTCAGAGAGATTCATCGAGAAAATAAGGGAGAGAGGGAGAGGAGAAAGAGGGGGGATGTGAACTGATCAATAGAGGATCATTGTGCTAGGTTCAGGTTAAGGAGATCATTGTGAAGTGTATGTGTGTGTGTGTGTGTGTGTGTGTGTGTGTGTGTGTGTGTGTGTGTGTGTGTGTGTGTGTGAGCGCATGTTTGTGTGTAGTGGCCGTCAGTACGTCACTCATTGAATGCTTTATCGAATATTACAGCTAATAACCCTGCTGGCTCCCCCAGGCCCTTACCAATCCCCAGTCCCTCTGCTCCTCATCACTCCTTCCCCTTCCAACTGCCTCTCCTGTGAGGGGAATCAGCTAGGCCTAATTGCCTTCCCTCTCACTCTGCTCCAGCCCTGGATAGCTCCTCTCCTCAGTCACCCTGGTGTCACTGTGGCCTCCACAGGTGGCATGGCCCATAATGGTCCTGACTAATGTGCTGCTCCAGAAGAATATGAACAGCTGCCATACTTACAAAGTTAGAACACACATACACACACTTGGCATCACAGAATGAGTCTGATGAAAATGTGAGCATCCGCTCCCCTCCTCGGTCACGCTCTGCCCAGGCTGCAGGACACTTTTCAGTCAGCATGTTGCTAATACACTTGTATACACACACAGACACACACACAGCATGCTGCCTGACACATAGTCAGCATGCTTCTTGTACACACACACACACTCTCTCTCTCTCTCTCTACTTTCTTGTTGGGTTGCCAAGAAAAACAATGCCAAAAGGTGATTACAATATTTCAGCTGAGGGAGGGGGGAGTAGAAGTGACACAGTAGGTGTAACACATAAAGCCAGCCTTGTGTTTTGTTGTTATTAGTGTCAATATTTAATTCTGACTCTATTAAGGAGGCGCGGCATGGACCATATTAAAGGGGTGCAGCAGGATCTAACATGGGAGTGTGTAAAGTTAATCTTCAAGTGTTTAATGATAAAGATGTCGGTGTTAGGATGGACACAAAGTTATTCAAATAGAAGGACAACACCTGAGCACTTGAGAGAGAAAAAGAGGCAGAGAACTGAAAGAAAAAGACCTAGGGATAGAGACAGGAAGAGATGGAGAGGGAAATACACAGAAATATATACAAACACAGAGGGACAGAGCAAAAGACAGAGAAGATAGATGACTACCTCTAGACGACAGCTCCTCTGTGTGTTAAAGCTCCTGTGGAGTTCGGGTCCCTGCCCTTGCATTTTACCTCTGTGTTTGGAGGAGTGGTGCCCCATCCATCAACATCACTCTGGGACAAAAGAGCAAAAGCTGCCAAGTGACAACTCACCCACAGCTTAGATGATAATTGTTGCAATGATTACTTCACTGTTCCTTAGTCCCTGAGTGCCATGGAGAATACACTGAGTGCAGATTCATGACTGTCATGCTTGCACCATTACTACAAATAAAACTGCTTTTTATCTCAAATACTTTTTATTGTGCTCCTAAATTTGTTCTACATAGGTGCACACGTGCTCCTTGTAAAAAAAGGTCAGCGTAGAGCCCTGTGGGGTTAGTATTAGGGGTAAGCCTCGTGTGTAAACATTTGCATAAGACTGATAGATGGAGGAGCCTTTTTTTTGGCATGGACCCATGTACATACATATGTGTTTGGCTACAGGGAGACAGGAAATGGTTGTGGTTGGCATGCAAAGACTCATCAGGATCACACAAGAGATTGGGGTAACACTGCAGCGCACAGTAGACTTATTATTGGCTGGTGATATCCAATAAACGTATACATGATTAGTCAACAAAGTTACTTGAATAACAAATTTGACAGTGGCTGGCGTGCCAAAACTCATGACTACTACGCTACTAAGTAACCAGCACAGGATTGGACAGAACTAACCTGTATCGTCTGGGATGCTACATGACCATGTAAAGGAGTATCCTCCATTCCAAATCTAACCCTAGCCCTAGGTACTTCTTGCATCTGAAATCTATCACATTATATCATTAATAACAGATGGTAGAAGTCAAGGACTGACAGGATCGACAACCCATTTAGAGGGATTAGTTATTGTAGTTTATTTGCATCATGTACAACTTTGTGATATACTTTCAACATACTGTACAGCCTAACCTTTCATCAATATAGCATACAGTACAAGGCAAATATACAGTACCTACATTAGCAACTTCAGTCATTCAAATCATTTTAGCACATAAACATGTTTTAATACCAAAAGGTATTGTATGAAATATATTGTAATCTTCAAAAAGTCCAATGTGAAATGAAATTGGTCAATATCTTGATAAATGCTTTAGCCTGTGGAGTGATCAGAAAGGCTTGTTTCATGTGATTTGAGATTTGTGATTGCCAGGATGTATATAATCAGTCATGATCAGAATAATGCAAATTAACTTTTTAATCGGGAGGATTTTTGTTAATTTTGATAGTTTTGAAAGGCTTCATCCGTACTACGACGGTGGATATTGCTCATCCACCTGCAGCTAACTCCAGCAGGCTTGGAACAGCGAGAGCATGTGGCTATTCCAACGCAGAACTCTTCATTAGGAAAATGCTGAAAAAAATCAATCCATGGGCAAGCAAGTCTGTACCACATTTTAATTTGTGCCAAAATCTAAATAAAATAAAAGTTCTCTTGCAAATTCAGTAGGTTATTGTGTGAAATAGACTTTAAGAAATGCACTCTTTATTTTCTTGCTTTGGTGTGTTTATTAATGTACAAGCACTTTTTTCCTTCAAACCTATCGATAAAATAATTTGATAAAGTCAAACAAAAGTTTTACTGTGCGTGAACTTTCAAATGCATCCTGTCATTACTAAGTGGGTAATGTGATAGGTATTTTAATATTACTACTTTTAGCCAAATAACAAATACATTTGATTAATAAAATGTTTGCGAGAGGGAGGGCAATCTGATTCCATTGGTCCTCAACTCGCGGCTCAGTACTATCAATCAGGGTAAGTGGAGTTAGCCGTCAGTTAGATTGCCCCAGAGCAGGTAAGTTCTGAAGGATTCGTTGCCATAGAAATTTACCTGGCTAAAATGTGAGCCACTTTCGTATGACCAGCTATCCCGAGTTGAACTCAGAGTTCACCAAAGTTAGCTTGCTAACTCCTCAAACCTGCTTCGTAGTAAGGGGCTCAGGTCAACTCCATTAAATTACAACCTTTGCGCAAACAACACTGTGTGATTAGGTTGAGTGTGTGTGCATGTGTTGAGAAGGGCTAGGTAAGTAGGTCAATCCAATATCAGGCGACCCAAAGAGTGTGTGTGTGTGTGTGTGTGTGTGTGTCTCAGAAAGACCATCTGGTTGAAACCTAAGGTAAGATGGTTTTCTCTCAGCAGTACATACTGTAACCAGCAACACTGACCCCAGGGAAAATTACTAAGATTTGGATCTGGGGAAAGGAGGAGATTGTCCAAAGGTGCAAACACACACACACACACCCTTAGATAAACGTCTGTTGTTTTTGTAACGATAGATCCATTGAAACAGAAGGTCATGTCTTGCTTTACCATGGCTTACACAACCACAACAGGGATGTTCATTTTCATCAACTGTTCAGCCAAAGTAAAACATTTCACGTTCTAGATGGAAATAATAAATTGGGCAACATTTTATCAGGTAAACATTATATGAAAGCCTGCCACCTTATCCTTCAATGGAGATGTTTCAGTATACAGTGCATTCAGAAAGTATTCAGACCCATTGACTTTTTCCACATTTTGTTACATTACAGCCTTATTCTAAAATGCATTAAATTGTTTGTTTCCCTCAATCTACACAAAATACACCATAATGACAAAGCAAACACAGGTTTTTAGAAATGTGTTAAAAAACTGAAATATCACATTTACATAAGTATTCAGACCCTTTACTTAGTACTTTGTTGAAGCACCTTTGGCAGTGATTACAGACTTAAGTCTTTTTGGGTATGATGCTACAAGCTTGGCACACCTGTATTTCTCCCATTCTTCTCTGCAGATCCACTGAAGCTCTGTCAGGTTGGATGGGGACCGTCTCTGCACAGCAATTTTCAGGTCTCTCCAGAGATGTTCGATCGGGTTCAAGTTGGGGCTCTGGCTGGGCCACTCAAGGACATTCAGAGACTTGTCCCGAAGCCACTGCTTTGTTGTCTTGGCTGTGTGCTAAGGGTCATTGTCCTGTTGGAAGGTGAACCTTTGCCCCAGTCTGAGGTCCTGAGTGCTCTGAGCAGGTTTTCATCAAGGATCTCTTTGTACTTTGCGCCGTTCATCTTTCCCTCAATCCTGACTAGTCTCCCAGTCCCTGCCGCTGAAAAACATCCCCACAACATGATGCTGCTGCCACCATCATGCTTCACCTTAGGGTTGATGCCAGGTTTCCTCCAGATGTGACGCTTGACATTCAGGCCAAAGAGTTCAATCTTGGTTTCATCAGACCAGAGAATCTTGTTTCTCATGCCTTTTGGCAACTCCAAGCGGGCTGTCATGTGCCTTTTACTGAGGAGTAGCTTCCGTCTGGCCACTCTACCATAAAGGCCTGACTAAGGCCCTTTTTGGTACCCTTCCACAGATCTGTGCCTTGACACAATCCTGTCTCGGAGCTCTACAGACAATTCCTTCGACCGCATGGCTTGGTTTTTGCTCTGACATGCACTGTCAACTGTGGGACCTTATATAGACAGGTGTGAGCCTTTCCAAATCAATTCCAATCAATTGAATTTTCCTCAGGTGGACTCCAATGAAATCATTATGCAAATAAGATAATACATTTGCAAAAATGTGTAAAAACCTATTTTCGCTTTGTCATTATGGGGTATTGTCTGTAGATAGATGAGGATTTCTTTTAAATATATTTTTTTAATATGACCTCAAAGCTCATCACTAAGCTAAGGACCCTGGGACTAAACAACTCCCTCTGCAACTGGATCCTGGACTTCCTGACGGGCCATCCCAAGGTGGTAAGGGTAGGTAACAACACATCCACCATGCTGATCCTCAGCACAGGGGCCCCTCAGGGGTGCGTGCTCAGTCCCCTCCTGTACTTCCTGTTCACTCATGACTGCACGGCCAGGCACAACTCCAACACCATCATTAAGTTTGCTGATGACAACAGTGGTAGGCCAGATCACCGAGAACGATGAGACAGCCTATAGGGAGGAGGTCAGAGACCTGACCGTGTGGTGCCAGGACAACAAACCTCTCCCTGAACGTGATCAAGACAAAGGAGTTGATTGTGGACTACAGGAAAAAGAGGACTGAGCACGCCCCCATTCTCATCGACGGGGCTGTAGTGGAGCAGGTTGAGAGCTTCAAATTCCTTGGTGTCCACATCAACAACAAACTAACATGGTCAAGCACAACAAGACAGTCATGAAGAGAGCACAACAAAACCTATTCCCCCTCAGGAGATCCTCAAAAGATTTTTCAGCTGAACCATCGAGAGCATCCTGACGGGTTGCATCACTGCCTGGTATGCCAACTGCTTGGCCTCCGACCGCAAGGCACTACAGAGGGTAGTGCATACGACCCAGTACATCACCGGGGCCAAGCTTCCTGCCATCCAGGTCCTCTATACAAGGCGGTGTCAGAGGAAGGCCCTAAAAATCATCAAAGACTCCAACCACCCTAGTCATAGGTACGGCAACCGGTACCGGAGCGCCAAGTCTAGGTCCAAGAGGCTTCTAAACAGCTTCTACCCCCAAGCTGTAAGACTCCTGAACAGCTAATCAAAAGGCTACCCAGGCTATTTGCACCCCCCCCCCCCCTCTCCTTCAACAGGGTGATCTAATGAAGACCCTACACCTCTAGATGACATAATGTATAATAACTGATACCAATAAATAATAGATGTTGTAATGCATTATAGATGACTCCAAATCAAGTACTGTACCATGTTTGTCTATGACTGCTTTTAGTGTCATAAAACTCTATTTGAGTGGTCCACAATGTGGTTATTAAAATCTCTCATACATTTTTTTGAACCCTAACTAACACTTTGGGTCACCCAATATTAGATTGACCTAGTTATTGACCTACTTACCTACCCCTATACAACACACACACATGCTTACATAACACAAAATGAACACAATAGATTTTCCGATTATGCCAATGTCCTCTTAAAAATGATCAAACACCAGAAAGAACTTCCTTTCACATAACTTTCACAGGACTATATTTCCTTTCACATAATCACTTAATATTATTAACTAACACCCTCAGAAGGCAGACTGAGATGATAAAAGGAATTAAAAATGGTAGAAGTGTAACGTAACAGTCTGGCAGCCTCTATTCCTACCATACATTTTCTAGTTCACTGACTCATTTAAATCAAGAACAGTACATTTGTAATTGTTTAATCTGAAATTCACCTGTGATTACCAGAAATGAAAACTGAAAGAGAAAGACTACGTCCCAATGGGCACCCTATTCATTATGTCGTGCACTATATAGGGATTAGGGTGCCATTTGGGACTCACTAGAGAGACACATCCAAAGCTAAAGTGATGAAACACCGGCTTGGGTAGCATGCTGTGTTTTGTTCAGATGACAGTCTGAGTTTACACACCCCAGATTCACCTTGACTCATTAGCCTCAGGTGAGAGCATAGAGATTGTTAAAGGAACAATATTATATCTGTCTCATTATGGCGTCTGTGAAAGCATGACCCCATCTCCATTTTCTTATTCTACTACTTCTATGAGTTGGTAAACAACCTGAAAAGGGTGCAGTGTGTTGTTTGAACAGGTAAAAAGCCAAGGTGGCAATTTACCGCCACCTGAAATTATGGATTGTCTGCACACGAGTATAATTCATTGGCTGATCCCTCCTGATGACCTGGATGGAAGTACGTGATCCTTCCTTAACCCATAGGAAGTCCCACTCAGTTGACTACTTCAAAATGGTGAACGTCCTCAATGGTGCTGCCCATGCTTAAACAAGCTTTGGGGCACTAGAGTCCTCTATCTCTATGGGTGAGAGTTAGATCACCTAACTGATTGGCTGCTTCACCTCTGACTGGGAAAGTTCAAGAGGGGTCAAGTGCCTTGTTGCAAACAGGATGCCTGTATTGACACTGGAAGTCTATTGGTATCTGCAAGCATAGAAAAGCATGCTAGCAGATACCCATAGACTTCCAGTCATTGAGCTAACGCTAGTTAGCATTGGTCAGAGGCGGTCTCATATAGTTACATTGCCAACATTTTGAGAATAAAGGTGCTAACATGACGTCCATTCTAAAACCTGGCCAAAATCTCTTAACCTGTTGTGGCTACAGGTTAGCAATGAACCCCGAGTCGGGATTGCTAACAAGGCTGGAAATTCAAAACATCAAAAATCTAATAATTTCACTTTCTCAAACAATCAACTATTTTACACAATTTAAATGATAAACATCTCCTTAATCTAACCCCATTGTTCGATTTTCAAAGAGGCTTTACGGCAAAAGCATAAAGTTAGATTATGTTAGGACAGTACATAGCCACAAAAGTACAAACATCCATTTTCAATTCAAGGTCAGGCGTCACCAAAAGCAGAAACCAGCTAGAATTATGCACTAACTTTTGTCAATCTCCATCAGATGACACTCCTAGGACATTATGTTATACAATACATGCATTTTTTGTTCCATCAAGTTCATATTTATATCCAAAAACAGCATTTTACAGTAGCGTGAAATTCCGATTTTTTTCTTCTCTGAAATGCTTCCGGTGAACATAACAAAATTACTATTCGAAAACATTGGTAAATTATAATATTGTCATTCAAAGAATAATATATTATCATCTCGTAATTGCTACCGAATGGCCAGATCTCAAAATAACTTTACTGGGAAATCACATTTTGCAATAAACGGGGTGCTATGCTAAGAACAACAGGCTATGCTATACAGTTAGCATCATCTAAAATCGATAATAACATTGTAAATATCCCCTTACCTTTGATTATCTCCATCAGAAGGCAGGCATCCCAGGTCCGGAAGGCATCCCAGGTCCGGAACAAATGTGGTTTCTTTTGACAAAGTTCATAATTTATGTCCAAATAACACCAAGTACTTAGCGTTCATTATGCTCCCACAAAACGTGGTGGGGGGAGTGTAAAATCACGCCGAAAAGCTAAAAAAAACCTAGTAAATAATCTATTTACGTCCGTTCAAACATGTCAAATGTTGTTTAGCATTAATCTTTTGGTCCATTTTTAACGTTAAACATCAGTAATATTTTCACACAACCTATCCTATGTCTAGATAAACAATGAAGACAAACTCGCGCTTCTCAGATTTATGCGCAGGCGCAAAAAAATGAAGTGATGACATGTCAACTTCCTTGGATTCTAATTTGCTCTGTTTATCATAGACGCTTCAAACAACTTTATAAAGATCGTTGACATCTAGTGGAAGCCGTAGGTGTTGCGAAATGAATCCTTTCTCACTATGGTATCTATAAAACAATGACACTAAATAGTACCTTTTTTTTAAAATCTATTTTTCACAGGTTTTTGCCTGCAATATGAGTTTTGTTATACTTACAGACACCATTCAAACTGTTTTAGAAAATTCAGAGTGTTTTCTATCCGAATGTGTTAATAATATGCATATCCTAGCTTCTGAGTTGGTGTAGGAGGCAGTTAAAAATGGGCACATATTTTTTTCAAAATGTCTCAATACTGCCCCCGAGCCCCAACAGGTTTTAATATACTGCATGGCTCTGCTTCTCCCTGCTCATAACCTGACAACAACACATGGCGCTGGAATAGAACTGAATGAAACAAATGGAAACAGTTGACTCCTATATGGTTCCTGATGCAGTTACTGTATATTGTACTTCCTAAATAATCTTCTTAGTGATGATGTCAATATCTAATCCGTTTTCATCTCAATCATCTTGTTGGCATAGTTCTTCCTTCCCTGTGGTTTTGATGTCCCAATACAAATCACATTTTATTGATCACATTCACATATTTAGCAGATGTTATTGCGGGTGTAGTGAAATGCTTGCATTCCTAGCTCCAACAGTGCAGTAGTATTTAAAAACAATTCACAACAATACACACAAATCTAAAAGTAAAATAATGGAATTAAGAAATGTATAAATATTAGATTGAGCAATGTCAGAGTGGTATTGACTAAAATACATTGGAATATAATACAGTATATACATATGAGATGAGTAAAGCAGTAGGTAAACATTATTTAAACCTTATTAAAGGGACTAGTGTTCCATTATAAAAGTGGCCAGTGATTCCAAGTCTATGTATATAGGGCAGGGTTGCATAACCGGATGGAAGCCGGCTAGTGATGGCTATTTAACAGTCTGATGGCCTCGGGATAGAAGCTGTTTTTCAGTCTCTCGGCCCCAGCTTTGATGCACCTGAACTTACCTCGCCTTCTGGATGATAGCGGAGTGAACAGGCCGTGGCTCGGGTGGTTGATGTCCTTGATGTACACGCCGAGGAACTTGAAGATTTCCACTTCCTCCACTGAGCTTCCCGTCGACCTCGATGTGGTTAGGGGCGTGTTCCATTTGCTATTTGCTATTTTGTTGACATTGAGTGAGAGGTTATTTTCCTGCCACCACTCTCCCAGGGCCCTCACCTCCTCCCTGTAGGCTGTCTCGTCATTTGATGGTAATCAGGCTTACTACTGTTGTGCCATCTGCAAACTTGATGATTGAGTTGGAAGCGTGCGTGGCCACGAAGTCATTGGTGAACAGGGAGTACAGGAAGGGGTTGAGCAAGCACCCTTGTGGGGCCTCTGTGTTGAGGATCAGCGAAGTGGAGGTGTTGTTCCTACCTTCACCACCTGGGGGCGGCCCGTCAGGTAGTGCAGGAACCAGTTGCACAGGGCAGGGTCGAGACCCAGGGTCACAAGTTTAATGATAAGTTTGGAGGGTACTATGGTGTTGAATGCTGAGCTGTAGTCAATGAACAGCATTCTTACATAGGTATTCATACCTATTGTCCAGATGGGATAGTACATTGTGCAGGCGATTGCATCGTCTGTGGACCTAATGGGGCGGTAAGCAAATTGAAGTGGGCCTAGGGTGACAGGTAGGGTGGAGGTGATATGATCCTTGACTAGTCTCTCAAAGCACCTCATGATGACAGAAGTGAGTGCTACGTGGCAAGAGTCATTTAGTTCAGTTAGCTTAGTTTTCTTGGGAACAGGAACAATGGTGGCCATCTTGAAAAATGTGGGGAAACAGACTCAGATAGAGAGCGATTGATTTAAGTACAGTTGAAGTCGAAGTTTACATACACCTTAGCCAAATACATTTAAACTCAGTTTTTCACAAATCCTGACATTTAATCCTAGTAAAAATTCTGTGTATTAGTTCAGTTAGGATCACCACTTTATTTTAAGAATGTGAAATGTCAGAATATTAGTAGAGAGAATGATTTATTTCAGCTTTTATTTCTTTCATCACATTCCCAGTGGGTCAGAAGAATACATACACTCAATTAGTATTTGGTAGCAACGCCTATTAAATTGTTTAACTTGGGTCAAAAGATTCCCACAATAAGTTGGGTGAATTGTGGCCCATTCCTCCTGACAGAGCTGGTGTAACGGAGTCAGGTTTGTAGGCCTCCTTGCTCGCACACGCTTTTCAGGTCTACCAACAAATTTTCTATAGGATTGAGGTCAGGGCTTTGTGATGGCGACTCCAATACCTTGTCTTTGTTGTCCTTAAGCCATTTTCCCACAATTTTGGAAGTATGCTTGGGATCATTGTCCATTTGGAAGACCCATTTGCGACCAAGCTTTAACTTCCTGACTGATGTCTTGAGATGTTATCCACATAATTTTCCTCCCTCATGATGCCATCTATTTTGTGAAGTGCACCAGTCCCTCCTGCTGTAAAGCACCCATACAACATGACGCTGCCACCCCCGTGCTTCACGGTTGGTATGGTGTTCTTCGGCTTGCAAGCATCCCCCTGTTTCCTCCAAACATAACGATGGTCATTATGGCCAAACAGTTCTATTTTTGTTTCATCAGACCAGAGGACATTTCTCCAAAAAGTACGATCTTTGTCCCCATGTGCAGTTGCAAACCGTAGTTTGGCTTTTTTATGGCGGTTTTGGAGCAGTGGCTTCTTCCTTGCTGAGCGGCCTTTCAGGTTATGTCAATATAGGACTTGTTTTACTGTGGATATAGATACTTTTGTACCCGTTTCCTCCAGCATCTTCACAAGGTCCTTTGCTGTTGTTTTGGGATTGATTTGCACGTTTCGCACCAAAGTACATTCATCTCTAGGAGACAGAACGCGTCTCCTTCCTGAGCGGTATGACGGCTGTGTGGTCCCATGGTGTTTATACTTGCATACTATTGTTTGTACAGATGAACGTGGTACCTTCAGGCATTTGGAAATTGCTCCCAAGGATGAACAAGACTTGTGGAGGTCTCTAATTTCTTTCTGTGGTCTTGGCTGATTTATTTTGATTTTCCCATGATGAGAAAAGAGGCACTGAGTTTGAAAGTAAGCCTTGAATTACATCCACAGGCATACCTCTAATTGACCCAAATGATGCCAATTAGCCTATCAGAAGCTTCTAAAGCCATGATATCATTTTCTGGAATTTTACAAGCTGTTTAAAGGCACAGTCAACTTAGTGTATGTAAACTTCTGACCCACTGGAATTGTGATACAGTGAATTATAAGTGAAATATTCTGTCTGTAAACAATTGTTGGAAAAATTACTTGTGTCATGCACAAAGTAGATGTCCTAACCGACAAACTATAGTTTGTTAACAAGAAATTTGTGGAGTGGTTGAAAAATGAGTTTTAATGACTCCAACCTAAGTGTATGTAAACTTCCGACTTCAACTGTATGTATACAACCATCCCAGAGCTACAGATTTTGCTGTGAAGAGACAATCATTAGATCACTTGTTTTGGTACTACCCATATGTATCTTGTTTTTGGTTGCAGGTCCAGGAATGGCTGAAAAACTGAAACATTTACTAGGAGCTAACTCTGCAAATAGCACTGCTGGGTGATTTGAAGTCATAGTCATTCGATCAATAATATAATAATACTCAGCAAAGGTGTTTATCTTTCATTTACAATCTGTAGAAACTATGAGAATAGAAAGGTTCAGCACCTCCCGAGTGGCGCAGCGGTCTAAGGCATCACTACAGACCCGGGCTCGATCCCAGGCTGTGTCGCAGCCGGCTGCAACCGGGAGACCAATGAGGTGGCGCACAATTGGCCTAGCGTCGTCTGGGTTAGGGGAGGGTTTGGCCGGCCATGATGTCCTAGTCCCATCGCACACTAGACTCCTGTGGCGGGCCGGGTGCATGCACAGTGACTTCGGTCACCAGTTGTACGCTGTTCCCTCCGATACATTGCTGCGGCTGGCTTCTGGGTTAAGCGGCCAGTTTGTCAAGAAGCAGTGCGGCTTGGCAGGGTCGTGTTTCGTAGGACGCATGGCTCTCGACCTTGGCCTTTCCCGAGTCTGTTGAAGCGATGGGACAAGACTGTAACTACCAATTGGATATCACGAAAAAGAGGTAAAATAAAAGATAATTTTAGGTTCAGCACAGTAGAAAAATATATGGCAGCTAGAAATCTAAACTGGATGGTCTTCAGAGATAGATGGGAGTGGTTGAGAGTAGCTCAAGGCTGGGACTAAAAACCAACAAAAGATAACTAATGTAAAATATACTGTCAGTGAAATGTATGTAATATGTGTAAGTATTATTTTCCATTAGTTTACTCCAATTACGAGAGGGGTGCTAGAGTTAGGGGAAAATAATAACATAAAAATATATAGATATGGGGGATTGCAGACAATTACATTGACAGAAGCCACAATCTATCTGCAATATTAAAGCTGATGTTTTAAAAAAAAAATGTTTTTAATAATAAATAAACCACTGCACTAAATGACTATCGCCCCATAGCAATCACTCCTGTCATTATGAAGTGCTTTGAAAGGCTAGTCAAGGGCCATTACCTCCACCATACCTGACACCCAAGAGGAACATCTATGTGAGAATACTATTCATCGACTACAGCTCAGCTTTTAATACCATAGTGCGCTAAGCTCAGGCCCTTGGGTCTGAACTCCTCCCTGTGCAACTGGTTCCTAGAATTCCTGACGGGCCGACCCCAGGTGGTGAGGGTAGGCAACAACACCTCCGCCACACTGATCCTCAACACGGGGGCCCCCCATGGATGTGTGCTCAGCCCCCTCCTGTACTCCCTGTTCACACACAACTCCAACTCAATCATCAAGTTTACGGATGACACAACAGTGGTAGGCCTGATTACCAACAACAACGAGACATCCTACAGGGAGGAGGTGAGAGCCCTGGTGGAGTGGTGCCAGGAAAATAACCTCTCTCTCAATGTCAACAAAACAAATAAGCTTATCTTGGACTACAGTAGACAGAAGAGGGAGGATGCCGCCATCCTCATTGACGGGGCCGCAATGGATCGGGTCAAAACCGCAATGGAAAAGGTCAAAAGCTTCAAGTTCCTCGTGGTGCACATCACTGAGCACCTAAGACCCTCACAAACTGCACCATTGAGAGCATTCTGTCGGGCTGCATCACTGCCTGGTATGGCAACTGCTCCGCCCTCAACCGCATAGCTCTCCAGAGGGCGGTGCGGACAGCCCAACGCATCACAGGGGCCACGCTGCCTGAACTCCAGGACATTTACCACACCCGGTGTCAAAGGAAGTCTAAGAAGATCATCAAGGACCTCAATCCCATCGACACACACACGCACAGCCAACGCTGCTGTATCATGTTATAGAGACATTGAACCAACCACTGGTCACTTCCCGTTTCACACTGTGTATTTAAATACTGTATCCTCAACATAGCTTATTCTAATATTTCTACAACTGCACATTGTATTTTAGTTACACTGATTATGCGCATCACATATTTATTTATATACTGGATTCTTGACATAGTTCATTATTGTGTCTACTGCTGTACATTCTTAGTTGATCTGGTGTAAATTCCCCCGGTGTATGTATAGATTACATTTTGATACTGCTACATTGCTATTTGGGTTGTTAATTGGATTCGTCCCGCCATTCTTTTTTGTATTTTTCTTGACATTGTAATTGCTTGACATTTGACTGCATTGCTAGGAGCTAGCAACATAAGCATTTCGCTGCACAGCTATTACACCTGCTAAACTGTGTACGTGACCAATAAACCTTTATTTGATTTACTCCCCAACACTGATGGTTAGCTACTGACTTGATCACAGGTGTACGTATGATGATGTTTTGTATTGACTAAGGTCTTATAGTACATTTCTAGATACACTTGTACAATTCTGGGGGGAAAAAAATCATTCAAAACATATCTATAGGAAGTAGAACATTGCATTGCATTTCATGTTGCATGAAAGATCAGTCTGTCCGTCCACTAGACGATGACTACAGAGAAAACTTGAGTAAATATGGACGGAAAACATCTCCACTGGACACAGAGGCTGGAACATCTCGAGGTTGCTTAACACTCAGTCCCTGGTTCATTCATCTCCACTGGACACAGAGGCTAGAACATCTCGAGGTTGCTTAACACTCAGTCCCTGGTTCATTCATCTCCACTGGACACAGAGGCTAGAACATCTCGAGGTTGCTTAACACTCAGTCCCTGGTTCATTCATCTCCACTGGACACAGAGGCTAGAACATCTCGAGGTTGCTTAACACTCAGTCCCTGGTTCTTCAACTCCACTGGACACAGAGGCTGGAACATCTCGAGGTTGCTTAGCTGCTGTATTGTCTTTTATTCTGCTGTCTGATACTCCAGTTCAAGGATGTCCTTCATTTTCTTACAGGCTGCTCCACTAAAAAAACAACTATTGAGATTATGTGTATAGTAACTACAGAGTTGGTTTGGTGTCTGTTTTCCAGTTGGCTTTGGTTGGCTTGGTAACTATGGAGGTTGGCTTGGTGTATGATGAGCTGATTGGTTTTGGTTATCTGGTTGGTTTTACTTGGCTTAGCAACTAGGTGGTTTGATGTCAGTTATGCAGTTGGTTTTGGTTGGCATAGCAACTATGGAGGTGATTTGGTTGGTTTGGTGTCTTTTATCCAGTTAGTTTAGGTTGGTATCAAAACTACGGTGGTGATTCAGTGTCGGTTGAGCTGATTGGATTTGCATGCTAGGCCAGGGATAGAGACGATATGCAGGCATGCAGCAAGTCGACTCGTAACACGACGAGTCAAGATGATAGATCACTTACAGCCCACCTCGAGGATGGCTCTAACAGTCCGTGTGAGTTCTTTAGCCTCTGCAGCTAGCGTAGCTGTCGTCCACTGGGACTTCTTCCCCACGCGGGCTCCCAGGAGTTGAGAGGAAGCGCCGGGCTTCATGTCACCAGAGCTGCAGAGAAACAGACAGGTATAGAGTTAACCTTTCAAGCTTACAGCACTTTTACACTGTTTTTACCATGGCTGTATTCATTAATCGAGCAAGAGAAAACTCTATGGATATTGGCTTTCACCTGGAATTGTCTATTTATGTCTGACAAAATAATGATAATCTTTTTAAGGATATAAGGATATGGATAGGCTAGATAGGATGAAGTCAGAAGTGATGCAGAAAAATACTGTACTCTTTCTTACGGATGTTATTGTAAAGAGTAGATGACATGGGCTGTACTACAGTTGGTTGGGAATATGGTGGCATGATGGCAGGTCATGACACGTCATAGCTAATACTTCATAACTGAGAGTATAGCCTTGTCTCAAGTTAAGCAGTTGGTTACAACTGTGAGCGTTGTGGAGACCAAACAAAACTAGCATAGTTGTATTGTGGGTGCATCTACTCTCCTTATTTGACCTAGATATTTTATGTGTATGTATTGATGTGTAGGCTAGGTGTGCCTTTTTTAAATTGATGTAGTTCTGTTCTTGAGCTGTTCTTGTCTATTAATGTTCTGTATTATGTCATGTTTCATGTTTTGTGTGGAAGAGAAGCTGCTGCTTTTGCAACAGCTAATGGGGATCCTAATAAAATACCCCCCCCAAAAAAATACCATAGTCTGAATTCAATTCAAATAGTGTTTCTAGAAAATATCGCAATATTGCCGACCTTGCCACCTAAATTGATGGAAATTATGTTGCTGTAAAAATGGTTATTGCCACAGTTAATGGGGGATATCAATATTAGAGAAAGAGAAAGTAATTATTGTCTGACAGTGACTGATGAAGTAACTATATTATGACAATGAGAAATGGATATAATTATCTTTGTCTACCATTACCGAGGTGTAAACAACAACATGTCAACCTACATTTCATCTGTTACAACTACTGCCCTACAAACGGCCAGGAACACCTGCAGTTCTAGGAAGAAAACGTATTGTCAAAAGTGTTGTTTAACTAACAAAGACAGAAGGTTACTTAAGGTTACCTAAGACAGAAGGTTACTTAAGGTTACCTAAG
The DNA here is from genome assembly GCF_965601325.2 of Salmo salar. Taxonomy (NCBI): domain Eukaryota; kingdom Metazoa; phylum Chordata; class Actinopteri; order Salmoniformes; family Salmonidae; genus Salmo; species Salmo salar. Next base: position 82,986,759 of record NC_138291.1, on the reverse strand, counting down.
ACAGAAGGTTACTTAAAAGTCCAATGCAGCCATTTTTGAATCACCGAGCTGACTAGGTGAAAAATCTATTGGGCAAGGCATTTAACTCTAACTGCTCCTGTAAGATAAGAGAGTCTGTTAAATGACTAAAATAGTCTGAGTAGGGAGGGGTAAACTGGCTGTTGTTGGCAGAGAGGTTTGGAATTATCTTTCTTATTGGTCTATTAACTAATTTACTCCTTCCCACCAAAACAGGCAGAAATTTATTTTATCCTCATTTTCACAGTATAATTCCAACCTCAGTGTGGAAATATATATATATATAAAACAGGAAAATCTCATTTTTGACTGCACTGGATCTTTAAGATAAAAACGAAAGTTGGGAGGTTGGTCAGGGAACGGTTGGTCAAGGAACGTCTTCGAATCCTTTACCCCTAGCCTACCTAAAGTTAGCCACAATTGCTAAGCAAATGTTTACTACAAATGATAACACAAAAAGATGTATGATACTCTACGACTGCTAATATGTATGATACCGTACAACCACTGGACCATTTGTAACGTATCATACAAAATGGAGGGACATAAAAAAAATATATATATAATATCATGCAAATGGGTATGAGACAGCATTGTTATGTCACAAATCCATGTGAGACTGACTGGACAGCTATATTGAGGTTTTCCAGTGACCTACAGATTGACAATAGAACACTGGGTAGGGGGTAGCACAGGGGGTCTTTGTAAAAAGGGTTTCAAACTGACAGACTAATGCATGTTACTCACTGACGCAGACTATGTTACGTAGTCAGACTTACAAAACAGGACGTTGTCTAGGTCTTCAGAGGGCCAGAACTAATCATCACCCCACGTTGTTTGCTAAAAACTGCACAGACTGCAGCTCAATACCCAAGTGGAAAGTAAATATATTTAAATATACTTATATCATACTTGAATATATTTAAGTATATAGAATTATGTCCATAATATATATACTTTAGTATATTTAAAATAATCTAAATTGGAGAACATTTTAAAACATTTAATGTCAACTTTAATAGGGTTATATTAGCGTTTAAGTATATTAAACATGGCCATTACAGCGTTAAGGGCGGCACCTCACTTGTGATTGGTCAACAAAAACTATATAATTAATGGTTTATGTTTGAAATGCTCATAAAAGTGTGGTAAAAATATATTGTTCAAAACAAGCTGTTACTTACTACTCTGCCCCTAAGTGACTGTCAGCAGCGGCAGCTCTGCCTCCGTGGGTGAACAGGCCGTGTGAACATTGCTTGGATTGTGTTGCCAGCTGTTTGCTATGAGGGTAAATAGTCCAAATGAAATCACAGGAATTCATAGCATGAATTATAACAGTACAAAGTAAATGGCCGTCCTGAGGCGATCAAATGTGCGTCCGTTCAGTCAGAACTTCTGGGTCTGCTCTAGTCTCCTCCTCCCAATCAGTCTCTTTATTATAGAGAAATACTCCTCAGCATGTTGCGTCGAAGGACAGAGCGATACAGTAGCTAGAACCTTTTCATAGTGGATATGGTAGGGATAAAAAAATAAATAATGTTTCCCACTGTTAGGGTCCTGTGTGGCTCAGTTGGTAGAGCATGGCGCTTACAACACCAGGGTTGTGGGTTGGATTCCCACGGGGGACCAGTACCAAAAAGTAGGAAAATGTATGCACTCTGGATAAGAGTGTCTGCTAAACGACTAAAATGTTGTTTATCAGGTTCTACTATAAGTGACATGGCGACATGTGTCGACTACAACAGCATAAAACCAGGTGTTTTACAAAGCATGATCAAATGAATTAGCCAGCTACAGTAATATTGAGAAATAGTTTGGTCGATTTCTTGGGTCAAATAAACCACTTATCTACCTTTGATAAGCAGCTAGCTATAGCTAGCTATTGCTAGCTAGTTAACACCCATGTCAATATCCACAGGATCGGTATGTTTGTTGCGTTCTCCCAGGTTCACTCGTTCGTTTATGATCTTGGCTGCAGGTTGTAAATAGTATCATCTAATCCAGTGGTTTCCAAACTTTTTATAGTCCCCTACCCCTTCAAACATTCAACCTCCACATGTGTACCCCCTCTAGCACCAGGGTCAGCGCACTCTCAAATGTTGTTTTTTGCCATCATTGTAAGCCTGCCACACACACATTATACGATACATTTATTAAACATAAGAATGAGTGTGAGTTGTCGTCACACCCCGGCTCGTGGGAAGTGACAAAGAGCTCTTATAGGACCAGGGCACAAATAATAATCACATTTTTTTCATTTTTTAACCATCTTACATATAAAACCTAATTTGTTCATCACAAATTGTGAATACCTCACCACAGGTTAATGAGAAGAGTGTACTTGAAAGGATGCACATAACTCTGCAATGTTGGGTTGTATTGGAGAGAGTCTGTCTTAAATAATTTTCCACACACAGTCTGTGCCTGTATTTAGTTTTCATGCTAGTGAGGGCTGAGAATCCACTCTCACATAGGTATGTGGCTGCAAAGTGCATCAGTGTCTTAACAGCACGATTTTCCAAGGCAGGATACTCTGAGCGCAGCCCAATCCAGAAATCTGTCAGTGGCTTAGTAACTATGGAGGTGATTTGGTTGGTTTGGTGTCTTTTATCCAGTTTGAGCCTCCATACCTTCCCACACAGCCAGGATAGAACAGCGGGACAGACACAGCACAAAATAAGCCGTAGCATGGCTTTCATCGAGAAGCTCTGGAGCCGGCTTCCCCGCCTCCATGGTCTTATTCAGCTCCTGTAGCAAAACGATATGATACATCTGCAGCATTGTGACCACGTTCAATGACCGGGCCGTCACACCCTCTGCCTGGTACACTTTGTCCAGCTGATCCGCCGAGAACCGGCACTGTTTATTTGGAAGCACAGTGCTAGGATTAGCCCCCTTGTTAGCCTCTGGAGCTAAGTAACTCGCTAGCTGTCCATCTATTGGCATTGTGCAAACGAGCCCGCCTCCTCCATACCCTCTACATTCATGAACTCACCATAACCTGATAGCACCAGTCTGGCTGAATGAGGGGAATCCCAGGTCGCCTTTAGCTCATCGGCAAAATCTTTAAACGGGTAAGTGATGCTTTACCACTGCAAGGACAGGAGGTAAATACCTTCCCCCAAACCTGCCGGAACGCCGCTGTGGGGGAGAAGATGGCCAATCCACCCCCAGGTGATCTGCCACACTACGACACAGCTCCATCAAAGGTGAATTAACCATCAATAGTTCACTCTCCCCCGCCGAATGCAAAAAAACATTGTTTCACAAGTGAAAATCCACATCATCACATGTGAAGTGTTCCAAAAAACATATGGTTTCAAATGATTTCACATGAACAAAACATGTGGAAATGTCATGTGAAATCATGTGATTTTCCACATGTGAAATCATGTGTTTTTTTCGTAAGGGTGTATACACTGTGAATGAATAAGATTATCTGAAAGATAGCCCACTTTTGAAGAAAGAAGCAGAAGAAGCAGACATGATTCACTCTCTATTCATTAGAAACGTGCACAATACACATTCTTACCTACAGCTCTTCATGGGACCTTGGTTTTCAATGAGGAAGTCTTGGACATTCTAAATGGGAAGGAATGTAAATATACGTATTATTTGAGTTGATATATGCGTCTCAAATGCCACTCCATTTCCTATGGTACACTACTTTTGACCAGGACATATACATAGGGCTCTGGTAAAAAGGGGTGCACTATATTTTTTATTTTACCTTTATTTAACTAGGCAAGTCAGTTAAGAACAAATTCTTATTTGTAGAGAATAGGGCACCATTTGATGAGACCACTTTTCTGAACACTACAACACTTTATCAGACATGGGTTCAAATACTATTAAGGTATTTCAATTACTTTCACGTACTTTTCAAAGTAAATATTTGGATTTTAATATTTTGAAATACAATTGGAAAGTATTGGCATGTATTTGAAAATACTCCATTCGACAGACAAGTGTTTTCAAATACAAATATTAAAATACTCCCATGCATTTAAAGCCAGGTCAGTTTGGTTCAAATGGTATTTGCTATGTTTTTGAAAATAAGTATTTGAAATTTTTATTTATAGGAAATAATTTGAAAAAAATACTTCAAATAGAAGCAGTTGATTCAGCTACAATATTTTAAAATACTCAAATACACCAGAAAATAAGTATTTTAAAATACAAATACAAAGCACGTATTTGAACCCAGGTCTGCTATTTATAAACTTGTCATTATTCAGAGATGTAAATGCTAATTTCAGTTTGTCTTTATATTTCTGTATTTTCTTTCTGAGGACGTGAATGATATGAATTCAAATCTGTTTCTCCTTCTCAAATCTGTTTCCCTTCACACACTGTAAACTAGATATGAAGTAATGGTCTTCGAGAGAGAGTTAGTGTTGACATTCAGTAATCACAGTACACACACATACAGTACCTCCACGAAGTTGAGCAGTTTTCCCATGGACACCTCAAAGCCCTTTTTGGCCCCCTCGTTCTTACGTAGTTGACACTCCAGAACGGCCACTCTCTTCTTCAGCTCCTCCACCTCATCCTATCAGGAAGGATATCACACTAGGTCATCAGCATGGGTTCTACTGTATGGCCTGCATCTGGATGGGTTTTCATTCATAAATTGAAAGATTGGCTGTATTTATAATAAAAAATATATTTTTTGTGATTAATCGCATTGTCTGAAAGCGTTCAAAATACACTGAAAATGTCCAAAATACGTAATCTATGCAGCTAAAAACAACAATGCGATGTCAAAACAAGTTGACATTGAGGTTAAAGAAAGTGTGATTATCAATTAACCAGATTTTTCAAACCGTTATTTTGGACAGCATCAAGGCGTCAATATTCTTGCAATGCTTTTGTATAACAAATCTTAAATTACAGCTCAATTTGAGCTAAATCTGAAGTTGTGATTCATCTTGATTATTCACAGCAAATCCTGGGATTAACAGCCCTAATTTTCAATAAAGTTACATATTTTCAATAAAGTGTCATTCATTGATGAAAGTTCAATTATTTTAAAACTATAGCAGAAGTTTCTATTGACTTTTCTGTGACTGCCAAAAGTGTGATACGTTTCATTTATTTATAAATTATCACACACTTTTCCCATTGACTCAGAGTACTATGTAGGCTACATGCCAAAAGCGTAATTGGTGATATAATTGTGGTCCAGGTACAGATCTCCCAAACAGGATGGAGAAAACCTGGAACGGGATCACAGACGAGAGGATTGGGGATCTGGTGCGGACTCACGCAGTATGGAAGTGTGAGGAGTGACAGGAGGGAGAGGGAAAGCAGGGAGAGAAGTTAAGAATGATGAAGAATGATACACTTATTTTACTCACACAGTGAAGCAGTAAATCCTGCAGACTCGGACAGGAAGAGGGGGGAAATCAGGAGCAGACTTTTCTCAGCACAGGGGAGAGGGAGGAACCTGGAACGGACTGACACAGGGAGGAAAGGAAGGAACCAGGAGCAGGGTCCAGCAGGGTTTGGGTGGGCTCGACACACTGGATGACAGGATGGACAGAAGGAAATACAGATAAATGGAAGGAAGGGAGAGGAAGGAACTACTTCCTTTGAAGACAGGGGAAGAGAGAGTGTGAGAGAGAAACAGAGACTTAGAGACGGATACAGAGAGACGGATACAGAGAGACGGATACAGAGAGACGGATACAGATACAGAGAGACGGATACAGAGAGACGGATACAGAGAGACAGATACAGAGAGACAGATACAGAGAGACAGATACAGAGAGACAGATACAGAGAGACAGATAAAGAGAACAGGGTAGTAAGGCCCCTCAGATCTAGCAGAGCTCCCTGTGGTTGATACCTTACACCAAGATAATACATGCGTTTGAGGAGTAGACTGTTATTTATTCCAACAGGGGAATGTAGTGTAGTCTGTTACCTCAGTCTGGGCATGGGTTTTATGCTCAACAGAGAAAGAGGAAAGAGAGAAGGGGGTCTCAAATCTGAGAATGGCGGTTGACAGGTTTAATGGCAATTCTGCTTCTCAAAAGTAGTCTCTGGTCCAAAGTAGTGCACTATGGGTGAAAATAGTTATGTTAAGAAGTGTGTAGGCTATAGTAGCTCTGGTCTAAAGAAGTGTACTACATAGGGAAATAGTTGCTCTGGTCAAAAGCAGTGGTGGAAAAAGTACCCAATTGTCATACTTGAGTAAAAGTATAGATACCTTGATAGAAAGTTACTCAAGTAAAAGTTACCCAGTAAAATACTATTTGAGTAAAGTCTAAAAGTATTTGGTTGTAAAAATACTTAAGTATCAAAAGTAAATGTAATTGATAAAATATACTTAAGTATCAAAAGTAAAAGTATAAATAATTTCAAATTCCTTATATTAAACAAAGCATTTCTTGTTTTAAAAACTTACTCAGACATAATTTACAAATTATGCATTTGTGTTTCGTGAGTCCATCAGATCAGAGGCAGTAGGGATGACCACATATTCACTTGATAAGTGTGTGAATTTGACCATTTTCCTGTCCTGCTAAGCATTCAAAATGTAACAAGTACTTTTGGGTGTCAAGAAAAATGTAGGGAGTAAAAGGTACATTTTCTTTAGGAATGTAGTGAAGTAAAAGTTGGCAAAATATAAATGGTAAAGTACAGATACTTAAGTACTTTATGCCACTGGTCAAAAGTGGGGAATAGTGGCTGGTCATAAGTAGTGAAATAGGGATTATAGGGTATGATTTGAGAACCAGTCTGTTACCTTAGCCTGGCCGGGCTGCTGCTGTTCGTTCCTCTGGGCCTTGAGCTCGGCTATCTCAGCCTCCAGGAGATGAATCACCTCCTCATAATCCATCTCCATCCCCCTGGCCTGCTTCTGGGCTGCTACAGCCAGGTGGATCCGGCTCCGCAAAGCACGGCTCTCATCCGTCCCAGACTTTATCTCCTACCAGGGAGAGTGACGAGGAGAGGACAGGAGAGTCAAACAGGCACAGGAATATGATGTAGGTAAAAGTTCAGTGCACTTTGAACTTGTTTTGGAACATTTTACTGCTTGAATTAATGAAAAGGATGCTACATTATAATTTTTTTTTGAAACGGTGCTTTGCTTTAATTTGTTTCTTCAATTATTTTGGCTTATTTCAGAGGCATTTTAGCTTTCTTTTGTAATTCTCTGTTAGAGGATAACAGTGTTCTGAGGTGTGTGACACTGACACACACAAACAGGTCTCCAGTGGTGGAAAAAGTACTGATTGTCATACTTTAGTAAAAGTAAAGATACCTTAATAGAAAATGACTCAAGTAAAAGTGAATGTCACCCAATAAAATACTACTTGAGTAAAAGTCTAAAAGTATCTGGTTTAAAATGTACTTAAATACAGTGGTGGAAAAGTGTTGATACTTGAGTAAAAGTAAAAAGTAAACGCTATACATCAAAATCCTTATATTAATAAGCAAACCAGGTGCCACAATTGTCTTCTTTTTTTTTAACGGACAGGCAGGCACACTCCCACACTTTTGGGTGTTATCCCTGATGTATGGAGTAAAAAGTACCTTATTTTCTTTAGGAATGTAGTGGAGTAAAAGTAAAAATTATGAAAAATATAAATAGTAAAGTAACGGACAGATATCCCGAAAAACTACTTAAGTAGTTCTCCAAAGTATTTTTACTTATGTACTTTACACCACTGCAGGTCTCCCTCACTCATCACACGCTAGAGCAGAGTCAACACGCTAGAACAGTCAACATGCTAGAGTAGAGTCAACACGCTAGAGCAGAGTCAACACGATAGAGTAGAGTCACACGCAGGCGGCCCGTAGAGCACCCGAGTCAACGCGCTAGAGTGGTGTTAACACGCTAGAGTAGAGTCAACACGCTAGAGCAGTCAACACGCTAGAGTAGAGTCAACACGCTAGAGTAGAGTCAACACGCTAGAGTAGAGTCAACACGCTAGAGCAGAGTCAACACGCTAGAGCAGAGTCACCACGCTAGAGCAGTCAATACGCTAGAGCAGTCAATACGCTAGAGCAGTCAACACGCTTGGGCAGAGTCAACACGCTAGAGCGGTGTTAACACGCTAGAGCAGAGTCAACATGCTAGAGTGGTGTTAACACGCTAGATCAGAGTCAACACGCTAGAGCAGTCAACATGCTAGAGCAGAGTCAACACACTAGAGTGGTGTTAACACGCTAGAGTAGAGTCAACACGCTAGTGACACATGATAGATGATGGGACTACCCTGGAGAGAGAGACAACCTGACAGACTAGCCTACATAATTACATAAGATTATGTAATGCTCTACATAGAAAATTCCCAGTAGTTTTTCCTGACCACTTGACCTGAAAGAACTCCTAGCCGTACCTGATACTATGATAATACGGTAGATAACTGACACAGAAGGCTCACGTGTGTTGTGGCCAATCTATACAAGCTGTAGCGTAATATTGAGTTGCAGTTTATGGTTTTAACAAAAAACGTGGGATGGCGACGCCTCTGAAGACTTAAAAAACAATGTTTCGTAAGCCTAGTGGCATAACATGCATTAGTCTGTCAGTTATTTCAAAGTTCAAACCCTCTAGCCAATGTTCTATAATCAATCTGTAGGTATGTGGAAAACCTCAATATAGCCGTCCAGTTAAAAAGTCTCAGATGGATTTATTTAAAAAATGTGGTGTTTTCTTCCGCAAACTATTTCTCTGTGTGTGTGTGTGGTCAATGCTGATCCCTGCTGTTGGCTAAAAATAAACACCTAACTCTCTGTGACCTAGATCTCCCCTGGTGTTCCCTATATGGAACACATGTGCACACACACACACACCACACACCAGTAAATGGGCACATACACACATTCATTCACTTGCCCCACACACACACACTCATTCAGTTGCCCCACACACACACACACACACACACACACACACACAGACCATCTGTTCCTGTGACTGGAATACTGGGAATTCTATATATTCTCAGAACCGACGTTCAGAGAACAGAAGGAGAGAGCGCGAGAGAGAGAGCTAGAGAGCGAGGGATAAGATCACTTAAGCTGGGATACATCTCACAGTCATGTGAATGAGTTGCCCGAGTTAGCAATGACCAACAGCATCAGTACACAGGAAGGGCACGATAGGGCAGAGCAACATACAAGCTGTAACTCTAAACACTGAGTATGCCCTCAATATTGTATCTTTATATACTGTTAGTCTGTGTCTCACCTTTCACCCTCAGCTCTACAAAAGAGCCTTAATAAAAAAATCGAACCAAACCCCATGCAAACTGATCAAACATGGGTTTATCAGATGGCGTTGTAAACCTTCACAAAATAGCAACAGCAGGACATGTCCCTGGATCTATTCAATACATAATTCAGTTATTTTACTAGTAAATGATGTATTTTCTTTATCCGCTTGTGTAATGTTTTCTGTGTGCTGGCTGGGATGACAGCAGGGATTTAGTTCTGTAATGCTGCTACCCTCTGAGCCTGAAGCTGCTGAGTCTGCAGGGAGCACTATACAGAGCACTTAAAGGAAGCATCCCAAATGGCACCCTATTTCTTATATTGTGCACTTAGCAACGGTCATCGAAATTGTTAAAAAGGTTTTAAAAACATTTATAATATTTGATCCCAGGCTGTGTCGCGACCAGGAGATCCATGAGGTGCCGCACAATTGGCCCAACGTCGTCCGGGTTAGGGGAGGGTTTGGCCAGCCGGGATGTCCTTGTCCCATTGCGCTCTAGCGACTCCTTGTGGCATGCTGAGAGCATGCACGCTGACTTCCGTAGGCAGTTGTACGGTGTTTCCTCCAACACATTGGTGCGGCTGGTTTCTGGGTTAAGCGAGCAGTGTGTCAAGAAGCAGTGCGGCTTGGCAGGGTCGTGTTTCGGAGGACGCATGGCTCTCGACCTTTGCCTCTACCGAGTCCAGAATTGAATGTTCATTTCTCTACCATAAGCTGCCTCCAATGTTGTTTTAGAAAATGTGTCAGTACGTCCAACCAGCCTCACAACCGCAGATCACGTGTAACCACACCTGCCCAGGACCTCCACATCCTGCTTCTTCATTCTGATTGGCTGGGCCTGGCTCCCCAGTGGGTGGGCCTATGCCCTCCAAGGACCACCCATGGTTGCATCCCTGCCCAGTTATGTGAAATCCATAGATTAGGGCCTAATTAATTATATTCAATTGACAGATTTCCTTATATAAACTCATTCAAGGGTTTTTCTATATTTTTACATTGTAGAATAATAGTGAAGACATCAAAACAATCAAAAAACACATATGAATCATGTAGTAACCAAAAGCGTTAAACAAATCAAAATGTATTTTACATTTGAAATTGTTCAAATAGCCACACTTTGCCTTGATGACAGCTTTGAACACTCTTGGAATTCTCTCAACCAGCTTCATGAGGTAGTCACCTGGAATGCATTTCAATTAACAGGTGTGCCTTCTTAAAAGTTAATTTGTGGAATTTCTTTCCTTCTTAATGCGTTTGAGCCAATCAGTTGTGTTGTGACAAGGTAGGGGAGGTATACAGAAGAAAGCCCTCTTTGGTAAAAGGCCAAGTCCATATTATGGCAAGAACAACTCAAATAAGCAAAGAGAAACGACAGTCCATCATTACTTTAAGACATGAAGGTCAGTCAATAAGGAACATTTTAAGAACTTTGAACGTTTCTTCAAGTGCAGTCGCAAAAACCATCAAGCGCTATGATGAAACTGGCTGTCATGAGGACCGCCACAGGAATGGAAGACCCAGAGTTACCTCTGCTGCAGAGGATACGTTCATTAGAGTTACCAGCCTCCGAAATTGCGGCCCAAATAAATGCTTCACAAAGTTCAAGTAACAGACACATCTCAACATCAACTGTTCAGAAGAGATTGTGTGAATCAGGCCTTCATGGAACCGCTGCAAAGAAACCACTACTAAAGGACACCAATAATAAGAAGAGACTTGCTTGGGCCAAGAAACACAAGCAATGGACATTAGACCGGTGGAAATTTGTCCTTTGGTCTGGAGTCTAAATTGGAGATTTTTGGTTCCAACCGCCGTGTCTTTGTGAGACGTGGTGTGGGTGAACGGATGATCTCCGCACGTGTATTTCCCACCATAAAGCATGAAGGAGGAGGTGTTATGGTGTGTGGGTGCTTTTCTGCTGACACTGTCTGTGATTTATTTAGAATTCAAGGCCCACATTAAACACACTATCACAATTAGTGTAGACCTAATATGCGAGGCTACATTTGAATGGTAGCCTAAGTCTAAAGTGTGCCACTCTGCCAAGCCTTGTGAAGTGAGTGATCAAGGTTGTTTCAGAAATATGGTTTCGCATAGGCCATTACTGTGCTTGTAATAGACTATTTGGGGAAAAGCTTCTCCGGTGAAAGCATCTGCATGTGATTGGGATGGTGAATAGAACATGCCAGTTTACTTTTGTCATTATATAAAATGTCAGGTAAACTACAAGATGTAGGTTACAATTGTAGAAAGTGATATACTAATGTCTCCTCGTCAGGAGAGGGCGTAGTCACTATGGTTAGCCTCTACCAGGCTTTCACCCCACTGGCCTGGAAGTCGAGGCTACTCTATGGAATACTTGACCTGGGTAAAGGTTATTGGGGTTCATAAATATTCCCAGGTTGTCATGGTCTATATGGAGCTAGCAGTAGGATTAAATATGAATAATCGAAGAGACAAGTTGTTTGGCCCATCTTTATTTCCAAGCCTTACACAGTCAAGGCAAAACACTTGAGCAACGAGGCAAGCAATTACATGCTGTAAAAGATGTGCAGGCTAAACGGCATTTGCTGTTGATTTGCTACAATTAAATACGAGTTAAGATAATTTTTTATTGTACGTAAATTGAAGTATTATTTGCAGTTGTCACTGACAATAAACACGCCCAGAAAGCATTAGTAGGCCTACAGTGTGCAGTCGAATGTGTTGATCAGTTGATTGACAGGTGTACTGTAGAACGATAAATGATATAAAAGAAACTTTCCTCTAGTGTGGACTCACAATAAACTTTAAAATAACTAACACTGTTACTGCAATCTGTAGGATGATAACGAGAGTGGTTGACTTGGTTAAGAGTGCTCTTATGAAAAAGTGTTTGTTCACGTCCATCTACGTCAACATTTGTAATTGGCTAATGCAGAACTTGTTCCAGGAAATAATCAGTGTCATCTGGTGATTTTAGCATAGGACTAATGTGTGCCAAGTTATCTGATGGGACCAGCTACAATAGTGTTCTATCACGTGCAAGTAAATCAACAATGTTAATTGGCTGAGTTTAAATTTAAACTGTTTCTAACGTTCGCAAGTATGACCCCACTGTGTTTGTGTGTGTGCCTGTGTGTTCGTGCATTTGTCTGCATGCGCGTGTGTTACTGTGTAGAGTAGGGCTGCCCAAACCTGGTCCCGGAGGGCCAAAACACTTCTGGTTTCCATCCTCTCCTTTTAAATCAGGGACTAATTCAGATCTGGGACACCAGTTGAGTGCAATTAACTACCAGGTACAAACAAAAAACTGAAATGTTTCAGCCCTCCAGGACCAGGAATGGGCAGCCCTGGTATAGAACTTAATCTGATAGCCAGGTAGTGACTACATAATATGCAATCAGTGTCGTGACGAAGTTGATGTACAGGAGGAAGATAGAGGGATATGGAGAAACCGAATAAATATGTTACTATCCCAGTGCCTGTTGGGATATATTACATTCGGAAATTGATCTGTGTGCTTTATGCATCAGAGGATGAGTCCCAAATGACACACTATCCCCTAAGTGCACTACTATGGGCCTGGTCAAAAGTAGTGCACTATATAGGGAATAGAGTGCCATTTGGGATGTAACCAGAGAGAAGAAGAGGTGTGCTGTGTAAATGACTCACAATACAGGGAGGATCTATTTAGGGTGCACCCACCTCCATGTTCCCTGTAGTCTCACATCATACAGTAAACCTACACTGTGCTGTCTGTTTCTCCCTCCGACACACAGCGAGTACTGCCGCGGTGCTACAACAATACGTGCTTAAACCCCATGCTCTCAACACACTCAGAGAGAAAAGATGCTTAGGAATGAGGACAACATGCATGGAGGGGAAGTTTCAGTGTGTGACTGCTCTAGGGTCCCGTAGCGAATTAAGGAGTTCATAATGAGGGGTTTGTTTGTTTCAGTATGTGACGCTCATGTGGTTGGGTGTATGCAGTATGTGATGCTCATGGGTTATCAGTTTATCGGCCGTGTCCGAATACCCCTTGTTGCATTCTACCATAAATAGCAGGGTTTTTGGGTATGCTAAAATAGAAAGTGTTATAGCATGTGAAATGTCAAAATGTAGTAAATGCCAGGATGTCATACTAATTTTGGCTTTTCATCTACTAGAATTCTCCGCACACGGTTGAGGAAGAGAATTGTCTCTCTACCCACGTGCGTTTGACAACAGCTGATAAGGGGACGTGCTGTACAAAAACGAAGAAATGGCAGGAATTAACGCAATTACACATTAGGGGCTCCCGAGTGGCACAGTGCATCTCAGTGCTAGAGGCGTCACTACAGACCTTGGTTCGATTCCAGGCTGTATCACAACCAGTCGTGATCGGAGTCCCATAGGGTTGCACACAATTGGCCCAGCATCATCGGGTTAGGGTTTGGCCGGGATAGGCCGTCATTGTAAATAAGAATTGTTCTTAACGGTCTTGCCTAGTTAAATAAAAAAAAACATGATGCATTCTTAGTATGGATGAGCTTAGTTTATATTTGGTGCTTACTGCATTTTTACTAAAAAGTATGTAGTAAGATTAGTACAGTACACATTATGTCGTAGGCAAGGCAGATTTCAGACATGGTCATCCACAAGACAAACCTGGACAATCTTGTATTAATGTATGAAGTCCACAGTCTAAGACCAAGAAAACTCCATCGCTTGCTGAATATAAACTGTAATCTAGATAGATATATTTAAAAGATTGCATGCTAGTCTTATGTTACGTCTTCACGACCGGTCGTTAACAAAACTTCAGTTGGACTCAAGCACAGGAGGTTGGTGGCACCTTAATTGGGGAGAACGGGCTCATGGTAATGACTGGAGCGGAATCAGTGGAATGGTATCAAATACATGGTCTGCAGGTGTTTGATGACATTCCATTTGCTCGGTTTCTGCCATTATTATGAGCCGTCCTCCCCTCAGCAGCCTACTGTGGCCTCAAGTGTTTGGTTTGTTCTCTGCGTCTTCATAAGACAAAGAACCCTACAGAACAAAACACATGCATGTAAGTGTGCATGCTTGTGCAGAGCGCCCTCTGGTGAATGGGCAAACTACACACCCCCCAAAAAAGCTCAACAAAACCAGCTAACTTCCAGTAAGTGAGCTTCAGATGTATGTGTAAGGCCAGATAAACTATACAAAAAAAATTTCAAAAAAATAAATAAAATCACCTGTTTGACCCTGTTCAGCTCTTCCTCCATCTGCAGGTGAAGTCTCTCTGACTCTGCCAACTGCTCCTGGAGAATGTAGAGACACAGCAAGAACATGTCTATATATATTCTCTAAAGTCTACACACAAAAGTTCCTGTGTTCTGACCTACTAATGTTTGATTTCTCTAACTCCTGTGATACCTGTAGTTTCTTGATCTCTCTCAGAGCCTCGATGTGGTCTTTCCTCAGTCTCTCCATCTCCTCCAGGTCATCAGAGTCAGACAGTGAAGGCTGACAGATACAGGACCACAGGGACATTATTAGACAGAGAAGGCTGATACGGAGAGACAGGAAGACAGAGGGACATGGATAAAGGCTCTACTTCACACAATCACAGCAACAGAACATGGAACTATCACCTTGTCAAAGGTTTTACATAAAACAAGCATTACCATCATGTATAGCATCAACACAGGAACACAACATCATTAAAATAACATGTTAGTACATGATTTAGTTACAGCCTGTATTACACTCTCACACACACTACAACATAGGAACACATGCATATAGGCCAGTGGTTTTCAAACCTATCCTCGGTGACCCCTAGATATTTCACAATTTTGTTGTAGTCCTGGACTAGCTCACCTGATGCACCTAACATGGGCTTGATAATTACAGTAGTTGACAAGTTGAATCAGGTGTGCTAGCACTGGAACAGTTCAAATACATGGAACAGATGGGTGTCCCAGAAGAGAGATTTGAAAACCCCTAATATATCAGTTACTGAAGACTTTACTGCAAACATATATTGTACAATCATACTACTACACACATTAATCACCTTCAAGCAGAGCATCAACAGGTCAACATCCATAACCACTACTACACTTTACACATGGATGTTTACTATAGTAATGCAACAATAGAGAAACACTCTGTGTTAGCACAGGGATGGGCAACTCCAGTTCTCGGGGGCCTGATTGGTGTCACACTTTTCCCCCAGCCATATAGCAAACACAGCTGATTAAACTAATTGCATTCTAAACTAAAGACCATGATTAGTTGATTATTGGAGTCAGGTGTGTTTGCTGGGGCCTGGGGCAAAAGTGTATCACCAATCAGGCCCCGAGGACTAGAGTTGCCCATCGCCACCTTAGCATAAGACAGATCTGCAAATCATCATACCCATTTCAAATTTCGCAGTCTGATGTGCACTTAACCAACTACAATACATTAGCTTTGACATCTTTACAGAAGAAAAACCTTGAGGCTAAAGTGTACAGTATTAATATCTCCTACCGTGTTGGTGGGTGACTCTAGGAGACTGGAGAGGTCATCTGACACGAACCTTGAGCCTTGACCTCCGACCCCTGACTCCTCAAACTGAAGCTTGAACAGCTCCCGTGTCAGTGTCTCAAAGTCTGCACATAGAGTAATAACATGTGTTTTATAATCACAATCTAGAAATATAGATGCTCATTCGGTATCGCTGAAAAACACAAGAAAAGATTGTTACCTGTTGTTATAGTTTCAATAGAAACATGCTACATTATACATACAGTTGAAGTCGAAGTTTACATACACTTAGGTTGGAGTCATTAAAACTCATTTTTCAACCACTCCACACATTTCTCGTTAACAAACTATAGTTTTGGCAAGTCGGTTAGGACATCTACTTTTGTGCATGATACAAGTAATTTATCCAACAATTGTTTACAGATTATTTCACTGTATCACAATTCCAGTGGGTCAGAAGTTTACATACACTAAGTTGACTGTGCCTTTAAACAGCTTGGAAAATTCCAGAAAATGTGTTTGTTTAACACTTTTTTGGTTACTACATGATTCTGTATGTGTTGTTTCATTTTTTTGATGTCTTCCCTGTTATTCTACAATGTAGAAAATAGTAAAAATAAAGAAAAACCCTTGAATGAGTAGGTGTGTCCAAACTTTTGACTGGTACTGTATATATACACACAACCTCTTTTTTCTTCATGTTGTACCAAGTTGATTTTTACTTAGGAATTACCTATCCAAATTGCTTCAATTGTGTTACAAGCAATTCAATCTAAAAACCTGTTAATCAAGATATTACATTGGTTCTTTAACATGAAATAACGACTCCAAACACTTTCTTTACATAAGACTATCACAGTAAAGGGACATACCACAGCTGCTCTTTCACTGTGTATGTCCATTAATATGTTATTAACATAGGCCTATAATATGTGTCATAAAAATCGAGTATTTCCTAACTACATGCAAATACGAGTATTTCCTAACTACATGCATCTCCCCGGTAGAAACGCACCATTAACATTTCCTGGTTGTGAGCTAACCACAATATCCAGAATTTATAGCAATTAGTACCGCCCCTGTCGAGGCGGACCCAGTTGAGAATGGGTGTCAACAGGTAGCTAACGGTACTCACTGAACCAACCACTCGTTCATAGTACATCAGCTTGCGAAGCACTATTTATTTTTGTGTCGACAACAACTGTCAAGTTTAGTCATGAATTGGTGCTCAGTACCTTGGATATGCAAACTACAAGCATGCACAGACTGCTGGGGTAAAGTTGAATTGATTACCTCACTAAAGGTGTCGAGCAGAGGTAATTTAGCTAACTAGCGAACTACATTTGTTTATCTAAAGCAAAATCTAGCTTGCTAGCTTTCATAATACTCTGGCTAGACATTCCAAGGCAGATCAATGTAATTAGCCAGCTGCTTTCTGGCAATGTGATTTGTAACGTTGCAAGATTACGTTAGCTATGTTAGCTAAAGCCTACCGGACCATATCTAATCATTTGCTAGCTAGCTAACTAACTACTGCAGAGGCTAACGTGACTGGCCTATGTGATCTATTTACAGTCCGATCCAATCAAGATCTGCAGCAGCAACCTTAGCACCAGGAACTCGTGTTACGGCCCAACTACACTCCAGCCACCAGACGTTCGGCATTGCCATCAGCCATTGAGGGAACGCTTCCTTTGAAATGAATGAAAGCTGCTATACTGCCCACGTTGCGTCACATCCAATTGATAGGTTAGCTGTCAACATCACACAAATGATGCGCTCGCTTAAATGTTGTGATTCTGGATGGCCAGATAGCTAGCAACAAAGACAATAATCTACCATGTGGGGAATCCGTAGGTGGCTCGTTTCAGCTAGTTTTATCTTGTTCTCGATACCATGTCTTGTTTTCAGGTGTTTTGACTGATGTCACGTCTATGCTAAAATGGCAAAAATTTGCTGGCCAGCTAACCAACAATTGTAACAATGTATTTGAGAGACAATAAGTGCTCATTGCGCAAATGTATTTTTTTTTTCAATAAACATTGGAGACGAAAGATTGTTGACAACATGTAAACAATATAAGACAACCCTGTCTGTTTTGCCCCATAGCACACGCATTGGATTTGTTGCTAAAAAAAAACAACCTGTCTACAGCAGCGTCCAAGCTCAAAAATCGAGGTTCAGTTCTCGATGGCTGACGCGTGCGTTCATTCTATCTTGTGAATGGAAAAAAATAGATTTTGGTTGGTTTCTGGTGTAGCAGGTAGAACGTCACATTGACACAATGCTGATTATTATGCGTGTAGTGTAGCTGACTTGTAAGTCACCTTTGCTAAGTCTTTCCATGATGAGCAAATAAATATACTGGAGCTTGGCATCAACATGGTCCATGTCTTGATGTCATAGATGGTGTGTTTATAAGTAGGCTACAACTTCTACTGTAGTTCTCTCTGTATTGACGCTTAATTGATTGTTTATGCAAAGCTTCAAGTCTAAATTGGAGAAAAGCAGAGTTATTGGTAAGGATGGGATTGTGTGGGTGACTGACTGGTGTCTGTTGGGTAGGTATTGTGTGTGAAGGTTAGTATGCATGACTCTATTGACACAAGGGGGATGGATGTATATAGTACCTTGTTTTAGTGTGTATTGATGGGGACAAAGTAGTAAAATGTTGGCTAGTCACTGACTACTGCTGCTGATGACCTTGACACCAGTTTCAGTAGTAGATTATTTAGACCCATTGGATTGAACTTTCAGCAGGGAACAAGTTCAAGATCAACATCAGCTGACTCGGGAAGAGACTGCACGGGGGTGGCACGAGACAAAGTGTCTATGAGTCCAAGGTCATGGAACTCATGAAGTTCTGCCAGACCAGCTGCCATTGCCCAACACAAGATGAGGTTCACCAGCCGAAGAACATTTTGCCAACACCTCATACATTGTTAGACTGATGATGTAATGTAATATGGAACAGTGTTTCCCAACACTGGTCCTCCAGCACCCACAACAGTACACGCTTGTATTGTAACCCTGGTCCTCAAGCACCCACAACAGTACACGCTTGTATTGTAACCCTGGTCCTCGAGCACCCCCAACAGTACACATGTATTGTAACCCTGGTCCTCGAGCACCCCCAACAGTACATTTGTATTGTAACCTTGGTCCTCGAGTACCCCCAACAGTACACATTTGTATTGTAACCCTGGTCCTCGAGTACCCCCAACAGTACACATTTGTATTGTAACCCTGGTCCTCTAGTACCCCCAACAGTACACGCTTGTATTGTAACCCTGGTCCTCGAGTACCCCCAACAGTACACATTTGTATTGTAACCCTGGTCCTCGAGTACCCCCAACAGTACACATTTGTATTTTAACCCTGGACAAGCACACCTGATTCAACTATTCATGAGGTGTGTTTGCCATGGGCTACAACGAAACTGTGTAATGTTGGGGGTACCCAAGGACCAGGGTTGGGAAACACTGATATAATAAGCCTAGTATACTGACAACTGCATCGTGGCATAGATATTGCTAACTGTACATAATGGTGTTTTATATTTTTTTTTTACAAGTGTACTAACAAGTGACTAAATGGTTCCAGCTGCATTAGAAACCAACAAAGTGTTGACTTCAACTTCTGGATCAATTTGTGATATTCATTAAATGTATTTAGAAGTAACTACCTACAATCTTAATGCTAAAACAAATGATGCAGGGAGTTGGTGTATCATTTCAACTTTCATTTGTTGGCAAGTAAACATGTTTCAATAAAACAGTACATTACTCTGTCAATGTAGCAAATAAGTAGACAAATCAAAATGTATTGGTCACATACACATATTTAGAAGATGTTATTGCGGGTGTAGCGAAATGCTTGTGTTTCTAGCTCCAACAGTGCAGTAATATCTAACAATACACACACATCTAAAATTAAAAGAATGGAATTAAGAAATAGTGCATTTGGAACGTATTAAGACTCCTTGACTTTTTTCCACATTGTTACGCTACAGCCTTATTCTAAAATGGATTCAATTGTTTTTTTTCCCCTTCTCATCAATCAACACACAATACCCCATAATGATAAAACAAACACAGATTTTCTGAATTTGTTACACATTTATTAATTAAATAAAAAAGTGAAATATTACATTTACATAAGTATACAGACCCTTTACTCAGTACTTTGTTGAAGCACCTTTGGCAGCGATTACAACCTCGAGTCTTCTTGGGTATGACGCTACAAGCTTGGTACATCTGTATTTGCGGAGCTTCTCCCATTCTTCTCTGCAGATCCTCTCAAGCTCTGTCAGGCTGTATGGGGAGCCTCGTTGCACAGCTATTTTCAGGTCTCTCCAGAGATGTTCGATCGGGTTCAAGTCTGAGTGCTCTGGAGCAGGTTTCATCAAGGATCTCTCTGTACTTTGCTCTGTTCATCTTTCCCTTGACCCTGACTAGTCTCCCAGTCCCTGCTGCTTAAAAACATCTCCACAGCATGATGCTGCCACCACCATGCTTCACCTTAGGGATGGTGCCAGGTCTCCTCCAGACATGACGCTTGGCATTCAGGCCAAGAGTTCAATCTTGGTTTCATCAGACCAGAGAATTGTGTTTCTCATGGTCTGAGAGTAGGTGCCTTTTTGGCAAACTCCAAGTGGGCTATCATGTGCCTTTTACTGAGGAGTGGCTTCCGTCTGGCCACTTTACCAGAAAGGCCTGAATGGTGGAGTGCTGCAGAGATGGTTGTCCTTCTGGAAGGTTCTCCCATCTCCAAAGAAGAACTCTGAAGCTCTGTCAGAGTGACCATTGGGTTCTTGGTCACCTCCATGAGGAGGTGCACTGTCAACTTTTGGGACCTTATATAGACAGGTGTGTGCCTTTCCAAATCATCTTCAATCAATTGAATTGACCACAAATGGACTCCAATCACGTTGTAGAAACATCTTAAGGATGATCAATGGAAACATGATGCACCTGAGCTCAATTTCAAGTCTCATAGCAAAGGGTCTGAATACTTATTTAAATAAGGAATTTCTGTTTTCGCTTTGTCATTATGGGGTATTGTGTGTAGATTGATGCAATGTCAGAGTGGCATTGACTAAAATACAGTAGAATACAGTATATACATGTGAACTGAGCAAAGCAGTATGTAAACATTATTGACTAGTGGTTCATTATTAAACTGACCAGTGATTCCATGTCTATGTACATAGGGCAGCAACCTCTAAGGTGCCATCACTAGTCGGCTAGTACTGCAAAGTTGCTTAGAAGTAGAGTTGTCATGTCTGTCGGCGCTATCTTGCTCTATCAATGGCTTGTATTCAAGACAAAGTTCATTTGCTCTGGTGACCGAAATGAGTTTACACAGCAGTATGCAGGAACAGTTATGGCAATGTATGATATATATACACTGCTCAAAAAAATAAAGGGAACACTTAAACAACACAATGTAACTCCAAGTCAATCACACTTCTGTGAAATCAAACTGTCCACTTAGGAAGCAACACTGATTGACAATAAATTTCACATGCTGTTGTGCAAATGGAATAGACAACAGGTGGAAATGATAGGCAATAAGCAAGACACCCCCAATAAAGGAGTGGTTCAGCAGGTGGTGACCACAGACCACTTCTCAGTTCCTATGCTTCCTGGCTGATGTTTTGGTCACTTTTGGATGCTGGCGGTGCTTTCACTCTAGTGGTAGCATGAGACGGAGTCTACAACCCACACAAGTGGCTCAGGTAGTGCAGCTCATCCAGCATGGCACATCAATGCGATCTGTGGCAAGAAGGTTTGCTGTGTCTGTCAGCGTAGTGTCCAGAGCATGAAGGCGCTACCAGGAGACAGGCCAGTACACCAGGAGACGTGGAGGAGGCTGTAGGAGGGCAACAACCCAGCAGCAGGACCGCTACCTCCGCCTTTATGCAAGGAGGAGCAGGAGGAGCACTGCCAGGGCCCTGCAAAATTACCTCCAGCAGGCCACAAATGTGCATGTGTCTGCTCAAACGGTCAGAAACAGACTCCATGAGG